>NW_004668230.1:686783-1373566 GCF_000342415.1 Theileria equi strain WA | reverse complement strand
AATTATTTCTATCAATACTTGAAAGATATCACCATGTAAAATTTGTTAATCACATGCTAAAAGTTATAAATAATAATGAAGAACCATCTTTAGAATATTTCTTCCAATCACTTGCCAAAAAGAGTTCCTCGTATGATATTTTGCTTTGCAATATTTCAGTTGCTACCGCTGCAGCCTGTTTGTGTAGGATTACTGAAACTTCTGCAAAAAGACTTATAAACTCCAAGTTTCTACTCCTTATAATGGTTTGTCTCTATGAATTTTAAACATTTTATTAGGAATGCCTCGTTTATTCGTTTTTCTATTCAGTACCTGTGCGTATGAATGATTATTTGAGAACGGATGATGAAAGGATAAACCTTTGGTATAGAACAAGTCATCTATCTATGCTACTAATGCAGCACTATCCCGCATTGGTAGGTCTGTTCAATATGTCAATTATCAAGGTAAGTGACTTTATGTTAATTACGCGCGTTTATAGATGGGATTGAAATTGCCTCAACCAAGCAAAATTGACATGGAAACCTTGTTTAATGAAGAATATATAACTAGACAAGAGATCGTTGTAGCAGATTTCTTCTCTGCATTTGTATTGAACATAATAAACTAATCTTCATTGTATCAATGGGGGATCTAAATTGTTGTTTGTTATTTTCCATAAAGTTTTAAATACAATATTCCCTCCATTTTAGGGTTTAGCATATGTACCTAAATAATGGAGAAAGAGGGGAATGTCGCACTTGAGTCATCAGCTTCGGGCGATGGTATCTTATCTCCCTAAAATAACAGACTTATGAATAGGTTACACTGTACACATTAGTAATATCCCATCAAGGGTTGATGAATCTTCACTAGAAAGTGTTATGGGTCATTTTGGGAAAGTTCGCAAATGTAGACTAAAACTGGGTTATAGACAAGACAGTCCCGCAGAAGCGTATGTAATATGTGTATATACCACTTATATTAACAGATGGGTTGTTTATAAAGATGAATCTGAGCTCATATCTGCGCTAAAAGCAGATGGAAAATTAGATTGTGGCGGCTGCGTCCTTAAAATATCAAAATGGAACGGACCAATTCCTTCAGAAAACGCAGGATCAAAAAGAACACTTACAGAAGCGTCCACATGTCAAGATTCGTGTTGGTTTTGCCTCTCTAATACAAAATGTGAAGTACACATGATTTCTTATGTTTCCAAACACGTACGTTGAATGTATAGACGAGCATATAAATGTATAGTGTTATGTTGCGATTGCAAAAGGGGCCATATCTAGTATGCATACACTAGTAACACCAATATATCACTTCCCTTCGGCGGCATCGGCTCCAAAGGATGTGCAAGATGACATGCAAAAGATTGTCGATTGTCTAATGGATGTCGCACTAAAATCTGGAATGGGTGCAATTGCATTTGAAAGATACGTTCCAATGAGTATGAAAGTGGCTATGCATACACAAATCCAAGTTATTCCCGTACCATTGGAGTTGTCTATGCAATCCTTCGACTACGTAGATAGAGCTGATTCATTCGCTGACGCAAATAGAATTGATCTTGACGCAAGTGATGAACCGAGCTTTAACTGTTTGTCATCAAAAATCATGGGACTAGGTCAGTCTTATCTCTATTTACAGGCTGTTGGAAAGCTCAATGGCAAACTGACCTATTCCAGAAGTTTGTGGATCCTAAACAGGAAAAGTGGATTAAGAATTCTCCAAAATTTTGGGAGAGAAATTGCTCTATCGCTTTTGTCTGATAGTGACGTGCAAGCCATACCAAGCCTAAACAAGGCTGTCCAAGAGACGCATTTGGCACCAAGACAAGCGGCAGCTGATTGGCGCAATTGTATCGCAACAAAAGAGGATGAAGAATCATTCGCAAAGAATCTTACAAAATCTATTTTAAGTCTTTAAATAGGGTATAACTTTCACTCTATACACTACAATCGTCATAGTCTCCTTATTCGAGCATTTTCATATTCCAGTCATCCTAACCTTGTAACATAAAAATTTGTGCATAAATGGAGATAAACGTGTTGGAACAACCGTGTGAATCCGGCTCTGATCACGATGACCTCTCAGACTACAACGAAGATACCGACCAATCGGATTCTGAAGAAACTCAATTGGAATTTTTGGACTCAGACTCCGATGTTTCAGAGTACTCATTGGATGATGAATCGGGAAGTCAAGATTCCGAGGCCGATGTGGATGAAGAGACAAACCTTCGAATTCTAACTGAAAGCGTAGTTATTAGGTTGGCAGAAAACGCGAGTACACTTAAACCTAATCCAATTAGAAAGCTTCTATCGGCGTATGCCTGTGCAGTTAGTCATATCGCATCAGAAGAAATCAAGATTAATGCTGCCATTACACCAGACAACGAAAAGAAGAAGACAAAGTTTAAGTCTCTCAAAAAAGAGAATAGTAGGATATTAAAAGGTGTTAGTGATAGAATGAGGGAGAAACTCGAAAGTTCTAAGCAGATGTATGTGATAAAAAATCCCGATGTATACACACTTTTGGTGAGTAAAACGCTTGAGATGATGAGTCTATTTTTAAAACAAAACACTCTTTCCGAAAGCCCCGATGCTATTGCCTCTGTTGCGCAAATAGTACGAAAGTTTTTTTCTACGGCCATCATTCAATTAGGATTTGCTTTCCAGGTGTTTGATATTTGCAGGGAAACATTAATCAGTCTATCTTCCCCCCATGTTATGAAGTGGATTGCAGTATTTAAAAATACGAATAATCAGTTTGTTAAGATTGTATGCTCCCTTTTGTCTGGTCACCCTCAAAAGGCAGCCAGAATAAACTGTTTGCAATTTTTGCAGCAATACTTGACATGTTTGAAAGATTCAAAGTTGATTACAACTCAACTATTCCAACCAAAATCATCTTATCTAGTCAACGTCATACAACTTACAGTTACTGATGCTAAGGCTGTGTCCAATGAGGCCATAAACTTTTTACTTCAAAGGTGTTACAGAAGTCAAATAAAGGCAGTATATAATGGTTTAACCTTTAAAAACTTTGGTCTATTTAAGCTGAGCCAAAACTGCATAACAGAACTATATTCAGCAGTACCGTATCCAAATTTGTATACGCATGTATTTAGGAGTATTAGGGATTTGGGGATGAATATTCGTAGAGAGTGGACTACCGCAAATAAAAAACAGCCAGATCCGTTGAATGACGACAAGAACCGCTCTCTAACTATTGCTGTTTGCTCTTGGGGATTCATAGAGGCTATAAACATTTGGGTTGGTGTTGTGTCACGATCCAAAGATAAATTGGAGACTCTGATTTATCCCCTTGTAACGGTGATAACTTCTGCCATCAAAGTAAATTTACAGAATCTCAACTGCATGCCATTTGTCTTGCATCTACTTACGGCTTTGAACATCCTATCTGACGGTACTGACAAGTTCATTCCCATATCTTCGATCATTTTCCAGTTGTTAGAATCTCTAAAGTCCAAGGATTTAGTAAAACTGGACAAAGCTGCTAAGGAAACAAACTCCGTTCTTGAAAAAACCGATGATATTATGGTCAAGTTGAAATTATCAAATAAACAAATCCATATGTCACAAACATATAAAACCCTTTATAAGCATATAGAAATAGTTTTGGTAGATCATTTGGGAATAGTTTCACTGAACCCAAGTTTTCCAGAGTTTTCAATACCAATACTAACGTTCTTGAGGATTTATGTGAGAAACGAACACGTACCAGAGGAATTTAAAACGTGCATGACGACACTAATACAAGTTGTAGAAGATACATGTGAAAAAATAAAGGGCAGACGCCTGCAACTGGAAGGAAAGTCTGGCACTGGATCGAAATTGAAGGTATTCACTTCGGACTGCAAGTCAATACCTACATATAAACATAGGTTGGATATATTATCCAGGTATCAACAACTGAATAAGGAAAAGGTTACAGGCACAATGGCTGCGTCCAAGATTTAATCATATTCGATTGTTAATGCTTTAAACGTCTCTTCTAGCGACGAAAGCTCCTTTCCAGAACGAACTCTTTTATAGAAAATTGGACAATCCCTATTATCGCACATTACAGCGTTGTGAAGATTTCCTTGGCACCTATTATCGTTTATATTTTCTATCAAATTCAAACCTTTGACAGTGGGTCCAGAGTGTAAAATAATCATTTTCTTTTGTTCTCAGGGCTTCAAGTTTCTTTAAAATTACCTGTACACTTTATATAGATTTGTGTTGTACTCACTTCTTTGCGTTTCTTTTGACTGCAGTTTTCACAGAATGGTGGGACCTTGATAACACTTTTACATCCTAAGCATCTTTCAACCTTTTTTACAAACTTTGAAAGTGCACCATCGATTGAAGAACTCATGGTAATTATTCTCGTGTGTTCTCCGCCTGAATAATGTGTTTATAATACATGCAACAAACTAAAAAGTGAATCGGTGTTTGACATGATAACCTCAAACACACGCATGAGAGTGCTCTTTATAGATTCCAAGTAATGCTGAGTGTCAATTGGTAAGTTGTTCTCAGCAACATAGAGCGGTTCTTCAGCTCTGTCAAATTGAGGTTGCCCTAATCAGATTGTGACTAATAGTGATGTGTTACCTTTCGTCCCCTTTACTATGATATAACTCACTCTATCTCCAACTCCAGGAGCCTTTCCAGGGTCTGAATAATTGTTTTAAAAGTTAAAACTGCAATACCTCTTTGTTTTAATTTTTTAGCGAGCTCCACATGAGGAAGTCTGGTATCATATTCAACCTTCCCAAGAGATTTTGTAACAACCAAAAGACTAATGTCAATTTCGTTTCTCAAAAGTTCACTAATCTTGCTCTTTACAAATTTTATAGCGCCTTCCAAATCTAAATCAACTAGAAGTAGGTGCAATACTCTCTCCATCATCTGCTGGACTAAAGGACAAAAATCCCTTCTTACAGTCTATATATGTATGTAAGTATCAAAAATAGAAAAACCTCAATTCCTTTGCAATCTATCTTTTCATATGTTGTTGCATTGCTATAAAATAGCCCAGCATACCTCTTTTTGTTCAAAAGAAGCAGAGGTCTATATACCTTTTCGAAAACTAGAGTAATTGGTTTTGTGGCTTCACTCGTAATCTTAGCCGCTGCTTCTATACCTAAAATACGTTATAATATTACAATAGTAAAATACCCAGTTCTATTGCCTTTTCTATCTTGTCAGTACCAAAATTAATCATGACAGAATCTGTATCACCATACACGACTTTGGCATTAGCAATGTAGCCGTTTTCTGCCGTAAAATGGCTTTCTATAGACTGTTTTGTATTCAAAATCATGCTACGACCAAAAGATGTAATTGCGGTGGCAACTTCAACACATGGCAAAAATCCTCCACTCGCCGCTCCAGTATAACCGTAGACTGAGTTGGTGGTGATTTTCAGGGCAAGCTGACGTCCATCGTAAACACTCTTTAACATAGGATCCGTACAACTGGCCATTAATTTCTTGGCCCTTTTTCTGGCTTCAATCAAGTTGCTAACAATAATCGGCAGAACACCAGTTCTAACAGACGACTTTATAAAACAGAGTCCTTCGTGGCCTGGAACTCTAGTAACATGTTCTGGAGGATATTTGTCAACTTCAGACGTAGGAATAAGTGTAGAATAACAAAGGTTATGAGCGATCATAATTGATGGATATAGGGATTGAAAATCAAGTACAGCGATAGGTTGCTTATGGTACCCTCTTTGTGGATCCAATACAGTACCTCCTTCGTAGCCTGCCTCATTTGATGCATTTCTTGAGCCAGTACTAAGCACTGGAACAGCATAACGCATAATCTTGCATTGACGATAAATTTGCATAGTAACACGAATCTGCTGACCCCTGCTAATAAGCATTTTTATTGGAGTTGATGTGACCCTAGCCATTTCTACATAATTGTATAGCAGCAAGAGCTTTTCTATCAGTAATAACGGCAGAATTCCATCCTTTAAACAATAACTTGCTATTCTCCTACGATCAGCAGATGATCCTAGCTGTAGTTTTGCAATTGTAGAATAGTGAACATCTTCTTTTTGTTGTTTCAAAAATTCAAATGAAACATAGTTTAAAGTGTACGATTTTAGCTTGTGATCGCGGCGGACTAAATCATAGACATCAAATAAGATCCTGCCCTCTATGTTAATGTCTTTATTTTCATATGTTCCCATTATATTGTTGCTAACAATAGCATCCTTGAAAGTGGTCATCTGTTTTTTTATTCTAGGCAACTGTGAAAATCGTTCCAAATTGAGAACAGATGCTCTTGTAATCAAATACGGAATATCGAAATTTATAATGTTGTACCCGGTTACAAAATCTGGGTCTACATATCTGAAGAAATCACTCCAAGCCAATAATAATTGATCCTCAGACTCAAAACATAGAACATTTGCATTATGCAAAGGATCACATTCCTTAAGTGTGAAAACAAAATTCTGTGTTTTTTCCACGTTATTTCCATGAGTATGTAAAACGGAAGATATTTGAATCACAGGATCATTATTTGCATTAGGGAAACCTGGCCCTGAAAACTTTACACATTCAATATCAAAGGACAATATCCTGATAGGTCCGATAGATTGCCATTCCCCCTCTAGTGGCATTGAAATAATTTTATCATAGTCTGCCATAACTTCAATATTACAGTGACTAGTCTTTTCTATACCGGAACATACAGAATATGATCCCTTGGGCAATTTCAGCCAAGATCCACCAACCACTTCTCTATCCAATAAAAATCTCAACACATATGGTAAATTAGCCTCATATGTAATCCGATGTAGAGGAATACGGGCATTAACATTGTTAGGATCAAATACCTGTAATGCTACCCCGGATTCAATAAATGTTCTGAGAGTTGACACCATACGTGGCAATGCCACTGTGATCTTGAGAAAATCAGTCTCACCATTATCTTTATAAAGCATTAACGACTACAAATCATTAATTTAACTCAATTTCCTTACCGTTAATTTCACTATAGTAATGTTTAAAACGAAACGCAGAGACCTTTTGAATTGAGGCTGCTCAGACAAGTGTTTGCTAAACAGGGCAATGAGATCGGTAATGTGCTCTTCAGTAAAATTCTTGGGTTTTTCAATGTAAAAATATGGCATGAAATTCTTGAGATGAACCAAAATGCTTTCTTGCTTCTTGGTCACACCGTAAAGTCTAATTATCGGAGTTTCGGTTTTTTTAGCATTGGAATGATCACCGGCCATATCAACGACATCGGTGTCGATGGGAGCGTAACCATATGTGTAGTCTGCATCTGTCTGAAAAAATACTAGTTGGTAATTATAACATTGTATGAAATAGCAAGCTTACTTATATCATCTAGAGTGCCTATAAACAAACGTGTATGGAAAAGTGTTGTAGACAAAACGTACTGTCGCTAAAATGTGGCCTAAGAAAGGTCATGAAGAACCTTTCATAGTTGTTGCTTGTTCCATAGTGATTATCAAAACTATGTTCATCGAATGGACCTGGTTGATAGTCTTCTATAGACATTATGATCTAAATACTGCGGATATAAATATAATGTGTGGATTAAAGTATGATTAATCCCAGGAATAGCACAAGTTCTATAACATGGTATCGTTTAAAATGAAAGGATACTGTGCCAGTGTCTAAATTTCACACATTGGAGCACTTTAAATACGGAGCAATAAAATCATGGATTGTCGTTTCTTGGAAACTAAAAGACCAAGAATAAAATAGAAGTGTTTGACGAACTAACTGAAATAAAGTAGTTGCCACGTGTGTCGTAGAATCTCAGGATTATGCGGTTCAACACTCGTTCCGTTTCAACGTTTGATTTAACTCTGAAATGGGTCAAAACCCATGATTTTATAATTTTGCGTGGACAAGAAAAAAATACCCATGGATTTTATAAAAAGTGGCATAGCTCTCAACCACCGCATAGACGGAAGACGACTGGACGAACAAGCGAAGATTAGTGTAATCCCAAACATCTCATCCAACTCACATGGAAGTTCACAAGTATTTCTTAATGACAACATCGTACAAACTACAGTAAATGTATGTTTAACCTCTGATTAAAATTAAATTTCTAGTTTTCTATCGCATCTCCTGATCACTCCGCCTTAGATGAAGGAATGGTTGAAGTAACAGCTAGTGGAGCATATATTTTTGAAAGTGATGAATCGGCACAAAGAGAAGATGAAGGCATTGGGAACATTATCGAGGCACTGCAATTCCAAAAGAACTTTATCGACAAGAAAATTCTCTGTATTATGCCAAATAAGTTCGTATGGAACCTAAAAATACACACCACGGTATCTCATATAGCTAAAAAATATGGAATTTTTAGATATTACAAAGAGGAGGGTCACTTCTTGACGCAATTAGTATCGGTATAGTTACAGCTTTAAGATGTTCTAGATTACCATCTGTGGCTGTTATGCTAAAAGATGAAATAGAAAGCTCGGACGATGACAAAAATCTCCAAGTAAAGTTGTCTGCCGGGTTAGAATATATAACTTTATACACAAAAACTCTCAGACTAAATACCGAAGTTATGGACATCGCAAAAAAACTACCAATAATTACAACTGTCGCTCAAATAGGTTCAAAAAATGTCTGGGGAATAACAAAGGAAGAAGAAATATGCTCCGGTGGATTTCTATCTGCAGCCGTCTGTCCAGATGGAGAATGTGTTGGAATTAAAATCAATGGTTCATGTTTTTCAATGTCATCGGTGGATGAACTCGTCAGAAAATGCTGTACCATAGCTGTAAATAATCACGAGGTTATAAATGAAGCCATTGCTACTATATAAACAAATGGTTGCTACATTTTATTGTGGATCGTGAAGACCAGTGTCATCAAGATAATTTAAAGGACTAGATTCTAATATTTTATCCATTCTATACATCTCTTTCTTATGGTTCATTAGAATCTTTTCAAGAGATCGCATTCTTGGCTTTATTTTTTTCTGTCGCAAGATTCTATTGTTTTTAATCTCACCACATTTGGAAGCATTATCCCCTTCCGTTTTCCAAGAATAGGAAGGATATAGGTTTCTCCTAACGTATTCTTTAATAGGAGCATTGAGATGGTGAGGAATATGCGATAAATCTAGTCTGGAATGTTGGATTATTCGAGGATCTACGTCCCACTCATTTACATATGGTGGTAATTTTAATTTTATACGCCATGATTCGTATTCCTGACATCTGAGAATAGATGTATACAATATGAAACCCAGCACTTCTTTATCTACTTGGATATTTAACGATTCTATGAGTTTATCTGTGGTCCAAACTCCCCTTGTGAACAACCCGAAAGCGGCCATATAAACAAACTTGGCTATTCTATCATCCAACGCTTCAATTATCAGTCTTCTCAAAGATCTATTCAAAACATCCTCCCTCAAAGCATTTGGATCGTCTTCTATTGGATCTGGGATATCAATTTCATCAATATCCCCGTAATACTTTTTTCCCCTCATTTTGCCTGTGAGTGTATCACTATATGGTCCCTTTCTTCTAGCTTCCTTTGGTATCTTTTCATAGGGAGAGACCACTTTACATTCCAGAGCATTTATCGCTTCATTTATCCTATCTAAATCTGTATTTAATCTCTTTGAAAGTTCTTTATCAAAAATCTCCTTCTGCTCCTGTTTTTTTAGCAACTCTTTTATAGAACCTCTCTCTGTTTTACCGTATTTTAGCTCTACATTGGCAACCGTTTTAGTAAAGTCATCGTCGAACTCAGTATATGGTACTCCTAAGCGTTTTGAAAATTGAATCTCCCTTATAGTTGCTCTCTGTTTGTATGTCAATTCTTCCTTAGTGTCAAGAGCTTTCTTTGCAAGTCTTAGTGTACCAATTGGGAGATGATCTGGCAAACTTGCCTTGAGAACTTCTCTCTTCCCTCCTGTATAACCAGCTGCGAATATAGCACTGGCTAGTGAATTGTAACTTGCTTCCGAAAGATTGAGATGGACTGCACATATTTTCTGCTTTATAAGTTCCACTGTGTCTTTATAAGATGAACATATAGCGGATATGATAGATTTATCTTTAGTGTCATTTTGTATTTTATCCATAATAAGATCTGTAAGAGGTATAGCGAACGAATCTAGGCGCCTTTCTAATTCGTATTGACTATTTTTAATTCTCTTCTTAAATTCATCCTCAGATTTGTATCCAAATGCGTATGCAAGTTCGCTATCAAGAATTGGTCTACCGACAATTTTTTCCAACAGAAGTGAACATGAATTCATAAACACGATATCTTTGGCGCACTTGAATATTATGGCTAGCATTCTTCTAGTTTTTTCAGGTATATATTCGGATAAATTCTTAGTGTTTTTAGCATTTTTACGATATTCTAAATGATCAAATGCATTTTTTATATCCTCCTTAGGAATAGGCTTAATTTCTTCAGATGTCGTTGCGGTATCCATGAATCCATGTGGTTCATCTATCCTAAAAAAAAACAACTTCTCAATAATGTCGATAAGCTCTGGTCTCACAATCATATTGTACATTTTCGAAAGGAAACCTTCCTTTAATGTTATTAGTGATATTGGATAATCTGTAGTTTCAATTGTAGAATTATATTTTGGTGATTGGGAGAGACGAGCCAAAATTGAAGAAGGAATAGATAATACTAGTTCATTTGTATCCTTTTCCGTAGAATATTCGGTGTTGTTCAAAAATATGGCAGATATTTCGTTATAACGTTTTACCTTATGCATCAAGTTGTTGCGGAGTGCTTTGGAATACTTTTTCAAATTTGTAAGTTTTCGACTCTCCTTGCTTGACATAGAATCTGAAGAAGGTGAATTCATATTATCCTCATCATCTGTCTTAGCTTGAAGAAAATCACTCCAATAGTATTGAAAATCTGTTTTTTGATGATCTCTCAAGTGATACAAAATAGGCACAATATGGTAGGAATTTGGAACATATTTAGATGATAACAAACTAAAAATAGAATGAAACATCCTTTTGGATATGGAGAGTGAAGCTAAATTGTCATCGTGGCCTGTAGAGTAAATTATCTCTCTAGAATTATCTCCACTATGCTCATAATTATCAGAATTATCTGATGATTCCGCTGTTTTATTATTTTTTTTATCCTGTTTTAATTTTGGTCGTTTTGGTCTCTCTTTATCCAGCGGTTTCTTTGTCATTCGTGTTTTTGTCTTAATCTTATTTCCATCATTTTCAGAGGTGTTGCTCTCAATCTGTCTCTTTGCAAACAATCTAAATCCGAAGGTGCCATGGAATCCATTTCCATATTCATTTGTTGTCCCTTTTTCATATTCGGAATCTGCTGGAGTATGCGTATATATATGTGAAGATTCGACAAAGGAAAGGTATTCTCCATTGGAGTCACTCTTCCAGTACACCTTATTCGGATGAAAACCCTTGGAATCCCGTACTAAACCCTGGGAAATAAAGAATGTACCCCGTCTGCTCGACGTGTAATCTCGTACATAGTCAGGTCTTGGAATCCACTTAGCACTTGTGCAATCTTTACTTGATTCAACCAAAGATAAAGACGATTCTAAACCCCAAAGTAAACATAGTACTATGAAATTTGTACTAAATGATGTTGACATGAATTAATCAAATTTTCATCTTTATAATGGACGTTATTTAGTTAATTTGATATATAGATTTGCAATTGTTGAATTTTCCATTAAATCACTGATAAACACCAGAGGTCCCCCTGGTGTGTATGTTGTGGAATCACCGCGCAGTTTCGGTTTTTATTTTTACTCTGACACATTCACCAAGTTGGAGTATAGCGTAAAAATTCTCGAAATGTACAAGACTTCTAGCAAGAATTCTTTGAAATGAAGGAAATTGATCCGTTGGTCACAGTCGAAACGGTTTGTTTCCTTTTCTGATTGCAACGCAGCCCAAAAGTACTACTAACTTTGCAAATATTATGTCAAATCATTCATTTGAACAATTATTGTTTACAGATTTGTGGATTTTACCATCCCTCTGCCTCGTTTCCTATAGTATTGGATGAACTACCGCAAGAAAGTGATATGTGTAGTCTAATACATATAGGTATGTTTATTGTAGCGTAATAACTCCTCTATCTACAGGAAATCTAACGAACCACGATATATCGGTGAATCACCTTTCCAGACATGAACTCCTCCTTCTCATATCTGATGGATCACATGGAAAGGACTTGTAAGTACAAGCAGACTCTATAAATAATTGTTGTAGAGTGGAATATCTCTATCGAGAAAGAGTATTTCCCGATGAATACAGAAACGGTGAGTGTTGTTCCTTTCATTAAAGACATTCAGAGGGAAGTAATTCAGGATATGCCAAATACTATTTTGTATATCCGTGCAAATATTCTGAAACATCAGTTCACAATAGTTCCTGGTTGACCAAGGTATCTGCATGTATGCCTAGAATGTTTTCGTAGAACTTAAACCGCCATTCACAAGACAAAATAGCTGAATCAATTACGTATATACCAGTAGTAACTGATGAAAAATACCTCAAGATGGTTTCAGTATTTCTGCTGGAATTATCTGATACAAACTCAAGCTCGTTATCATCTACAAACGCCTTCATAGATACACTGGTTCAAAACAAAGCTAGCAAAGTCATTGGTGAGTAGTTTATAAATATTAATCATGATTTAGTACTTTTGGATTCGTCATCTTTAAATACGAACATGCTTCACTACCAACAAACAATTTTATCTATTGTGGAAAGTGGACAAGCCAGGAAACTTAATCTCTTTGTACACTTTGATGTTGGAACAAATCCTCAAGATACAGATGGTATATTGGCAGAGTTTAACAAGAGCTTGTACGATGTTTTCAAGGGAAGACACTCTGCTGATGTTGCCAAACAACTATCATTTAATCCAATATCTGTACCTAGTGGAATCCAACTTATTAAACATTTGCTCGGGGCAAATGGAACACAGCTGGAATCATTTGAGGAAGTCATTAAAAGGTATTTATTTATATCAAAATGCAAAACTATCAGCCCCGAGTTAATTATTGATAGTGTTGAGAAACACACCGAATCTAAGGATAATTTGGGCATCGAAAACGTCCTGGAAATCCTTGAGGGTATTAATAGATTCAAGATGCAGTTAGCAGCTAAACGTCTAGAAGATGATGTCAAGAATCTGCTAGCCGTTTCCAAAAAGTAAGTAAAAATCCATTTGTTACATGTATTGCAGGTTTGTAAGTGAAAATCGCAACAAAGAGAGAAAAAATACCATCGCAAATATTCAGAGTACGTCATAAATATGGAGATTAATACCTTGCAGAACAATTCAAACAAGTTCAAAGTGGCGTCGTGGCTATTTTAATTATTAGCACACTTTTAATCCACTGTTTCACGGCAACAAATGCATTTGCTCTTATTAAGAGGTATTTAACGATATCCCAAAAGCATAATACAGAATCGACGCTGAAGCAGGAAATAGCATGTCCGAGTATTTTGAATCCCTCTCGAGAAAATGTATGTCTGTGTATACAACAAAATAATATCCAGATACGAAAACAAAATGGATATTCCTGTATGTACTGGCCGTTATATACCTGTTCTTATTCGACTATCTTGGGGAAAAATATCTTAGGATGGAAAGGGTAGACAAGCAAAAGTACAATAAACAAAGGGTGCGTATAAATATAGTTCAAACAACGTGTTTAGGAATCACTAAAATATCTAAACAGAACAATGGTAAAAGCTTCCGAAATCAAGAATAGGATAAATTCTTAAATATGAATGGTTCTAATGTCGATGTTTTTGTGTTTATAGTGACATATCTACTCTATTACATCATTTGTCTTCGATTCCCACAAGTCAAAATAGCTTAAAAGTCTCGGAGCCTGTGATTAAAATTGTTAAAAATGGGTAGAAAATAACCAGTTTCTCGAGTTGGTGAACTTCTTCTGTGTTTAACCATGTCAATTTGTCTCCATTTCTAGTTTAATTTGTTATAATATGGTATTAAAACACAAACCTGTCAATGAAACAAACTACTGGCTCAAGTTTACCGTCGCAGTCACGCTTGCCCATGAAGACGAAACACTTTTTTCCAGACGGGAGCTATTGTGCAATAAAATAATAATGTATTAGTCAAACCTCTATTATAGTTGATCTTTTGTTTGGAGGAGGTGGCCAATATATGCACCTTTTGTGAAGTAGAGCCGATTTCACGCTCTTAAAAAGGGAGTTGGCGCTTACATGTCTTTTAAAACAAGTAAACACCATCTCAGGCGTAAAACCTCATTACCAACCTTAATATCGCCAAGATATTGGCGGTCTATCAGTATTATCCGCGTCAAACAGACTGGTGTGCCCACACCTGGTCAGCTTTGGACCCGATAGTGGAGTTTAATTCAGGGAAAAGAAGGATTTGTCACTCAACGTTCTTATGGTTTGGGATATATTTTATTATATTTCTGCTGGAGATGATGGGTGTTTATATTTGTCATTAATTTCAAAGAAACGACGTCATTTACTCACATGTCTCTAATATAACTTATTTTGCACAATGTTTCAACCAATTCGTACATATAAGTTGAGCCCCTTTTCTGAGCTGCGTCTAGTTACAGAGACTTCCTTCTCTCCAGTGTCTATTCCGCCTTCGGTCCTGGTTTGTTTGCTCTCGTATTCGAGTTACAAAGTCTATTAGCTCTTAAACACGCCTTTTAATGACCCTTCTGTGCCTTGCGAAAGGGGATCAGCGGAAATTTTTGGGAGGGAGCTCATCCCTGATATGGAAATATCTATTGGAGAAGGAGAAAAACTGGCAATCTTTACATGGGTAGGATGTACACTTCAGGTTAAAGGCCACGTTCAACAGGTTTGTAATTTTCAGTATGATCTATCATAAATGTCTAGGAATATGAAGCATATGATAATGCTATGAGGGAATATTTGAACCTGGTAAATGCTTTGGACGCCGAAAGAGAATCTGCCGCAATAAAAAATACACATGGACCAAGGGTATCTTCGCGCTTGTGCATTCATAAATTTACAGATTTTGGTTACCGGGTCCCCGTCTAGTGGAAAATCTTCCATATGTATGATGCTCTGTAATTACGCCCTTCGTAATGGCTGGACTCCGGTTTTTGTGGAGGCCGATCCTAGGTATAGCATTACCCCAAATTTTACCAATTTCAGGGCATCGACCGACAAGAAACCTCTAAACTTTTATCCTGGCACCATTGGGGCCACTGTGGTTACAAGCATCGAAGATAGCCTACCAAGAAATCCACTAATACATTTCTATGGATATTCCTACATTCAGGATAACGAATGGCTCTATCTGCATGTTAGATCAACTACTCAAAAAATCACATTTTTATTGCAGACATGTAAGACCATGAGTGTGAACATCGAATTAATGATGGAGCAAAACCTAAAGTTACAACCTCATTCTAGAAGAACCGATGAGGTCAAGGATATGGAAAAATATATAGCTTCGTCAGGTATATTTTTACTCTCAATATGCGAATTAACAGGGCTTATTATAAATGCACCTTACCAGGCCAGCAAAGATACTATTGTTAGGCTTGCAGAGATATTTAAAGTCACTATGATTGTTGTAATAGATAGCCCTTCAATTCATCAGGATTTGGTAAAGGCATTTACGGTACAAAAGAATACTATACCAACAAAGCCTGCGTTCGACGGATCTGGAGTTGATTTTGTATCACCAAACTTGTTGGGAAATTTGGCTTTTGCTCAACCTAATGAACCTGCAAGTGTGGCCACTGAAATAGGTATTTATAGCTGTATAGATCATTTCAAAACCAATTAGACAATCCCAAAATTCCAAAAGAGAAGCGGCAAGTTCTTGTACTTGGGGCATCAAAACTAGAAGGAGTTGTACCGGTATAAATACCTTTTCATACCACTATTCATACACATGGATACTACAGGTTGATAACGACAGACTAAAATACTTGAACTTTATGTGCTGGAAACGCTATTTTGAAATTGGATCCTCCGGGAAATTTCATGTAGTTCGTTTTAAAATGCTGGACACAAACTTTGTCTTTATTGACACCATAGAAGCTTTATCAAAAGATGCGTTTCCTACAGGTACGTTCCAATTAATTTCAGACAAACTAAATTTAGATGAACAATATTCAATGAAATCCAAAGAATTATATGCATCGCCCTGGAGTGGTGATCCCTTTGTACTAACGAACTCTATAGTGGCGGTGCCTGCCACAGAAGACATGGATCTAATTCCATACTCCAATATCATCGCATTCTTTCACATCCGTAGTGTTGAACTTAATGTATATCCTCAATTTAAATAGTAATGACAATTGTTCAGGAGGATACCACTCAAAACTTTGATGGTGATATGGTGGAGGATTCCGAATCAGTAAAAACTTACATACTCGAAGCAACATGTCATTCATTTTACTCCCCTACATCACTTCCCAAATTTCTAATTGTACCTGGGAATCTAAAAACCATGAAGTGGATACCAAACTAATAGACAATCCAATACGCACTGCAACTACCAAACTGTCTAAAGTGTAATGTAAACGTTATGTTTTAACATTTATATAAATTTTAACATGGTTTTGAGGCGCACAGATCCTTGGCGGCACATCAAATGTGTAAAAGGTGCTCTTGTCCGTGAGTGAGGCCACCAAATCATTCTTTCAATCCGTCCATGCGAATCTTACATACTAAACAATACAATCCGACAATAATATGTCTCATAAAATGCAATAGACGAGTACTTCTACCCGAAAAACTGATTTTTTTCACCAGAATGCAAATATTATGTTACATGTTACAACACAAAAATACCCACTGCTAAAACGATTAAGACAGCGAGACAGTAAGATTTATAGCCACAGATCCATCAGAATAGACATGGAATCGTTAATACGGCGATAAACAAATTGTGTAAAATGTGTAAGATGGGAAGAACCCATAGGTGATTGGAAATTTATTCATAATGCGATTCAAAATTGTACATTTGACTAAATGACGAGATGAATTTGCTACTAGGTGATAGCCCTGACGACAAGTCTGTTGTGGGTTGACTGGCTATTGTATCAGGCGTGTCGCAAGAATCAAGTAGTGCATTTAGTTGTTTTTCTATGTCAAAAATGCAATCGTTATCATCGCAGACAACTTTCCCTGGTGGATTCTGGGAATTGAAACGAGGTGTGATCATGACATGGAGCTTTTTGCGTATGTCTTCACCTATGTTGTAGTTTGCAAGGATCGAATCAAAATTATTTTCCCAAACTTCCCACTTTTTCTGCCACACAAGCCATGATAGCTGGGCGCCCATCTTATCAGACTGGCTGTGATAGAATGCGCAGCGCTGTGAGAAGTTGCAGACGTTCATAAGGGCCATGCTACACCTCTTGGTCTTATGCAAAATGGGGTGGAATATAACCTCCAACTTCGTATGAGATAGTGGACAAAATCCGTTGTTACAACTCCTAGCTAAAGAACACTCTATAGGCATGTAAAAATACGCTATAGGGCACCGCCTCTTAAACTTGTTAGATATAAACGGATTCGGCTTGCTAGGATCAAAAGTTCTCGTTACAGGAATAGAATCGTTCATCCTTTCCTATCCTTTGTGTTAAATAATAGTGATGTTGTTGGCAGCTATCAAAATAAATATCACTACTGCCTCCCTTTACTAAACCAAATTATTTTACCTGGTTATCCAAAAAATAAAACTTTCAAATGCATCCAGAAACACGTGGAGCGGCTTAAAAATATAGTACTAGCTGTATATTAGTACCAGATCCAGCTTCCTCTCATTCTAATTGAAATATATGGGAACCTATAAATACTTCCCAAAACCACCAATGTGTTTAAAAAATATGGACGTGGTTGTGATGTGGAAGAGAGTGATCAAAGAATAAAACTCAATAAATAAAGCGGGATTAAAACTAAACCACAGCAATAATAAATATCCAAATGTGTGCATGACCAAAGGTCACAAAAAACTGACAAATAGCATTAAAAGACTCGATAATTGTTTACAGAGCGAAATGAGTCGAAGAACAAAAAAAATATATAACTGCATATACTGAGAAATTGTAATTTGCGTGAATAATTGTTAACTTTCTTGTATGTAATTCCTTTAAAACACATACGAATGCAAACTATGAGTATTCCTGAGTGCTTTGGTAAAAAATAATTGCACTTATGTCTATATATCAACTGAATTCAAATGGAAATAAGAGAATTAAAAAATAGTAGTCATTGTATGTATAAGGTGATAGTGTATAATTGCAAAAGACTACGAAAAAAAGTACTGAGCTGTTATAGATATAATCTATGAAGGAAGAGGCATTTTCGGCGGGCTCATTACTTCCTTGTATTAATTACAGTAAGAATTAAATCTTAAAACGATAATGTTCATTTAAAACCACTCAAGTGGCATGAATTGGCCCACTTGACAGTTTACATATATCGGCCGCTGAAAAATGAAAGGAGGAACGCCCAAGGAAATCAAGGAATAAGAATTAAAACAAATAATGTTTTAGAAGATAAAAATAATAGTCAAAAGGATATGACTGAGCGTGATCAAAACATACAACAGTTATAGTGGCATGGTGGTAATAATCCCTACATGCTCCGCTTTCGACCTTCTTCCGACGTACACATCCCTGCTCATGAAGAGGTTCCCTTTATCCTTATTCATACAGTATGATTCTCGTTGTATGCAACCGACGGTCTCGTCGAAAACTGCTCTTCCTCCAGCAATCTCTTCCTTGGGCCCCCTAACCTTCCCCAGTCTAGACGTCCGTATTAAGCCATACATTTATTATTTTCATGGATCATTTTATGTTCTAGTACTAATTTGGGCTATATGCTTTCGGTACTGAGTAGTCTCTGGTCATGGAGACACAGAACGGCCACCAAACCAAAAACTACCTGGACATGTGTACAAGTGTGAAACTCCATCCCTCTTATTCCCTACACCTAAAATTATGCGAATTCCTCCCTTTATATCACATCTTGTCCGCGGTTCTATGGGCTTGGCGACTACACAACAACACATGATAAATCAGCTATGTAACACTCCAAACCGACTTGTGTTCATGCAGTCGTACATCAAAAACAGTGCTATAATTCCTAAGGATGTGCTTATCCGAGCTCGTTGCGTTCAAACGTACTGGTGGAAGCACAGTTGGGGTGGATTGGGACCCTTTCATTCCGACGAACACATGGATAAGTTGTGCATTTCTTAGAGCTATAATTTCTGCTATGATATAAGACTCCTCCGGTAGAGTTGTCAAGAAGTGTGTCCATAAAATAGCGGTAATTTTTCCAGTATGGAAATTCGACCTCTAGAAGCGATGACTGTGCATTTTCTTGGCATTGAGGCCTTTAGCTAATGAGATATATCCTGTGAATAGTAAAGTATGTCCCTGGAGAAAGTCGACATGTAACGGACCATGTCAGGTGACACATGTGTGAATCAACATCAGTGTATTAAAAGTTTATCAAAATCCGTTCACAAGCCCTGTGTGATCGCTTTTTGTTTTAATTTTAAATAAATTTGCACAATTCCCATTTGATAGATTGCTCTTTTTCCGGAGAAAATGGTAAGGCGTCTTCATGACACTCTACTGCTCTCTATCTCCCTGTACATCCCACATGTCCTTACGTATACCCTTATAGTCCAGTAATTTTTTGTTTTTTATACATTTTGATCCTTAAATTCCTACTAAAACCCGTTTATAGGCATCCAAGGCACCAAATCCAACCACCATGGTCGGCGGTCAGAGAATAGCCACCAGGTTTGTTCAACTTTTGTAAATTACGCAATCGTGTTGTAGGAGGAGAACTGGAGGCGAAAGCTCATCAGGGACTAGGACAAACTTACCACCAAACTCTGGCTTCCAGAAATTCTATGGCTTTACTTCCTCTGGAATCCAAATGTAGGTCTTTCATCCATTGTATATCCATATATAGGGGCCAACAATCTGTATTACTCTTTGCTATCATGTACATGGGCGCTGTTGTCATTATGCACATTGTCTCGCGCATCAACTTTGGCTACAAGGGTTAGCTTTGAACCTCTAAATTTTGTGGGTTTGTATATGTACTCATTTGTTTATCAATAAATTCGGTGCACAAGCTCTAGTTTTCGTCAGATTGTCCATCCCAATGCGGGTCCCTCTCTTCACTCTATACATTTGTTCTGAGTCTAGATATTTCCGAAATGAACATCTCTCAATCCATCTAGCTCTTATTTAAACATCATCTACACTGTCTGAGTCGTGTTAATGATGATCCACTATCGCAATTGTCCATTACTGTATAATTATCTATCGAGACGGGCAAATCTTAGAACAAATGGCTCTATCCTACATCGCATAAGATACACATCAACAGTATCAACCGATGAACCGAACAAACTGGTGGTACGTCTTGATAATAATTGCAATTACTAAAATCTACAGGTTCCTAGTGTTCCATCCGTAAATGACCCTCCTGTCGTTAGAAGACCCGGTGAAATAATCGATATTGATACGCTAACAAAAAATTACTGGGCATTTCCGGGTTTGTTGACTGTTTCATGGATACATTACCTTGCAGCTGTCGGATTCAACAGCATCCTTGAGCTTCCAGTATACACATTTGAAACACATGAAGATGCCAAGGAAATAAAAGTCGGTCCACAACGGTATATTAGGGTGCCTAACGAAATTTTCGGGGTGCCATTGCGACCGGATATCTTACACAGATGCTACCAGTTCTATAGGAGAGCCAAGGCTGGCTACTGCGAAAATATGCAGCTCTACAAATGGGAGGTACGTTTTTATATACCTTCTATATGTTATTTATAGTGGCCTGGAACTACAAAAAAATGGAGGAAGCAACAAAGGACTGGCAAAGCAAGAATTGGATGGAAAAAATCACCCGGAAAATATCTAGGTGTGTTCTCCCACCCGGTTAGGCCTCAGGACCAGCGCATAAAAATACAACGAAGAAGTAGGTCTTAATGTGTGCACTAATTTATTCTTAGCACTATACCATGGATTAAAGATTATGTTATCTGCCAAGTTTGCTCAATCACAAATACAAGTGGTAGATTCCTTTCTAATGAGTTCCCACAAGACAAAATATGCAGTTCAAAACTTGAGGAGGATTCTAGGTACGTAGACCAAAAGAAGATAAAATTTCCTAGGGAGAAAGTGTAACTCTGCACTATTAGTCTTTGAAGGGTATAAAGATTCTAATGAGCACTTCAGATGGTCTACAGCAAATATACCAGCCGTACGTAATGAAACTGTAGAAGGTGTAAACGTCTATAATCTTCTAAAATATAGACAACTGGTAATCACAGAATCTGCTCTAAAAAAACTCATCTATCATATTGAAAACTATCCTAAAAAATGTGATTGGTTGCCTAGGTATTTTCATTAATCACAATTGCACTCGATATAGGTATGCAACTCCAAATAATACTCCGGCTCCTGTTCCGGAAAAGGTAAAGGGATGGAACAGCACGTGGATAAAAACGAAGATACAAAATAAACTAGCGTCCAAAAGTAGAGTAGGTTTATGCAAACTTCATGAAATTCCAACAGGAGATGTGGATGGAGCAAGTGAAGAAGTGGAAATGGTCATCAGAAACCAAGGGAGCTCTAAAGATCCCACGCGAAGACCCGCTCAAGGGGTTCAGGCTTATAAACCTGGAAAGTACAACAGAAGACGAAAAGGCGCGCTTTCAGTATCTCTATGATTCAGTGTTTGATCCCCTAGAAGATGTGGATGATTATGATAATGGCACAGAAATAAATATGGATAGTATGGAATCTGGAGAACGATTCATGGTAATTTTCACAATTTTGCATAACATACACATAGGATCCTGAGGACCTAAATGAACTGAGGCCAACTCCATTTAAATAATAACAAATGTAAATGCCAATAATTATGCGATAACATCTGTCTTTGTCTTAATATGCTCTTTTATCTCAACCAGGGCTCTATCAATATACAATTAAATTCATTAAACTTACAACTTCATACAGTCAATGTAATATCTCCGACGTTTCAGTTGTTCCCTAAAGTGTGTAATGCAAAAACTCTCCAAGACATACCTCAACATATTCAGCACATCTTCCTCGGCTTGCCTCTCAGATAGAGACAGAAGGATGTGTTGCAAGTTCATATAAAGCTAAATGATCCATATATAGCCGAAAGCACATTTATCAAACCTTTAGAAACATCTTAATGTCCGACACGCAGTCCTTGCTCATCTGTAGAATAATGTGAAGGCTGTATAAGCGAACAACGTACGTTCTTTAGGGAACTTAGATATTTTAGTAGGTAGTTCATGAACTGTGCGTAAAGTTCCTTGAAATGTTCGCGTAAATCTGAGACGTTCTCTCCTGTCGGGATCACAGTCTCGGAATCCAGAGGTTTTACGGCCTCGACAAGCTAAAAGTTCCATCATATGAGTCAAAAAATACAATAAAGTCGCATGTGTGTGGACTAATATGCCTACCGTCTCCTGTGAACCGAAAGAATACCAAGAATCGGTGGGAAGGGCAGGTGGAGGTGGCCCTTTGAACCCTTTCAACTTCGTATAATCAAATGATATGTTGTTTTCAGCGATATAATCGACTTTTGATCCATTTTGATCGGACTCCTGCTGATCGCTCTGATCCAATTCTGTCTCTAGGGAGTACTTATGGTAAAACACAGGTGGAGGAGGGAATCCAAAGACAAAATTGTCCATGGTACATACACATGTATACTACACAACAACTGGCACACCGATGGTGTAGCCAATATGGGAACTGGTGTTCTAGACAAAAAATGCCCTCCGGGGGACCAGGCTACAAATGAGAGTTTTGCTCACGAAATGGTAAATAGGCATATATGATGGGTTACAACGATAATTAAGCCAACCAGCCTGTGATAAGACTGCGAACAAAAGAATTTTAGACTTTAACAGAACAAGGTTAAGGTGTCACACACCAAATACCTACAAAGAAAATTTTTATCAATGACAACACATGCAAGATCCTAGGTAATAGCGAAGCCATCACATCAGAATTACAACAAAGTTTAAGGCGTTATATCAGTAAAAAGACAAATGCCTCCATGGTACAACTGCAGACAGGTAGATTCTGAAATATAGTTCAGCCATTCATCGCCTAATTGGTAGTGTTAACTTATTAGGAAGAATTTTATCTAAACCATATTTTGCACTATTATCGGAGTCCACATCAGCCGACTCACAAGAATCGATCAGTGTAGAAAGTTGGCCCTCCAAATATGACAGGTAGTCATCATTTGGAAAATTCTCAATAGGTGCGTGAAAATTTAAACGAAAACCAATCATCATTGACACCTTGTCAATGTGCTCCTTACCCAGGCCATGTTGAACAAGAACGGAAGTGATGTTGTTCTCGTACATGCCCCAGTTCCTTTRCCACACCAACCAGGACAAATGTGAAGCCACTCTATCTATATCGTTGTGGTGAAAAGCGCAGCGCTGTGAGAAGTTGCAGACGTTCATAAGGGCCATGCTACACCTCTTGGTCTTATGCAAAATGGGGTGGAATATAACCTCCAACTTCGTATGAGATAGTGGACAAAATCCGTTGTTACAACTCCTAGCTAAAGAACACTCTATAGGCATGTAAAAATACGCTATAGGGCACCGCCTCTTAAACTTGTTAGATATAAACGGATTCGGCTTGCTAGGATCAAAAGTTCTCGTTACAGGAATTCCTCCAACCATGTTTACGTTTATCTGCCTGCACCTCCAATGTGTATAATCTACAATCTCTGTAGCTAGCTTGTACCTACTTTGTATGCAAGAATAAAACAACTAGATATGCATCTTACCAATAACAAAAAACATACATAAATACTATATAACAATAATATAATACCAAAACAAGGTATACTACATGTAAAAGAATGAAAGACCTAATAGTCTACAACAAAATGGTTATGGTGACGCCAAAACGAGGTAATGCACAACCTCTCTGCGCACCCCAAAACAATATAAAATAAAAACAATAACGTTCCACAATATTATACCATGAAACTACAACAAAACTACTTCAATCCAGTAGTAAAACAAGCGAAAAACAAAACAGCAAAATGAAGGAATAGAGTGAAAGTTAACCCCCTATAAAGGAATGACACTATAAGACAAGTTCCTGGAAGATCCTATGTCTTCAGGTCACACTGTAAGAAATGTGAATCACTAAATACTTCCAAAGATTGACATGTGACCGTGCATTGTAGGTAAAAATAAAACGAATCACCCGAATATGTGTTATCTCAGCACTAAAGAGCAAAACTCCGAAGACTAACAACTTATCCACAAAAATGGTAAGTATGTTATTTTATAATACCTTACAACATCAAGGAGATATTTCCAGTAAATATCCCACGCATGAACAAAATCGGTCAAATCTAAGAGGTGTCGTACTGTTTCCTAATCACGCAACAATTGTATCAATAAATCAGCACAATTGTTCCTCCAAATATAGTGTAAGAATTATCCCTCTAGCAAACTTGTGGCAGTTAGCACCGAGTTTCAAACTAGCGGATTCTCTTCAAGTAGTCCGGAGTTGGAGAGATGTAATCAGTGAAGATCGCAGTAAAAATAAATTATACCGTTCTAGTCTTATCCAAAAATCCGTAACGTTAAAGTTCAGTCTGTTTGGTCGACTAGTATATCAATTCCTCCTTGTTCCAACACAATCTGCTCATTCATGTGCTGGTAATTAACCCCATCCGCTACCGAGTTTTAGGGGATAGGAAGGATCACTAAACGTTTAAATAGTATAAGGGAGTTATTACTCTAATCTCAATATGCTGGTTAAGTAGCGGAGCTCTATTCGCGTCTCGTCGCAGATAACCTCCCTCACAGCATGAAACAATGCGAATCTATCCAAAAGCTAAAGACACTCTCTATCGCTGTCCCTGACTTGTATTATGCTATTTTGCAAAGATTTATATCCTGAGACGGTCTTGGCGGTGTATCTTACAAATCGCTGAACTCTTACCGAGCACCGAAGAAAATAGTGAAACCAACTCCTAATGATGTACACTAGCCCGATATGTTACAAACTAGTGAAATTTTAGAAAAATGGCAAAGGAACTAAAGCTTCTACCCTGTTCCTCCTGGATCATCCTCCGGTGTCTCTAGATTCTATTCCTCCCTACCCTTGTCAGTAAGTCAATGTGTTTGTAAAATACTCTACACGTACGAACATGGAAAGAAATTATGTTGCGAAAGTATACTTCTGCTCTAGCTGATGAGTACAGGTTGTGGGACCGCCTTGTGGTGTTTGAGGGAATCGGTGTTAAATCATCTTATCCTCGTTCAGCTTCGGTATGCTATAGTACAAATTATACAAAAAGCTTGATGCCTTGTCCACGTAAGGCTTGCATTTTGGGTAAACTTTGTTGCACAGGGTCTCGTGCATATACACATACAAGAACAGAGCCCAGGATGCAGTGTAAACTATGAGTACAGTAGGCAAAATTTTCGTTACTAGACCTGAAACATATAAAATTGCGAGCGCATAAGAAGATTTGATCGGGTCTTCCCAGAATATGATGTCTACTGCCTTGTTGCTAACAAAATTAATCTTTGTAACCAGAGCCTTTGAGATTTTGTCGACCGTGTCAGGGGAAAGAAATTTTTTACTTGCTTCCTCACCTCCCTTCGGACTGCGAACCAGCTTTACAATCCCTCCAGAACCTATGACTACCAAGAGCAAGTTGGTGAGTAACAACAAAGGAGGTGTCTTAAACACGAGAGTAGAAAAGCAAAATACGTTTGATAATACCAGAAAAATAGCTGGTAGTACTTTGCAACAGTCCCTCATCTGTAAATCAGTGTCTAGATGAACGCTTGTGGAAGGCATCTGGGTGGCTGGTTAGACCCATTACACATTGGTCATACTCGCCAAGAACCAGTACTACGTATGAGTTGTATGTATAAAGACAAGTCTGTAGAGCCAGTAAAACGGTACAAAGAAGGTAAAAGAGACAAAAACGTATGTATATTTGATATTTACAAGCAACCGAGATTCCCACCTTGGTATAGTAGTTTTAAATTTCCTTCCTATATAAAGTACAGCCAAATGATCCTAGTTAAAGTCACTTTGGAAGTTTTGTACAAATTATTTCTGAAAATACAAAGTACCACCAGATATTGTGTATGCAGCGCAGGCAAAAGATGAAATCCAATACTATGCCACACGTTAGACCATCAAGAGTCTTCTATGTGAAATATTAAATCCGCTTGGGGTGTGACAAGAGAGGAATTTTCAACGCGAAACAGACCTGGTGCTCCAAAACTGTCTCTCATGATAATCGCGTACTCGGACCGCACTTTGGCCATGCAGCAATAACGGAGACGCTACTGGATTTGTAGCATTGTGTACACATATATAGAGGTTTCAGACACTCGAATGGCGGCACAGATGCTATAGGACATAGGCAAACAAAACTATAGGACAACAGATACACATACGCTACTACATCTTCTCGTGCAGCCTCTTTGCAGAGTTACAGAGGTTATTGTACACTTTTCCTGGTTGACTTCCAAGGATAAGACTGCAAATCGAATGTCTTGCCAATTTGATACTGTTGAAACTGCCCATAATGTGGATCTTGCTCTCAGCGAGAACGACCCTCGTCTTTGTCATATTCTCAATGGCGTGCTTGGTCTTTCCGTCCTTACCAGAAATTCTACCAATGCATCTGGATAGATGTTCGCCATGTAGTCTCTTGACGTCGCTAATTTCGAAGCTCTCGATAAAAATGTCCTCCAGACGCAAAATAGCCTCAGCGTCCTTTAGTTCAAACCCCAACATGAACGCCTTTATATAGTCCTGGGCCTTTTGTAGGAGTGAAAGGTCCATATCGTCTCTTGAAGGTCTGACCTCAACGCACTTTCTCTTAGTGCACATCCTAATCTGAAGCTCCAGCTTCTCTACAACCGTCTTGACAATCGTTTCCCAATTCTTCTGCAAGGGAGTCATGCGATTAGGAGGGACGCTGATCCTCCTCAAATTTACAAAACTGTACGAACTCCTCGGTTTCTTTGCTTCGACCTTCTTCTCGACTATCTTCTTGATACCCTTCTTGACCTTTTTTGTGGCCTTTACCGCCTTTTTATCCGATTTTACAGGTTTAACCATCCTTATAAGGTGTTCTATGATTAATATTTGGTTCAAAATCGATTATTGCGTTGATGGAAGCTTCTACAAAGAGCTAGTACCAAAATGCGATCCAAGTTCGTACTAAAACTGCAAAAATTGACAACTAGTGAATAGTATACATGGTTGAGGCTCTCTAAGGCCTTTATCCGATAATTTACCAAATAATTTCCCCATCTGCTGGAATCTTTGCCTCCGCCAGAGCACCAGCACTCGCAGTTTTGCACTGTTGGCTTAAACAACATAAAGAGTGTCTCATTTGTTTAATTATGTACTATATAGCCGTTATTTAGGTCAACATTTGCATATTTTTCACTCTTGTGTCCATCAGACAACCGGTCGATCTCTCGTACGGCAAAAACCAAATGTACAATAGAAAATCACTGGAGATGAGTGAACATGACGTGCCCTGCTGATAGTGGCTCGAGTTGTAGTCCACCAACTGGGAAAAGTGTAAATTCACCGCCTGAGCATATCCTATCGCAACTAAATGACAGAAGAACAAAGTCATCAATTCCTTCCAGGGAATCACTCTGGTTGTACCCTTCTCAAAGGCAGTTTTATAAGTCCACACTCAATAAAGGTATTTGTTACTGCCTTTAGTGTAATCAGCATTTTACATTCCATCATCAACTTTGTAGGATATGATGTAGATGCAAATTTAATACCTGCAATGGTAGACATTCACAATGTTATCAACGAAAGGGCTTGGGAACAGGTCATGGAATACGAATCGCTACATGCAAAAGAATGTGAAAATCCACTACTAATTCGCTTTGTCGGTAAAAAGGACCAGTATACCATAAGGTCGATGATAAACTATATAAGAGGCTACAAACTTCCGTACGACAGGCACGACTGGACTGTAGATAGATGTGGAAAATCCATAAGGTATGCAAATGCAAGATAAAATCCAAAATATACATGGGCCTCTCCTGTGAGTAGAAAATGTAAACACTGGAGAACATGCATAGTAATACATATGTTTACATTTTCCAGAATTACTAAACAAATATACAGGTACATTATTGATTTCTACGAGGGTGAATCCAAAGAAAAAGACAAATTCGGAGTCTATATAGACGCCAGACCAGAGTTGACATTCTCCGGGATTTGTGACCGCCTCAGGCTCTTTTTCAACAAGTCAATTTCTAGGTGATTTATATACATGCTACGAGGTGGTCGCAGACTATGCTTGCTCTGCATTCTGGGATGCCTGTTGCAATTGGAATCCAACCAAGGTGTGAATGTCCAAGTACTGTACAATTAGTGAAGGTGTATATTAACAGTACATTAGAATGAACAAGAACGTTACAATACCTTGTTAACGCAACGATCTATACAGCTTGATTCTCCAGCATCCAGTTGAGGACCTTTTACAGATGAAATACACTTGTTCCAGCATCCATCTCGCATCCTGATAAAGTTTATGAAAAGGTATAAGTGTAAATAGTGTAATATGTGATATAAACGGTCTACAAACCTTCTAAGCATGTCGGCCATACCAACCAGCTCCGCTACCGCGACATTCACGGGATCTGTAGGCAGATTTTCAGACATTTTTAAAAAAGTCAGGTTTAAACTTCCAAATTGCGATTACGATTGTACAATGGTTCACGGGAACGCCCAAAACAACCCGCCGATCCCAACCGGCGGCGCTACAGACCGTCAGAGAAACTAGAACGCATATAAACTAAACATATAGTAGACAAGAACCATCACATTAAGTGTATGATCTCTAAGATGCCAATTCCTTGCAGGCAATAATCTTCTCAATTCCGCAGGCTGACAAGACAGTGACCAAGACTTCCTTTCCAGCATCGTAGAGAGCCATTACCTGCTTAGAAACTTCATCAAAGGCACCCTCAGAGTCCTTGGGCAATGGCAAATCGGTCCTGGTGGATCCATCAGGGTTCAACAAGGTAGTGAAGCCATCATCGATAGCAATGAGCTGAATTTCAGTGCGCTTGACAGTAGGGACGTCCATGTTGTGGGAAGTAGGACAGATATCTTCGTACTTCTTTCCGGTAAAGATATCGATTCCGGTGATGTTGGCCTTTGCATGACCATGCTTTCCTGTCTTACTGGTTGAGTACTCAACGACCTTGCATGGATGGCCCTTGAGCATAACAAAGGAGTTCTTCTTGATGGCACCAGCCTGAACTGGAATAGTATGGGACGCTCCAGCGTCACCGCCCTCAAAATGATCGTCAAACATATTCAGCTAAATTTATGATAAATCGCGTATTATACAAACTGAAGTATTCCACAGGATAATCCGAATTGTATATGCCCGTGCTCTATTAAAATCCGTATAATTTCTCACGTATTGTAGTAAGTCATACTAGGAATGTTCAACAGCAATAGCAGAGAGATGCGCTCAAAGTATGACATGTGAAGATTTGCCGTAAATGCGAGTAAAAAGCACTAAAAATGCAAATTAGCTCCCTTTACTTTTTAGTATAGTAGAAACCACACGCAAAATGTGTTACAGGTAGATACACAGTCAATTCCCGGTAATTACGAGAGATAAATGATTTCTCACTAACTCCCGACGTCAAAGACTGACTTCAGTATTAAAACTTACGCAATTATGCCACAAATGGTAATGAAGTCGACCCCGAGTTAAGATTTACCCGTCCATATGGGGCGACGACGCCGTGGTTTTCGTTCATTCGAGACTCCATTCAGGTGGATGAACAGACACAATTCTGATCATGTGTTGACACATCAGCATTGCTTTTACTACCATAATGTGAATTGCTGTCTCCGGTCGGTGGAGTCTTCCATTGCACATCTTCCTTCTCTTTGTACCACCGAGCGAATTCTCGTCCGTTATGGTACCCCTTGCCCATCCTATGTCCATGTGCCGACTCAATCATTGGCGCTTGTTCAACTTCCCTCTCGACTATTCACAATGCCGCAGTCAATGTATGGACTTGACCAGCCCTCAATTCCCCGCAAAGTTGTAACAACTATTTGAACTTGTGTGACTCTGGGCTACTTCAGCGTCACAATCGTTCCAGAACTACATCTGTGTGGCTTTGTTCTCCTTCACTTTGTCTATGGGACTTCCATGATGATTTCATCGTGAATACACATTACGATCTTTGCGTTAATTTCCTCCACCTTATCCGCGAGTTGAAAATATACAATGTCTCACTTGTTCCATTTCAAGTATGGGTACCAGAAAAGAAAGGAGTTGTAAGTAGAAAGTAGCCTGGCATTCGTACGCTCTATGCGGTTACACGTTCTGCATGCCAATTGTAGGGATGTTAGGACCAAGGTTCCTACCTCTACTAGTTGCTACCTTAAACTACCAGGCTTACATCAAGAAAGTCTTGTTAAAAATAAACCAGAAAAATCTCTGGAATGTTGTAATATAAATAGAGGTAACAACCAAAATGCTAAATAAAGTTACAAAACATCTACTATAAAACTTGAGAATTACCCAAGTCTCCTAGAATAAATGCACATAAAACTGTACAAAATAGGATTAAAATCAGCAATGTGAACGCTAAGAGCTATCTGAAATACGCTCATAAGCTTGCTTGATACTGTGTGTAATTTGAATTTGTGAATTGCCCCCAAAGTTGGCATAGTGCTTGCTGATTTCGCTAAGCAAATCCTTGAACCTGGGTGTAACTGTGTCCATGAGTTTTATAAGGTTTACAGAATCATTTCTACCTCTTGTGTTTACATTCTTTGATCCAGTCCCTTGCATTAATTCATCCACTTGGTCGAGCACATCCAACGTCATTATATCCTCAAAGGTACTCTCTATTGATGTTCTTCTAGAGTCATCTTGTACATTTTCATAAACATCATGAACCTGTGTATGTTTTGGCTCAGTGCTATGTGTTAGTGCAATAAATGTCATTGGAAGCGTCTCTATGAATGCCTTACTTGCCGATGCGTGTATGCTGGAGTGTGATGGTATATATTCGTCACTTGTTAATAACTTGTGCACATCCATCCTATAAGAGTCATATAGCCCACGTATGTAATCTGTCTTGTATTTTATGCTTCCACTTGTGGTATACTTTGTAAATGGGTGAAACTCATTCTTTGTCCCCTCAAAACCACTCAAATTAGAATCTACAGCTGCCCGTATACAAATAGATATAAAATGCCTATTAATTCCAATATCATCCCCGATATAGTAAGAGGCTCCCTTTACTCTTGTATAAAACATATCAGCACAAGTCAAATGAGTAGAAAATGTAGCACAATCATCAATGTTTCCAAAAAGATCAGAGTAGTTATCAAACATTGAATTTACAAAATAATTGTATTCAGAATTTAAATCATCTATTATAGAATCTGGATCGTAGTATAATTGTGGTCTGCTCAACTTAGGAAGCATATCATGTCTGGTGTGTCTAGAAGGAGTGCAATCGCCCTTGCTTTCAATTTTAGGCCATTTTGTATATCCAAGAGGATTCTTTTCATCAAAAGGATCAACTAACCCAAATAATCGCACATTTGCAGGAATTTCCGCTGAAAATGATTCATCAAAATATCCCTTGTTCCACATGACCATGTTTAGCGGATCGTATAGATTCACAGAATCTGTACCACCCACGTTCCCTTCGCATGTGAGGACCAAGTTTTCATTATTAACTAGTTCTAAGTCTACATGTGGGTTTGAATCGCTAGTGTGAGGCTTTTTACTTTCAGTTTGAGAAACAATGGGCTTCTTTTGTGTGCTACTAAAGGTCACAAACTCTTGTGTAGGAGGCTCGTAAGTGATAGATGACTCCATACTAGCAATTGTTGAATCAATAAGTGGAATTATCTCCAAGATATCAGCGTAATCACAACTAACTCCATCCACGTATTCCGTTTCGTAAATTTGGATAGCTCTGCTAATATCCATGCATTTCTTGAATCTGGAAATGTTCATATTCATTGGTATTGTTTTATTCTCATTAGGACAAGAGAGGCTAATTGGTAATCTCTTGTTATATAAAACCCTTCCAAGTAAACCAAATGTATTGAAGATATTCCTTTCCAACATATGAGCCTTTAATGTATCAAATTGCGATATAGTATTGGAACCTTGGTCCTTACTATTTGAAAGGTAAAACCGAAGATTATTAAAGGCGTATCTAATATCTCCTGAGCTAATGTTGGCAACATAGTCCAGAAGAAGACTATTAAAATGGCTATCAAACCGCTGGAATTTTTTATCCAACTTTAAAAGAGACTTCATTTTAGTTTTTGATATGTTCTTTAGATTCAAGTTTAGACATTTTGGATGTTTTGTATAATTATTCGGAAGGATTCTTTTTAAGATCATTGTATCCTCAGCTGAATTGTTTACACAAATTAGCAAAGGGTAAGTTTTCTCATTATGAGTGCTTTGACCATTTACTATAGACTTTAAAAGGTACTGAATTTCGTACAAGGATGAAGATTTGCTAGTTAGTATGGTTCTAGGCAAATCCGAAACCAAAATCAAATGAGGTTCGCTATTTGAAGTATTAGATTCAGCATTTGCATTTTCGCTTGTGCATTTCAAACGCTTTATTTTCCTTGAACCTAAAACAAGGGGACAGGCTAAACTTCCGCTTGAAAAAGTTAAAGAGTTCTTAGTCATTTTAAGTCCTGATCTACTTGTTGCAGTTTCCAAAAATGATACTAACGATGAAATTGCAGAATCATGTTCTTCAGGCCTGCAAACTGCAGAAACATCAAATGGGTCGTACTCTATTATTTTCAAACCACAGTTATTGCATAGGAGTTTAATTGTTGACATCTTGGCACTTCCTGTCTGACCCTTTAAAATACAAACATTGTAAGAATCACTCTTCGTAGTATGCGTAAGTTGCCCTCTTGACTTTACATCCAGCAAGAACTTTCTCAATGCTTCAATCTCCTGGGGTCTCCAAGGAATATCATCAACCATGAATGGTTGCATACTGACATTCCCTAGGTTAAAACTGTAGTCCTGGGTAGATAGGTCCATCTTGGCTGTAGTTTTGTGTTTGCGATAAATCCTCTTGTCTGTTTATAGAAAACCTAATCCCTTTGCTGTAAATCAAACTTTCTGGGTTAATAGACATAACTCTATATACATGCGAACTTATTTTATTTTCTAAAGTATCTTGAATTGTCGTTTGGTAGTTTAAAAGCTTTTGTTTTAGATGAATATGAACGTAGCAATTCGCATTCCACTTGTTAAATATCTTGTTTATCCTTTTATTTTTGTGGGCTTTGTATTCATTGGAACAAACGACAACCGATATATTAAAGGTCCAAGATATTCTCCGTAATATTACTGAGATGTCAACAAGGAATCGGTGGCGAAGGTGAAACTTTGGGATTTGGTCTATACACCATAGTGAGTCAATAATGAGCATATCAACCGACTGTGCACGAATACCGCAGTTTCTTGACAATACATCATCCCTAGATAGGCGAGTTTCAAATTCTTCCAGGAATACTAAGATCTCTTCACAGTTGTACAAGCGCAATGGGATAAACGAGGAGGTTTTGGAGTCAAATGTTAAAACCTTTTTTGGATCAAATGAGCCATGTGTATCCAGATATATGACATTACCTTGTAGTTTGTTTGCTAGAAGCATACAAATGAACGTCTTTCCAGAGCCACTTGGCCCAGTTATCTGCGCTATACCAGTACCTCTGTGTATCCTACTTTGAAGAACGGACTCTAGATCGTTCGTTCCAGCCTCTCTTTGCGCTATAAAATTCGAAGATAGTAGTGATTCAAGGCAGTTTCTGTATTTATTCTCCGATTTGTTCTCTAACTTATCTAAAATGCCGGAAAAGAAGTGCGAGTCCTTTTTGTTGACAATATTACACGTAGATTCCAAAGATTCCAATACAGATAGTGTTTCTCTGTCTGAAAATGGATATAATTTCAAGTTTCCAAGGGCTTCTATGTAGCTTTGTCTATTATCTACCATGTTATACGTCAATTCTGCTCTTGTGGCCCAAATTTTACCACAAATTCTGAGATTCTACCATTAAAGGGTACAAGCGTTTATTAATACAATTCTCATGTTGTTTTTCTGTAAATAAAATGTAATGTGTCTAGGGGAAGCCGCGGTCTTGTGCAGAGTCCACGAACGTAATTTCCAGGCACACAGCCTTCGTATGATTCAACAAATTCAAATTCCACATGTTTCCCTTCCTTTTGCTGCTCTCATAAAGTTGCAGGTCCCTTGCGTCACTCATCAATTTCCATGTGTGAATCACACGTTACCCTAAAGTTTCCAAGACTGAGGTTCGTCAGTGTCACATGCAGTTTCTATATTTTTCATCCTATAGTTCATATCTGTGCTCTTGTGCTCGCTCTGTCGCTATATTACAAGCTAATTCTCCCCGATCCGTAGTCTTTCCCTATCTTGAAATAGGCACACATTTCTCGATTCATACTACTCGTTACCTTACCCTCAAACATTTTTTCAATTTCTGCAACTGACAGAAAATTACGCGGCACTATGGGCATAGTTTGTATGCTAGTATTGTGTCTAGCCTGTATAGAACATGTTGTCTCAGTAACCCCTGTTCGTAGGTTACCACGTAAGTTTCAGTCAAATTACATCATAACAAACATAATAATGCAGAAAATGGGTATAATGGAGAATATAAGCCACAAACTGAGAGCTCTGGTTGGAAAACTTGCACATCATGCAAAATAAACAACCCCGAATCCATATCCCAAGTAAGTTCAATACTGGGGAATTAAAACCATTAGGTGAAATTGGAAATTAGTGACGTGAGGGACAATGTAGATTTTCACTTTGGTAATTTCATTAAAGAACTCAAGACTCATTTTTCACATATAAAAGAAGGAGTAGACAACTCATATCTGCCAAGGTTGGACACCCACATAATTGACTATACTTTAGGCTACAAAAGGCATTTGATTCTGTAATTTACAAGATAGAAAATTTTAAAGCCCAAATAAAAGTCAATTACACCGGTTTGTGGTACATGCAACAAGCAAAAGTTTGCTACAGATACTTGTGACAAGTTCCAGGGAGACATTAGCGACATTAAAAGGATTGACAAACGACTAAAGAATACGAAAACACTTGTATCAGAATTTGTATCAAATGGAACACAGTCGTTCCTTAAAATTTTTAAACAATTACAAAATGAGTTTTCGGGCTCAAGCCCAAGAAAAACAGAAAATGATGAACCTAGTAAAGGTCCTACAAATATAAAAGACGGAAATATTGAACTGAAAGATGTTCCACCAGAGGCAATTATAAGAACAATTGAGAGCTTCCTTACTGATTTAACAGTGGAGGGAAACAAACTACTAGATAAGGTTCTATTTAAAACATAGATAAACTGCAAATGTATTAAGAAGGTTGTGCCTGTGAATCTTCTACTGTGACGGAGTCTTGGAGGTCAATCGCCCTAATAATACATATATTATATAAAGTAAACATACTTTGAATTCTCTTTAATATTGGGGCTAATCCTGTAGCCATAGACTTTTGGAACATAATAATAAGCTGGACCTCTCGGTATCTAGAGCATTTGTGAAATAGTAGAAAAACTTACAATTGATTCATTAACCATGAGGAAGAGGTGTGCAAATGTAGTTCCATAAAAGGCACCATCAATATATCCAAGTCTGCTATTTTTTGGAGGGTGGTATACTTCATTACAATTTGGGCAAAAGACTTTTGCAGTGTGCTGCGAAGGGGCATCTACAAGTCCTACTGGTAAAACAGCAGTATTTTCGCAGCTAAAATTAGGGCATGTTCCAAAGACTTTCTCTTTGTATTTCAACATCATTAGTTGCATTCCCTTGTTCGTAATTATGAATCTGCTGTGTATTAATCCATACAAGAGCTGTGCAGATGAATCAATAACTTGTTGCTTCCCCTTGTCAGAATTACTTTCATCATCATATTCATCTTCATTGTCATAATAATCATTATCACAATGATCCAAAATAAGTTGTAAAGCACGGGTGTAACACGTTACATGGTATTGCAAACCTAGAAGTGAAATGTTGTAAATTTACATTATAAAGTGTACTTACCGACTAAATTGAATTCATCACGAATAAACGCTTCATCTACTTGGATATAGTACTGATTCCCCTTTAGATTACAATACCATTCGATCCATGATACCTGTGAACATTTACTGGATAAGGTGAAAACTTACCTCGCTTTGGCTGTCTTCACTTGAATCAGAATCATTATCCAAGAGCTCTATGTCTTCTGATGTTTTATTTGCCTCCTTCAGGTACTTTGGGGCCAGCATTTTATTTCTATATTGATTTCAGAACGGATACAAGAGTTTATTTTAGTTCATTTTAGTATATTAGCTGATAATATTAGCAAATGGTAGTTTAATGTTACCAGTTGCACGAGTCTATTACGGATTTAATGATAACTAGTGCGATAATAATACAAAAGGTCCTTATGAGCGAATATGGTAGAAATTATAAAGTTGGAACTGAAAATATGGTCAAAGGTCAAAAAACAATATAATTTATCCAATTAGTAATATGATTAAAGTAGTAAAACGTCGATTCTGCACTATGTTGTTGTTCATGTGATGCAACCGCTGCTGGGAGGACCTCATTTCCATAATTTTAAGCATGAAGTATGAATAGTAGGTAAAATAGTTTTTTAACGCAGTTTTTGTCTAGGAACGGTGGATGTATCCACGTTCTACAGAATGACGGATCTAGATTCTACCTCAGACTCTGAGAGCCAGTCAACTCAGAGGAGCGAAAGTGTCCAGCCACGCGAAAATAGAAATGGATTCCTGTTCTTCCATAAGGTTTCTGGTGATAAACTGGAGAAAAGTGTCCAGATATATAAGAAAAATAACCTGGAAAAGGGTTTGACGAAGGATAAACGTACGACTGTACAGCAAGTTTTGGACAAGAGGACTTATTTACGCCTCAAGAGGTTCCATGGGCGAGGGATATTTGATGTAATTTATGGAACTATTAGTACTGGCAAGGAAGCAAATGTATACGAAGCCAATGGGTCCATTGACAATGTCTGCCATAAAATGGCAATAAAGGTTTACAAGACGTCAATTCTTGTGTTCAAGGATAGGGCAAAGTACATTGAAGGAGAATTTAGGTACAGAAGAGCCTACGTTGGTACAAACCCTAGAAAAATGGTGAATCAATGGGCGGAAAAGGAGTTTAGAAATTTGAGACGTATTTCACTTTCTGGTGTATATTGCCCATCACCTATAGCTTTAAAGGATCATATTCTGGTGATGGAATTGATACAAGACGATGATGGAGGTGCAGCCAAAAAACTTAAAGATTTACCACTTTTATCATTGAAAGAATGGTTAATCATTTATTCGCAGGTCATCTCAATAATGAGAACTTTGTATCAGGAATGTAAACTGATACATGCAGATTTGTCATCGTATAACATGCTTTATTCCAAGGGGCGTGTCTATATAATTGATGTTTCACAAGCTGTTGAGAATGATCATCCAAATGCTATTTACTTTTTAAAGAGAGACTGCGAAAATGTCACACAGTTTTTTGCGAACGTTGCTTATTCTCCTCACTCGGAAGCTGTAATGCCAGAATATGCCAAGGTCTGTCCAGATCCACAAGTTGATTATCTGAATATTTTAACGTCTCTTCAGCTATTCCACTTTATCACCAAGGACTCTTTGGAGCTGTTCCCCAGAACTAGTGCTGAAAACTCTCCAAGGGAAATTACCAGAAGAAATTCTATTATTTCTCAAGTGGAAACCTTTGTGAAGAAAATGTGCTACACTTCCAAGCACTCCAATCTTAAAGACCTTCAAAACACCATATTAGCCAAGAGAGATGTCTTTGGCAAACTCTGTAACATAGTCTATGGAATGATAAATGATAGTGATCCAAAAGTCTTTGTAAGAATTTCGGATGCAACAGCTCATGAAAACATCACAATCACAGATGATAACATCTATGGTCCAGATGAGCCTCCCAAGGCAGATAAGTTTGATACTGAAGAAAGTTACATATCAAATGATGCGATTTGGAATTCGCTCAAGCCACTTAATCTATCACAAATTACACTGGAAACACTTGAAAGGCTTGAACATTTACACGTTTCAAGTGAACCGGTATACCCAAATTCAGAAAGTGATCGCTATTCTGTAACTATTACAGAAACCGAATCATATCATGAAGAACCAGAAGGGGTGCGAGAGGAAGATGAAGAACAATCTGAAAAGTACAAGTTCACTGGGAAAATACCAGACGGAGTCGGTAGTAAGGAATGGAAGAAAATGGTCAAGGAAATGAACCGTGAAAGAAGAAAAAACAAGATACCCAAACACATTAAAAAGGGGTATAAAAATAAAAAGTAAATGCATGCTACAATTTAGTAAGAATCTCAACGAGAACCGTGTCTTTTGTGTTTAGATCCATGTCTGTGAGAACTGCGACTGCGAGACCGTCTGCTCCTCTCCCTGCGATCTCGATGTGAATCCCTAGAGCGCCTACGAGAACGTTTGGATTCCCTAGAACGACCACGATCCCTGCTAGAGCGTCTGGAGGGTGATCTTTTGGAATTCTTGTTCGAGCTATCATCAGCATTCCGACCAGCCTGTCCATACTGACTCATTTGACCATACATTGCATAAGGATTGGGATAGGCACCCATATTTTCATACGGATTAAAGTACGGGTTAAACCCTTGCGTCTCTTCACTCTCCTCTGTAGTTTCACCTTCCTTACTACCCTGAGCTTCTGGATTCATGTTTGGCATGAAAGGGAAGGGCATTGTTGATGGATCGTATGGAAAAGGAAATTGTCCACCAAACATTTGTGCAAAGTAAGGATTGTACATCATATTAGCTTGGGCATATAAATATTGATTATAGTCAAACCCCTCCATATTCTGGCCCTTTGATGGCTTAGGCTGGGCTCTCTTTGCTTCACAATTCCTCCCCAACGAAATATGAGGGCCTATAGCCTTGTCACAGTCCTCCGATTTTTCATAAATTACAAAACCGAAACCCCGAGGCCTATTTGTATCCTTATCTACTATATAGTTATACGATGTTATATGACCGTAACGCGAGAAATACTCTTTGAAATACTCTTCAGTAATATTCTCGGAAACACCACCGACGAATATTCTGCTGTACTCATCTTTTGGAGGTAACAATTGCTTTGCTCGGTCTTTTCGTACCGCAAGCTTTACATCCACTACTACATTATCTAGTTTGTGTGTTTTAGATAGTACTGCCCTAATGGCATCCTCATTAGAGAACGTAACGAAACCAAAACCCCTGCTTTTTCCAGTTACTTTATCACCAACAATCTCGCTGTGTACAACTTCACCGTATTTGCTAAAGTAGGACTTCAAGTCCTCAGCTGTTGTGGCTCTATTCAACCCACCAGCGAATATCTTGTGAGTTTCAAAGTCCGAGTCGGTGAGTCCGGCGCTGGCCAGATCAGTCGATGCCATTCTGACAACTTTGTGCGACTAAATCGTAAGTTTTCAACTTGTATATACGCCCTTACGGGCCTTCTCTCGAATTGAATGATACTTTTAAGGATAAACTTTGCGCCGTTCCGTGAAAATGCACATGGCTGAAACTACTTAAAGTTCGGAACGCAACTATTCTTCGGTGGCATCTAGGTGAGGCATAAATGTTTCTATAGATACAACGCGAAACCAGTCCGGTGAGATATGGTTACGTTGTCGACATGTACTTATCCCTATCGTTATTTACTTATGTGTGATTATACCTAGCTTAGTGATCTACCGCCTAAGTGTTCATCCAAAGCAAATTAACCATTAAAATTATCATTTAATTCTGGGCTGCTACACCTATCGGTGGCCTAGTTTTATATTAAAATAACAAGGGTGAGTATTGTACGTGCGTAATCCTGTGAAAGCACTAGCCTCCAAACCGAACACCTACGGAAATAATCCAAATCCTTGTCAGCTGAGAATACGAGGAAGTGTACAAAATTGGCACTGAAGCCATACTAGGCAATATGCTACATTTATTGGGCCCAAACACCATTCAATATCCTATTCCCAGTTTCCCCTTGTGCATCAGTTTTAGCGCTCCACTTGGCCATAGATATCCGCACTATGGGTGAGATTTCGGTTCCGCTGTTCCGTATCACGTGAGTGCTCTGGGTTCACGGCTCATACTTGTAGCTGAGACTGAATAATCACTTTTTGGATTTTGTTATCAATTATTCACCGAATAACGGCGTTTTCATACCAATTTAGTCCTATATCTTCTGAATTTGCGTCATATTGCCAGAGATTATTCCATAATATCGAGTTCTCCCACCATTGCCTTTTGCACGCAACAAAATGTTTTTTCAAGCAGCTACCCTCCAATTGAGAGGATTTTTCAGCGCCAAGAAGAATTTTCTTCGAACCTTTTCCGGCGGGATGTCCTTGTCTAGTTTCCATTTCGTTTATAACATCTAAAAGGTTAGAATGTCTGAGAAATGAGCAGTCAGGAACTTGTTGTAAAGCTTGCCTCCCTGAAGTCCATCATTCAGAGAAATGATCCAAAATTGTGAGTATTGCTGTGATTCCCTCATCTATAATCTATTTTTCACATTTGTTTCACATTCCAGTCCATTGTGCACTTGATTTACATGAGTATGTTCTGTTTTGAGATACTACCTTGTGCATTTCCACCGTGATAAATAAATGTATAGCACCAGTATCCAGAATTGGAATCAAGAGGAATCTGGATTATCCCAAATAACCACGCAAGATACTCTGTCTAATTACATTATAGGCAACTCTTTCCAACGGTAATTTTACGTGCATGCATACTTGTCCAAGTTTCGAACCTCTCTTCATTCATCACATGAATATATTCACATTAGGCAACTAGTTACATTCAACGTACAGGGATGTTGATAATAATATAACAAAGTCTCAAGGTACAAGAATATTGAGTTTGATATTCATTCCTAGATACTCAATTTGAACGTCGAACCTCCGCTAGAATAAAAGAAAAAAGGGCGAGATCGGTTGAGCAGGTATAATAATCTATATGTAAATGTATCCGCATAGATAATTATTCCAAGGACAAAAGCTGCCGAAAGTAAACGAGTTGTGCCTACGAAAAAAGTGAAACAGGATAAAAAAGCAGGTAGACAAAATCAAGTAGCTTTGGAAAAATCGCAGCAACAACTGTCAAGGATTAGACCAGTGGTTAAAAATCTTTTTAGTGATGCAAATAATAGTGAAGAGGTCAAAGACATGGAACTTGATTTGCGCATAAGGGCATATCTATCAGTTATGAAAATAGAATCATTAACTGAATTGCTCGACAATGAATTTAGCGAGTACAAAGAACGATCTGGACTGTCTAATTATGGCTACGTTGGAAAGGACCAAATAATTGACGAAATTATGAGATTTCTAAACAGAAGGGCAATTGATCTATATTTCAGTCTAAAATCAGACACGTTCTACAATAGACAAAGATAGGGGATTAACAACATAAAAGTGGTTTCTAATGTGCCTTAAGGATATGAAATTAAACTTTTAGTACGATAGAGTCCCCATTGTATGATACCAACCGCGAAGTACGTAGTTTGAATTAGTTTGGGTACATCCTTTTATTTATGATTTTAAATTGTGATTATTTGCAACTTTGTTAGTAACTTGCTGATTTTGTACGTAAAACGCGCATAGGTATACTGTGGTCTTTATACTTTTACTCGGTCACTACAAATATCTACAAATGGATGTGTAAAGTGTGTTTGTAACATGTAATAACACCCATCAACCCCTACTTCTTTACTATTTTACACGATGTCATACTATAAGTATCTTTTTAAATATATCATTATCGGAGACACAGGTAAAAATACATATGTCACTCTATATTCTCATTCTTGTGACTTTAACGCTGTTTTTTGTGTTTTAATGACATAATATACGTGGTATTTCTACAGGAGTTGGTAAAAGCTGCCTATTACTTCGTTTCACTGATAAACGTTTTAAGCCAGATCATGATTTAACCATTGGCGTTGAATTTGGCACGCGTTTTATAACTGTGGATGGAGAACAGATAAAATTGCAGATTTGGGATACAGCTGGTCAAGAATCATTCAGATCAATTACACGTTCTTACTATAGAGGAGCAGCCGGTGCTCTATTGGTTTTTGATATTTCAAGGTATCTCTTCTTGTTTGCAGAATATCTTTCCGTAGACGTTCCACATTTGACCATTTGACGAAATGGTTAGAAGAAGTCCGTGATAACGGATCACCCACAATGACTATTATTCTTATCGGAAATAAAACAGATGTTGCTACAAGAGAAGTAGAGTATCATGAAGGTTTGTTGCTGGACATATTGTTTAAAACTTTAGGGAAAAAATTTGCTGATCAAAACAACCTTATTTATATGGAAACATCTGCCAAAGGTGATTATAATGTAGAAGCGGCGTTTCTCACAACAGCCGAAATGATTTACGAAAACGTCAAGAATGGTCTGTTTGATACAGACTCAGGGGTATGTCAAATGTCTATTTACTATTTTCTTTCAGGTTCAAGGAGTTAAGAAGGGTCCCATCGGATTGCAGAGCAGAAGTACGTTGATCATGACTCTTAATATTGTTTCAGGATATGTAAATGTTCGTGAGGGTTCCGGATTTTTAAGTCTCTCATGTTGCGCTCACCGCTGATGTAATTTTTAATGATCTGTGTTTACACACCAGTTACAAATACCCGTCAGCACGGTATCCACACATCAGTCGCTATTTATTTGTGTTGTTTGTATTTTTGTTCATAACTAATATGATTTATTTCTGAGATGAATTCGTATGAGCCCAGAAAACATGTATCGCAGTCAAAAGTGTCTGATGATCCCGTAGAGGACCATTTTCTTGTGGATTTAGAGGGGAAAATCACTGCCCTAAAAAGTGTATGTTTATTCATCCTATTCCACAGTTTTTTGAGTCTGAAATTCGCTTAGACTCTGACTGTACGAGATGCTCACCTATACCTCTACTGTAGATCAGTACCACTATGCACGATGAACTGAAGGGTTCAAAACTCCACGTTTCCTCATTGGTTTGTCAATTTATGGCTTAATTATAACCTACAGAGAGATGGTTTTGACGCTGCCAATCGGTCGGTGAGGCTCGGGCTATCGAATATGTCAAAGCTCATGTCTAAAGATGTTTGTATTTTAAAAATTCATCATAATGTACAGAGTGTTGGCCTATCGATGACAAAAACGATCACAGTCACAGTTATTTCTCTCATTATCGTGTTTTTAATCTTTAAACACCTCTTTGGCGCCTTTTAACTTTTACACATGCCATATTACATTGTTATACAAGAGCAAATATGTAACGAGTTCATAGTCTGGCAGCCAGGAATCCTACGAGGAAAGTTCCGCGATCCGTTCGTCCCAGTTCGTCAGTCGATTATATCATGTGGATTCGCAACTTTAGCCCAGAACTTTACTGGGAGTTTATTTCTAGGTGTCAAGGTCATAATATTACGCGATGCTACCAGACAGTGAAGAAGAAAACTCAAAATATCTACGTCACTAAGCCGTTCTCAGCAAATAATACGAAAGGTAATTTTTTAAGCTATAGCCTAGCCAGACTCTAGTATATTGACATTCTCATACTCGTTGCAGAAAGTGTCGGATTCATTGCGAACAAAATGGCAAGAAACGCTGTTACAGACCCTAGCAAATGGCAAGAACTCATAGAACATAGCAAAAGCGTAAGCTCATCCTTACTGACACAATCTTATTCAGACAATAACGTCTTTGGAACCTGTAGATGTTGCTCTTCTCCTCAATGGACTGTCAAGGTCCAGAATCTATGACCAGGAACTGTTTGAGGCCCTCATTCCTTACATTGTAAATAAATCGTCCTTCTACACATCGGTAAGCAATTCATATTAATGCAGAAGCATAAAAAACCTACAGGCTCACATAGCCATGGTCCTATCAGCATATGGAAAGGGGCGTATACTATCGCAAGAATTATATAACAGATTAAAAACCGAATTCTCCAACAGATTTTATGAGTTCAATACGTCATCAGAGATCTGTATGGTCATAAATGCAATGTCCAAATTCAAGGTATGGCAATGACAATATTCACATGCACGTTAGGAAACGGACTTTGTATTTCTAAAAAATGTTTGTAAAAGAGTAAATAGAATCTTGAAGGGAATAAAATTCACTCCACAAGAACTTAGCGTAATTATAAATTCGTTTTCTGAAATGAACTTTCACGACAGAGAACTCTTCAATAATATCGCAGGTAATAAGTTGCATTAAAATATCATAATTACCAAGGTATTATTAGAAGAACACTGGATTATTGTGACTTGCCGGGTGTTTTACGAATACTTAACGCGTATATTAAGTGTGAAAACAATTACAATAGAATACAAGAGGCCTGTAGAGATGTTATAATTCGCAAGCTTTCATATCTGGAACCAAAGGATTTATCAGGTTCATTACTCACTCTCTCCACATTTAAAAAAACTGCAAGCGGGTCGCAGAATTCTGTTAATGGTATGCGAGAAACAGACGCTAACTCCACCGATTACTTGGACGTTTCAGCGTCTATTCTCGATGATGTAACCAATAATATCAAACAGAGGTGCATAGAAAGTATGGGAGTATTGACCCTTTCTGACCTATCAAATTTTGTTGGTACTCTTTCAAAATGTTTTCTTACGTTTGACAGTTCCGAAATGCTCCTTATAATATCTGCATTCGAACTAAAAACTAAAGAAATTGATTCAAAGACCTCTTTTGACGTGATGAATACAACAATATCACTCTTTAATATTTATCAAAGTTTTCTTTTAAGTAACAAGGAAGACGGAAAAGATCTAAAGCGCAAAATGACAATTCTATTGAAAAAATGGAGTGATTATTCTATGGTACAAATGGAACAGTCTCTGCCAGAACTAAATACTCTAATAAGATTTATCAGCGTATACCACAAATTGGGGTTAGTATTACATATTTTACTACAAGTTGTTACAGAATACACAACGAGACTCTATATAACAAGACAAGGGATATAATAATATCGCAATATCTCACAAAATTAAACAACAAAATCGCATTCGTACTATACGAAATATTTAGCAAACATTCCAGAGGTAGGAGTTGTAAATTCATAAAATGTATATACTTTAGGGTCGAGCAAGCATGACGATTTCGTGGAAACTCTGTCCAGTTTAATCTGAGCATGCAAAATTTTCTAGACGTTCTAGGAAAAGTTTTATGCACCTTTATTCGACAGCTGTAGTGGGAAATAGGGATTTAACCCTGGAATGCCCATAAGTACCTGCAGAAATGACACGGGGGCAAAGATGAATCCCAGCAGACATGAAAATATCGGCGGTTACCATGGAGCATGAATATATCAAATTAACACGCTCAAAAGCTACGGTAGTAACCGCATATTAATCCGTAGGAATTATTGTACGGCGCTGTGATCATTCTTCTCTCGGAAACACACGGTGCTCACCCTCCTCGTTAAGAGTATCTCACAATTATAGTGAAGAAGTTATAAACATGCGCTTTAAAGGTTTTAATAACTATATGGTACTCTATTTTATCCCACTATACAGAATAAAGACCCAAATTCAGGGTAAGATAGACTCTCCACCCCATGCGCTTAAAGAGAATATCTTCGTTATACGAGGATAATATTTTACTGCAGTTCAATGAGGGTCGGAATCTTTCTGTATTTCGTTTACACGTGTGGGTTCTACGCTTGTTATGCCGATGAATCCCTACCAGAAGGATGTACGCTAGATGTTGCCAAACCTGATTGTTCCAAATACACTCAAATAGACTGTCAAATTGACGATGTACAAACACATGTACTGTTTCCAAACTCTAAAACAATTGAAAGAATCACGGATGGAGATGTAACTATATGGAATGTAGACCAAAAACATGAAAGATTTGTATATTGTATTGTATTCCTCAGGGGTGATAAACCGGAATTCTTACACGTAGTAAAGGAAACACAATCTGGTCTGTTTAACATCGCATACGAAAAGTTTAAAGAAGATGAATGGGAGGTTTCCAAGGCTAAATTCAACGATAAGGTGCTCAAGTTGAGGAGTGTCTATCAAAACCCGTCAACATTCTCTCTTGACGTATCTACTAATCAAGATAGTCCAAATTGTACAGTCATTGACACCATGCTATTTGGGATTGCTACCCGTGTCTATGCTCCAAAAGGCTATCATCATGCCACTGAGGTTCTTCATGGATGGACGTCTCTGTGGAGAGCCGTTGGAGGTGAAAGATGTATTTTGGTCATGGCTCACTTTGAGAATGGAAACATTTCCATGGTTGATCTCTGGTTAAGAGGGAGGAACAACCTCGTGAAGCACCAGTATTGGCAAAGGGTAGATGATGGCTGGAAGGCTGTAGATAAGACTGTTTATAATCATTTCTTCAAGAGTTTATCGCACAAATCTCTTCAGGGTTCTGAATTCTTTATTGTAAATACTTTGAATCCAGATGAGAGTAATTTCAACAATGTCTCATGTTCATTATGCAAATTGTCCAATAATATTTCGTCCTGAGTCATGATATCGTTACCACTTTCAGGACAAAGAGGCTTGAATTATCATTCTAGGTGTATGCAATCTAGGATGGTTGCAGATTTAAATATTCCAACAACTGCATGTTTGTACTTATTAAATAGAAACACCATGTAAATTATCTCTGAAACACTGTGTTTCCGTATAAAACAATGTCTAAAATTAACTTATCTTGTACATGCAGCGATATTTCTGTGGATATACTCACGGACCATGTTTATAGGCTATACCAGGCACAGAAATATTATCCACAATTCTAGACATGCCAAGCTCACTACCTATTCCTTGTTAAAGAACTCTACAAATTTTTTCACTATGAGAGTGGTATAAGTGGAGTAGCTACTGGATTAGCACTCATAACTCTCCCAAAAATGACAAGATCTTGCTCCGATACGGATAGTTCATATTATCGTTTGAGGAGGTTTGTATAAATGTGGACACGATAAACACCCTATAATGGTGCACAAATATAGCAAGTTTAATAATTTGCCAATTCAACTTTACGATACTAGAGGAATTATGACTAGTAAGAAGCATTCTGACCTTGGTTATCCCCTCCGGACCTATCTCCAATCTGATCATGATAGCTATGACCATTTTAACACAATACTTTACTCTGTTTATAGCAAAAACTTTCCATGTAGTCCCAAATTGTCTTCATTCAATCAACAAAATTCTTCTTTTCTGCATTATATGGTTGATTTTTTAGACTTTGCAAGAAGTTTCCACTCTTGTTCAGCCGCTAAAATATTCTCTGATTTTTTATCATCCTATTAAACCCTTTACATCTTGAAAAAATGGCAGTTTAAGGCATAGAACAAATGCTAAATCTATGGATTACCTTTCCTCTTAACCCCAGATTAATATTTGCAGTTGTTCCTTTTTCATTCCTTGATTCACCTTATTATCCTATAGGAGCTAAAATGAGGATTCTTGTCTTTGTCTATCTCACCTTTTTGTATAAGCTCTCTGAGGGGGCTGGAAAAGGTAAGAAGACAGAGGATTCCAAAAGTACTGTGAAGAAAGCTGAGGAATCAACAAAACCAGCTGAAACTACAGAGGTCAAAACAGTAATCCTTGATACTCTGGATATCGGAAAAGATGTTATCAAAGAACAAGTCGTCTTTGTTGAATGTGTTCATGAAGAAATTACCTACAAGAGTTACACTCTGAGGGAGAATGTCACTGCTAATACTGTCAAGGAGGAAGATGCTACAATATGGACCACAGGAGACGAAGGGAAATATCTCAAAGTCCTGACATATTCCAAGGATAATCTCCATCTCTGTCGTATTAATGTGTTCCCTCTGGGTAACATTCCACATTGCTTTGAGAAGGTAAATGAGAAATGGGAATCACTAGAGCATCCAGAATTCTCTAAAAAACTAAATGCTCTTTTAAACCCTGTAAACACAAAAATGAGACTAGAATTCATGATGTTGTCAGATGATGTAGCCGACCTTTATGAGTATTATTCCAGTGGAATGTTAGTCACTGTTGCATTCCCAAAGTTCAAGACTACGAGCGTATCTTGTATAGGGGAAATTTGGAAGACTGAGAATGGTGAAGAATGTATTTGCGCTCGGTTTTATACTAGAAGAGGATGGTTTTGTACTCTTTATGTAAAGAAGGGTAACAGTACAGAGATCAAAAATTTTGAATATAGTAATAATAAGTGGAATAGTGTCACTAACCGTAACACACTTATACACGCTTGTAACTCATATGGAGCTCCTGAGGACACCAAAACAAATGTTACTACAACTGCTATGGACATTACCAAGGATGATAATACGGTCTATACTACGAAGACTTTTACAGTCTCTGGAATAAATGTCAAGAGACAGACTCCACTTCCAAATAAATTTATAAATGAGGTTAAAGAGGGAGAAGCATCAATGTGGAAGACTCCTGAAGGTCAAAGTCATAGATGTGTATCCTGTGTGTTTAAATCAAGGGGAAATGTTTCCTTAACAAGTATGCTTGTTTGTACCTCTTTTGAGCTATGGTTTCTCTATTTTGAAAAGAATGGCAATGGTGAATGGAAGAGTATAGAAAGGAAAGAGTTTGATAAGAAACTTGATGATATGAAAAACGATCAGCCTTCTCAACCACCCGCTAGTACGGTCCAACAGGTTAGTCAACAAACTCCTACGGAACCAGTTCAACCTACTCCTAAGACTCCTACCACTCTAGTTGTCCAGCAGAAACCACAGGCAAATCCGAAGAAGCTCCTAAACCTGCACCTCTGAGTGAACGTGTCAACAAGGTAGACTCCACCCTATTCAATGTTGAAGAGGGACAAGAGAATGGGTTTAAGGTTCTAAAGCTCAAAGTCAAGGAGGGTATTAAAGCTGATAAGCTCACATTTGATGGTGTACAACTATGGCAGAGTCAAAATGCTGGTGACTCATGCTCAATGGCCATCTTCTATCTGGGACCAAATGACGATCCAGTAGCTGCTTTGTACAGATTCAGGAGAGAAACTGATGGAAAGCTATTTGAAGGCTACCGTTTATTCTCCAATGGCAATTGGACTCCAGCCAATAAGAAGGCCTTTGACGAACTACTTCTCAGCGCAAAGTCCTGAGATTACCGTCTACCTCTAGGGTCACACATCATATTTTCACGCTTGAATTGTAAACTATCCACATTTTAAAGCCCTTTTAGAGATTTCTTTTTAAAAATTCCCTATCCGCTCTTTTATACCAAAAGGAAGAAATCCGTTGACAATGTAGTCCTTGCCCAGTCCTTTTCATAATTTGGAGGTAAACGGCCAGAATTTCTAGGCCAAAGAGACGCCAATTATATTCACCCGAACTTGTGCCGTTGGCCCTCCAATTTTCTCCGTGAATAAATCAACTGTGCACTTTTCTCCCCATGCCACCGGAAGATTCACTTTAAAGGCAAGAATAACTCGCCAATTCGGTGAGGTGTGTCTAAATGTTTTATTTTCACATTTACTTGCACAATGTATTCTACCAGATAGGCATAGGTCCAACAAGGAGACTAGAGATGTCATTCTCGATATCACTACCCCGGATTCTTCCTCCATAGAAGCCCTTACTAGGAAGCCATATGGAATGAACACAAGGATACACGTTGCCAAAGATGGTTATAGGATACTCTCGGTATGGGATGGGCAGAGCTTGCTCTGGAGCTCCTCCAATGGTCATTCCTGTGACCATGTTGCTGTCGTTAGGTTCAAGGAGAAGAACGGTTACTCAAGATACGATATGGTCAGACTAGTAGCTGTCTATACTTGTGATGGTAAAGGTGCAAAGACACCTTTTTACTATGAGAAGAAAGATGAGAAATGGAAGGCTGTTGAAGAAGAAAAGTTTTACAAGGGCTTTCATCATGAAGTTTCGAAAAATTCTCTGCTAGAAACCCTAGTCTTGAATATAAGGGGCAGAATAAATCACCTGAATTCTTCTCTAGTTCTCCAGACTTCCCATTCCTTGTCTATGCACCAAATGTAGGTTACCGCATTAAAATGTAATATATGATGCCGCTGCACGATATGAAGTAATCTTGTGGATTGTAAATTGCGGTTTTATTTTTTAAAGTCTAAAGGTTGCACCTATGTAAAATATAGCTTTAGAGAAATTACTGCTGGATTATGCATCCCCGCTGGAATGCCATGTGCAAACGAATGTTTTCATATCAACGTTTGGAACTTAGCTACTCATTGGATAACCCGTATGCATTTTCAAAGATCCCCTTTGAGCCCTTTGCTATATCTTCTGAGATCCTAAAGTAGCCATCTTCACCCCAACTAGAACTTGTCTTCCAAGCTGGTTGAGCTATCCAGTATTTCTTTCCACTTTCGTCTTGACCGGAACCGACTACCATTGCCATGGATTTGTCACCGGTGCCTACTTGTTTATCATAAATACCGCCTGTGTAGTTGACACGAAGATCTTCTGGTGCATTGAAAAGGGTTAAAAATGGTCCATGCTTTTTGAGGTGTCCTTCAGCTTTTCCCGCATCAATCTTTACAATATTCTTAACGGGTTTGTAGCCCATACAGTTTTCATGCTTGCATGACTCTTTTTTTCCAGTAAAGGGATACCTTGTTTCAAAGCAGATTGGTTTTGTTTTAAAGTACTCGAGGGCCTTTCCCAAATCTGCTCTGTTGTCATCGAACTCAGTAATACAATCCAAAAGTTGCTGTGCACTAAAGGTCCACCTTTTCCTGGCCCTAATAGTTACAAAAGTGTTGTACATGGCAACAGCCACTAATGCAAAACCAGTTTTGAAGCTCGTCTTTTTATTATTATCTATTATTGATACGTATCCGCCTTCTCTCCAATCTATAGTTTGTCTCTTTTTATCCTTTTTCGCTTCATCCGTCTCAAAGAAGAAGGGAGTGTGTTTGAATTCTCCATATTTTGATAGATCAAGACCGTCATAGTCTACCTTCTTCATCTCTTCATCAGTTACTATTACGTCTTCCGCTAATCTGGTATGGTAACCTTTCTTGTACTTTTTAGAGGGGTCCCTGTTATGTTTTTCCATCTTGATGACATCCCTACGGAAGAGAAAGAAATACTTTATAAATGTTCCCTCGTCCTCCCAGTTGATGCCATACTTGTCACAATATTGTTTGAACCTTATGAATACCTGTACTTCAAACTTTGGATTTACCTTGTCCTCGATTGGTTCCAGAAGTTCAGCGATGTAAAAGAGCTCAGAGTAAGTGATGTACTTGACTTCCGTGCCTTTCATGCAAGATTTAGAACCAGTTAGAGCAATACATTCGTCTGAGTCACCATCCAAAAAGTCAGTTTTGACGTGTTTGAGCTCTTCCTTGAGTTTGTCTGCAATATCCATAATGGGTTTCAATTCCTCTTCTCGAATCTTCTTCAAAGCCTGAGCCTGTTCATAAAATTCAGTTTGTGTTTTAGGTTGCTTTCGCAGAATTTCCTCTCTCATTTTAATTCGCCTTTGTATGAGTTCTAGCTTTATAGTAGCAGGATCAGACCTATTTAATGAAACCACAATTGGGACTGTGATTACGATAACCAAGAGGATGGCAATAACCGCACCAATCAAAATGACCTTTTTTGTGCATACTCTATCTCCGTTGTTATCATGTACAGTTTCTACACTATCCTTTCGATCTGACATTTTCGCTATTTTACTATTTCAAAATTATTTAAAAGTACCAAAGAACAAGTCTCAATTATAGACTGAATACACCGTGCATGCAGTAATGTTAGTATACGAATATGTCTTGGAGACTTTATATTTATGAAAATTAAACGAGATCATGGGATGGAGACGTAATTTACAGATTTTTGAGACGCTGAGGAGGTACACTAAACGCTAGAGTTTAGTGGTAGATCTAGGAGACAGCTGTCTCACATATCCATGGGAAATGATAGAGTCATTATAGCAACTGAAGCAAGAGTCTATGGTCACAAACTTTGTGGTCCATGGGACAAATATTTTCGGATGGAAACTCGTGGACTCATTCACAGGGACTACACTAGACACGTGTTCTGAATGGAGCATTTGTATATTTCAATAGTGAAAGAGGGCAACAAGCAGTACTATCGCTGAGGGCCGGTTTTTAGGCATAAAGGGGAGACGCAAGTACACACTTTGATTGAGCCTAGTGCCGGTCCATGGATAGGCCTTTAAGATCCACCAAATGTCCTGATAATTAACCCTACAAGAGAGAAGAATGAATAAAGTGGGCGGAAGAAGAAAATAGAGAGGAATGGTGCCTCACACATCTGCCCTATTCATTCCTACCTCCTTTCATTTTCATTCTCCGTCCAGATTCTACCGATCATCTCCAGATTTTACTGATAATGAATATAAAATTCTGGAAATCATTGGATGCAGTGGATAGATCTCGAGCCAATACTCCGGCATACATTCTATTTTTCACCTTTATCTTCATCTATAATGAACTGGTTTAGGTCTTAACCTACCTTCCTATGGTCTTAGAGACCCAAGGGATAACAGAGATTACAATTCAGAGAAATGACTCATTAATGCTATGGTATTATCAATAAATCTGGGAATGAGGTAACGTGTATTGCTATGAAAAGGACATCCTATTCTGAGCTCTCATCTGGGTATACACATTATGCTCACTACCCTGTTCTCTAAAGGGAAAAGCTTCTAGTAAAATCCATCCGTAAAGAATGTCTCTTTCCAGAGCGTGAATTTTGTACTAATGCAAATCCTTCCTGAGGTGATAACAAGATGATCAGTTCTAAGCTTAAGGATGAAGAATGGTTAAATACTGTGGTTGCCCATGTGGATCCAGAACCGGATGCCAATGCAGAACAGGATCCGGAAAGGACTGCGAATGTCCATGCAAAGACACCGAAGAAGACCAAGGATGCGAATGCTGTAAAAACAACCAATGCACAAAGGAGAAGTGCAACTGCGGAACCGGCTGTCAATGTAAATGCTGTAAAGAGAGGGAGGGTACTTACTCATCTGTTAATGCCTTTTTATCCCAAGGTTTAATGATAGTCTTGGCCTTTACTGGAGATGGTTACCTGAAGACCTACTCTAAATATGAACATGACAGGAGTAAATGGCCTACTAAAGACTATGGGTTCTGGAAGTCCTTAGGATACTGGATAGGGGGTGGAGTATCTGAGGCATGTAAGAGTGTTAAGTCCTCCTTTACCAAGAATGTTAGATGCAAAGTTTTAGGTAAATCAGAGGCTCTACTCATTGTCTATGAAGATCAGGAATTTTAGTGCCTATTCAAGTTCATATTTACAGATTATACAACAGTGATTCTGTAAATATATGAGGATAAATCTGATTACGTGGACAATATCGGTGAGCCCTATCACTTCAGCGTAGAGCATTAGAAGCAGTAATTCCAGGAGAAGCATCTATGGCACAACTATTAGGTAGACTAGTATCATCATCAGAGTCTTGTCTTCCACCACCTCCAGAATGAGCACCTTCACCATTGGTAGTATCAGTTTGGAGAGATGGTTCAGCATCTTGTTGAGAAGTTTGTTCAGGAGATGGATCACCATTGTCATTCTGTGTTTTAAGAGGTTCTGAGTCAGAATGATCAGTAGTAGGAAGAGTAGTAGCAGGAGCACCAGCAGAAGTAAAAAGACCCGATTTATCAACTTTAGCTTCTTTACCAGGATCACCATCTCTACCAGGTCCTTGAGGTCCAGGAGATCCAGCAGCACCTAGTTTTGTAGATGAGAGTTGAGTAAGCTCTTTACATGTTCCCAAGTTTCGACATTTAAATTCAATTAGTACATCCACAAGTGCATCGAAGTCGCTTCCATTACAGTCTTTAATATTCTCTGGGTCCTTTGATATTCCAGGGACTTTCTGCCATGTAACATTGTCACCAGTAGAACTTGGCTCGTACCATCCCTTAACATCATCTTGAGATGAGCTAACGTAGATAAGAGCTGGATTGTGATTACAGTGGAATGCATAGACAGCTTTGACACCATCCATGGGGAAGAGGAAGTTTGAGGACTTTATACGTCTTCTTTGACTGGGAGTGTTAGCATTAGTACCACCTGGATAATAGTTAATGCCTGCTAGTCTACTATTTCTGCCAGAAATATCGTGCTTATAGTATTGAATTTTGGGGGAAACTGGAACTGGAAGTACCCCCTTGTTAACAGAGACTCTCCTTTCTATCAGACTATGCTTGTTGCAACGGCAACAATATGGCTGTCTACTGCTAGCTCTAGCAGAGGATGCATTATGTGATATATCCATTGTGACCGCATCAAAGTTCGAACAGACTAGGTCATTTAGTGTTCTTTCAAAATCATTATTTGTGAGTGGAGGTTTAATGCTTGCACCAAGTTTAGTCCACTCATTGCTACCATTATTCTTTACATTGGCATAGTACTTGGTTCCCTTAGGATCAGTGGTAGCAACAATCACAAGGAGAGCTGTCTTAGGGGTCCCACCAGGTATTTCATGCCTCCAGTAATAAGCTGCAACTGAAGTTACATCCTTTGCCTCACTTATAACAGGAATATTTACACCAGTATCATCTTTAACTGCTATTAGTTTGAATGGTTTATTCCCTCCATCAGTGTTATTCACATTCGCATAGACGTACTTGAGGAAGTCAGGAGTAGGTTCTTCAGATCTTGTGACGGTAATTTTAACAGTCTTACTTCCGGTAGAACCAGTATATGTAGTAGTTTCTTGATTAGTTTCATTTGGCTTTTTTGAGAGCTGAATGATTACTTCATCTTTTGCCATTAGAGATATGATATGTAGACCAGGATGCTCTCTACCTCCTCTTGGAGAAATTAATCCTCCATAATTAGAGATCCACCTCCACTTAAAGCTTAGTCACCATATGCTACATCTGGGTCAAGTGTTGTCTCCATCTAGCCGTACCTCCTCATCCATACATTCATCCTCCCTCACAACTAGCTCACTGTCAGAGAGACTATCCACAGAACAAGATGAACAACTATCAACACTATCGTCAGTAGAAATTAGTTCAACGTCTATCCAATCACCAACTTCCACCGAGTCCATTTATTCATCTACCAATGAATACACGAACTCCTATACTGCGTATATTCGCCATTACTACCTAGTCTTTGACGTCGGTAGGTCATTCTTCCTTCCGTTGCACTCCAGTAATGACCTTAATCCTACTAAACGGAGGAGCTCCTCCCAGTCGCTCTAGTCCCTCATTCTTCGGGATTCTTTCGCTCTGCCACAAGAGACTCCATATGGATCAAGGAAAATGCTTGACTATACATCCTTCTAGGTACCTCTTCCCATCCACATGTTTTTCCACTCTCTGGTAGCCCAGACTCTTTGGATATGCCAATCCACTTAGAGATTCACAGGTCTCTCTATTCTTTACACTCGTAGAGTTGCCATTCGTTTCTTGTCTTTGACTGCGAGAGGTCACCTTGGGCTGGGCCTGTGGTCTGCGGGCGCACGTTACACACTCGCAGCTTCACACTTCAATTTCGCACAACTCACCTTGTAATTTACATCAGAGTGTGTTGGAATATACCCAAAGAGAGCCATGGAGTTTGAAAATATTGAAGACTACAGCGAGGTTTTGGTGGAGTCCGGAAACGCCACCGAAATCCTCCAAAATGGCTTCAAACTCTATCCAATCAAAGAGGTTTGTGTTTCTAGTCCATTAAATTTTACACTATGTCGATGTTTGTGGTCTCTTTGTACAGCTTGCCGTATTTACACCCACTTTATTGGCTCTACTCACTCATTTACAGGTAAACATGTTCAAGAAGTATGCCTCATGCTTGCACATGGATCCTACAAAGTTCAACAAGGGGACGACTACACTCGCCTTTATCATCAACTCCGGAGTCATCATTGCAGTGGATAGCAGAGCGTCCATGGGTTCAATTATCAGCACACAGAATGTCTCAAAGGTGATTGAGATTAATTCGTATCTCCTGGGTACAATGGCTGGTGGAGCTGCCGATTGTTCCTACTGGGAACGGCACCTCGCCAAACTCTGCAGACTACACGAACTTCGCAATCAGGTACCTTGTCTATAACCTCTTTGTTGTACTCGTGTGCATGACAAACAAACAAAAATGCTCAGAGTCGGATATCTGTGGGAGCAGCATCGCAGTTGTTGGCAAACATTTTCTTTTACTTTAGAGGCTACGGTCTTTCTGCCGGTACGATGATCGCTGGACATGACGCCAAGGTTTGTTATTTGCAAGTATATTCTCTGTTCACAGGGCCCACATTTGTATTATGTAAGCAGTGAGGGTGAACGTCTCAAGGGTCGTTTGTTCAGCGTTGGATCCGGTTCCCTATTTGCATATGGTGTCATTGATCAGCATTACAGGAGGTTTGTCCATTGCCATTTATTCAAATGTTTGCAGCGACATGAGCTTGGAGGAAGCTGTTGAGTTGGCCACTCGTGCGATATACCAGGCTGCTCATAGAGATGGATTCTCTGGCGGTGCTGTAAATCTCTACCACGTTCACAAGGATGGCTGGACCAAGTTGGTCGACCGCCGCGATATCGGGGAATTGCATTACGAGTACCTTGAGAAGGATGGTCGCCATCCAGAGTAAAGTGTGGGCACATGGACTGTCTAGTAGCAACTGTGCTATACCACCTGATTGCTACGTTTGGTGTGTGTATGTGGCTCTCATTTTATATTTATATATGAACGTAAGATGCCATTTCCTCCTCCTTTACTTTATTTGCGGTGGGTTATCTGCCAGAGTGTTTAGGAAGACGGGAGAATGTGAGAGTTTCGTGGCCTTGCGGCCGTTTTTGAGAAAGCCAAAGGTAAGGAATCGCATATCGAGGGAGGAACGAAAAAGGCGCTCTAGATTTTCAAATCAACTTGCAAAAGAACTTCGAATGAAGTATTGGGAGAGAATTGGCAAAAAGGTGAACAATGTGGTCTCGTTTCCGGAAGATCAGTACCATGACCACGATATCGACCCTAAAAGGTAAGTTTTATGCAAGGATAGTTGGTATTAATGCGAAGAATGTTGTAAAGTGGTATCTGTGAGATGGAATAAAGTTGTTTATAGCCTACAGGATATGGAATCTTTGATTTATGGATGAAGGAATGAATTTTGGTTAAGACGAGGGCAAAAGAGATGAATTATGCACGTAAATTCCATGGATAATGTCTATTGGTGCCATAATATGGTCTCTATTTACGCTAAAAGGTAGGAGAGGGAATCTCGTTTTCTGCAGGACAGTCCTGGTCATACCATTGTAATGGTATATACTGTTCATGGGACATGAAGATTGATGACAATGTGCCATTCTGTGGATAGTCTCTCTGACAGTGAGCTAGTTGTGAGGGAGGATGAATGACTAGACAGTAGTGCATTGAGACTGCTCATGGATCTCAGAGTCTTGAAAGACAGCACTCTCTGAATATGGAGGATGAGTGGTATTTTAACGTTAAAGATAGGAAATAAATGTGGAAAAGATAAAGAAGAAATATGTAATTGTACAGGTAATCCTAAAAAACCTGATGGAATAGAAGCCAGAAAGGAGACTGATGATCAGATCCCTGATGCCGTTGGTTTTATTACCCTTACTCATCAACATAAGAAAGGACGGACATTTAGGCTAAGTAGAGAACTAGGCAATGGTGAGAGACTAGATGAGGATGCACCAGTCGTATATGGTGTTACCAAAGTCTCAATATATTACTGGGATGGAGATAAAGACTATGATAAGCCACTTCTCCTTGAAACAATACTTGAGAGTGGTCATAAGAAATACTACTATAAGTACAACGATGATGAAGGAAATCCAGGTACAAAAACAACTTGGCAGCTCAATACAGGTGGTCACAAACTACAGATCCGGCTTGATGACAGGAACTGCGGTATAAACGGTGCAATCCCTCTAAATATACAGGGCCCTCAGACGGCCGATCTTCTCAATGAGTCTAAATCCAGTTGTATAGAGAGTAAAAAGATAACACTTGCCGATCCTCCACCTAATCCTCCTCCTGGAAGTGAGTATGTTATTACAGCATATATGACTACTGGTCTTGATACAAAAATATCTAGAGTTACATATAAGGGTAACCCTACCAACATCCCGACCATTAGTGAGGCAATCGATCTAATAAAATTTTATTCATATCGAGCTAGTGATCAGGTACCACTTATGCTTGAGTTCAAGCTTTCCGGTAGTGGTACATCTGCCTGGTTTTATAGTACAGGTACAAGTGGTACTAGCTGGAGAGAAGCTGGTAATGGAGACAGCTTCTATGAGAAAGATGGTATTCATCAGCCTACTGTACAACTTTCCGAGCAACTTGACAAGGTACTATGCTATTACTATAGTAATGTTACCCTAAATCTTACTAAAGGAGTGCACAACACTGGAGCTAGATATTGTTGCAGTGACCATAAAGGTGTGGAGAAAATCTCTGTAACATCTGGAGAGATAAAAGTAAATAACAATCACATGGCTAAGTACTACAAACATGAGGTTACCAATGGGTATAGTCTGGGTGGTATCTACTACACAGATGGTACTGGTCAGAGAAAGAAGATAACACTTTCAGGAGTATCATTTCCTATAGGTGGTGTAAGAAGCGTTTATACCTTCTACTGTGGTAAAGATAATCCAGTTCTAGTTTACATTGACTCACCTGGAAACCTTGCAGCAAGAGGTTGGTACAAGAAAGATAGTGATGGCACTCCTTGGAAGTGGATTGGTGGTATTCACAATAGCATAAAGGAAGCCGACTTGAAGAGTGGAATCGATTGCAGAAGGTGGAGGAAGCTCAAGAAATATCTAAAGGAAGTTGGCTGTAACCCTTTGGGAGAATGCCCTGAGAGTGATAATAAAGTTACTGATGAAGAACTAAAACAAGAACTAGCCAAAGAAGAGAAAGAAGCAGAAGTAGCACGAAATAAGGTAATAGCTGAAGCTCAAAAAGGCTGTTCTCAATCTACTGGTTCACCTCCTCCTGAAAAGCAAGCTGGATCTACTCTTGACCCAGAATGTTTTTCACAAAATGGAGTTCAACGTGAGGAAGTCCCAGCTGCTGACCTATCTGACCAGGTTCCTGATACAGAGTCTGAGACCAAGACTCTTTTACAAGGTACTCCAGTGGCTCAGATGGCTGAAGATGCTATTTATAGAGATGCACTAGTTGATAAACTTAGATATAATGGAGGACCAGATATAGTAGTAGTATCAGTAGGAGAAAGGAGAGAAACTTCAGGAGGACCACCAGTAGAAGCAGCAGATGGAGGACCAGTAATAGGAGTTGGTGGAATAGAAGTATCAGAGGTAGGAGCAATAGAGGAAGTAGTAGTGGAAATAACTGAGGAGATTTGTATTCCAAAATCTTCAAACCAAGGCTCACTCACAGACTTCTATAGTCCAGAAAGCAATCAAAATCTGTGGCAAAAAACAGATTTTAATATTAATAGTGAAGAGCTGTCTGATATATCAAGCAGTTCTATATCTCATAAAGCAACGGATTTGTATTTCTTTCCACCTCAACCTTCTCCTCCCTCTGGGTATCCTAGAGTTCTTGCTACTTCTCTATCTCCTCAAGCTGCTATTGTCTCTACTGATATTGCTACTGAAGATCCTGCTAGTTTTGCTGGACCTAAGGGTGAAGCTAGTTGTGATGAAGGTTCATCTGAAGGAAAAGGTCCTAAAGCTGAAGAAAACTCTGATCAACCTGTAGCTGATGGTGGGTGCAGAGGAGGCACTCTTGGTGACTGGCTCCTATTCGAAACCCCCGGTGGTAAGGCCCTACGTACTTGTGGCCCTGGTAGTACAATGGCTGGTGTTCTAGGTGTTTCTTCTGGTAATGAAGAAGCTGGTACTAGTTCATCTGCTAGCAATGAACTCGGTAAAGAAGAATCTTCTGGTGAAGATAAAGTTACTGTTGGTAATGCTGATGGACCTAAAGGTGGTAAAGGAGATGCTGATGAAAAGGGTGATAGAGAAGATGCTGAAATAGGCCCTGCTAAAACTGTTCCTCATCCTCCACCACCTCCTGGTGATACTGGACTTAAAGGACCTGAAGATACTGGTGCTCCTAGAGTAGCTACTCATCCTGCTGAAAAAACTACTGCTCAACGTCGTGAATCTTCTGCTGCTTCTGGTCCTGGCTCTCCTCAAAGCTCTTCTGATTGGAAAGTAATTTTTGGAGGCTCTGCTTCTGCCACTGTAGTTTCTGGTTCTCTTACTGGACTTGGTTGGTGGATGTTTAAACGTTCTAAAGGAGATCCTTGGGTACGACAGATATGAGACTCTATGGAGATACTCTAGATACTAGCTTGGATACTGAGTAGTTGGTCTAATGGAGTATAGCAGGGATTCCTATGGATTACTAGAGTTCAGTCTCATAATTTTGCCGCACCAGTATAACAAATCATTCCTTTGCATGGGAATCTTTACCAACATTCTTTGCGCTACATAACAAACTTCCATAACATCCCCTTTAATACACACATGTACAGAGGATTTATTGTCCAAGAGGTAATTCCCCGCATGGTTACGGTGTATCGTTCTCTCGAACCTCTTAAACTATCCGAGGGATCTTCATCAGCGTTTGATAGACACGTAAGTTTTCTAGCACATATTCTTTACGACTTCACTTATAAAAAACATAAATAGGCCTTTATCCGTTTCTTATGTGATATAAAGGCAGTTTTTGCTTTATTTATGGAGAGTTTTGGTGCGTTTCCAAAGTTTGAACTACTGAGTCAAATGGGCCCCTCTGAGCAGATTAACAGATTACAATCGGATATTAACTACATGACCTCGTTAATGAAGGTACAGTTGTTGAATATGTAAATTTTCTTGCAGGTTGAGGAGAGCATGCCCTCTAAGCTTTGCGCAGAATATCTCGATTACCTTCGGAATCTTATCGAGACGAACGACAAGGGTTAGTTTATTTGGGGATTATAGGGTGATTTTAGCATATCTTTGTAACGTTTTTATCTTTTATAAGGAGTGGCACTTGTGCAAGGACGTCTTGCTGAACAGCATCCGTACTCACCTCAAGATTGTGAGAAGACTAAAATGTAGATTTTTTGACCCGGACTGCATGAACCTAGAGGTGAGTTCATTTTGTAAAATATAAAATGTACAGAGGGTTATAAATTTAATGTCGGTGTCTTGGGATAGGAGTGACAAAGACTCTTTTTTGAACGAGATTGACAACGCCTACATTAGAATGTCTAGGGCATTTTTAACTTTTTTTTCCCTCTAGTTGATTTATTGCCCTTGTGCAATTTACATTTATACCAAAATTGGCTGCATAGATTCATGTGGCCATCCTACCATATGGAGGAAAAGTTTATAGTGCGGGAAAGTCGTTGGTGTCGTCAATATTTCCTAATACTTCTTGTACCTTTTTCTCTTGCTTTGGTTTAACGCTAGCTGTTCTTCTGATAAAGGAGTGCTTGGAGGTATATTCTTCCTCGATTGAGCGATTTAAATCCATCTTGGAGACGTCAATGACATCAGCATCAGATTCTATGATATGCTTTATAATATCCACTGCAGTGCTCATTGCAGACTTTGATCCAACCAGAAGGAATGAATCTCCTTCGGCATCTCTACAGACCAGAATTGTATCTAATCCTGAGCGAGCTACAATGTCTCTCATTGTAGAGCCATTCTTTCCGATGATCTTTCCAAGGAATTTGGATTCTACCTTCAAGTGCCCATATTTCTTACCATCTCCGTCCTGGTCCACGGGACCATTGAGACCAATGTCGAATATCTTGTCAAAAGTAACATCAAGATGATCCTGAATGGTCTTGACATTTGGCTTGTCACCAGTAATTTTGATTGCCTGCTTGCCCAGGGTAAGCTTGACGCGGAATGTTGTTTCAAGTTCCTCAAGCTTGGAACGATCCTCAGAAAGCACTGTATGTTCTACTGGAGTCAAGGTTCTGTCTACAGAAACATAGTTATCCAGAATTCCCTTGAGCTTTGCTACAGTTTCCTTTTGCTGGGCAGTATTTCCAAAAATCTCAACACGAGCATCTTCGTCACGCTTCGCAGAGTGAACCACTAGATGGGAACCAACTTCACTCTCTATAAAGCCAAGATATGGGTTAACTATTGAGACCTGGGATGCCTCAATCTTAAATGTATGTGGCTCTGTAGTTCTAGATTCTGCAAGGGCGACAGCTCTGCTGTATCCAAGTCCAAGATTCTTTTTAAAACCAACAACAAAGGCTTTATCACCTTGTTTCAATATGCATGTATTTGGGGATTTGTAACGTTTTCTTTGTACCTCGGAATCTGTGATGAATGCAACGGCTTCTTGTGAAGCATTGAAAATTTCCTTGTGTCCAAATTCACTAACCAGGAGTGATACAGCCTTTACACAGCTATCAACCGAATCAGGGGATTTGTGTGACTTTGGCTGAAATGTTGCCTTACCGGTCATTGTCTTGGAATTTACCTCGAAATGGACAGAGACACCAGTCTCCATTTCAATATTACGTACAAGTGGTCTAAACTTTGAGGAAAGAGCACGAGAAACGAGATAGTCGTAAACAACGGACTTTTCTTCTCCATCACCGCTAGCGTCAGCTACTGCCTCTGGTGCCTGAGCGCTCTTACCCAAAAATTCATTTACAAAGGCAAAAGCGGCCTTGACATTTTCCTTGGTTCCAAGTACATCAAGTTCACCTGCATAGTGGAAGGAAAGTACACCAAACTTTTCCTCAATATTTGGCATTTGCTTATACTTTGAAAATGGTATTGCAAGTTTTGCCTGAGGTCCCATATCGAGACTCTGTAGATACTTTATACATTCCTTTACATCTGCGGGCAGTCCATAGACCGTAAATATGGTTGGTGCCCCCTTTAAAACTTCAGACCTATCAATAAATGTGTCAAACATTCCCCTTATGCGCAAAATATAGTTGAAGGGATGTTGGAACCTTTTAGTATCAATTGTGATGCTTACATCCTCAGATACGAGATCAGACACGTCCAAATTCTCCTTCTTGGCATCCTTTATCGGTTTCAGGATACCATGAATGTAAGTTGGATCCCTCTTGGAGTACTTTGAGAATTTTACAGTGGTAGCGGCTGGACTGGGAGAATGCTCCTTTTGGACATGCGCCTCCGGCTTTGGTTTTATTGATAGTAGGTGTCTGCAAATATTCTTAAGTTTGAGTAGGGATGCTTGTGATGTTTTAACCTTTAAAAATTCCCTGGTGATTCCAATTTGTTCCTGGAGGTATGATATGTACATTTCTGTCTCATGGGAGGCCTTATCCAATTCCTCCTTGGAGAGAGCTGCTCCCTTTGTTTTTGACTTTAACTGCGACAAATTCGCCTTGGTAGCCTTGATCTTGCTGTCTAACTCTGCTACGGAGAGATGTTGATCCGGTTTAGCTACTCCATTTCCCACTGCGCTTATTGCAGCGTCTAATTCTTCAATGATTCCAATCAGTTCCTTTGGGTCAACTTTGACCGTAAGCTCATGGAGCTCCTTCTTTGTGTCGATTCCGAGTTTTTTCAGACGTGACACCACCGAGTTTTCCAAAGAGTTGCACTCTGAGAGAGTCATGGACTTGACGGCGGCGGAGCTGGCGCTCTTGCGCAAAATGCGGCGCTCGGACGCCGTGAGGACCCTCTGGAATCCGTCGTCGTTGGCAGCTCCGGACATTTTTGCTCCTTTGTCTCAAGGTAGTTTGAATCCACCTGGTTTATTTCCCTGGACTTTGTCTGCCAGGTTACTTGTAGTGTCTAAGGATCTCGTTCCCCAAGACGCCACTTTGTCCTTATGTCGTAAACAACTACTGCTCTGTCCGTCGCGTAAGCGTCAGAGAAACGTCGAGAAGGGAGTTACGCAAGTGTGTAGATACAGTAGCAGGTGGCTGTTTAAAAAGGTAAAGTTTCAAAGCTGATTATCGAATTTGCTAGCAAATCGTATGACACAATCCTGACAAAGGGGCCAAGAAATGATTTAAATCGGCGACAACCATGTGTTGGCATTTCACTCATCCCCATTATGACCAACTGCCGCCTGTCTTCTGGCGCGACTGGATGACTGGGCAACCCTAGGGAACTGTGGCAGCTCAGCGATCGTTAAAGAGCATGTATCTATTTTTAGACTAGAGGTGTATATAGAAAAGGCCCGTAGCGGCCCATTAGGATAGCCAGCAACTGTAGGGAGCATCAGGAAGAAAGGGGTACCTAGAATGGTGTGCAGAGGGAAAAAATGGAAGGATGGGCAGGGAATTTTCCTAGGCTCCCCAGACTTTATCTTGGCCATCGAACGAATCAGCTGCAGTGCGTCTCTGTGGACGGTCACAGGGGATCCAGACGGACTTGGATTTCGTCGGCAGACGAGCAAGTTCTCCGGCAGCAACGTGTGTGTGTACCCGTTTATTGGCATGAAAAGGGCTTGATGCATAGCACCCATGGATGACAGAGAATAGGCAGCTACAGGGTCTTGTAATGGAGGCCAAGTGAGTGTCTGCTACAGCCGGAATAAAAATGGAGGTAATGGGTCATTCTCATATACCCATGAATCTTCCTAGACCGTTGCTGTGAGGACAAACATTTACCACGGACTCAGTTGCATAGACAACACAAATTGATAGTGTTACATCTCTAGTTGAAAAATCCGAGTATCTTGAATATACACGAGTAACTCTCGGTCCTGAAATTCCCATATAATTGCAAGTGCATGATCAATTCCTTGTCAAATTGTGGAGTCTCGTTTCTGCAAGTTGGCTCAATTCAGATTTTCCCGAGGCCAAGCAGACTAATTCTCAAAATGCTCCAGTAAATAGTTTGCCGCAAGTTGTTCGTTCTTATCACAGGCAAGAAAGGCCTCAATAACTGCGGGTCTTGGGAAGCCAAGGGCTTCCAGTCTTTGTACACTTTCCATCTCTGATTCGGTGAGCGATATTATGTTCGGGTTATTCTCGTCATTTACTGAGTCTGGACGCTCCAGGGGCATTCCAAAAGGTTCCACCTCAGCTCCGGAAGATATTAAGTCCATGAATTCATCTTGATGTTCAATTATGCTCTGTAAATTTTTTAGTGTATATTTATGGATGAGTTTATGAATGGAATGAGAGTGTAGAGTGGCTACGGAGAGGTATTGATCTGTAAATGATGGAGGCTTGCAAGAGATAGTAATGGTAGTACTCCTTTAAGACATCCTACTCCACATTTCCAAGTACTCAAGCTAGTATCTAGAGTGTCTCGATAGACTCTTATATTTGTCTAACCCAAGGATCTCCTTTATAGCGATTATAAAGTTTCCATCCTCCAAAAAATGTTGCGCCAGCCCCGGCAAGAGTGCCAGAGGTAGAGCCTAATCCGGTGAGAATAGCAGTAATAGTAATACCACCAGAAACAGGATCAGCAAGAGCAGCAGGAGAAGTAGATACAGTAGTTTCAGTAGAAGAGCCGGTAGGTTGAGCAGAACCAGTAGTTTCAGCAGCAGGAGTAGATTTTTGTTGAGGAGTAGGAGGAGCAGCAGCTCCTTGAGGTTGTTCAGCTCCAGCTTGAGATACAGTAGCACCCTCTCCGGCCTGATCAGCATCTTCTTTAGTCTTACCATCAACAGTAGAGTGTTGTTCTCCATCACCATTTTTACCAGCAGAGCCTTCAGAAGCTTTACCAGCTTGTTTAGCAGTTTCTTCAGGACAGTCTTGCAAGCCACAATCTCTAAGATAATTTATGAGTTCATTCCATTCTCTACAGCCAAGATTTCCAGAGTTCTCAGGTGTTATGCCTTTGAGACCTACTTTTTCCCATGGTTCATCTTTATTATTACTAACGTTTTGCCTTGTATACCAACCTGTAGCATTGGAATGTCCAGTAGCTTCAACGTAAATAAGTACAGGGTTTCCTCCGCAATAAAATGCAGAGACACTTTCTACACCAGGAATGGGAAATGTTTGTCCATTCAGTTTTATACGTCTTCTATTCTTGGAATTATTAGTATTAGCAGTATCTTTGAGATAGTATTTAATCTTTGCAACTTGATAATTACCAGAAATATAGTGTTCGTAATAATTGGCTTTTTTACGATGTTTACAAAAAACATTCTTTTGCTTAACAGTGATCTTCCGCTGATCAATACTATCCTTAATACCATGACAACGGCAACAATATGGATCTCCACCAGCTCTAGCAGAAGATGTATTATGTGATAGATTCATGGTTACTGCGTTGTGATGTTCGCAGACTAGGTCATCCAGTGTTCTTTCAATATCGCCATTGATGAGTGGAGGTTTAGAACCGTTATTAAGTGGACCAGTCCAATCTTTTCCACTATTACTCTTTCCATAGTATGTCTTGGCTCCACCTCTCTCTATCACTTCAACCAATAGGGCCTTACTAGGTGTATGACCACCACCATTCTCATGCTTCCAGTAATAGGCGGAAACCGAGGTTACCCTAGGAACATCTTTAAGTCCAATAACATCGATTTTGCCACCATTATCCTGGATTTCCTTTAATATAAACTCTCCTTTAGTCTGTAGAGTATGCTCATACTTGAGGAAGTCAGATCCAGACGGCTCTTCAGATCTTTTTACAGTAATATTAACATTACCACCTCCGGCAGAAGTACTTGCTTGATATGTAGTAGTATCTATAGGTGGCTTGTTTTTAAGCTCAATGATTACTTCTTCCATAATTAGTAGAGTTCTTAGAGCATATTCTTAGGCAAGTCACCTCCTCCATGTTTATCTACAGTCCCAGTCTAATGTACCGCTCCAGTACCATCCTTATTCAGCATCAGTAGCTGGCCATTCATCCTCCCTCACAAGTAGCTCACCGGATAGCCGTATGCAACATTCCATCACCATTTCTCTGTGCCACTCGAAAAGTACCTCATTCTTCGGGACATCCTCCTTACGGTCGGATACTGCACATTAAACGTACCTGGAGAAGTTCTGGGTTATTTCGTCCAATATTGTCCAAGAGCTGTTGAAGCATTTGAGGATCAGACTGGACGACTTGTCTAAGCTGTTCAAACATTGGATGGGACTGTAGCATCTGAATAACGTCCTCATTTGTCTATAGACTTTACATTTTCCATCACAAACATACACGTGGCATATCTCCCGAGTGTTCCATCGAGGGCAAATCCATTCCCATTGCCTCAGGCTCTGGTATATGTCCCTAAAAACGATGAGAATCTCCAACTAGACAAACCGTTGACAAGAACTCTACAGCCCTCTCTGGGTTGTTAAATGCAGCTGCCATTGCACGCTCTACCATTGCACGCTCAAAGCCCATTTCGCAGATCCGATTCACGTTCTAAATGAATAGACAGTGCAGAGAAGAAAACTCACATCTTGAAGTTCCTGGCCAATGAGGAGCTTGGACGACGGATTATCGTACACGGGCTCTGACTTTTCTGGAGCTTCTTGTTGTACGGGTGTGCTCTCTGGCGTCTTTTCCTCGACCTTTGCCACCGGCTGAGGAGCCGAGGACTCAACCTGAAAATATGCGTTGGAAAAGTCCACTTTCAGGGCATGAATACGTCACATTGTGACCGTATTTTTGACTTGAAAGACAACAAACCACTTTGGAGGCGATCACAATGACTTTATCACCGTCTTTGATGTCCGGATAGTCCTTAATTTGCATTTCTCTCTTGAGTATCTTGCCAGAATGGATGAGCTTCTGTGTTTTCGCTGGCATATTAGGCAGGAGCTGCTCGATCTGCTCCATTACAGCCTCGACTGTAGAGGTTTCCTGTACTTGCACCTCCACCTGCACATTCTTTAGAGTTTTCACAGTCAGCTTCATCTTCTACGTAAACATAAATTTATTCTTTTAAATGGGCTATTAAAGTGTAAAGTGTGAGCCTCCTAGACCGAGTTTTGGTCACCACATTCTCGCTTCGCCTCTCCTTCCTAAAGAGTTTGTTTGTGAATGTATGGATGATGTATATAGTCACGTGGAGAGTAGACAAGGGTGCCACCGTAGCTGGACGGAAGATTGGCGAAGTGAAAATGGACGAGCCGAGCGAGTCCCTGGAGCGTTCCAAAAGGTTTTTAGGGTTTCTGGAGCATTTTAAAGGTCTGTACATGTGTTTTGATCCATAAGAATGCCCATGTGTGAGCAATAGAGGCTCCATGTCGAGATGGAACATCCATGGAGAATAAAGATGAAAAGGTTCCCTGCACTAATTGGAGCTCAAAATGTCGATTAAGGCTCCCTTGAGTTGTCTTTATGAAAGGTGTAGTGTGTGAGGAGTAGCTACAAGGATCTCCTTTATAGTGATTATAAAGTTTCCATCCTACAAAAAATGTTGCAGCGGATCCGGCAAGGGTACCAGAGGTAGAGCCAAACGCTGTCCACAGACTAGTAGCAGCAACGGTAGATTCAACAACAAGAGCTTGAGCTTCACCTTCAGGAGTAGGAGTAGAGAGAGTAGTTTCAGCAGCACCATCTCCAGAAGTAGGAGTTGGAGTAAGAGCACCTTGAGGACTATCAGCTTGGTTAGATAAGTCATCATGTTGAGGAGGATTAACGGGAGGTCCTCCAGAAGGTCCAGCTTCACCGGCTCCAGCAGTACCTCCGTCACTATCTTTAACACCGAGTCCTTGATCAGGTTCACTAGGGGCTACTCCATCACCTTTATCAATAGGAACAGCAGTAGTAAGTTTAGCAACTTGACCTTTAGCACTTTCACTAATCACAGTAGTAACATGCTCTCCAGAAGCTTGTTGAGGAATACCAGGGCCAGCTTCAGTTTCATTATCATCAACTTCAGGAGTAACAATAAGATGTTTTAGTCTTTCACGATCAATAGCATCTTCAGCCATTTGAGCCACAGTATTACCTTGTAGGAGAATCTTGGTCTCAGACTCTGTATCAGGAACTTGGTCAGATAAGTCAGTAGGAGGCTGAGGAACAGGCATATGTTTAAGAACCCCCTCAGTCAGGTAAAGAGCTAAAGCTGATGCATCTAGTCCAAGTTCAGTAGCCAATTCAAGGGTCTCCTTTAGTTCCTTGAGGTCCATCAGCTCCCTAGTGAGTTCTTCAGATGCATCCATAGCACCGGCTAGCCCATAACCAAGAGCTTCACCAAAAATTCCTCCAAGTGCTTTCAATAGTTTTTCAAAAGTGTCTACTCTAGTTCCATCCGCAGGAGCTTGTTCTTCACCCCTCTTTTCGAGTTCTATAGTACGCTCTACTTGAACCTTTTCAGATTCTTCAGTTTCAGAACCTGATTCTCTTTCTGATTGCTCTAGTTTTTTAGCGGTCTCCAGAATAGTTTTAAGAATATCAGTACTATCAGCTTCCCTTTGATTCTGTTTTCCTAGTTTATCCTCAACTTCTTTCCATTTACCACCACTCTTACAAGAGTTATTAGACCATATTCTGGCAGCTCCATTCTCACTCTCAATGTAGACCAGGAAGGGCTTACTGGTATCACACTGAGAAAAACAAACGATTACTTCCTTAACATCCAATATTGGAAAAAATCCTTTGGGAACGTCACCTTCGGAAGGTCCTCCTATGAATTCAGTTACGGTAAAAGTCTTATTATCTTTATAGGTGTGCCTCTTCACTATGTATCCACTTAGACCGTCTAGAGGGTAATCAGTAACTTTAACCTCCTTAGGACATTTGTTCTTACATCCCTCATTTTCACAGTACTTGTTGGGATAAGATACTTCGGTCTTATTCTCGGTAACATTTATAATAACTGGATGGAAGAGCTTACAGGTGAGCTCCAGAAGTTTTTCCTCAAGTTTATCTGGAGGAAGTGCCAGTATACCATCATCACTAAATTGAAAATCATCACTATCAAGTTCTATTGGCGTCCATGTACTGTTATTGTGTTCTCCATCATTTTTATAATAAAGTGATGTACCCCCAACAGCTACTTCCAGGAGTATGGGTTTCTTATGCCCCCTATCTTGGTCCCAGTAATATACAGAAAGAATATGAGTATCTTTGTCGAGTGAAAATGTGTCATTATAGTCACGTTCATCTTCATTCAGTCTCCATGTAAGACTAGTGTTTCCATACTTAACCAACTTTTCATCCGCACCGTCTGTATGTGTGTACTTATATTTGGCATACCCTTCAACACCTCCAATTCCATTTGTGGTAACAGTAATCTTCGTATCACTACATGCACATTCGTGGCCATTTTTCTTTATGTCTATAGTAGCAGACATTCATTATTGACGTTATCTTATACCTCTTTTAAAACTCTGAGATCCATGAGTAGTCTCAATGCGACCAAAGGGAGCAGACCGGTACCTTAGTTACTCCTCATCCATACATTCATCCTCCCTCACAACTAGCTCACTGTCAGAGAGACTATCCACAGAACAAGATGAACAACTATCAACACACTAGCCACAATACTCCGATTCACCCATTTATATAATTCATATAAAAAACCCTGTTAGTGCTCCACAGACGTGTACGAGTAATACATTCCATGCATGAAAACAAACCAGATATGCAAGTTTTGCAGCTTCTAGTTGATCCCTGAGTTGAATGTAAAAGGCGTTCTTGGACTTTCCAAAAGTCTTGGAATCCTCATCAATCTTCTCAGAGAGCATTGCGATTTTCTTCTCCAAAAGCTCCAACTTTTCAGCATCTGCAAATTTCGATTACAATTTGCATTATGCAATGGACATTTAGGGTCTCTATAAAATAAACAAACCTGTAAGTCGGCTGTAAGCCACTTCGGCTCTCTTTGATGGAGTGTCTAATTCGATTTCTGGGTCTTCAAATCTGTTCATGTCTTCTGGAAGTAACTCAAATGAGTCCTTTAGAAGCTCCCTGTTTATCATATATTGCCACTAGTTCAACAAACCTGAAAAATAGGTTCCCGTCCATTATTTTATGCCTTAAACTCTTGGATTCCTCAACCTTGTGTCCCAACTCACTAGCAAGTTTTGGAACACTGATATCCTCTGTAAGTTTTCCGCTGCGTACTGTTCCATCCTCTTGATAGTTCATTCCAGTCTGTAGCTTGTTTAGCCAATAAATGTTTGCAATCTTTCTCTTGGAGAGTCTCCCGAGTTCCAAGGATTGAGTTACTATGGAATGTTTTATTTAAAAATGGAAGCGGTTAAATGAATACCTCGTTTTTCGATTCTCATTGTATCCCTAATGATGGCTCTTCGCTTCTTTTCCTCGTGAATTGACCTTCTAATCTCTTGTCTCTTGTTGTAATTTTCTGGAAATCTCGATTAGTGATCAAAGAGCCTACCAGTTCTGGTCTTTAGGAGGATGTTGTACTGCTTGAGTCTCTCCTCTTCCGTCACTTGGCTCAATTTTTGGAAGTACTGGGCCCGGTAAATCTTCCTCAAATCCCTCATTTGACGCTCCCACATGAATAATTCAGCTTGGTAAGGCGTTAGTCCTTCTCTAATCTTTGCGTGCAGTTGCTGTTCCTTTGCCTCTGGTCCAAGAAGGAACTCTAGACGTCTAGTGAGCACCTCTGGCGATACTTTTGGGACATAATCGAGTGACTGCAGAAGCGTAGGAACAATCGGCTTTGGTATTGGCACATTTCTGCGACGTATTGGTGAATTTGTCTACACATACCTGGGAGCCGGGAGCTGTGAGAACATTCGCGCCTTTTCCCGCAGTCTTACGAATCTACGAACTGGATTCTCGAACGGACCAGTTTTGCGATGAGGTTTTTCGCGCATTTCTGCCCTTTTAAAGAAGCCCGGAGGCTTCAAGAACCTGGAAGCGTAAATCAGACGCTTGTTTGCAAGCAATGGGACTGAAATGAACATTTCTTTGTCTTTATATCGATATTTTACATCATTTGTTCGTGAATTTCAGCCTAGTGTCCCCGTCCACAAAGAGCGGATCGTCCCTCATCCGTTACAAGTGCCTGCGTCTAGTCAGACAAACAAACGCAAATGGTAGACTATGAAAATAATAAAATGTGTACACATAAACGTATAGTGCAGAAATTAACATCACCTCCGCCCTCTTCCTCGGGGCTTTTTATTCTTTAGGAACTGAGCAGCGAATGGATTCGCGGCAATATTCTGCTCAGTTTGAGGATTCATAGACTGTCCAAAGCCTGGAATTGAAATTTGGGGACTCTGCAAAGAACCGAAATTGTTCCCTTGCACTGCAAAGTTGCCCTGTCCAGAAGATCCGAACATGTTGCCAGAGTTTTGCACATTGTTCTGATTAAAACCAAAAACGTTGGATGTTCCCTGTGATTGTTGACCAGTTTGGTTAAAGAGATTCCCAGAACCAAAAGCTGGCGTGGTTGCTCCAAATGTGTTGGAACCAAAGCTACCAAATCCGGATGTGTTTCCAAAAATATTACTTGGAGTCCCAGAGGTATTACCAAAAATGTTGCTACTTTGGGTCTGCTGCGATGTACCTGTGTTTGATTGTCCAAAGACAAAGTTGGCTCCAGTTGTACCCTTGCCAAAGATGTCTGAAGTCGGTTCCTTGGGAGCAAATAGTGGATTTCCCTGAGGCATTGATGTGTTTATGTTGCCAGAGATAGAGAATAGGCCCGGACCTTTTCCGAATAAACTACCAGATGTGCCTTCAGTAGCTCCTCCAAACAGGCTTGTAGATTTACTCGCGTCCGCAGACGTGGTTGTACTTGCAAAAAGGTTTGAAGATTTTCCGGTATCTACCGATGCAGCTGCGCTTCCGAATAGGCTCGTAGTTTTTGTAGCATCTGTTGATGTGCTTGTGGTACCAAATAGGTTAGTGGATTTACTAGTATCAGTCGATCCACCAAACAAACTTGTACTCTTTGTGGTATCCGTAGACCCGCCAAATAAGTTTGTGCTTTTGCTAGCATCCGTGCTTGTCGTAGCACTAGCCCCTCCAAAAAGGCTAGTTGAACTTGTAGATGTAGCAGTAGTGCTCCCAAAGAGGTTGCTAGATTTACTGGCATCGGTAGTACTCCCAAACAAGTTAGACTTGCTGGTGGCTCCAAAAATATTCTTTACATTTGCTGCATTTGAAAATATGCCAGAGCTTGCAGAGCCGGACGAGGCTGTTTTACCCTTTTTAGGTCCGAAAATATCCTTGACCGATGATTCACTTTCACCAAATATATTCTTCATTGGTGATTCATTAGCCTTGAATAAATTCTTGACTGCCGTGTCGGAGGTTGTACCAAAAATGTTTCGTTTCTCTGTTGTAACATTTTCCTTTTCAGTTGAGTCTTCTGTCTGAGGCTTTTCTTGTATGTTCTCCTTTTCTTCATCATCCACTGGAGCTGTGACGTTTGAATCTGTTGTCTTTTCGGGTTCAGTCTTTGCATCTTCATGTGGTTCTGGTATGGCACCCTCTTCCTCACTAGATGATGATGCCTCGTCATCTTGCAACTTTGGAGTCTCTTGGTCTGCATTTTCACTGGCTGATTGAACCTCGGTTGCATCTGGTACCGAATCTGTTGGAACATTATCCTTTGTTTCATCTTCACTATGTTGAGCAGCTTCTGGGTCCTTTTCAGAGTGCAATTCTTGAGACTCTTCGTCCTCTTTCGGCGTTTCTTCTTCTTTGGGTGAAGAATTCGCGACTACCGTAACGGTGTCGTCTTCATCCGAAGAGTCAACATTTGTAACATCCAAGATCTTGGGGGAATCCCTTGTCTCCTGAGTCCAAAATATGTTGGTACTTTTTACCTCATCGTCTGTTGTAGTGGAAAAAACATTGCTTGAATCCGTAGATGATGTGCCAAAGAGATTTGTGGGTTTTTCAGAATCTGTAAGTTTTCCAAACAGGTTGCTAGATGTTCCTTCAGTCGTCCCTCCAAAGATGTTGGTCGAAACTCCACCTTTGTCTTTGGTACTAGCAAAAATGTTTGTAGATGAAACCTCACTATGTGCACCAAATAGACTTGTAGATTTTTCAGTGTCTACCGATTCAGTAGCTCCCCCAAACAAATTTGTGGATTTACCTGCATCCGTAGAAGTAGTCGTCGCACCAAATAAGTTGCTGGATTTATCCACATCTGTAGTTTTGCCAAACAGGTTTGTGGATTTATTCCAATCATCAGATTTAAACAAGCTGGAAGACTTGTCAGAGTCAAAAGAAGATCCAAAAATATTGCTACTTTTGTCTGTGTCTGCGGAACTTCCAAAAATGTTCGACTTTCCGGTGTCTATAGAGCCTCCAAAAATATTAGAAGATGATTCAGTAGATATTCCACTGAATATATTATCGCTCTTGATATCTGTCGAACCTCCAAAGATGTTACTAGTATCACCAAAGAGATTCCCAGATGGCTTGTTAGCATCAGTGGATCCTCTAAATAAATTAATAGGTTCAGAAACGATTGGTGTTGGTGGCTCCTGCACCGATGGTGTGGAAAAAACAGCTGTAACATGCGATAAGGATGTAGCATCTACTGCCTGTACATTCACTCCAATTTCAACAGGAGGCTCTGGTGCAGGTGCTGAAGAACATTTGTAAGCTGTCAATGTTGCAACGTCCAGAGAGGCCATTTTCCTGTTATATTCACGTTCCAACTTCTCCTGTCGGTCGTCGTCAACAACTGCTGGCACATTTTCAACTTCTTCTGAGGGTGGAAGATCAATTAACCTTCTCTTTAGATCCAAAAGTTCATCTTCACTCCTCAAAAAAAAGTAGAGATCCAAACCTGCCTTTCTTTTGATAGATTCTACACCGCTGCTAATAGACTTGCGCAGTGCCAAAAAATAGTTCTCCCGCGCACTCTTGCCATGTTTGTGTTTCTTTGCAGAGCTTTCATACGTAGTATTTGCATTGTTTGCAGAATGAGGTCCAGGAGAAGCACAAACAGTCTCTAACGAATCGTAAAATGTCTCGTTACCAACGGCTTCTTTGCCCACAGTCTGAGCAGTACCTGGTCTTGAGCTCACATTCTGTGTAACATCCGGCTCAAAACTTCTTGCTCTTTTGCATTTTTCGCAGCTGGGCTTGCAAATTAATTTCTGTAGGTGAAAATTTGGAAAAATTGGCAACATACCAGAAATTCGTTCAGTCGTTCCCCGAAAGCTCCGCCTATAAGAGTCATCTTTTTTACCAGCAATATCTACGTCATTTTAACCTTGATAAATATCCTTTTGGCATAGATAACGACCAATTAACCGAGAGGTCCTGTGGTCCACAAATTTGACCTAGATGGACGCATGTAACCTCCTAAATACGTCCTTCTGGTCTTGTTTTATCAAAGTTGCGATGATTTAAATACTGAATCTGGTCGGAAAGGCTCCCAGGGCGCGGCGCCTTGGGCAGGGGTGCCACACACTGTCTATTCCATTTACTCTAAATTTGTGGGCACTGTGACCGTCAAATTCGCATCGATGAGCTTCACATATTTTTGCCCTTTTAATCTCTCCTCTCACCAACTTTGTGTGTACGATTGCACCGATTTTTAAGCATGTCGAATCTCAAATCGTTTTACAGGCTCACGTTATGCCTCTATCTCATCGCCATTTGTGGTAAATCCTTCCATGTAGCGGGTACTGCGAGGCAGGGTGCAAAACTCTTGTTTCACCAAGGCTTTGATCGCACAGATTCGTCGTACGAACAGGTCAATGGAGCTCAGACGGTCTATCCTATCCACAATGAGTCGCATGCTGCGTTTATACTTGACGGAAAGGTCCCTATTACGAAGGAACAGCCGGAGCATAGCTTCAGTATAAGCCCATTTTCAAAGGGGTCGTGGTCACCCCTTGAGGTACAAACGACCGCAAAACACCATGCACCAGCGCATGTCGCACATGAAAAGGATCTCAACGTCATATTCACTCCAACTGCTGAAGATGTTTCTGAGGTAGACAAGAAGATACACTTCGCCGCGGTAAGCTTTTCGTTCCTGTCACACTAGCAAATTAGGAATCTGGAATGCATAACATAAGGGAGGCACTTTTGAACTACTCCCGTCTTATGCAACTCCTGAAAGACGATGACAAACATGTAAAATTTTACATTGGAGGCGATGAATACACGCTCAGCACCGCCTTGGAAACTTTGAACAAACTAGTAGAAGATGGAGAACGAGTGCAAAGAATGATCATACAAGCAAGCTCCATAATATTGGCAAAATTTGCCGGATCAAAATCTGATTGATTTTAATGTATACTAGTCTGTGTCTTTTCTAGAATATACATGGCTAGACAAAATGTTCAGGTTCTTGTCGCTAATCAACAAGGATCATCTTTCACATTATATATAAATGCAATTGGATGAAAAACTCTGTAGTTGGATTCTACGAGTTTATTACGCCGGGGGTTCCTGCGTATACAACTTTTCTGGCTTCCTTTGGCAGTTTTCCAGATATCTCAAGACTTACCAGAATTTTTCTAGAGGGTGTCGTTGTAAGTGTATGTTTAAGGAATATCAAGAGGTCTAAGAGAATAACTGCATTTACTTTTACACAAAGTAATCGTTCAGATGGTTTGTGATGTTAAAAGGGGGTATTGAGGTCGATCGTTGCAGGAAAATAGCTCTATATTTTGAGCGAGGAATGGATGGGATATTAAAAATAGAGGAAAGTATCGCCAGTTTGTGCTAGACAAATTAGTAAAAGGTCGAAACTCTAACTAAAAATTACACTCTTACCGAGTATGGATTATTCTCCTGATCTACCTCCATACTATTGTAGCTCTCCAATTCTGCTCTAAGTCTGGAAATTTCGGAATCAAAATTCTCGTTTTCCGCTTCTATATCAAAAATGCTCAGTTTAGCGTAAAATACAACATTCGAGACCTTTCTCCATTGTGATTCTTCCTTTGCAAAGTAGTAGACTTCAGATTCTCTCCCTTCTTTAATGAGGACACTCAATAGATTCTCCTTTCCAGGCACTCCATGAATGACAAAAGATTCTACCTTTTCGCAGTTCCTCGGTTTCCAAATTGTTTGATCCCCTTGCATAATCTTGACCACATCCAAGTCTTTCCGTGGTACATATATCCTTGAACTACTTCCGAATGGCCTATATTTCTGTACCATGAAAGTATTGTGGTCAACCGGAGCTGAAATATCAAATACTCTTCCCTTTACCAATCTGTCAAAGATATTCGCATAGTCCGATACTCCAATTCTAGCATAAACACCAGAAAAGTAGAGGAAATAAATACGTTCTAATTTTTTATCAATAAATAAAGATGCGATTTTCTTGACCCCGTTTATTTTGTAAAGGGAGAATTGCCTACAAAACGTGTTCTTATCATGAGACCATACAAGTGTATCTCCGTCCACGATGTAACCTACGGGTTCGCCCATTTTGTTGATATAGACTGTCTGATATAAATCTGAACTTCCGTATTGCCTAGTATGTGCGACATCATCATTTTTTGAAATGTCAATTATTGCATAACTCTTCACGACCTGACTAAACAAGGTCATCAAAATCACACAAATGATAATCATTGTGTTATTTATTGAGTAGCCATGCTTGTTTATTCTTGCTCCAATTCACTGAATAGCTCTTGAACTCATCTATATCAGCTGTAACTACCTTTATTGAGATATAGAGGCTCCTCTTCTTTTCAATAATTAGCCTTCTAGGTTCTAGTATTCAAAACTACGTTATATGGTATTTCTCAAATTATGCATTTAAAAACCAGCAGTTGATGTGACTGTTTGCTCGCAGGAACAACTGAGTGACCAAGCTAGCCAACAGAGAGATTCGTTCGCCAGACACGAATATCTCTCAGGTATGTCTCTCATCAGCAAAATATCTGATGGAAGGATGATTTGTCCGGGGAAACCACTGGCAGAGACCTCCTTTCTTGTTTAAGAATCCCTACCAACGGATATATTTAGTGCAAATTAGTAATATGCCAGCATGCACCGTTCCAATAGTATATTCTTGGGATGGATTGGTTACAAAATACCACGCGAAGCACCTAGAGAAAATAGCTTTGCCCACAAAAATCAGAGCCTACATGCAGACTAGAGTACTACGTACCACCTTTGATTCGGTAACTCACGATCGAAGAAGAGGAGTTGAAGAAAGAGCTCCAGAAGAAAAGCTGGAAGACATCTTTGGGAGATTCCTCGGAAACCTCGACAAAGAGGAAGAACCTCTTGAAGAGGAGGAAGTGGAAAACGAGCTCGAATTTTCTCGCGACAAAGTAATAAGGATTAGGAATATAATAAAACGTCGGAGAACCGCTGCTTCTAGAAGGTCTGAAGGCCCCCAAAACCTACGGAAAATCCGTAGGAGTCAAGAAGGGTAGGAATTAATAACGCACATATAAACCAACACCTACACCTAGGGCAGATTAATTAGTGCAAATTAGAGAACAAAATGGATCTCCTTTTGGCAATAAAGGGAGATATATCAAGGACAATTATTATCTAGGGGAAATTATGGCAAAATTTCCGGCGTTTACGAGGAAGAAGGGTCCATTATTCCAGCAAAACCTGTCCGGTAAATGGAAATTTGTATCTTGCATGCAATGCATCTTCTCTGGCCAACGGATAAGTAACGTGCACATTCCGCAATTTTAAGGTTAAAACTCTCATATAGGAATGTATAGCCTTGGCAAAAGGTCATTTCAAGGGGATAATCTCCTTAGCCTCTACCAAGTTCCTCTCTTGTAAGATAATCCCAGACTACAAAAACCCATCTTTCAAACCATTATAGCAAAATTAGTGCTGTAATGGACACATGTATGAATGCGGTACATTTACAACAATTTACGCATTAAACAAAGCTTACAGGGACAACCTCTTGCACTGTTAACTCCTCATTCAGAGCCAACATCAACTGCGACCCATCGTTTTGGAGTTAAAGACTACTGAAGCCACTCAAGTGCATAGTTGCCATAAAGCAGCCGGAGTTTGGGATGTCTAACGTCCGGAAAGATGGAGGGAGCCGTGGAGCAAAATTTGAGGGATAAACGCCAACTCTACGCAGGAATCCCCCTAGACTAATACTAATCTATGATGCAGAACATAAATTGTGGATGTATAACCTCTAGTTTCCTTGCAAACTCTCTGTTTTTGAATAATCCAAAAAAGAGAGAAAATGGCAGGATTATGCAACTCAACCCGCGCGCATAAAGGTTATATACACCATAGGGTGCCTTCAGGAACTCGTTAAACCGAACAGGCTCCATTCAAATCGTCTCTGCAGTTGCATAACCCTTCCAGGTGGGCCACACAAAGAATGACCTGGATCTCCGGATTTCGGTCAGTTACTGCAACTGTGCAGAATTTGATATAAATATACAATTTTAGGATCCCAATTCTGCTCTCATATTTGCGTAAAGGTGATCCAGTTTGGAGAAGTCGCCGCGGATTAAGAGGAGGGCCCATGCAGACCCCACTAGAATAGACGAAGGAAGAAGAAATCAGAATTTATCAACAAGATGGTTGCTGAAGGTTTTGTTGCAGGATTTCAACACGGTGCCAGTGCTTTAAGCGGACACGCTCAGTCGTTTTGGGCCGAGTTGGATATGCACTTGAGAGTTTGCCAAGCAGCTGTTATGAAGACTCACGATTACGCTCTTTACATGGATGCTTGTGATCTCAATGGCAACTGTAACTTTCTGGTTCGCAATGTCTATACTCCAGCTGCTGAATGGACCGCCAGGAAGGCCTCTGGACTTTGCTGTAGCATGGAGTTCCTAGACTCCAAGATGGAGGAACTCCACACACAGGCAAAACAAGCAAAGAATCCCTATGCTGCTGAAGAACTCATGGATAAGCTCCAGGCCTTAGCTATGGTGAGGGAGGAGTTCATGAAGCTCGTTGGCTCAGAAGTAAAGACCAAGGATCTCAAGTCGGATGACCGCAAACATCTTGCTGGTAGCAAGGTTAAAGTGCATGCTGAACCTGAGGCTGTTCATCTGGAAGAGGAGGAAGTCTCTGCCTAAACTCCCACTAGTCAGATAGTCGAACATTTATAATGCAGTTAAACACTAGTGATGTTTCCAATCGCAGACTACTGGCATTGCCGATGGTTTGTATGCTAATTTCGTCTTATGGATGCGTGTTTATGAATATCCAGGTGCATGGAATAAGTAGCGATTCGTAATGAACAGGAAGCATCTGGTAGATTGTTGAGTACGTAGTGATTGGTCCAATAGCGCGATATTAACGGGATTTTGCGTTTCTGAATGGTTCCAGACTGTTAGCACTGCGAGAGGAAGTAGCAAACTTATCTTGAATAGTTTGTCACTTTCCCAATACATAACAAATTAGAGCATACGCAGCAGTGGGTCACGGAGGGGATACCAGACGACGCAGCTTATTGCTACCAGGAATGTTACTAACAACAGGAAACGCAGTAATCAGTTGTAAAGCCTGTCTGGTACTTGTACTCGGAAATGGTCACTTGTATGCAACACTCCATTTTCATGCATGTACGTTGACAACTCTTGTACTCTATCAACGGTAAATCTCACTATTTTATAAACATGTAAACAAGACAAATTACCATCTAGACAGACTCTGCATTACCCTCATGTAATGCTTGAACCTGTTCAGGTGTGGCATTTACAAGCTTTGCAATAAATCTCCAGCAAGCAGACTTTAGCTTGGTTGCGGTTCCTTCATCTGTACAAATGCCAACAGCAGCTTCGATGAGCTTATTTAGCTCTGGAATTGCATTTTCCAATTCTCCCCTGAGTTGCTCATTCTCCAGAGGTTCACCCTTGCATTCCTCCTTTAGATGCTTTAGCCTCTTGAGCATATCTCTAGATCCCTTGAGTGCCCACTTTACAGCCAAAGGATAGTGTTCCTTGTGCAACGGCTCCCCTGAAATTAGCATATCCTCAATTGAGATTGTACTAGACTCTCCATCGTCGTCTCCTGCAGTAGCCACATCACCGCTAGCATCAGGCTCGGAGGGTTCTCCGGCTGGCACAACTACAGGCTGCCCAGATTCACCCTCTTGTGGAACCTTGGCCTTCTTTCTCTTGGTTGGTTTAGCAATAACATGTCCACTCCTGTAATCCAAGAGCACCTTGAGAATGCGAAGAGCACGTGCCTTTGCTCGATCATGCTTCAAATCCTTGAGAACACCTACGCAATGTGTCTTATCTGCACACATTAGCGTCCAGTATCCATAACCGTAAATATGAACAAGCTTGAGTAGGTTGATGCAGTCGTCATTTGTCCACGTTTCCTTACCCTCACTCATGTATTCAATGATTTCAGATGGGACAGTAAGCTCAGAATTTTCAAGTTTTGCCCAGTTGGGTCCACCTTGGGAACGTCCCCATTGTTCTAGAGCTTCTAATAACGTCAACTTCTCCAAGAAATCTGCAGGTGAAATTTTTACTTCGCCTAGTTCAATGGTCTTTGATGATCTCCTGGACCTCTTCTTGGCAGCAGCCACAGTACTGTTTTGAGCGGCATCAACTTCCTCCTCTTCGACTACATCATCTTCCCCATCTGCAGAAGCTATCCTGGCCTTGCACATATCAATAAGGTTTTGGCATTCATTCAAAATGACTCTAGGGTCAACCTTTGTAAGTTTGGTATCAGCGTGAATATCCTTTAGACGGAGTTCTGGAACACCAAACTTGCAGAGCGATCTGTGAATTTTAATACGGTCCTTGACAGTCAAAACAACCTTCTTGGTAACCTTGCGGCCACGCTTGCGACTTCCCACCTCTTCTTGTGCGCCTTCTTCGGTGCTAGCTCTTCTGCCCCTACGTGGCTGGAAGTCTGCATCTCCCTCATCATCAGAAAAGTCATCAGTTTCCATGGCACCAACCTCCTTCGCTCTGGTTCTCCTTGGTCCCATGACCAAGAGCTCTTCTTCCTTCTTTTTCTTAAGCTTGACACGCTCCTCGAGAGGGATTGTTGCTTCCCAAAACTCCTTGTCATTCTCAGAAGATGCCTCAATCTGGCCCTCTGGTGGTTCATATCTGAATTCTGTGATGTTCGTGTAGGAACTCAACAAGTCTGCGGCTAAATCGCTGTCGTTTTCCTTTGTCAACTCAGCTTCCTCCAAAACCTTATCCAAATCAATGTCCAGACCATCGGCAGAGGCTTTGGCGGGGTTGGCAGTAGACCAGAGTTTAGATGCACCGAATTTGAGAATCTTTGCCAACTCCTCTCTGGAGAAACCTGATTTCCCCATATCATCTTGAAATACCACAGCATCACTCTTTTTGTTGAGACCCTGAACAACGAGGGCGTCTAGAACCATTTTCGTTTTGGCTCTCTCCAAAATAGTCTGTTCTATACTATCCTTTGTCACAAGCCTATAAATCTGAACAGTTTTAGTTTGACCAATTCTGTGTGCTCTAGCTTCCGCTTGCAAATCATTTTGCGGGTTCCAATCGCTGTCATAAATAATGACAGTATCAGCAGTGGTAAGATTAATACCAAGACCACCTGCCTTTGTCGAAAGAAGGAAACAGAAATCATCGCTGTTTGGATCATTAAAGTGGTCCATAGCCTTCTTTCTAACCTCTTTGCCCATAGTGCCATCTAGGCGCTGGTGCTTAAATCCTCTAAGAGTTAAGTACTCTGAAATTATATTCAACATGCGAACCATTTGTGAGAAAATGAGAACGCGATGTCCCTTCTCTTTAAGTCTCTGCAGTAACTTGTCCAGGAGACAAATTTTTCCAGAACCATAAATGAGACCATTGAGCCATTGCTGCCGATCTTCTGGTTCATAACACAAGAATGGGTGATTGCAAACCTTTTTGAGTTCCATACATATGTTCTGTAGTGAGCTCCTCGAACCACCACTATTCTTGGCCAATTCTTCGTAATTCCTGGCCAAAATATTCTTGTACCACTCAATCTGCATGGGTGAAAGTTCCACACGCAAAATGCGCTCAACTTTGTTCGGAAGGGACTTCTCAACATCTCTCTTGACCCTACGAAGGACAAATTCGTGTAATTCCTGCTGAAGTGACAATAGCTGCTTTTGCTTATTCTCTCCAATGGCAGCAGGATTTTCAACATCACTATATCTCCGTCTAAAATCTTCATAGTAAGTGTATATTTGCGGATTGATAAAGTGAAGAAGGGTCCAAAGTTCTTCCAAGTTATTATGTAAAGGCGTACCACTCAACAACAACTTGTAGTCAGCCATAAACTGCATCAACTCTACAAAACGCTTTGAATGCTTATTCTTGAGTTGGTGGGCTTCATCAACAACCATAAGTTGCCATGAAATTCTACGCAAAAATTCAAGGTCGACAGGGGCATTAATAATCGATGGAGTCGTAATGCAAACATCGCAGCGATAACGTTCACCCTTTCCGGGTACAAAAACTCTGCAAAGTTCCCTCTGTCTTATAATCTCACGAGCACTAGCATTACCATAGTAACACACAGCATTAGCCTGAGGCAACCACGTCTCAAATTCTCTCATCCAGTTGTCAATGGTGGACTGAGGTACAATTATAAGATATGGACCAATGAGAAATTCCTTGTACATGAAATGACCAACCAAACTAATTGTTTGGACAGTCTTTCCTAGTCCCATTTCGTCTGCCAACAAGACACTAAGACCACGCTTCATGCGGTTAACCATCCAGTTGAGACCAGTCAACTGGTAATCGCGGAGCTTTCTTCCTGGTACTGGTACCTCTCCCTTTACTTCTTCCGGTTTAACCATTCCATCACCAGGCGCTCCTTCAACCTTCACAGGACCGGGTCTGCGAATGTATCCAAGCTGCTCCAAATAGTCTGGGTTGCATAGATAAGGTGGCGTCTGAAGATAAGGCTCAAACTTTGTCAAACTAATAGAGTGTGTATTCCATGGGATACTCCTGGCAGCATCTCCACAAATTCTGTCTTCACGCTTGTGATACGCATCAATTAAATCACTGAATCCATGTTCCCTGAGCACATCCTCTTCTTCTTCAGTGCACTGGTCATATGGGCAACTGCGCCACTTTACAAGATAGACTAACTTTCCTGTCTCTTCATCCTTGTAGTGCACAATGAGTCTTTCTGCTTGTAATGCATCTTCATCGATTTGTCTCTGCAAACCAGCAGCGATATTTTCTTGTTCAATTTCATCCAAACTCATGTACCGTTGCCTATCTTCCTGATTCTTGAGCCTCTTAATGTAGTTATCTAACCTCCTAATGCCGTTGTATTCCTTCAAATTCTCATAGGAATCCCATGTATTATGGATATGTGCGAAACCTTGCCATTTAATTAGGTACTCTGTCTCACCCTCATCATTAACTCTGTGGTTGATAATTCTGTCAATACCACCAGTTGATTCCTTTTGTTCAGCGGATTCTTCCACAGAACCGGCATCAGAGTACTCTTCATTTTCCATTTCTGCATAATTAATACGCTGCTTGCGGTGTCTTAGGGATAAGCCAGAGACTACCATATCATATTCATCCTTATTATATCCTTCAAAGTTTTCATCATCTTTGCGTCCAGCGGAATATTGTGAGCCTTCATCTGAGCTATCATATGTCACATAATTTGTGCGTGCATACGGATTTGGTGCAGGTTTAACTGGACGTCGGTTCTGAGTGCCCAATGCTGGGCCTCGCTTGCGTCGAGGGCCAGTTACATTTACCTTTACAGTGGGTTCTTCAAAGGTATCTGCGTCAGACTCAGCATACTCATCATACCTTTGATTTTTTGTGCGTGTTCTACCACTCCTCCTAATCCCATTCATTTCCAAACTCTTTACACCTCTTCCTAAAACGTATTCATCATCGCTTGCATCGTCTGAACCATCAGCTGAAAAGTACTCTTGGAGTACATTTTTAAAATCTGGATCCTCATTTTTGACCTCACGGGAACGCTGTGGTTTCTTCTTCTTGCGTGGTTGTGTAGCAAGTGCATCAAGCATTTGATGTACACTCTTGAACTGACTACTTGCATGTCTGAGGGCTGGAATTCCATCAATTGCATTACCAACCATCAAACGAGGACCATAATACATTCCACTTGGACCAACTATTCCAGGCTGCATGCCATACGGTGGCATTGGAAATTGCATTCCAGGTGGTGCACCCTGTAGAGTACCAGCAGATCCTACTCCAGGATGCATAGGCTGTGGCGTGGGCACAACTCCGTGCTGCATGGGCATACCCTGATTTGCCTGTGGTAGAGGCATTCCTGGAGCTCCCTGTTGCATTGGCATCATGCCCATTGGATAGCGAATTGGAAGCTTCTTATCTGCCTCCTTGTCTCCACCTGTTACATCAGTACCAGCTTCCTGTGGACCTGAAGCACCTGCCGGTGCTGCTCCCTCTTCTTTTTTAACATCACCAGACTGCATTCGACCCAAATATGCGCTATATTGAGGCATGAACTTTGAGGTCATCATATAATTTGGCATGCCAGCTGGCATTCCTTGGCCACCTTGCTGTTGAGGTTGTTGCTGTGCTGCTTGCATTCCCATTGGATAATAGTATAGCCCTGGTTGTCTCATTCGCATCATTTGCGGATTGTTTGCCGCATTCACCGTTCCTTGCCCTCCTCCTTGCGAGTACATTGCGTACATCATTGGATTTTGATAATACATTTGTGGATTTGTACTAGGTTCCCCAGAGGTTCCTTCCTGTCCTCCGTTTGGAATTCCAGTGCCTGGAATAGCTCCAGGTTGACCAGCATGTAATGCATTGGAAGATCCAAGACTTTGTTGGCCGGAGGAAGTTTCTCCTTCTGGTTTGATCGCCTGTGAGGGCTCTTGCATATTTTCCATGTCTAGAAAGTGTGTTTATCCTTCTTTTACAAGTTTAACATGATGGCTTACAACGGTGTTTTTTGATCCTATGCCACTTTGAGTGTGTAGCAAAAGTGGTTTTGTAGTATTCCTTCCGCTTTGTACTATTTGTTTAATTTCGAGCACAAGACGTTCTGTTACATGTACGACTTGTTTGTCTATTTGTGCGAGACTGTTTTTCCAACAAATTCGGCTGTTGGATGTCGCAATTTCCCCCAAAGTCAAAAGTCGGGAAAATGGCGATTTTAATGCACAAATTCGGCTAATTTTAAAACAGGACGGCCGTTTTACTTTTTTATCTCAAATTTCTAGCCTTATGCAGGCCACTAGCTCAACGTTCCGTTTACTACCCCGGAGGAACCACCAGGGGATTATTGGGTTACCTACCGCCTGAGCTGTCCCGTTGGGCTATCACAAGCGGAGCCAAGAATGACGAATTAGGCAGGAAACTAATGCGTAGAGCTTACATATGCGAGTGTATTATTTTATTAACGAGTAAATGTAGTGATGACGGTAGAGTGTAGCAAAAGGATGCTCTGGAGAGACGAAAACAGCGAGAGTCCATAGGCAACAAGGGTACCTAGAATGGTGTGTAGCGAGGAATTTTCCAAGGTGTGGTGAATACACCTAGTCAGAATGTGAGTCTTTTGTGACGCCGACCAGACGGCCTCAGGGACCCTGGAATTGTTGCTGCGCAACCGGGAAATGTCTGTGGATGGTGACTTTCTGCGATTGCATAGCAAGGGAACCCCTTGGAGAATGACAGTCTGGCCCTGGTGGTTAGATGTACTGAGGTGGTGGCCTTGCACACATGCAGAGCTTCTGATGGAGAATGGCTCCTACTGCTATGTTAATCCTTCTGGAGTAAGTACTGGCAAGCAAGTTGGTAAATACTGCAATGAATCTAGCTGCCAATGTCCATGTAAAGATACTGTAAGAACCGGAGGATGCAGATGCTGTCAAAACTATGAGACCTGCAAAGACAACTGTACCTGCGGAGATGAATGCACCTGCCAATGCTGTAAAGAGAGGGAGGGTACTTACTCATCTGTTAATGCATTCACATCCCAAGGTTTAATGATCATTCTGGCCTTTACTGGAGACGGTTACCTCAAGACTTACTCCAAATATGAGCATTAGTGTAGCGAGTGGAAGAGTGATGCAAATTCATCCTTAGATGAATGAGTTACCATTATGAGATTCTCAACATCAAGTTGTATAATGGAACAACGGCAGTATAGGAGCATAAGCGACTAACTGGAGCCTCTAGAATAAGGATGGATGAGGGAGTTTACGGCAACTAGGCAGAGTATAGAGCCTGTGTATTCAGTGTCCACTATGGAAGGATAGGCTATCCTATGGAGTTCGTCCGTCACCAACCACCCAGTATACTCTTAACCAGTGTCTTCATGAGGTTCTCTGGAGGATCTCTCTGACGGTGAGCTAGTTGTGAGGGAGGATGAATGTATGGTTGTCTAGGGAGCAACTAGATGGAGGATAGACTATAACATATTTTGAGATATTTGAGGTGGGAGACTAGAAAGTACTATTATGAATGCCTACAGTAGGCATAGACATCAAGCACAAATGCCAACCGAAGAATAGGAAAGTAAAGAAGAGAAATGAACCAAAAACGTGTGCAAAGCATGGTTTTGAGGCATCACTGAGAAATGTATCCGATGGTCCTAAGGTGACAGATTACAGGGTATGTACGCACAAAGGTGGTAAATTTAATATCAGTCCCCTAAAATATGATGAACAAGAGCTTACTATTGTAGGTGGATCGGACTTTGCAAAAAGACACAAAACAATCACCGAGATATGTACCTACTACAGCGATAAACACAATGGTGGCGAGGAGATAGAGAAACCTCTTGCATTGAGACTTGAAGATGAACATGGCAAACATCACTGGTATGAAAATTCCGGTTCTAATGGAAATAACTTAACATGGAAAACTATTAAAGACTCTACAGGCTTTCCTAAATTTAGCAATGAATCTAATCCAAAATTTGAGAGGGAGCTTAATAGACTCACCTGCAGACTCCATGATCTCCATTTCGTCGACATTTACAAGACAGATAATTATAACTGCGCATGTGGTGAGGCCAATGTCACAGTTTCTGAAAATGACTATGGCAGTGTTTATGGATATACCAAATATGAGCACAAATACACTGTTAAGCCAAACTCTGTTAGGTATAACAGTACTTTTCTCAAATTGAAAGATAATGAAGGAGATGAGGAAATGACACTCAAATCCGAGGATTTCAGTGGAGTATCCGTCTACTACTGGAACGCAGACAAAGATCGTAGAAAGATACCTCTACTCATAGAGGTAACCGTTTTGGGTGTGAAAGCTTTTCTCGGTAATGATGGAACTGTAAATAACAATGATAATACCAAGTGGAAGATGATACGATCCGAAGATATTTATGATAATTTTCCAACAGTATCTCAAGATAAACTTGAGGAAAAGCTTAAAGAGCTCACCTGTAGATTCTTCGGACCGGAAGACACAAATGGCTACTGTAAAAAGGAGTGGTGTAATAAGGAAGAATCTCTTCAGTGTCCGGAAGATATCAAAAGAAAGCTTGAGGAACAAGCTGAAGAACAACCTCTTCCTCCTCCACCTCCCGCTTCTGTTCCTGTTGCCGCGCCTGTACAAGAACTCTCTTTAACTGACAATAGATGTAGCGAAGTTGAAGCTATAGTAGACCTTGGCGGGGAATTATTGCAAACAGCTAGTCCTCTTATCGAGTTTGGATCACTTGTAGCTGGATTTACTGCTAAAGATCTAGCTGATAACCTGTATGAGAAGCTGAAGTTGGCTCTTAAACTGGCCGACAAGATTATTTGCCCTGGTGATAGTGATAGGGGAGAAGATGCTGAAAGTGGTACTCCTGTGGTTCAAGCTCAAACTGATCAACGCATTACTCCTACTATTACCGATGAAGAATCTAAGACCGCTGCTTATAATGGTGGTCTTCCTAATCCTAAAGCTGATCACGAAGGAGCTAATACTGATCTAGCTGCTCTTTCCAAACTAGGTGATTCCAGGCCTAATACTCCTCATCCAGTGCTTATAGGTTTTAGGCCTACTCTTGATGGATTAGATGTGGCAACTTCTTTTCCTCCAGTACTCATACGTGGTTATTCTCCTGGTCCATTTGGTGATTCTAGGGGCACTGCTCTTTCTGAACTAGAGGGTGGTTTTGCTCCTCAATCCTTACCTGAGGAACAAGTTGCTAGGTCCAGCGCTCCTTTTGGATTTATAGGTGGTTCTAATGATCTTCTTTCTACTAAAAAAGAAAATGATCAATATACGTACTCGGATGGAACCCCTAAAGTTTATACCACTGAAGTTCAGGTTCCTCATCAACCTGATGTATCAACTGTCCAAGGTACTACTTCTGAATCCACTTATAATTGTAGATCTCTACCATATACTGTTCCTTCCAATGCTCTATTCTATTGTGATCCTAAAACTGGAGGAGTGGCTGCTTCTCTATCTCTACCAGCTGGACCCGGAGAACCCGGACATGCTGTTACTGATAATGGTAAAGGTCCTCAAGAAGAAGCTGTTGAAGGTACTCCTGGTGGTGATAATGATCCTGCTAGTAGTGAAGCTGAGGAGAAAAGACTTGCTCCTGAAGATCCTAGAGAATCTGGAGAACTAGAACTAGAAGATGAGGACGATGAAGCTGAGGATGAAGAAGAGGAAGATGTTGAAGAAACTGAAGAATCTGTACCTACTGTACCTGACGGTGAAGCTGCTTCTTCCTCTGCTCCCGAAACTCCTTCTGCTGCTCGTAAAGAAGCCTCTTCTGATGACTCTGGTAGTTATAGTGGTTCTGGAAGTAGTAGTAGTAGTGGAGGATCAGAATCTTCTGGTAGCGGTTCTATTCCATCCTCATCCCAATCTAATCAACCTGTTGCTGATAAAAAACTATGGGAGGCGGTTAGTGGAGCAGTAGCTACAGCCATTAGTCATGGAATAGCTGGATCAACTCTTGCTGGTGTAACTGGAGTGTATGCTGCCAATGAGATTCTCAAAAATGCAGTTCCAGTAGCTCTTGAACTTGTGGAGGGTATTAAATCTAAAGTTTCTGGTCTTGATTCTAGTCGTAAAACCGACGAAAGGGAACCTGAAGGAGCCCCTAAAGGAGGTGGTCCTACTGCTACTTATCCTTATATTCCTCCTGGAGGATCCGCTACTAATTCCCAACAGTCTGGAACTGCTCTTCAATCTCCTGCTGTTGTTGATAAAGGTAGAGAAGCTGGAGGAGTCACTATTCAGCTTGACAGTAGAATTTCTTACCCTATTAACCATAGCGGCAGGAAAATGATAGATGTTACTTCTTACCATAATCCTCCTATGAAAGGGTATTCTGCTTATGAGCACATGATTGGAAAGGACCTTAAAATCAATAAGTTTACAGTTAAAAGTAAGGAACAAACCTTTATACCAGAAGCTGCACCTGTGGAAGGTGTTAAGAGCGTAATAGTATATGTTTTAACTTGTGGTGGTAGCAGTACACCTTTACTACTCTATTTTAAGGATAAAGGTGGAAGAAAGTGGTATGAAAACACTAAAAATGATGAATGGAAGAGCGTTTCTGGTAAACTAACTACTAGATCTCCAGAACAAGCATACCTTGATAACACCCTTAGGACTGCTCTAAAGACCATAAAAAATAGTTTGGACGTTAAATGTAAAGGTAAGAAAAAATGGATGTCTGTGCCTCAAAATGATGGTAGTAACGACATCCAAGATCTAGTAGAAAGTAGACAGCATAACAACCTTGGACGTTCAGACGTGGACAATGTTATTTCTCAGATTATTCCACTGGCAAAACCTCCAAAGCTTAAACTAGACGTGCAACAAGGAGGTGATAACAACTTTGACTTATACGGAAATCAAGAACCACAAAATAACATTGCTCAACCTCCTAAAGCTCTTCAACAACAACGTACTGCTGACTCATCTGATAACCAAGGTAATACTCTTCAAGGTGGAGCTGATCCCGGTACTACTGTTTCTCCTGGAGCTCCTGGTGGAGGAACTTCTGTAGCTCAAGGTGAAACTACTACTCCTAAAGCTGCTCCTCCTAAAAAACCTGAACCTGCTTCTGAATCTGCTACTGCTGCTGTTACTGGAGTTGGTGAAGCTGGTATTATTGGTCTAAGCTCATGGGCTATCTTTGGAGCATCTTCTGGTACCCTTACTGGAGCTGGTGGTCTTACTGGACTTGGTTGGTGGATGTTTAAACGTTCTAAATGAGACCCTTGGGTTAGACAGATTTAATGGGTGTCTATGGAGATACTCTAGATACTAGCTTGTGTACTGAGTGATGGGTCTAATGGAATGCTACAACGGATGGATATTGGAAATAGTAAGAATGTGACATGTTGATTATGCATAGGTTCACTGTGGACTTTTGTTCCCTAGTCAACATTCATCCATGACAACTTTTGGACTTCTGCAATCTCTTTACCTTCCATTGAGGTTCACAATTTACTATCCTCTCAAAACTATTTACATGTGCAAGAGAACAACGAAAACATGTATAATATGGAAGTTACATTTATTACCTTGGATTTTCAGGCATTTGATACCTTTATGTATAACTTCTAGTCTCTTCATGCACGAGTTCAAACCGCCTGTTGTAATCCGAAGACTGATATTTCGAGTGTATGCAAACTCCGTTTTTCATGTAAGTTTTTACCAAAATGGTTGGCTGCTTGAGTACATTAAAGGTTACATTTCTTGCGAGGATATCATTGCTCAGAGCTTCGTGCACAATCTCCCCGCCGTATTTCACTACACCAATATAGGCGTCATCTTTCATCTTTGCCACTACTCTGTATATTTTCTGGCTTCTCAAGTTTCCTTGTACTCGTACTGTGCTTGTGCTCTCTTGGGTCAACACGTCAACCTCTACAGGGTGTCTCACTAATGGCACATAGTTGATAGATCCAGGCTTCTTTACAAGCTCCACAAGTTCAAGAGCAAGATTTCCGTCGTCCTTTGGATAAAAATCCTTGATCCTAACGAGCTTTGTACCGTCGCCTTTTGCATAGGTAGAGACTATTCTCTCAATGTTCATCTCATGATCTTGGGATAGTGTCTCTCCGTCATCTTTTACTTCACCAATCCTGTGGGTATCATAATATTCTGGCTCAACTATATAATAAAGGGTGCCAGGAATGTTTGTTGTAGTAATCATAGTAGGTATCTCTCTTGAAATGTCAAGGGCAATGGGAGTCTTTGGGGCGTCATCCTCTATCTCTTCAATATCGTCATCAATCTCTATGATTGGCTTAATATCCTCAGTTTCGAAGTGTAGGTTTCCATAGTCTCCTAAGGTACCCTGAACGGTAAACAAGATTGTCAGCAGAGTTGCTAGTCGTAGTGTACAATTCATCGTGTCTACTCGTATATGTTATACTTATCAATTTGTGATCCACCGCAGCCACTAGATCCAAGAGTATTCCGTAGATCTCAAAACAGCTCCACAGCAGTTTAGGAGCTGCATGCATCTTGATACATATTCACTTAGATATTGTGTATCCCATAAAATAGGGCACCATCACATTTATTTATTTATTTATTTACCTTGTGAAGTTAAAGTTTACACAATGAACACCTGCACACGATCACTAATTTTGCTCATTCTCCTATCCATCGGGAAAATTTTTGCTGATCATGGAAACATGCGACACTCAACGAAGGATATTGAACCGGCTATATTTATCGAAGAAGTACCTCTAGTTGTCCCTCAAAAGACCCCAATTAACATTGACCTCACCAGAGACCCGTCCCACGAGGTCATGGTAATAAAAATTGACGAGACCTCTGAGGATATCCATTACATGATCAGACCGGAACTTGATGAAAATTACAAAATCGCTGACATTTCTGAAAACGGTCGAGTAATTTCTGAGGACAGTGATCGAATTGTGGAAAGACTAGTCTACTTTCACAGAGAATATGATGGTGCAAAAGTAATCAAAAGCATTGACAAATACATTAATGACGATGGAAACACAGCTAGGGAGATTCTGGAATTTATAAAGAGGCAAGAAGATGATCGTTACGTGCCACTTGTGAGATACCCAGTAGACGTAGACCTACTGTCTGCCGATATTCCCAACGAGATTGAGCGTATTGCATATACGTCACCAGAAACCAAAACCTTCAAGATACGGGCACACTTGGCAAATCGTGCATACATTGGTGTAGTGAAATATGGTGGTATCACAGTGACTAGCCTACTAAGTAATGATATTATATCAAGGCAAATCGTCCTGGATACAAGCGAGACGCATCCAGTGATCCGGATAGCATCCCACATGAGAAACAAAAGCGTAATCTATTCACGATACAAGTTTGTGGTGGAAGAAAATGTAGGAACAATAATTCACGAAGAAGAGGAGGAAGTTCATTGAAAACGCAATCCCACAATAATCAATTCTTTTCATCCTAGCAGTTAGTCTATCCCCTGTCAGGTAGGCCAGTGCAACCAGCCGAGGGTCCCAGATGATGTTAAAGACGATCGGGACATGAGTGTCGCAATTTCAAGGGACTTGCACCCGATTGACCAAACTGTCAACAAACACCTCAAGGTTGGACGGTGCTAACATGTAGATTGTAGTTTCAATCTGCATTTACGACAGGGACGAACATGCATCTATGGAAACTAGGGATGATATAGGTACTACCAACAATGGCAGCAACCTGTAGTATAAAATTATAGTGTGTAATTTTCGCTCTAGAATAGTCCATGAAACCAAAGCTATAGTGTAAGATTCCAAAACTTGGATGTTTTCTCTATGGCACCAATGTGTTTATAGATACGCATAACATTTGCAGCTTTAGACCCTAAAAGTGATATCGCAGTCTCAACTTTCCTAGGGTTATGAATTTCCTACATTGTGCGTATATACAACAACACTTTCAAGTTCTTGGCAAACTGTAGCATTCAACTCGGTTGTATTATTCGAACACCTTAAATTTCTCAGGTTGTAAAACCTTGAAAGCATGAGATATGAATATTGGTATGCTGTCCGAAGGCCTGCCACCAACTTGTCAAAAATATTGTTCCAGGATACTATCCCTTCATCCACAATAAGTTTTTCTATCATTTCCATACGTGTTGGATGATAATTCCGGAGTCCATCTCTCTCAGTCTCAAAATCTTCTCGAGATAAATAATACCATTCTCCATATGTCTTCTTCAGATGTTTATATTCGTCCTCTCCTTTCTCATTTATAATAAATATGATAATTAATACAGGGCGAAAATTCTCTAAATAAACATCAGATGATATACACTTTTCATTTCTCTCTGCCCTCCAGATGAGTTTTTGTCCATCGACAACTTCATCAGAATAATAGCCTGATTTAGAGAAAAAGAGTCTCATTGGAGCTCCAGCTAATTTAATATCAAATATTTGGCATTCTGTTGTATCTGTACCATTCTCAATGTCCAACGTGAAGGCATATGTCCTTTCTAAAGGAATCTTCAACTTATCTATATGTTCATTATACGTTTTGGAACAACATTCCCATTTATCTTTATTCCTTACGTACCATCTACAATTTGAGAAGTTAAGGCTCGTCTTCATAATATACAGAAGATGTGGTTGACCGTGCTTCAGATATATTTTGAGATAATCAAATTTTTCACTTTGTTGTGGAGACCAAATGCCAACGTCATTGTTAATGATCGTTGTTACAATTACACCATTATTAGGAACCACAAAGACAATCTCATTCCCGTTGTCGTTGCATTGATAGACTGTGAAAGTAGAGGTATTAATTCTGGCAATATCTAGGATTTGTCTGGACAGTATAGTTGTATATGTCAATGGTTGTATTTCTATAACCTTATCATCTTCACAAGAGCCAAATCCTAGTAGATATGCCGCGTATAAGAGTGCCAAAACTTTCATCTTGCAGTGTTGTGTATCTAGTTTTTAATGGTGAATGTTTTTATTCCTTGATTTAGTCTAGCGATTTCAGAGTTGTATTTGTGCGATCAAAAGCGTGCAGAAATATTGCTATATAAAAGACATGATTAGATTTTGCAAATAGTAGAAAGGGGTGACTTTTAAAAAGTAGGGATACATTATGTAAGGATTGCGCCAAATATAATTAGTGTCCCTCTATACACTGGTAAAGTTCATTATTCCATACTTTGCATTGATTCTCCTACCATTGTATGTTTTATATAACACTATTAAATAGTGTATAAACCAGTTTATACAATCATCTTTGATAGTAATGACAACATGAAGCTATAGGGTACAGTTGGCAGATCCCCAAGTGCCTAGCGCCATTAAATTGCATGAATGAGCGTATTGCGGGTTGTTTTCCCTATTTTATCAAAAAATAACTGTCTTAACCAGGATTGGATTAGTGCAAACCAATGTATCCATATGATTATACTTTGTATACATTTTTGCAGAATTCTCGTCATGGCTACTTTTCCCAGTGTATGGTAGCACCTATAGAGAAAATACTCGATGAAAATCCAACCATCCATCATAACTTCTACTCTAAATATCTCTGTAATGAATACATAGGAAACAACTCTTTAAATCACTAAAACTACAATTTGTCCAAGAGCATGCATACAGAGGGGATAAACCACTGGATTATGTACTCGCATACACACACCAGCAACTTACCCATTCCATAAATTACATTTCCAAGTAGAATGATAATTCTAATGATCCCAAGGGGTCATTTTCTATTTACCCATGACACGGATATTTTAGAGTAAAAGTGATGTGGGTAGTAGCATCCTCATCCAGAATTTTCCACAAATATGGTGCCAGAGCTTACATGATGTAAATAGTCATGACGATGATTCTGCTTTCAAATGTCATACCTATACACATGAATTTGTACCCAGAGTTTTACAATGCGCTGTAATAGACGGGAAATTTGCGGGAACGCATTCCAATGAGTGTATGTGATTCCACTTTTCTGTCCATTGCCCATTTTATAACGTTACAGAGTCAGCCAGTGGTAGAAAACATCCTTTGCGTTGCAACATCAAGGGGACTACACATTCTCTTCGCCCAGGAATCCTACAGTACAGCTTCGCGGCGGACATGTACTAGTTTGCAAATTATCTATCTCCACGTTTACACATTTACGAGTGGTACTTCGTATCTCATTCGTTCTCGAGTCTCCGAGTTGGGGGTCATCGGAGTCGCAGTGTGAAGTCTACAAACTGGAGGATATCCCTGCCGTGGATCATTTTCCCTGCCAAAGACTTGGCAGTTGCACATTTGTTCATACACTTTGCCTATTCAGATCAAATCTGCCCAACAATGTCGCCTCTGTAAATCCATCCAGGTTCCACTTTTAATAAACCCTTCGTACTCTTACTGTGCCCATGTGTAACTAAAGTCCAGTATCATAGAGAAAATATTGGAATCTTATGGGTTACCCGCAAATACGCTCATTCTAGCATATACTACTCTGACACTGACTCAGGTACGCAATTTACATTATTGGGGCAATTCCCCGTTCCTCCGGCGGAAATTTCCTCTATGTGGGAGGAAAATTCAACTCTGGCCGTAGGGCGTTGGGGACAAGTGGCCCTGCGTCCGCTTCTGGTTCAATTCCCGGAATGGCCCCTCCAGAAACACAACACACCGCTCCTGTAGGAAACGTTATCTCTTTACAATAGAGAATAAGCTTTGAGATGGTTTATAAGGGTGGAAAGGCTAACCGGTCGCCTTCTTGCGTCTTTGTCGGCAACTTGCCAGAAAAGGTGGACGATCGCGATATTCACGAGATATTTGACAAGGTACGCGTTTTACACGTCTATAAAAGCCGCTATAGTACGGTGAAATCAGAGATATCGACATTAAACATGGAAAGACATCGAATTATACCTCATACGCCTTCATCGAGTTTGAGTCGGTACGCTCCGCCGAAGATGCTGTTGAATGCAGAGATGGGTACGAGTTTGACAGATATCGGCTACGTGTAGAGTTTGCCGGTGAAAAGAAGTCGAGGAGACATCCAAGGTTGGTTTACTACCTGTATGAAGCTACGCTGTGGAGAATACCATTAATACCCGCTTACACTCACACTTAGGAGTAGCTATGAGGATCGTGGATCCAGATATCCACCACCCACTAGAACCGATTATCGCCTAGTTATTAGCAACTTGCCTCACGGATGCCGCTGGCAACATCTCAAGGACCACATGCGCAAGGCTGGGCCCGTAGGATATGTCAATATTCAACATGGAAGAGGCTATGTTGATTTTATGCATAAATCAGATATGAAATATGCTCTCAGAAAACTGGATGGAACAGAGTTGTCAACCTCCGAGGATTCTGCTAGAATTAGGATCAAAAAGGATGACTACCGCAGGAGTAGGTCCAGAGACGCCTACAGGCGCAGATCCCACTCTCGTGGTCGTTATGCGAGCCGCTCTGGGTCACGCAGAAGGAGCCGTTCAAGGTCTCGTGACGGATATAGAAATTCAAGCAGATCCGCATCCCGTGATGGAGCACGCAAACGCTCGCTTTCATCCAGCAGACACTCTAGATCATTGAGCAGAGATTCTAGAAGTGTAGATTCCAAGAGATCCTTGAGTAGACATTCAAGATCTTCCAGTCGTCATTCTAGGTCCAGGAGTGCCGGATCTAGAAGATCTGCAGATAGCAGAGGTGAGGCATATCACACCAGCAGGTCTTATCAAGAAAGATCAAGAAGTGCATCTAAACATAATGGAAGTGAAGGACACAAGAGTCCAGAGAAAACTCAAGAGTAACTCTAGGTATACATTTACATTTTTATCCTCGGCTCTATGCGTCAGTCTTAGTCCATATGTGGGCTAGAGATGGCAGGCTGTTCTTTCGGCTACATCTATAACATCTGTATGCTTGTGGACAGCTGCCTACATTCCTGGGTTGTATACCCCTCGTAGATGTTTAGCATGTATGCAGGTCTAGGCATTTGTGGTTGCATATACATTGTGAACTCTGTGGAAGTTGATGATTGGATAGACGAACTAATTTCTACCGACGTGAGTGTTGACTGTACTACTGAAGACTGTATTGATAGTTGTTCATCTTGTCATTCTGTGGATAGTCTCTCTGACGGTGAGCTAGTTGTGAAGGAGGATGAATGAATGATAGTCTAGGGAGTAACTAAGGTACCGGTCTGCTCCCTTTGGTCGCATTGAGACTACTCATGGATCTCAGAGTTTTTAAGGAGCATACTTCTCTGAACATGGAGGATGAGCAAGGTATTAACATTAAATGTACAGTGTAGGGGATCAAAATGCATATGTCCGGATAATAATAAACCACAAAGTCTAAAGGTCGAAACGGTGACTCGTATTAATAATGTCACTAGTTTTACCAAATATAGTCACAGTATTCCAAATAGAACCTTTACTCTAAATAAGAGACTAAAGAATGGAGATATAATAGAGACAGCTATAAGAAGTAGAGAAACGTCAATACCTTCTGTGCAGAGTGTATCAGTATACTACTGGAATGGGAATCTTGGTAAACCTATTTTAATTGAAGTTAAGGATGGTAGCAGCGGGACTAAGTACTATTGTCACAGTTCAACCACTGGAAGAGGACGAAGCAACTGGTCAAATGTCGGTAATGAGAATAGTCGACTTGTTCAATTACTAGATGAGCAGAACTGCGCAAGGAACCATGCAGTACCGTTAGAAATCAGTGATCCCACAAAAAATCACGCTCCAGATATTAAATCTACTTGTCTAAATGAATTTAGAAAGATCACAGGTCCCATCTCTCCGAAACTTACTATTCCAGGGGGTGACTACACTGTTCAAGAATACAAAGTTCACACTCCTAGTGCTCTTGAAAATGGTACAAAGATCTCCAGAGTTGTCTTTGGAGGCAATGATACAAACATCAGTCTTCCAAAAAGGTATCCAGTATATAGAGTTAGAATCTACTCACAACAAGGAACTAAAGATAGCAATCCTCCTCTCATGCTCCAGTTTATAAAGGATGGAACAGATTCTGAATGGTTTTACAGCAGGAAAAAAGATGGTATAGACTGGGGAGAAGTTCATGACACTTATGGATTCTATAGTGATTCTGCAGGAACTGAGCCCCAAGAGGCACTTACAACTGAACTTGACAATGTTAGGTGTTTTCGTGAGAATCTTGTTACTATGAATATTAGTGAGAGTGTATCCGCAGGACAGTCATATTGTTGCAAGTACCATAAGGGTAATAGTGCTAAGGTTACAGTTAGCGAGAGCTTTGCTAGTGTTGGTTCCTATGCTTCCATTCCATTCCACAAACATGAGATTTCTGATGCAAATACTAAGCTTGCAAAGATAAAGTTTTCTCCACACAGTTATACTCAGGATACCACAAGAAAATACATCAAATTTACCGGTTTAACTCCATATATCACAGGTCCTGTTAGTGTTTATGTTTTCTACTGTGGAGGGAATGAGCCAGTTCTTATCTGTGTGGAATATAGTGGTGGACAAGGCAACGTTACAGGTTGGTATCAGAAAGACAAATCTAGTGATGACGATTCTAAGTGGATCATAGTTTCTAATGGACTGGATAAATCTCCAGATAATATACAAAACTGTAACGAATGGACAAAGCTTAGAGATGCACTACAGAATGCAAGTGGATGTTCACAGTATAAAACATGTAAAGAGCCTACTCAACCCTCATCTCCAGTGTTCGGTGCTGGTGGTCCTGCTAGACCTACTGGACCTAAAGAATCTCCTATGATTGCTATTTCTATTGAGTCACCCCCTAAAGGTGATCTTCAAGGATTTTATACTGCCTCTGTACCTACAATATCTCTTGAACCACCTACAATTTCAACTGGTGCTCGAGGATCTATTTCTGGTAGTAGTACCATCGTTGGAGAATTCCCGGATGTACCCATTACCTCTGGTAATTCTCCGGAATACCCTGCTGATTTTCAAGGTGGAGGTGCTCATACTGAAGGTACTCTTCCCGGAGTTGGTAGTGGACTAGGTTCTGCTAGTACTGTTCCTGAAGAATCTCCTACTACTCAGGTTCAACGTAATGAACATTCTCTCCAATCTGACCCAGCTCCTACTACTCAATCTCCATCACCTGCCGCTGGAGCTCCTGCACGTTCTACTGGTGGACTTCTTGAAGTTCCTTTTGTTGCTACTATTGGATACTTTTTTGCTACTTCTGCAGGATCCGGATTAACTGGCTTCTTGGGATATAAGGGTTATAAGTTATACCAAAACTTTAAAGGAGATCCTTGGGTTAGGCAGATTTGAGACTCTATGGAGATACTAGCTTTGGTACTGAGTAGTTGGTCTTAATTTGTTGGTTTGTTTTTGTTTCATGTTAGTTGTTTGTTCTGTATTCTACTCTTGTGAGGTTACCTGGCTGAATCTTAGTGATTCAATTCCTGCCATCTCACAGCTTTACTCTCGAGATAGGAAATAAGCATTCATGCAACTCTGAGCAATATGGAAATTTTTTGGTCATTAGATGATCAAGAATTGTGGAAGAATACTCTTAAACTATGACCTTCCCACTAAAAAGTCGCCTAATCCTCCACTCAGGCATTTCTAATCCCAACAAGAACAAGTCTCAGTCATCCAAAGCAACTACCAAAAAACTTGAGAATTATGGAAATTACCTATATCCAAATTTTAGACCTGTTAATCCATCTGGTGGACTGAAATGCATGTCCATTATCAAGAATGGAAATCCTAATGCCCCAGATGAATGTTTATTCTTCCTAAGTTTTATCGCAATAAAATGAAGGTCGTTGTGGTATTTTCTACTCTTTTTGTCTTGTCGATACTACGTGTTTGTCATTGTAAAGACGATCCTGTCAGTACAAAGGAAACTGTTGCTCCAGTTACTGAGTCAGCTGGAAATGTTGATGGAACCATTGATCTTGCCAATACAGATGAGCCAAAGTTAAAGACAAATATCAAAAATGGCAATGGAGTAGTATTCAAGGAATATTGCGTAGAGGACTGCCACGTAACATCTGTTGTTGACGGTGATAGGGAACTGTGGAAATCTTCTGGAGATGAAAAGTGCCTATTAGCGGGATCTTATACAAGTGGAAATGAAGTGGTTCTCTACCTAGAAATCGATGACAATGGTAATGAGAAGTTTAAATACTTTGAGAAAGTAGGCGGAGCATGGAGTGAGATTGACCTAGATTCACTTGTTAGTAAGGCAAGTACAATGGTAAAAGGAGGTACTCATACTCTGTCCGAAACTAGTGAGTACTAGAGAAGCATTGTCAAACTATATACCACCCTCTTTGACGTATAGATATTGAGGGAAGATTAAACTGCTCCAAAGAGTGAGATTAACAAAAACGATGGTTCTGAGAACCTTTCCAAGAATAATCCTAATCACAATTATTTCAATCCATTTTTTAATACTAATATAGTCCATTAGGCCTAAAAATAATCACAGAATAACCAGCATGCGGGATAAAATAGTCCATAGTCTTTGCCAAACTAATTTCTATTCCCTTTCACTATGGATATATCTATGAAAAGTACACAGTTTTAAAGTCCAATAAAAGTGTTTTCTGTTTAAAATGATCCCAATTTGGACCACAGTCTGCGTATATCCATAGATATTCTTTTCCTTCTTCACCCCATGCATTTTGTCTATTATTCTTCCTTTGTATTATTAGCCTCCCTCTGCCATGAACAGTTTCATACTCGGAATATGGATGCATCCTCAATATTTTGTCTGGTATTATTCTTCAACATTCATGCTCGCCAGTGTCTAGAATTTTGGGTGAATGCAAGCACACATTTTGAGGTGGACATGTCCGAGAATGACAAAGATTATGGCAATATTTGAGACATCCAGAAAAGATGATCTAGAGGATACTATATATTGTTTCCAAACTTCTTGCATGTCAATACACCAAGACAAACGTATAAAGTGTAAACTCACTAAACATCACATTACCACGAAATAAAAACTCCGGTTGAAAAAATTACCTGGCAATTCACTGTAACTGCCAAAGAGCGAGAATGATAAAATGCAGTATAATTTACGAAGAGTTTTAAATTGTGATGCCTTGTGGCATTTGTTAATCTCATTTGGCCGTGCATTCTCTTTTTATATTCCTAGTAAACGGTGCAGTTGTAGAGATTAACTGGGAGGAATACTTGTTGAAATAATGTACAAGTTTGCGTTAAACTGTTTGTTTAAATTCTCTACATATTGACTCCAAATTGGTTCGACTTTAGAATAATCTTGCACCTCTCTTGTGAAGACTGTGTGCCCGGTACACCTATACATTCTTTATACATTCACTAAACTTACATTTCAACAACGTTTACGAGTTCCTTGAATCTCTCCATGTTCTTGAGAATAAAGGGTGCTGTTGCCAAATAGTACAGGGTGCAGTCCTTTGGTATCTTTGCTAGTATGCATCCTAAGTGTTTTCAACAAGATAAAGACTAGTCAAACCCATCGGGGTGAAATTGTTGTAAATTCTTGCGGTGGAGCCTGCCAGTATAGTCTCTATAATTTTCTCGACCTCATCCCATCCTGTGAGTATTTCTGGTAGAAAAGACACAAACCTTTGGTCTGTACACCTTCAACCAGCGCGGTAAAAAAGAGCTCCCAGACCCTTTTAAGATGCGGAACTGCCACCTGAAAGATTTTTAATAGGGAAGACCACCTACCATTGCGTCAAAGAGAGTGCAAATGAGATTCTCGGTTCCAACGTGCGACTTTAGACACCATAAAAAGTCAAAACTTGCCAACGAGTAGCTGAATTGTTAAATCTACACCAAACATCGTACCTTGAAAGTGGAACGAGTTTTAAAATATCGTCTTCCTACATTGCAATAGTTACTGAATGGGCAGAAATACCAAAACATTTGGGGGAATTAAAGATTCCTGAAAAGTTTTGTAAATACTCGAAAACATACGTGTTGAATGTGCAAGAAAATGCGATTTATTCTCAGGTAGAATATTTTGGGGAACTCTTGAATGTATTCGTTAATGAGCCTCAGCCCATCGCTTCCATAAATCTCTGTGTAAATGGCCAGCAGGACGAAATTCGGGAGTCTCCTGTGCTTCAAATATGTTACCAGGACATCTTCCAACTCTATCCTAGAAATTTTAACATGCACATTTGCCATTTGCTATGACGCAAATATTCTAGGACCTACTTGAACTCCTGTGAAGTGTTTTCCGGCTCAAAGTCCCTGAAGGAATCGATATTCTTGGCGACCCATCTATAGTGTTTTGCGATTTCGTGCTTTTCCAAATTCCATTCCGAACATCTCCTGTGTAATGTTAATCATTTGACCAGAATAAAACCTCTGTATCTCCTCCAAAACTCCGTCATAGTCACCCCGTGATGCCAGAAACCGAACAGAATGCTCCAAAACCAGGGGTCTCTGAAATGCTATAATCAGCCATACGAACCATACCAGATTTGGGGTTGTAGCTGCGGCCATGGACAGGAATTTTGTGAACAAACGAGCGCACGATTCGTCTTGGTAGTGTCTAAAACGCGTTTTTTCTGAGCCAAATCTTACATGTGGAAGATCGAGACTATGAACGTGAAGAGGTCTTCGGGCACGTAGCCTCGGGGAGGGATGCTTTCTAGGAATATCGACGCGATTTTGAGCGCTTCATTGTGGCTGTCTACGGTGTTCTCAGCGATGAGGCGCTTCCCTAGGTGGAGTAGCTGCGATCTAACGTGACTTTTGATGTTCCTGTAGGATCCTTTTGACGAACGGTGGGTATGAGACGTCCTCCTCTCCAACTTCGACTCGTCCTCCGACTGACTCAATTCTCTGCCAATTTCTTCCTCCATACTGCACACATTGTAGTCAAATGTCACTGTCTCGTCATTCCTGGGGCCTGTGAGGGGTCAGAGTCCAAAATGTGAAGTCTGAGCGCGGCGTAGGGCCGCCGGGATTCCATCGGGAGCCTCCGGGCGCATTTGCGCGTCCACTTTTCATATTTTGGACAAGAGACTGAAATTTGCGCAAACATCCATCGATTGGCTCGGGGACTGACTGAAAGGACTGGGTGTAGCGGATTTGCGGTTCGTCGAGTGGAGAAATGAAGGGACTCTGGGTGTTGGCCGTCCTCTGTGTGAGACTCTCGTTGGCTGGACTGTACGACGGCAAAGGCGATGTCAAGGTCCTCAGGGACCCAGAGTTCACGCAGCAGGTCAAGAAGCGCGTTTCAATCGTTGAGTTTTACGCCGACTGGTTTGTCTCGTGTCTTCATCCTCAACGCTTTTGTGGCAGGTGCGGGCATTGCAAGGAGTTTTCTAAAGTCTACAAGGAGGTTTCCAAGGTGCTAAAGGGTGTGATTCCGGTTATCGCCGTGAATGACGAATCCTTGGCTCAGAAATATTCGGTAAAGGGGTACCCTACGGTCAAGGTGTTTATTCCAAACGGTACGTTGCGGCTGGTTATGCAAGAGTTTCAGGTACCAACAACCCTGATGTCGTGGATTACAACGAAGCCAGAAGTCTGGAACCGCTTGTTGCATTCGCAATGAAGAGGTTGAACAAGTATGTCAAGGACAAAGTGTCTAAAGCTACTCCGAAACCAAAGACTAGCACAAACGGTTTGTCCTGTGTAACCTTAGAATCTCGTAGAAGTCCCTGGGAGCGTTGTACAGCTTACGAGCGATAATTTTAAAAGGACAGTTTTGGAAGACTCGAATACGCAGTGGTGAGTTGTTGTCTCGTCTAGTCACCATTTAGGCTCGTGATGTTTTATGCTCCGTGGTGTGGTCACTGCAAACAGCTTGAGCCAGAGTGGGTGAGAATGGCAAAAAATAGTGGCTCTGTAAAGGTTGGCAAGGTGGATTGTACCGTTGAGACATCCCTGGCTTCGCAGTACAACATCAAGGTGAGCGGTTTTTTGGCATTACAAAACATCCAGGGCTTCCCTACCATCATCCTGTTCCCTCAGGGAGGGAAACCGATAAACTATGAAGGCGCACGAAAGGCAGATGATATCTTGTCGTTTGCAAAGAGGCACTACAAGAATGTCGGACCCCCAAAGAGAGTCAGCAAGGTCTCGGATCTCAAGGCCAATTGCAGCGGACCGCTTTGCCTCTTGTTCTTTCTCAACAAGGATGCGGAGTCGCAACTCGACACCATTGCAAATGTTAGACAAAAGAGTCCAAACACGCCATTTCCGTTTGTCTATACCACGGGTGAGTGCTTATTCATTCATCAAATACGCACCAGAGGGAAGTAACCCGCAGTGGGAAGGAGTCTTTAGACTTGGGACGTTTCCGACGCTTGTCGGATTGAATTTGGCCAAGGGTGTCTTTGTACACATGAAGACGGCCTTTTCAGAGGTTTGATAGTCAGTAGCTTTGCATGCATCTTCTGCAGGCGTCTGTTAGCGCATTTGTGAATTCGATAACTAGTGGAAAGGCGTACGCAGAGCGTCTGTCTGAGGATCTTGTTGACGAGGATGTTGTTAGAACTGAACTGTAAATTTATGGGATGCTTTATGTGCACAACTACATGGCGGCTAGCGGGCCACCTCGCAAGGGTAGGGAGAACAACTGAGAGCGAATAACTAGAGAGAAGAGTACGTATAAACAGTTAGATCGGGACGAGGGTATCGTCCAAGTCTAAAGCACATGTATAAAAACTTGGCAAAAGCCAATCCTAAACTATGCAAAGCAAAAGTTTACTCCCATTCAATGGTAGCTGGGCCCTTGTTTGTGATGTCCAAGCAAACTCTGTTAACTCCAGCGACCTCGGAGGTGATTCTGGTGGAGATTCTCTCCAAGAGATCATGGTCCAACTTGGCCCACTTGGCGGTGACAAAGTCGACGGTGTTGATGATCCTGAGTACAACAGTGTGGCCGTGGACTCTCTTTCCGTGGACAATACCAGTGCTACGGATGGTAGGCAAGAAAACGCAAAGAGCCTGGCTAACCTTGACGCCGGCCTTCTCGATTTCGTCCCTAGTGATCTTATCAGCTTGTCTGACAACCTCAACTCTCTCTGGAGTCAATTCGCCAATGACACGAACACCAAGACCTGGGCCTGGGAATGGTGGCCTGGTGCAGGTGTAGTCAGAGAGCTTCAAGAGTCTGCCGAGGGCTCTGACTTCCTCCTTGAACAAGTACCTTACGGGCTCAATGAGCTCGTAGTCCAACTTGTCTGGGAGACCACCAACATTGTGGTGGGACTTGACTGGAAGCTTGTTTCTCCTGTTCAACTCGGACTCGAGGATATCAGGGTAGATGGTACCCTGCAAGAGCAAGCAGTTGGCTGGGGAGAAGCCGAGCTCCTTGATGGCAGCATCGAATTCTTCAATGTAGACTCTACCAATAATCTTACGCTTCTGCTCTGGGTCGGTGACGCCGGCGAGTTCCCTGAAGAATACAGCGGATGAGTCCCTAATAGTGACTTGCAATCCTGGAATCTCGTTGGTCAGTCTCTTGAAGCAGCAGTTGGTCTCGTTGAATCTCATGAGACCAGTGTTGACCATGATACCGTGGAAGCGGTTTCCAATGACGGAGTGGACCATTGCTGCGCAGACGGTGGAGTCGACACCACCAGAGAGACCAGCAACAACAACCTTGTCGCTGCCGCATTGCTCCTTTATCTTCTTCATCTCTGACTCGTAGTAGAGCTCCATAGTCCATGACTTGTCGCACTTGCAAACCTTGTACAAGAAGTTTGACAAGAGGGCGTGTCCATGCTCAGAGTCGGAGGACTCTGGGTGGAAGTAGACGACCCAGAGTTTGTGGTCTGGGTGGACGGCGGCGACGACACCCTCGAGGCCGGCGGCGGTACCGAGAGCCTTGAATCCAGCTGGAAGGGCATGCAACTCATCGTTGGTGTTGGCATGGACCTTGAAGACCTGTGGAAGGCCCTCGAACAAGACATCGGCGGCGCCGAGAGTAAAGTCGACGACCTTGTACTCGGTCTCCTTGCCCTTGACGACCTTGCCGCCAAAAGCCTTGCATGCAACCATCATACCGTAGGAGATACCCAAAACAGGGACACCCTTGGCCTTGCAGGCGTCGAAGAGGCTCATGTCGAGGTGAACGACATCGGCGTCGAAGACACTTTCAGTACCACCACAGAGCAAAACACCTGCTGGTGCTGGTTCTGGAAGACCCTTGAAGGACTCGATAGCCTGGAGTTCACACCTGACGCCGAGTTCGCGGACCAACCGAATCAAAGCACCGGAGAAGGTGCAGCCGAAATCCAAAAGCAAGACAAAAGAGTCTGGAGCAGCCATGTTTGAGAGAGGAGAGCAGAGAAGAAACGAAAGAAGAAAATTCGAGAATGCAAAAACCAAAGAAGAATTGGAGTGAATGGAGTGCTGTGGAGCAAAGAATGGAGTGTAATGTAGTGATCTCAGGCGGACGCCCTTCCTCCCCAGAATCCGCCGCCGGTTTTGGCGCCTTTAATAAACTCTTTTATCACCAAATTGTCACTGTGTACTTCTCCTTGCTCTTTCCCCCCGGAGACCCCTGGAATACCCAGAGTTTACAGCACTCGAACCGCCGTAACCGGCAAACAATGTCCTGGGCTCCAAATTCCGCAGTCTATTCGTGCAGAAACACCTAAAATTAGCTATCCTAGACATCCACACTATCTATAACTATTTGTATTTAAAATAAACGCCGTGAATCGATGGTTTCACTCGTACAAACCGCAAGGAATTGCCGCCACTCGCTCATGGCAGTTTGGCCCTGCCACTCTGGAGCCTCCGCTGCTCCCAAATTTTTTATTCTTCAGGGTACGCTTGGCTTTCTCTTCAGCCGTACGATCTCTCTGCCTGATTCCAGCAGACGATGTTGCATTTTAACGGCTTTCGGGTTTTGAGGCCCTGGACACGTGCATGTCGCTCAGCCGCCAGGCAAAATGCGCTCAAAATGCTCTTTTATACTGGATTTTCGCGAAACTCGCGCTCTCGCGCGTGCAGTTTTAGAGTTTCGGCGGACTCCTGGACCTCGCCGCGCATACACCGGAGATACACATGAAAACTAAATGTTATAGACCAGTTCCATTGCTGTTGCAAAGGCTGACATCAGGTACGAGTGCGGAAGAACCCATTTTGCATGCCTTTTGACCTCTGGAGACGCGTTGGCTACCGCAAAGGAGATTTCCGAGAGGCCCATGGACTCCATATCGTTCAGTCCGTCTCCAATGAACCCAAAAGCTGAGGCCCTCTCGCCGTGGCGCTCCATCAAAATCTTTAGGGCGTCTACTTTGGTGATGGTTATGGGACAGATCTCTGCCAGGTAATTGCTGCCCATACAGCGACTAGAGAAGTCGATGCCTCGAGTTACCATTGGAATATCCATGTCCGCGTTCGTTGTCACGATGGAGATGATCTCCATCTCGAGGATTTCCTCGGGAGTCGCAATTTTGGGGTACGGAATGTCGTCAATGACCAGGACGCGAGAAACTACCTCCTTTGGATCTACCAGAGCATAGTTCTTGCGAGTATCGTAGAAGATGCACTGGTCCTTGAGGTCCTCCTTCTCAATGTAGTCCAAGAATGCAGCCAAAAACTCCCTCGAAAACTTGGAGACGTGAAGAACCGATCCATCAACATCGTAAACGACTGACCCGCTGAGATATATGCCAGGATAACCGTCATAACCAGTCTTGGTCACGAAATCCTCCCCAAGCGTACGCATGACCGTCTCGAATGGACGTGCTACATGTTTGTGTAAATGGGATGTATATGTAGGTGAGTTGAATGAATGGAGCATAGCGGAATGAATGCAAACTACGGAGTAGTGAGTTGTGTGAGTGCCTGAAATGGGTCATAGCTAAATGGTATGTTGCTGGTATGCTCACCCATGATAGTACTCCATTAGACCAACTACTCAGTATCCAAGTTAGTATCTAGAGTATCTCCATAGACTCATATCTGTCGAACCCAAGGATCTCCTTTAAAGTTTTTATATAGGCTATAACCCTTATATCCCAAGAAACCAGTTAATCCGGATCCTGCAGAAGTAGCAAAAAAGTATCCGGCTATAGTACCAACAGTAAGAGGAGCTACGGCAACAAGACGTTCTTTAGGAGCAGTAAGAGGCTGTTGACCAGTATCAGGAGAGCCTGTAGGAGGAGTGGTTTGAAGAGCTACAGGTTCAGATCTACTACTACCATCAGCAACAGCAGCACGAGATTCATCTTCAGAGTATTCACCTGAGTACTCATACTCATAATAGCTACCTTTCTCATTATCTCCAGAAGCACTAGCACCAGGTCCATCACCGGTACCTCTATCACCCTTTCCACCACCTTCAGAATTAGTACCAGTAGGTTCTTTAGCTATATCTTCAGGTTCAGCAGATAAAACAGCAGAAATTCCTTCAGGTCCACAATTAATAACTAGAGAACCAGGAACAGCAGGTTCTCCAGGACAAAAACCAAAAGCAGCAGGAGCAGCTCCAACAGATCTTGCAGGAGTAGGAAGAGTAGGAGGAGCAGAAGAAGTACCTTCAGGTAGATTAACATCTTGAGTTTCTTGTCTTTCACCATCTATCGCATCTTCAGCCATTTGAGCCACGGGAGTTCCTTGAGGACCAGCAGCACTAGCGCCAGGATCAGATTGACTACTACTAGCAGGATTACCACCAGGACCAGGAGGTTTAGGTGGTGGAGTAGGACATTCTTCCAACTTTGTACATCCACCGTCTTTCTTTAGTTCCTTCACAAGCGCATTCCATTGGTTACATTCAAGTCTACCGAAATAATTAGGTGTTATGTCTCCAAGCGCATGAGTAACATCTGTCCAGTCTTCATTTTTATCTCTACCACTGCTATTAGGTTTCTTATACCATCCTGTAATGCCATCTTGTCTTCCATCTTTGATGTAGATAAGTTTAGGATTCTTGTCGCAGTACAAAGCGTATACAGTAACAGGATCTTGAATGGGAAATTGTAGTTTAGAAGGCTTTATACGTCTTCTATCATAATAACTAACATCATACCTAATGCCAGAAAGCGTGGATCCATTGGTAATCTCATGTTCATAATAATCAGCACTGTTATGATTCAGTGTACAACGAACCTTTTCCTTCTTAACAGTGATATTTCCTTGACCTTTAGGATTATGGTAACCGCAACAGTACTTTTTTCCCGACTTATTCTCCGAATTCTGAAAGGTTAGATTCAAGGTAACTGCTTTGTTGAGTTGGCAGTTGAGGAGGTCAAGTATATTTTCAAGGGATCTACCTTCCAGCCGTTTAGTAGTTTGAGAACCGTTATTATGTGGATTCCAAGAGCCATTTCCCTTGGTTTCATGACGTTCATATTTATCTTTACCTTGGATTTCTATGAAAAGAGGCTGATTATGGCCACTGTCTCCGGACCAATACCACACTGCCAAAGAGTTTATAGGTTCTTTAGCTCCTATATCTGAAACAGGAGTACTTCCAAACAGAACCTTTTCAACTGTAAAAAGTCCTCCATTAGATGCTACATGTGTGAGTTTCACGAATCCGGAACCAGGAGGATCCTCAACCTTAGTCAGCTTAACTTTGTTAATAGATCCTCCATAGTATGTAGTAGGCCCATCTCCATGTTCACTAGGGATATCCTGCTTAATGTCAATAGTGATACCTGGTGAAGGAGGAGCCATTCTGGGTTATTACCTAAGGAGATCTAGTGGTTAGTTCCCAGATGCTCATCTATCCTCCATGTTCAGATAGTATGCCCCTTCCAAACTCTGAAATCCATTAGTAGTCTCAATGCGACCAAAGGGAGCAGACCAGTACCTTACCTACTCCCTAGACAACCATACATTCATCCTCCCTCACAAGACTAGCTCACTGTCAGAGAGAGTATCCACAGAATGACAAGATGAACAACTATCGATACAGTCGTAGTTATAATCCTACTGATAAGAAGGGCTCCCGTTGGCCGCTCAAGCTGCCTCTGGCTTACGCCATCGGCAGCATCATGCTCCTCCTAGCTCCGCTAGTAGTTCGCATTCTACACATAACTCTTACCTGTACAAATAAATGGGATGTAACCCATTTGTCTAACTTTGGAAAAGGCCTTGATGTTCTTTTCAAAGGCCTCTTTATCATGAATGTAAAACGTTTCATCAAAATCGATTGCAAAAAACTTTGGAGGTTTTTCTGGCCTTACAAATTCAACAATCTGGCCACTTGCAGGGTCTTGTACATTCTTTTCACCTCCTTCTCCGTCTACTACGGCTTTGGACTCGTTGCCATTATGGCAATCGGGACCAGGTGTGGAATCAGCAGAGCCCACAGAAGCTCTGATTCCTTCTTCTGATGCTTTTCCACTACTCATTATACTCCTTTCCATCAATTCAAACTCTGATTTCGTCCGATAAAAGGCTGCATTGAATGCGTGATTATCGATTCTCTCCCAAATGAATCTCTCTTTCTTGTACGATATCCTCTCCATCTTTGACTCTGCGTCTACGACGAGCAGTTCCACGAGCGCCTGCCGGTCAGGAGACCAGTAGACCCAGACGTACTTGCAGTAGGAGCCCTCATGCTCGGCTTTCCAGAGGGTCCTAAAACTGTCAACCACCTCGAGAATCGTCAAGTTTGCGTCCGAAATGTAAATTCTCAGGGGGATTTTAAACACAAAAAAGTCCCTAGAAGACACACCCTGGAAGGTGTCGAGGGAAATGTCCACAACGTGCGATTTGGCGATACACACTAGAGAGGCCAAGAGGAAAAGGAGAATACAACGCGCCATCTCGCGCCCATCACAGGGATGGAGGCATAGTTTTCAGTATGAAGAAATTTCTGCACCATGGGGAATGCGAGCCGAGCGCAGAAAATGGCCCAGCAGGTGTGTAGCTGGAGATGGTCATTTGGTGGCCAATTGTGAATGTTGTGCTACTATACGTTTCTAGGTATGTTTGGTGTATTCAGGGGACTCTCTGGATGGAAGATTGGTGATTATAGAGCGGAAATAGCCTAGGCAAGACAGAGGTACCTAGAATGGGTGCAGAGAGGCAAAAGTACCTAGAAGGACACCCGGAGCGGAAGAGGTACCCAGAAGAATGGATGGATGAGGAGAGGGACACGGATCTTGGCGATTGTGAACCATACAAGAAAGAGACTTAGCATCCATAAATGAGATGTGCGCTCCATCGGTAACCCTTGCAACAACATAACCGTAGCATCTACAAGCACAAGAAACGACAAGTTAACAGTCACTATTACTTCTTCTTAATATTACCCATGGCAGCTCCATAGAGGTTTGGAAGCGAGACCAAAAAGTGCATGCCTGGTTCTAAATCTCCAAACCCAGTTGTTCCTCCTGTACAAGAGTCATGCTACTCCAGACAAACTTACCGCAAAATACTCTTCTGTCCACTGGGTGGTATCCCAACAACTCCTCCTCTTCCTGAATCTGAAACTTTGCCTCCTCGATAAAGGGGGCCAAATATGGTACAAAGGGATCGTAATTCTGCTCCTCCAGAGGGGGATACATTCTCAAAGTACTAATGTGCATACCCCTTGCAATCCTGCGAAACCTGTCAGTGGCCAAATCTGGAGTTAAAAGCGTCAATGCACGCTCAACTATTGGCTCACGCTCAGACATCAAATCGTCGTACATTAAACCTACATATGTTTATGAAGGGTATCAAGATGCAAATAGTTGTAAAGAAACCGCTGGGGAGAGTGGAATGAGTATGCGGAACACAAAGTGAGCTCAAAAGGGCTAAAATGATTTTAGAGAGCAAGGTCTCTGGATTCTAGCATTCCAGTATACCAACAAGAGAGGAGTCTAGAAGGGGGAGTGTCTAGTACCTACCAAGGGTAATGTCATGAGGAGCGCTCTATACGGAAGTAATGAGAATTGTAGCTATAGTACGCCAAAACTTCTTTACTATACCAGCTACTGTTCCTACTGTAGTTAAGCCTCCTAGTACTCCACCACCAATCTTAAGGCCCTTCCTCACTGCATCAGTATGTCCAGATCCATTACCTTTAGATGCTTGCCTTCTCTCAGTTTCAAGTTTCTCCTTTAACTGGCCAAGTTTAGTAGTGAGAAGAGAGCCTAGTTTCTCAGTCTGTCTGGGAATAGTAGTCCATCTAGATCCTCCGCTCCCTCTGCTATAATATGCGTACTGGTTCTAAGATCACTGCCTCTTTTCTCAAGTTCAACCAGGACAAGGTTCTCAGGTTTGAAATCAGTACCATAGTAATATACCGTTACATTTTTAAGAATGAAACTTGACAGTAGGCTAAATAGAGGGGAGCCGTTGTGTGTAACCTGTTTAACCAGGAAACCATCTTTATTCAGAACAGAATGAACAAAGCTAGTATACTCAGTTTTTTTCTCAGATTCCAGTACAACATTTTTAGTAAGACTGATTGTTTCAGTGGTTCCATAAGTATCCTGATATGTACCACTTCCACTATCACTAACATTAGTTTGTCCAACATTGATAGTAACAGTTGGTAGTTTAGCCTTTAGAAGCTTTAATAAATTTACATCATTACCCGTAAATGGGTCACTGGGTTTATTACCTTCTTCGACTGTAGTCCATTCAGTCGAGTCAGGAGATCTCCTTTGGTACCAACTAGATGAATCTTGAAGATAAATCAAAAGTGGAATTCCATTGGGCCCATTTGGATAGTGATATACACACAGTTGAGTGGTATTCTTTAGAAACTCAACTCCAGTTTGGTCTGTTCCCTTATCCTTGAATCTACAAATTTTCCCAGAAGAAACATGTATGTAATAGGAATAAGCGTAGCGATTCGTTGAAGCCACAGTGATCTTCTTATTATTATTTCCACAACTTGGGCAATCATAAGGACCATTATCTGTCTTTGAAATGTCTATAACATGAGCATCATTCTTTTCACAGTTCTGTTCATCCAACTTCTGGTCGAGAGTATCATCCTTGATCTCTTCAGATTTTGTCCAATGGTCACCAGTAAGTGTATAGTATGCATAACTTCCAGATGATTTTAACCCAAGGGTTAATGCTTTTATGTATCCAGAGTCCTCTTTCCAGTAATAGACACAAGCCTCTCTACACTCTGTTCCATATACAGGTGACTCAAATGGTATGTTTCTAGAAGTAGTTTTGGTAGAAAGGGGTCTTATATTTGATCCTACAGTAACAGGGCTATGCTTGAATTTCTTATAACAATCGTATATCTTTGACTCAGTGACTTCAATTTGAGTATTTGGGTTAGCCTTTGGGGGAGGACTAGTGTTACCATTGGCATAGTAAGTACCTTTAGTTTGAGTGAGATTTAGTACAACAAGTTCAGTTAACTTAGCACTTATTTCTTGGAGTTTTGAGGGAAGTTGAATATCGTTGCGTATCCCATTTTCTTTTTTCCATGAACTAGAAGTTGAAAGAGGATGGGTTCTTTTGTAGTAATCATAGTTATTTCCACCTTTAGTAATCCCAACTACTAGTGGTAAAACATTACTTTCATCATAACCAAGGTAGTACGCAGTAACGTTTTTGTTATAGTAGCCCCCAACATTTACAGGTATACCACTTTGCTTTTCTCCATCGTGATTTATACAACCAATGTAATATCCAGTTCTTGGCGTGTGAGTGTATCTCTTGTAACCCTTTCCAGGTTTATCGTCCTTGCGGATGCTTATGGTATTCTGACAATTGTCCCTATAACTTCCATTGTCCTGTGTATCACCAATGTTTATACCAACATATCTATATGAAAAAATCAATCCACTGGTACCACAACCATCACTACTTGTCATACTACATTTTTACTCACCACTATACTACATTAGTTCCATACAGTATCTTTAACTCATATCCTCATAGCATCCTTCCATAGTCTCCTTCACAGTAGTACTCCATTCATGTCTCAACTGGTATGAGCAGAATTGTCAGTATGGATGGATGCCAAATGAATAGTGTACAAGAATGAATGTTGACAAGACTTTCCAACTTTAACTCCATGGATTATCCCATCGCTTAATCACTGCTTCCCATTCCATTTTCTACATCCCAGTGATGGTCTGTGAGCTTAAATCCTGGTTCTTCTTCCACCATGTCATGCATGCCACTACTCTACACATTCCATGGGTCAGCAGTGCCCTCGCCTATCCATTCTGTTGCATCCATCATTTATCTCTGTATATTCGCCCTGTGCATGAGCTCCAACTCCACTCTTCTCGTCTATAGTGACCATTTAGGCTCCTATACTCTGTGTACTAGCCATTTCATCTATAATTGCTACGTTCATAAGTTGCCATTAATCCTATCCTTCCTCCATTCATACCATCTACCTACGAATACACAGGCTCATATACTGCGTATACTCGCCATTACTCCCTCATTCTTCGGGACCCATGCTCCGCATACTCGTTTCACTCGTATACTCCGCATCAACTTACCGTGTTCTCTGAGGTACCTGGTGAGACAGGCGTGCTGCCATCTCTCAAACGGTCCGCTAAAGATCTTAAAGTACCAGGGAGCGATAAACTTTCTGTAAAAGTGCTGTGGAGCCTTTGGTCCCTCCAAAAGTCGCTTGTAGCCCTCAGTCGGAGCCAGAGAGGCCTTTTTGGAGTTGCTGGCGCATTTTGCGAAAACCCTTCCGACAACTCTCTCCAAACTCATCTTTTTATGCACTTTTCCCTTCGTGTTGGTAGTATAGCGCGTCAAACTGCCGTGTAAGTGACTGAAAAGCAAAAACTCTAAATCTACGCATAAAGGGGCTCAGCAAAGGCAAAATGCCCGTTAATAGCAGACCATAAATTCTTGCAGATTTAAGAAATTTAAATTTTGCCGCAAATTTGCGAGCAAACGCCCGGCGACCCGATCGGGTGACGGTAACCATGGGCTCTTTTTCATTCTTCACATTCTCCTCTTCCCACCCAGTTTCCGGGGTTTCCGTACTTTGGTGTCTCTCCGAAGAGCCATTGGCGTCTCTCAGAGGAGCTTGAGGTGGCCAGTGATCTTGTTTAGCAGGTCTTCCGGGCCTGAATAGTTGTCAGTTCGTCCGTATGTGAAGGCTGTTGTAGTAGCACTAGAATCGGTAGTTTGTCGCAATCATGTGCATAAGGGATGGCCATCATGTGTACTGGCGGTCAGGGAGCGAGAATGGAAAACTTACCGGGACCGATTGCGATGACTGTATATGACCCAGAAGGTACCTGTGTCCTTCCCTGTATGTTTGAATGAATGAGAGTATAGAGAGTAACTATGGAGGTTTGCAAGAGAAGGTGAGAAATGCGTTGATGATCCATAGTCATCATGCTTTTGTATTCTTAAGATAATCCAAATGGAGCTGTTGTGTACACATTCACTGGGTAGTAGTCCTCATTAGTACTAAATAGTCTCCTTAGAACGTTTAAATGCCCACCAGCCAAATCCAGTAAGAGAGCCAGCTCCGGCAAGAGGGCCACCATATATACCAGAAGTAGTGAGAATAGCATAATACCGCCAGATTCAACGGAAAGAGCAGCAGTAGCTTCTTGAGAAGTAGTACCAGAAGGAGGAGATTCAGGAGTAGGAGCTCCATCAGCAGCTTTAGAACCAGTAGCAAGAGCAGTTTCAACTCTACCTTCAGCTTCTTGAGCAGGTAGACTAGTAACAGCAGGAGCAGCAGGAGAAGGTTGAGTTTCAGAAGTAGTAGTAGCAGAAGTAGCAGAGAGAACTTCAGTAGGATCAGCAGTATCTTTACCAGGTGAATCATGTTCTCCTTTTTCACCATTTTTACCAGCAGGTCCTTGAGACCCAGGACCACCTAATAGAGGTAAGGATTTAGAATTCTCATTACATGCTTGATAGCTTTCACATCCAGGAAATCCTCGTAGTGCATTCACAAGTTGTTCAAAGTCGCTATCACTACAGTCTTTAATATTGTCTGGTATATCATTTTTGATACCATAGAATCTCTGCCATGTATTATCACTAGTAGTGTTTGGTTGATACCAACCTTTAGCATTGGGTTGTCCAGTAGAATCTAGATATATAAGTTTTGGGTCATTCCCTGTACAGTAGAAAGCATAAACGGTGAGGGAACCAGGGATAGGGTATCTTAACTCGGAAGCAGTTATTCTCTTCCTACTGCTAGACTGACCATTCTCATAGTACTTAATTCCCGCCAGTTTATCTCCACCGCCAATCTCATGCTTGAAATATGGAATGGTAGATGCAACTTTTTCCTCTCTAACAGTGACCTTTTTATTATTATCATGCTTATCGCAACAATATGGCTGTATATTATCAGATACCTTCTTGCTAAGATTCATGGTAACACCAATACCAATGTGACACGCTACCTCATCTAGTTTATCAGAAAGTGCATCAGTAAGTTGATCTTCTTGATAGAATCCAGAACCAGTAGTAGATGCCCAATTAGTGCCATATTTATCTATACTATAATACCACATAGACTTTCCATCCTTCTCTATAAACTGGAGCATAAGAGGTACACCACTGCCACCACCAGTAGGACCTGGGTAAGAGAACAGTCTAACCTTGGAGACTGGATAACCCCTTGGGAGACTAATATTTGTATCTGCTCCATTATATGTCACTCTTGAGATCTTTGTACCGATAAACTTGCCAGGAAGATTTTTATCATTATTGTGGACGGTGTATTCCTTAACATCATATCCGGGAATAGTAAGTTTTGGAGATTGAGAGTCAGATTCTCTGATCTTTCTAAAGTTCTTCATACATGGAGGTGCTTTACCATCAGTATAAAGCTTATATGGATTGGTTGGATTCTGTATGTCAAAGGGGATTGCACCATTGAAACTACAATTTTTCTCATCTAGTAGATGCTCAAGTAGCTTACCAGAATTGCCAGCAGGTGACCAAACATTACCTTGTACTCCATTGCTAGTCCTGGTGGTATATGAATAGTACCTGGGTTGACCATTCTTTGTAATTCCAATAAGGATAGGCACCCGATCATCGCCATTCCAGTAATATACCTCCACACATTTTACGGGATTTTGTATTCCTGGTATAGAACTTCCACCGCCTATATTTGTACTTAGGGTAAATGTGCCTCCACCATTATATGTATAAGTGTATGTTGTAAAACCTCTTTTAGGATTATTGACCTCCTTTGTAACCTTTATTCCACTTGAAATAGTATCACTGGATAGACATGCCCAGTCATCATTCTTCTCTGGCCTTTTGGTAAAATCTAAATTTAAGACCTGCCATACACATCCGCTCATCCTCCATCATAAGAAGTACGTTTCGGCTTTGCAAGATCCATTAGTCTTCGGAATTGAGTACTAAGATGCATGATCATACATTTTAAGAGGGAAAATCATTCTTAGCTACTCCTCATCCATACATTCATCCTCATGACTAGCTTTTCTACCACATGGAACATTCCATCCTCCACTCCTCCCCTGTGCACCATCAATATTTCATCACCTTTCAGCAACGGAACCTCTCAACTTTCTTGCATTCCAAAAACACAAACTGCATAAAAACATACCGCGTCACAGGTAACGTGTGTATTGAGATTTAGCCTCTTTGCCTCTTTCCTGAGAGCCTTCATCTCTTCATAGTCCTAACAATGTTGACCGTAGAGCGAGTAAAATACCTGAATCTTCAAGACGACCTTCCGTTGACCGTCGCTTAGCCAGTGCTCCAGGTACGGACTCTTGGTCTCAACTGCACTCAAATAGGCTCCAATCGACGCGTGACCACACTGAGCACCAATCTTTCCTTTTCCCATGGCCAAATCTGCGTGGAAATGGATGAATAGAAAAGTCAGCGTAGAGAGTCTTACCACTTCTGACACACAGGACGAGTTTGTACTCGGTAGACGTGGACTCCGCCCTGCGTTTCTTCCTCAAGACGCAGCTGCAAGCGTCTAGGCACTTTGTATACGCGGACTTTGACAAATTTTGTAAAATCTTTAGCACAGGAAGGACTAGCAGGCCAATGACGAAACCTGAGAGACTCTTGCGGACACTTTCATCGTAAATGAAGTTCATAAGTCCAAAGGTGCGATTTCGCATCATTTAGAGTGAAGTTTATCGAGTAGACGAGATTCCAACACAACCACACAGACGCCAGTCGATAATTTCGCCATTTTGCAACTTTTGGCTTTAATTTTCCTACGGTTTATTTATGCTTTAATTTTTTGTTAAATGATGGTTCAAGGGCTCTAAAGGTTGGCGTACAGGGTTGTTTTGGGCACTTTTGTCTTGTTTGTAAAATATTGGCCCTAAAGCTCACTCTCTTTTCCTGTTACTAACTTATTGTAATAACATATAGTGGATACTGGCGAGGTAGGGCACAAGAGTCCCGAAAAACGGTCGTACGGCATATCAAAGGGGCTGAATGGGAGATTCTCGCAATAAACCCGAAATTTAAAGATGAATGTAGACTCCATGGACGTTCTTTACAGTCTGGCCGAGGAAGGTCACGAGATATACGTGAATACCTTGGATCCGATGCTCTCCGAGTATATTGCCAAGATCAACGTGAATGAAGCCGTGGATATGGTAAGGTATTTGTACGCTGAGAATGGACTAGACGATAAGGGAAGGCTTTTCACAGACTCCAAGTATAAAATATGCAACGCTGAGGCGTTTCTAAATGATGGTCGTGGTAGCGGCCATGCTGACAATAATGCAGATGAAGAAGAAATGGATGCTGGAGAACGCGATACAAATATGGACCCAGTATCATACGACTATCTGGTAGCTGTAGGATGCAGATTCTGTGACTCTTCCATAGATTTCAAGAGCGCCTACATGTTCTTTGACTATGAAGGACCAAATAACGGATTCGTACAACCAAACGAGTTTCTGAGATGCCAAACCTGCAACAGCATCATTGCACCCATTTTTAAAAAGGGAGATTCTGACTCTCTAGTGGATTCCCTAAGGGCTGATGAGGCGGATGCTCAGTCGGTCTACCTCTACGGAACTAGATCCGGGTATGTCTTTGAAGAATCCGGCAAGAGGTGGTGGAAGAGTCACATGAACAGCGCACTACTTGATGCCAAGAGTGCCAAAAAGAGCGGAAAACAAACTGTAAAGCAAATTTGCGAAAAGTGTGGACATGATACACACACCTTCTCAACGTTCCAAGCCAGATCAGCCGATGAAGGCATGTCGGTAATGTACGAATGCACCAAGTGCGGAAATAGACTTGTAATCGCAACATAGTTGATGGGCATCGTCCAAATAATGCAGTTTTAATTTTTACATTAATGTACTCCTCAAAGAAGTGATGCAAATCTACAAACTATTCGGTCTTTTTGGTGAATATGTCCCTCGTAAATTTGTTGGCAAGGGCTTGTTGCTCTCTTTTCTTCTTCTTTTCAAGGTTCCTGAGCTTATTCTTGACCTTTCCTCCCCTGTGTCTTCGAAGAAGGTATTCCTTTTGCCCAAAACGGTCCATCAATTCCAGTCGATGGAGGCCGATTCCGGCGCCATGCTCTGGCCAAAAGCTTTTGCTCATACGAATGTCTTTGTCTAGCCCGTACTTTTCGTAGCAGGGGATCTCGAAAGCCAAATTCGGACGTCTGTCAAGGGTCCCCTCTACACACCTGAATGTTTGTTCCAGAGCGACCGAACACTCCCATTTCCTGTACACCCCTTGCATCGAATACTTTAAAGGGTTAAAACTCATTTCATTGCATAATAGCGACATTTTAGGGCCATAAATGGGCGCTTTGCGCAAGAGTTGACTGGCCCTTAAAATCGCGCCAAGGCCTTCCATAGTGACACAAGTCCTGATCGCAACTACATTTTTAAAGCTCTATACACCTTCTGTGTCAAACTCTAATTTGAGCCCAGAAAACGCGAGATTTATGTCATATGAGGTGCCACACCGCCGAGCGAAATGCGGGGCTCAGAAATCGTTTCCGTGTATAAACTCGTAAATTTGTGGATATTTGCGCCGTATCTCCTGGTTTACGAAGTTCTGTACAATAGAGGCGCAGATATTTAGAGAATGAAGGAGGACAAGCCCATCGTCATCGATGGCGTCACAGAAGTCGACGATTTGGCCCTCGTCACTCACTTTGCCCAGGTTGTTTGGTTTTTATGTTTATATTTATGTTACATTGCGGGTTTTGAGAGTGCCATGAGTATTCACGGCATGAATTTGGCGGTAATTTGTGGATTTCAGGGCCTACTGTCCAGGTTTCCTGCAATGTTTATAGTTAAAGATGATGGAGGATATCATGGGTTGCTATGTGGGCGTTTGGAAGTGCTGAGAATGGGTCCAGGAAGGTGTTGATGTGTAGGAAGAGTTCCTCTCGAGGGAGCTCATGAGGATGTAAAGGAGTAAATGCAGAGATGGGAGGCTAGTATGCATACTATACCTCTGAATTGGAGGTGATTGTTTGGTCATGCTCGTGTTTATTGGGGATATTCAATAGATATCATTAGGACGATTCTGCTTATAGTTGTTCATCTTGTTCTGTGGATACTCTCTGACAATGAGCTAGTTGTGAGGGAGGATGAATGACTAGACAGTACTGCATTGAAGCTACTCATTGATCTGAGATTTGAAAGGATTTTCAGGAGGGGCAGTTGAAGCCATAAATCTAAGAATGGATGTCTTCTAAAGACGTAGATATATCGAGAAAATGCAATGGACCATGTAACTGCCTATGGAGTAATCTAGGCTTTATAAAGGCTAAGACAGGTGCAGTAAAGGGCGCTAGGGGTTATGGATATTGCACTCACGAAAAGATTATTGGATATTTTATAGGTAGTCTCAAGTATGGAAATAAACCTCTTCAAATAGGGGATGGTAAAAAGGGTGGAACGTCCAAACTATTTTCTGGTACACATCTTGTTGTATGGGAAGCTACGACATATTTTCATGAAAAATATGACGGTGACAAGAATCGCATAACAAAACCTCTCCTGCTTGGTGTCAAGGAGAGCGGTAGTGGGAACTACACTTGGTATGAGAATACTGGTAATAACAAGATATGGAGGAAAATTCCAGGGGTAGAGAATAAATATCCTAGAAATAACAGAGATGGCGCTATCCATCAGTTCAAAAAGGAGCTAGATAGGCTTGCATGTAAACTCCACCATCTTCACAGGGTTGATATACAGAATGATGCTGTAAGAGATAATTACCATTGCCAGATATGTGGAAAATACAATGTTACCGTTGAACCAGGATCTCCTGTTAACGGAATCTATTCCAGGTTTAATCATACTCTAACAGACGACGGGGACTACCATGTAACATACGGGGCTAATCTAGTGAAATATAAAGAGCCAAGTGAATATTCTAAATCACTCTCGGTTGATAAGAATGCTACTATCTCTGTTTACTACTGGGAAGGTGATGAGGATCGTAAAAATCCTCTCCTGATAGAACTCAAACAAGCCTCCACATCCAAGTCTGAGTGGTATGAGAACAAGAGTACAGATGGAAGTAACAAGATATGGAGGAAGTTAGAAGGGCAAGATTCTAAAAAATTATCTTCTTCTGAAGTAGATCTAAAGACTAAACTTGACCACCTTAGTTGTGCACTCAATAAGGCTGTTAGAATTAACTTGGGACAAGACTCTGGTTGTCATAATTCTAGGGATACTAAACACAATAATAGAATAAGTACTCGTCATAATGCTACTATAAGTAAACAATATTTCCTTTCAGCCTATGAATATACGAGTAAAAATGGTAATAAACCGTTTTCTGTGGCAGAGGTCCTACTCAAAAGTAATAGACAAAAAATAGGGTCTAGAAATTTAATTTTCAAGAGTGTTACCAAGCTTTCTTCATATGCTTCCTCTTGTGACACTACAAATCCATTTCTGATTTGTGTAGAGTCAAATGGTGCCAAAAAATGGTATAGAAGAAATACTACCAGAACAGACCTTTGGGAAGAAGACAACGATTTATCTAATCAAATCGTACAGATTTTTGGACAAGTTAAAAATCCTCTTAGAATAACAGAATGTCCAAAATACACTCCTCCAAAAGAGGGTGTACAGATAAATATAACGGAACAACCTAAGGATGGTCAGCTTGATGCTTTCTACGTTTCGTCTGGTTTAGGGGCTATTTCGATACTAATTACGAGGAATAATGATGAACTAAAAAAAGGTTTTTTTAAGAACGTTCACAAAGTAGCTACCGGGAGTGATAATTATGTTATAAGCAGGAAATTACAAGGTGGAGGTGAAATAGGAAGAGGAACAACAAAATCAGACACCAAAATCCCAAATGTAGAGAACGTACAAGTATATTTTTGGGATGGTGAACCAGAAGTACCCATACTTCTCAGAATTATACATAATAATCATGGAAAACCTGAGTACTATGGCAAGGGTCCAGGTGGAACAGGTAAAACTTGGAGCTCAGATCAAGTAAAAGACATGACTGAACAACAGGCCTTAGATCACCAAAACTGTCGGCTTAATAATGCTATTCCTATTGAACTTACAGAACCTGGAAATCTTAAACAATTCCATAAAAATAAACCCAATTCTACCTGTCTACCTAAAAAGGTCGTATCCCGATCTCAACCTGGATCTCTCCCTCTTGGAGCTAAACAGGATTATAAGGCAGAAGGATATAGACTAACTCATGATACTAAGATTTCCAGACTTACCTATAATGACCGGTCTACCGACATAATTCCTCCATATTATGAAAGGGGACCTCTATTTCACCTTTACTACTGGAAAGATTATCAAATTAAACCGGATAACATTCCGTTACTTGTGGAATTTTTAAATACAGATGGAAAATCTACTTGGTATGAGAATCTTGGTGGAAAAGAACCTTACACTAGCTGGGGATTGATTGGTAAGAAAGAAACAGAACATTTTTATGACAATCAAAAGAAACTTACTGAGGAATTTACTAAAAAGATCCATGAAGTTAACTGCAGAATCCATGAAGTTGTTCAGATAAATGTCTCCAGGAAAGCTAAGAGAACCTACTGTCATAATATTCTTGAACATGAAAAGAGGATAAAGGTTGCTCCAGAGCTAAGGCCCACATACCAAGGTTTCACTGGTTATGAACATATTCCTGCTAACACAAGCAAGACCTTAACAATATCTTCTTTCTACAATGGAGATGTTAAGCAAAATGTCCATGGTAATATGTTTCCTCTTGAAAATGTTAAGAAAGTTATTGTCTACTTTCTAGAATCTAATGAAGACTATCCGGTCGCAATACGTGTTGAACGCAATGGAAAGAGTGTTACATGGCTTAAGAATGAAACAGAAAATGGAAAATGGGTCTTGTCTAACTCAAGCGGTGAGAACAATATCGCTACAATTCTAGGAGAACTAAAAACTAGTATACCAATCTGTAAAGAAACTCAGGGGTTACCGAGTATTCAAAATCCATCAACACTCTCCAGGTGTAATTCTAGTGAATCTGAGGATGATGATTCCGACATATTGATAAATGACGGAGAGAATCAAGACTACGGTAAGATGTTAACAAACTTGGAAAATTTTGGAGTAGACATTTCAACTGCGGCGGGAGGATTAGGAATAAGTATTCTGACAGACATTGTTGATGAGGCTATTAAATATATTACTGGTCAAGGACCTGCTCCTAAACCAGTTCCTGAAACTGCTAGTCAACCTGGATCTCCTCAACCTCAAGATCCTCAATCTCCTACTCTTGAAGCTGAAGCTGCTGGTAGTCCATCTCCTGCTTCTACTACTCCTGTTATTGCTGTTCCTACTCTTCCTAATCCTAATCCTCCACCACCTCCCCCTCAACCTGCTCAACAGATAGCCTCAGGCTCTCCTATTGCTGAAGCTCATGGTAAAACTTCTCACGGAAATTCTCAAACTGACCCTAACGGTTGGAAAGTAATTTTCGGGGGCTCTGCTTCTGCCACTGTAGTTTCTGGTTCCCTTACTGGATTTGGCTGGTGGATGTTTAAACGTTCTAAAGGATACCCTTGGGTTAGACAGATATGAGACTCTATGGAGGTACTCCTTGGCTCTCTAGTAGGGATACTAGCTTGAGTACTGAGTAGTTGGTTTAATGGACTAATACTCTCTTGCTCAATCAACATTTTTGGCGACTTTTATTACTACGGAACCCATGAAAGGCCATTCATAGTCCATTCTAAATACCCCTAACATCCTCTACTAAATGAAACCTGGTTATACATTCCATTTCATTCATTTTACCCACCCATTACACAAACATGCAGACCGAAACACATCGCATAAAGGAGCTAGAATCCTTCAAAAAACCGAAAGGAATAACATCTCAACGGTATGTTTGTGTTTTCCAAGGCAACAACTATAGAATTCTTGAAAGACCCTCAATTCTCTACGGAGGGGACGAGAGCGATGCTAGTGATTCAGATTTAGAGCTCGAAGTTAAGCATAGAGAATACATGCGGTTTGTCTAGCCATGCATTTCATAGTCGATTAGTAGCGCCGATGTCAGCGACATAATTGATCCCCTGGACAATTTGCGGGTGAGTATTCTCCGGTCCAGAATGAATGTACAGATCATTGATACCGTTGATTTACCCGAAAAGGTGGATATCAGTCTGCCAATTAGCAAAATTGGCACATGCCAGTCATCTCTTGGCAATATCGTAGTTGTAGAATCCATAGAGGTAAATTCTCGAGTTCCATAGACACATTTATAGAACCACAAAGTATTGGACCTTGGCTCCATCGTATGCAAGGACGATAGGACGATTCTAGGGACCGTAAATGACACCTTTGGTCCCACTCAATCTCCCTTTTACATGGTCATTCTCAGGGACGAAAAGGTAAAGGTGCAAGTGGTAAGTCTCGATCCGTCCCAGTCACTGAGTTCCAGGGCCAAGACATCTACTACGACGTCCATCACAGCACATTTGTCACGGATGAATCTACAGACGCTCATTTCACGTTTGTTTACCGCGCATTTCATCAGCAATTCCTCAGGGTTGAGCAGGACTCGGAGGAGGAAGAAGAGCATGAAGAGCTCACAGCCAAGAAACAAAGCAAACTCAAGCAGTCCTACAAGGACCTGTAGCCTAACACCTACCGTTACATGTGTATAAACGTCTGCAGTTTCTTCCTCGAGCATCACATTCCAGGCGTCCAGACCCGGGAGTCACTGGATGTAAATTTAACCAAAATGGACGACGAAGCGTCAGCCAGTACCAACTCGTGGTTAAGTCACAGGGCACTGTTTGCTCCGAATAGCGTTAAACGCGGCAAAACAGGCGCTAGCTCCGACCACGTTACAAATCTCGGATTCCATGGAGAAACCAGAACAAATTTCGGCTCCAACCTCAATACAAACGTTAATAAATCGCAAATCGGCTCAGTAAACCCTCTGGATTCCGGTAGTTTGGCCGGTGGCAAAGCCGGAAGTTTTGGCAAGCCGAGATTCTCGAAAAAGGCACCAACGTACAACTTTGACGAAGAATACGACCCTAGTCTCCCAAACGACTATGAAAAGGTCTCAAGAATCATGTCAGCAAAGGCGGCGAGCAAGGATACTACACACATTCAGGATCCTCCGTCTGTCAGCTCAGGATTTTCTTTTGCTCCTCCGACCGCTTCTACATCTATGCCAAGCGCAACTCCATCGTATAAACCAGCTGAAAAGGTCGCAGAGGCGGAGTCAAAGCCTAAACTCTCAGGTTTGTCCAGGTGCAACTCATCACATTCTTCAGGCGACGAGATGTTAATGAGACGTCTGGCTGCAATGGAGGCTCAAGAGTCGTCTGAAGCACCAACTGTAGCCACTCCCATCCAAGTGCATGCTCCTCCTGCTGCGGAAAAAAGCTCAGCCAGGGAACCCAAAGCCTCGAGCATCGCCCAAAAGATGATGGAAAAGATGGGCTGGAAGGAAGGCGAGGGTCTGGGTAAACATGGACAAGGAATGGCTACGCCACTGGTCGCACAGAGCTTTAACAAGAGGACTGGAAAGATCGTCAATGCAGCTCCAATCCCCTCCAAGGGCCAGGGCCAGACCAAACCTCCGGCTGTGCCCACTCCTCCCACAGTTCCGGACTCAGCCAATGCGTCCAGGATCGTAATCATCCTCCTAGACAAAATGGTTGACATGGAGGAATTGGAGGAAACTGTCGGAGAATACGGTTCGATTGTAAATGTCAAGGATTTGGAGGGAAACGTCGACATCGCCCTCAACGGAGTTGAAGGCTCCAGCGGCTACAAGTGGGTCAATACCATCAAGGATTCCGGTGCACAACTCCTCTGCGAGTACGAGACCCTTGAAGAGTCCAAAAGGGCAATCATGGAACTGGACAATTCCCTCATTCTGCAGAGCAGAGTAACCGCCGACTACTTTCCAGAGGCTCTCTATAGTCGCATTTAGCTCTGTTTCCGGGCACAAGTTGTGGTCATGTGTGCATTATACACAGGATGAAACCCATGGAGGAAAGGATGAAGCGCAATCGTCTGTCCAGCGGGGAGCAAATCTGGGCCTTGAGGAAGAGATCCCAAATGGCCGAGGAGGCGCTCTATTCCAGTTTTCCCCTGATAAATGGGCATTATGGAGGCATTTACGGTAGTCTTGATGGTTCACATCGTACACATTGGCGGCAAAGTTGTGGAATCCCGCGGCGATTCTCTTCCTGGGAAGAATAGGGGTGGAAGGAGGAATGGATGAGTTTTTCGGCAAATTCCAGGAATATTTCACATTATAAAGGTAGGAAATCGCTTCTTCCTTGGCGAAAAACAAATGCACTAATGGATTCTACGGCAATGTGTTCGCGGAGGGACTTGGCTGAGAGAATGGAAGGTGCACCGCTTATTCCAGTCGTTATTTCGCTTTATTTGAATTATGTTGAGGCTCTGATATCCAAGTGCCGTAGAATGGAGATTACGATCGTAGCCTTTCACTCTCTCTTGTTGCTCTCATGGGCTATTGGCAACGTACAAGGCAGCGCAGGTCATTCTAGCTCCGTTAATGAAGTTGCATCTCGCGTAACTGCAAACATTGGTAATGTAGGTGTAAAGAGAATTGTCAAGATAGAGCGTGAGTTTGCCCACTGGATACACAACGACGTGCAGCGTTTTACATCGTAAGGAAAGGTCCTCTTGAGCTCAAATGTCCAGAAGGTTCAGAGTTTGTGTCACCCGAGTCATTCTCGGTCTGTACACCCGAGTTTATGGATCATAAAATCTCGGCCCCCAGGTGTAAAATCGACAAGATGCTTGTCAATACCTACAACGGCTACTGCGCAAACCTCTTCAGACGCGGTGAAGTCTGCATTCTCAGCATCAATCAAGAGGCAGCTGGACCGGAAAGGTACGCTGCCGATTTCGGCATCAAGTGCCCAAATCGTAACTCCATCTATAACGGACTATACTACTGCAAGGGTAAGTTTTGGAGCACGCAAATGTGAATCACGCAGAGAGAATTCCAAGACCAGTAGAAGATGGAGAAGAGGTTACCGTCATCAGCCATAAAAGCGTAGGATTTGGTGCAACCTGCCCACCCGGAAAAGTAATCAAAACTGTGTTTGCGTTCGAATTCGGACCAATGTTTCATGAAAAGGGATTTAAACGCTCTGCGTTAGCCAAGGCAAAAGCCGAGTGTGATGGAAAACAAGAGTGCTCTCTTTTAACCTCAGAAAACACTGGACTCAATTATGTAACATATCAGACACTCACATACAAGTGCGTCTGAGGTAGTCTAACATGTGGCTTTTTAAATGATTTACAAAGTTTACATGCGTGTTGTGTATATGGATAAAGAAGGTTTGGGGGATGGCTCAGCTTACTAGTATGCAGATCCGGAAGGAAGAACTTGGTGTGTTTGGGGTCTCGGATTCTTCACAGTACTCTACGATTTCTCTGCGCAGATGACCAGATGTATAGGAAGTAATGGAGTTGATCAGCAGCCTGGTAAATGCCTCATTTGGCGATGGTTATGTCAATACATATTCCAAGTATGAGCATGATCGGAGTAAGTGTAAGATGGCAAGAATGGCGACTGCATGGAGCCTATATAATAGAGCATGTCTACTCCACCAGAGACTCTACTCCAGTAGACTGTCAATACTGTACTACTGACTACTCCTTCTTGCCCATTCTGGATGTGAGGGGGTCAAGGCATGCATCTGTGAGCAGGGCAAAGTCTCTTTGGTATACATAGAATCGCATACTGGGAGCAAGTGACATCAGAATAGTAATGGTGTGACCAGTGGACTTTTCACGACCTTTATTATCCGCAAAAATGCTCCTCAGGGAAGCACAAAGGGAGGACACTTGAGCATCATTTTGGTGGTGACACTGCGGCTCTGGCAGAACAGACTGGACGTGCCAAGTTCTTTAGTCACGTGTCCGCTGGTGGTGGAGCCTCCCTGGAACTTCTCGAAGGAAAGGTGTTGCCTGGAGTCTCTTGTCTCACTCAAAAGTCCTAATTCATGTTTGTGTACGTCTCTACATCCGTTAGTACCACAACGTTGACTGGGGAGGAAGGGAGTGTGACTTGGATGTGCAGCACAGCTTCTACCGTTCCCTGTCTCATCTACACATCCTCCTGGAGTTTGGCCCAGTAGATGGTAGAAAAATGTGCGATTATCTGCCATGCAAGGGGAAGGACGGTGAGGATGACCGCAACGGTTAGCACAAAGTTGCCTAGTGGTTGCATCCTGGTAATCGGAGGCGAACGACACATTCACTCGAAGATTCTATAACTGATTTAATGTTAATGATGGGAGTGTATCGTAAGACCCCTCTGTTAGTTACAGGGTTCCTTGTTGGCGCAGTCGTAGTTTACCAGGTGACCTACTCCCTCAGGGACAAGACCAAGGATGTTGTTCCTGCCCCCAAGGCTCCCGCTGTTGCTCCAGTAGTTCAACCAAACCAGGCTGGAGACGCCAATCTGAGAGGAGCTGAGGAAGACGGAATCACAATTCAGTTTGAGAAGACGGAAGGTTACACCACTCATGGCAACAAGATCACAGTCCAGAAGAGAGAGAACTTCCCAGTTGCTGGTTTCTCGAGACACAGCCACATTGGAAAGTTGAGTTTGCCACTGGTCATCAAGAAATTCTCATTTGAAGACAAGACACTCAAGGGCATTCCATCTGACCTGAACGTCATCAACTCCTCTGTTTACTTCAAGACTGGTCTCAAGGAGCCCGTCCTCGTTGAACTCTACAAGTACTCACCTGATGGACACAACACCTCTGTCCACTTCTTTACCAAGGGTGCCAACGAAACCTGGGAGGAGTTCTTCTTTGGTGCCAACCTCAGCCTCACCAAGAAGCTCAATGAGTTGACTGGTGGTGATGCTAAGAAGGCGGAGGCTGATCAAGAGGCTGGAGGTGAAGTTAAGGATGAGGTTGCTGCTTCTATTCCTGAACCTCCTAAACCTCCTGCTGATTCTGGTCTTGCTATTACTGGTGAAGGTACTCAATCTGGTTCTACTTCTGCTGAAGCTGCTTCTTCTACATCTACTACTCAATCCCCTGTTAATCCTTCTCAACAACAAACTGCTGACTCATCTAGCCAAACTGCTATTACTAATACTCAACAGGCTGGGGTTTCTCAAGCTGGAGGTGTTGGATCAGGCTCTGTTGCTACTGAAACTACTGCTTCTGGTGAGACTACTGGAGTTCAAAAATAAGCTTTTTAGGTTCTGTTACTGCCACTGGATCAACTGGAACTGAACCCACTAGCCCTGAACAAGGTGAGGGACCTAGCATGTCATCCCTACTAGGAGACTCTAATCAGCGATCTCAACAAGTATAAACATATTCAGGCCCTGGAACTGCCCGAACAGAAACTGATAAAGCTGCTGCTCCTGGTTCTCCTACTGGACCTAATGCTCCTCCAGCTCAAGAATCTGCTCCAAATACCGACCCTAAATCTTCTCAAGGAAGAAACGCTGAAGAAGGTGATGGTGGAAGTCCCGCTACCTCATCCACTTAATCTTTAAATGTAGTGACGTAAGTTACAAACTCTACGCAAACTGTAGAGGTAAAGTTTTAAAACAACATTACTTGGCTACACTATCAATGAATGAGACTGTCTGTATGTATATTTAAGGGTATTTATCAGGTACTATTTCAACTAGTGATGCATTCCTGGGACTACCACTATTAGAGCCAGAAGAGGGAGGAAGTTTAAGCTTGTTCAAAGAATGGAGAAAAAATGAGGGCAGTAATGGTAAAAATCACAAGTGGCATGGGAATACTAAAAAGGGTAATAACTGGGACATTTCTAAAACTATAGGAAGTATCCACATGAAGCTAATAGTAACGGTGAGCCTGTAAGAGCTCTAGAAAAACCAAGGGGATCTATACTATAAATTGAGATGAATCTGATGTGTTATGAGCATGCATAAGGTTAAAGTAGGTGTACAGTACCAGCAAATTCGTCAGATATTTAGGCGTTGGGCTATCTACTTTTCGAATGATTATATTTTTCACGTTCTTCACCCTTGTCAATATTGAACATGCATAAGTCTCTGTAGAGGATCTAAACTCCCTGGAATGATACTCCTTTACAACATCTTGTATCTGTGCCCTTTGTTTGTTTAGACCTATAGTCTTTTGTCACGCCTATTGCGTATTGTTTGTCTTCATCCATAGACTCTTCATAGTTATCATCGTTTATCCATACTGACAATTCTGCTCACACCAGTTGAGACATGAATGGAGTACTAGGAAAGGATAATTGGAAGATGGTATGGAAGGCTGAGGAAATATCTGTGAACATATGGCACTGGATAAGTGCTACAAAATGAATGAGGATGTGACATGACTACTGATAGTGGATGTACGGTTAGTGCCTACAGCTCGTATCTATATGTACTTGTTGACATTTTCAATAAGAATGAGTATAGTCATTCTAGTTGTGGGTATAAGATAACTCCTAAAGAAGAGAGAAATACTCCAGCAGGATTTAAGACATATATACATCCCTTACCGGATTGGGGATTTTACGAACTATTTTATTATTTGGGTAAAATTGACTATCAAGGAACTGAGCAAGATGGGTTCGAACGTATCAAGTACTGTCATACAGATGTTTTAGTCTACTATTGGGACTATGACGAGGATAATTTCTGTCCCTTGCTCGTTAGGGTGACAAAAACAGGATGGTCTATGTATCATTATTATGAGTACTACACTCCCACTGGTATAAACACAAATAATTGGAAAAGATATAGTGGTATAGCCAATGATATTTCTGATAGACTCAAAAGTATTAGCAAGGGAGACGTATTTGGTAGGGTAGTTGTTCTCAAGCTAGATGCGAAGAATAATGAAACCTATGGAGTTAATGGAGAAGAAACTTCTGATATCAACAAAAGTGTTAGGATACAAGTTACTGGACCAAAAAATGAGCCTTCTACAGACTACAGAAAATATACTCACTGTCTTGTGAGTAATGGGAAGATGAGGGTACTTGGAACAAAACACGATAAGATATACAAACCATTCAAAGAGTCAATACTTAAAAAAGAATATACTGAAGCCTCGGTATATTACTCCAGTAAGGATAGTAAATATCAGAAGCCCCTAATTCTTCAGCTCGGAACCGGAAAGGACTTCTACAAACTGGATGGTGAAAAGTGGGTTAAGGATCCTAGTATAACTTCTAGCGGACTAAAGGATGCACTGGACAAAGAGAATGATACTCACATAATTAATATTTCCAAAGAGAGCAAATACCAATGCAGTTCCCCCAGCTGTGATAAGAATATAGAAGTAGATACAGACCAATCGGCGGAGAAAAGTCACAATTACACTAAACGAAGGCATTATCTTCAGGGGAACGGGCAATTTTCTGTTTCTTCATTTATTGGAAGTGATAGCACTATTCAAATAGGTCTTTCTTCTCCAAGCGGTATAGCTGAGGTCAATATCTTCTGGTATCCAAAGCAGTCTGGAACTCCTCTTCTGATATGCTATTCATCTGAATCAACTCTTAGTTGGTTTAAAAAAACAAAAGTAGATAATGAATGGAAGGAAGTTAATGATACGAAGATCAAGCCTACTAGTATTGATGACCATGCTGGAATTCAGAAGCTCCTTATAGAGGCAGAATCTCCAGAAGTTAGCATTCAACTTGACCAGGTATCTGGAAGTGGCTATAGCTCTGATGGTGATGCAACGATCAATATTAGGGGTGAAAAGGTTAATGATGCAAATGGTTACTCAAAGATCACTCATGAGATTACTGGAAAGACCTTTATAATTAAGGGTATCCAACATAGAGGTCAATCTCAAACTGTAAAGGGTACTACTACCGCTTTCTCTAAGGATTCTCTAACCGAAACATCTGTATTTTATTCCGGTTCGGATCCTAAAATTTCCAAGCCACTCCTCTTAGAACTGAAGTTGCAAGTTGAATCAAAATATATCTACTATGAGAAGACAAAAAATGCAAATGAGTGGAGTCTTTTCGAATCCAAACAAACAACTCAATATACAGGAGATCCTCTAAAGAAGAAACTTGATGCTTTATATGCAGTCTCAATCTTTTGTAAAAACTGAGTGATTGCTATGAATCTAAATAAAGTAATATATCTTTTCATATAAACATACCAATCTCTCAATGTCTTAAAACTGAAATTTAAAGTCCAAATAAGAGACTCTGAACGAACAAAAGGAAATGTCCACTTTAGAGACATTTCCGATAAATTTAGGCTTACACACTTAGATAAATGGTTAAATATATTCGAATAATTCAATTCTGACTCCAAATAAGGACTCGGAAGCCAAGAACGGCTAGAAGGCCGTCTAAAAACCACTGTATTCCATAATTCGCTAATTTAAACAATGAGTCCCGCAAAAAGGATACAAAAGGGCTCGCCATTCAGTCAAGGTAGCCTTCCGAGAAGGTCGCCGCGCCTAAATCAAAAGATGTGTGATGATGACACACAAATGCTAATTGTAACAAGTGAAAACTCAACTACAGAAGCAGAATCTGCTTCTAGTGAGGCGTTCTGGACGCCAATGGAGATAAGTGAAGAGGAAGATGATCAAATGGAAATCATCGACCTAACACCTCCAAACTATCAAGCTGATGAGGTCGAAATCCTGCTAACAGGAACTCCGCCAAGTCCAAGCGATAATTCAATTAGAGTATTAGAACCTAAAGAGGTTAATTCGCAATTACCAGAAGATTCTAGTCCGATAGAAGAACCAGGATCGTCTGATAGAACATCCTGCTTCACAGACGAAGAAGAATTCTGCAACAACGCAGCTCAAAATAGGTTAACTCGAGCCCCGGGTGAAATGCAATGTGGACCTGAATATAATCAAAACAACTATTTAAACAAACAGGTGGCGACTTGTACAACTACCCAGAATAGACAGGGGAACAAAAGACCTTCTAAACAGCAGCGGAAAGAAAATGAAAATAATAAAATAATAGCTCTAAAAGTAATGTTAGATGGTACGGACGAACCAGAGAAGATTTGGCCAGCATGTGTATTGCACAAGGTCCAACAAAGCCTAGGTAAAGTCCCAAAGTTCGGATGGCAACACATCCACGAAGCCTATAAGGCAAGATTTTCTAATGATATAGACTTGGAAAAACTCCAAGATCTGGCTAGGAAAGGATTAAGAAATAACTTACACTTAAAACTACCCTCTGATGAAGAGCTCATGCTGCGAGCCGATGAACTCCCGGAGAACTCTCTAAAGGAGCTACGTAGGAAAATAAACATCAAAGAGGATATAAATAGAAAGCTGGTCCTAATGGAACAATATGAAATCGAGGAGGCCGAAAGGACTTACAAGATTTACTCACAGAGATTCCAGGAAACAACATTTCAGTACATCCTGGACGAGTTAGGATCCTACTTACTAGAAATCTCAAATCAACCAAGAGACTTCTCAGAAGCCACAAGAATATTGCAAGCAGTCCAACTGTCATATCACCACGTAACATACAAGGAATGGGAACCCTCCAATTGGAAGGAAAACATGGAATTTAAGATAGCAGGATTCAAGTACACTAAGGAACTGATTGACAGAGAAGAACTGTACGACTTGTCTAGAGAAGAACGTGGTCGGGCTATACAATACATGAAAAACAAAGGGAAGATTCTGGAAAACCCCCAACACCGACTCGAAGAAAAAGTAGCCTTAGACAATAATATACTCATATACCAAACAAAAATTGATAGGAGTGAAGAGAGGATACAATTCAACTTGGACAATAGCAACTTCGAGAAGAACACGAAAAAATTCTTCAGAAATCTATTGAACCAAGGACAATCTCGAGATCACCCGTCTCCAGTGGAAATGGAGATACACTGGTCCCCTGTGTGGGACGCCAGAACTATAAATCCAGAAAAGTTCGAAAGGTACCTATATCTCAACCCTACAGTTGTAAGGGAAGAGAAAGACTTCATCTCCGAAGAAGAATTTTATGAGATCATAAAAGGACTCCCAGACTGGAAAGCATGTGGAGTCGATGGAGTATACAACTTCTTCATTAAGAGAACAACACATTTGCACCCCTTCTTGTATAAACTAACAAAACAAGCATGCATGGAACCCCATAAGATACCTCAATGGTTTGGAAAGGGAATAACATACTTGATCAAGAAGAGCGACGAAACAACGCCAAGCAACTACCGTCCGATAACCTGCATGTCTAACTTGTACAAACTGGTAACAAAATGTGTCTACAGAGTGTTAATTGGAATTGTACAGGAGAGAAGATTGCTGTCGGAAGCGCAATTGGCCACGGTTAAAGGAGTCCAAGGGGCAAAGGAACAAGCACTGTTGAACATTGCAATTAACAGGGCGCACAAGAACAATCTGAAAACATCATGGCTCGATATTAGAAAGGCATTCGATTCGATAGACCATAAATATTTACATGCCGTACTAGATCACCTGAATATCCCAGATTGGATTACTAACTTTATAAAGCATATCACTAGTGGATGGACAATAGACGTTAGATGTGGGAAAGAACCTATAATGGTGAAAAAGGTAACGAGAGGAATCCTTCAAGGAGACTCGTTATCACCGCTACTATTCGTACTATGCATGGATCCCCTGAGTAAAATCCTACATTCAGTTTACCCAACGGTAAAAGGAAAGATTGGAGAAAAACAGGAACATGGCTTGAACCACCTACTATTCATGGATGATATTAAACTATTCGCTGAAACTGACGAAATCCTAAAGAAAATGACGGATGAGGTCAAAATGTTCTGCGAAGCCTCAGGATTGGAAATAAACAGAGAAAAGTCGGCTACAAACTCGCCTCTCTGTGAAGACACTGCAGTATTACTGGAAGGATCTGCAATGTACAAATACCTGGGTATAATGGAAGACAGATCAAGCATCCCATCGTTGGAGTCATGGGAAAAAATCCGAGCCGAAATTTTGGCAAGGGTTGAAAAATTAGCAAAAACCAAGCTGAACGGGAGAAACATGTTCAAGGCAATAAATATGTTTGCTTTGTCCCTCCTGAACTACTACACTGGATTGCTAAGACTTTTACCGGATGATTTTGAGGCATTAGACTTGGACATCCGCAAAATATTGGTCAAACATAGGATACATTACCTAAACGCATCCCCTGAAAGACTCTACCTTAAAAGAGACCAATGTGGACGGGGACTAGCATCAGCAACCTTTAGATCTGAAAAGATGTTGCTAACTTTTTGGGACACCTTGAGAAAAGGCAGTGAGACATCCACACGTCGAGCATTGATTATGCAAATCGAAAATGAAGACCTCACCCATATGTCACGCATAGAGGGATTTGTTAGACGCAAATACGAAAACGTCAACAATGGAGGACTACGTATCGGAGATGACAATATCAATGAGATGCAAAGGAGAAGTCTGTTCCACTCACTCTCACAAAAGAGATGTCACCCTATATTCTTTAAACAACTGAATGGAGACAACCTAATTGATAGGAAGGAATCTGCACTTTGGCTAACACATGGAAACATCTCAGCCCGAGACGAAGCAGCCTACTGCGCTCTCCAAGACAGAAACATCTTCATGGGAAACTATGATAAATGCAAACACTGCAAAGGAGCAACAGCTACTGTAGACCACCTGGCCACATGCTGTGAACGTAAACTAGCCTTTGATTACACCAGACGACACAACGAAGTTCTGAAATGTGTATCTCTCCACCTGTGCCGCATGTTCAATCTAATAAAAAGAAAGAAAATAAAAGGATATGTGATGCAGGAGACAGTTACTGACGGTACAAATGAACTTAGGATCGATACTGCTGTTAAGACGGACGCCAGGATAACGAACAATAGACCCGATATCCAACTCTACGACAGGAGAAATAAAAGGATATTTATAGTCGAAGTCGGAATCACGTGTCCAACTAAGGTTTCAGATACGGAATCCCACAAACAAAGGAAATACGATGTCCTTGCAAAAGAATTATGCTGCATCCATAATATGCCAGCATGCACCGTTCCAATAGTATATTCTTGGGATGGATTGGTTACAAAATACCACGCGAAGCACCTAGAGAAAATAGCTTTGCCCACAAAAATCAGAGCTTACATGCAGACTAGAGTACTACGTACCACCTTTGATTCGGTAACTCACGATCGAAGAAAGAGAACCAGAAGAAAAGCTGGAAGATATCTTTGGGAGATTTCTCGGAAACCTCGACAAAGAGGAAGAACCTCTTGAAGAGGAGGAAGTGGAAAACGAGCTCGAATTCTCTCGCGACCGAGTAATAAGGATCAGGAAGAAAATAAAACGTAGAAGAACCGCTGCTTCTAGAAGGTCTGAAGGCCCCCAAAACCTACGGAAAATCCGTAGGATCTACAAGGGTAGAAACTAATAACACACATATAACACAACCCCTACACCTAGGGCAGGCTAATTAGCTTAGTATGCTTTATATGCCATTCACTTTCCATCAAACCTTCCTACTATATTGGGAGCATTGTTTGGAACTATAGGAGCTACTGGAACCGCTATTGGCGTTGGAATCTGGAAAGGGAAGGTCATATTATCACTACTAAAGACACTCTTCTAGGATATCCTCATCTCTACCCTTGGTAGGTAGTAGACACTCCCCTCTAGACTCCTCTCTTGTTGGTATACTGGAATACTAAAACGTATACACACTTTTACTTGCTTTGAAGTTACCTTTTAAAATCTGTGTATACTCAATATGGTACATTCTTTAAAAACTATAGGATATTCATCTAACCCAAGGATCTCCTTTAAAGTTCTTATAAAGTTTCCATCCTCCAAAAAATGTTGCGGCGCTTCCACCAAACACAGAAGGGATGATATATCCAGCGAGGACACCACCAGAAACAGGGTCAACAAGAGAAGAAGTGTTTCCTCCAGTATCAGGATTGCAGCTACTCTGAAGACTATTGAGTACTCCACGGATCTTTTCATATTGAGTAGCATCATCAGTGTTAGATAAACCACCTGTATATACCCATTTACCAGCCTTAATAGCAGTATTATCATTCTTGTACCAGTTATGGATGTTTCCAGTCTTGTAGTACAAGAGTAGAGGTTTTTCAGGATCACCTGGACAAAAGTAGACTCTTACTTCGCTCACATCTAGAATTGGTATATCGGGAGTTCCCAGTCCATTGAAGGTTATTATATGAGCACCATTTTTAAAAGATACTACATGAAACTTCTTTCCACCAGGAGGATTCTTAAGTTTGTGAGTGTAAACTTCATAACTTCCAAGTCTGTCAGAAATTTTGTCCTTCTTAACTTGCATTTTCTCGCCACCATAATGATCATTACAAACATCGTAGTTACCAGGACTTCTCTTCTGGCTTACATCTATTATTACAGCATTATTGAGTTTACAGTTGAGATGTTTGAGCTTGCTTTCTAGAGCCTTCTTGGTAGGTGGAAGAGTTTTATCAGGCTTCCAATTTGTGTTATAAGTATCTGTCCCAATGTTATCGTAACAAGTAATCTTCTCCGATCTACCAGGTGCTTTGGTGGCCACAATTACAAGAAGAGGTATACTGTTATCCTTCTTTAAAGGAGTCTCTAGAGCAGTCCAGTAGAAGACAGAGATACCGGTAATTTTATCCACAGGTCCTTTTAATCCTTCTGTAATCTTCTCACTCTTATATTGGAACTCTTTAACACTGAAGTAATTACTTGCTCTCCCTCGTATGGTGTGAACATATTCGGCAAAACCTTTAACTTGTGGATTAGAAATTGGTTTAACCTCTACGGTAGAAGAACTTTCATAAGTAGTAGGTTCTTTAGGCTCTTTTCTCTGATAAATATCTATAACTACAGAAGGAGGCTTGCAAGAACTATTAAGAGTGTCCAAAACTTTTAAAATTTCATCATAATCACTTTCTTTCCTTTCATTGAAGCCATTAACCTCTTTCCAGATAGGAAAAATACTGGCTATATTACTCTCTGGCTTTTTAAACCATCGATTCTTGCCACTTGTATCTGGTACATAGATGAGGAGAGGATTAGTTGCAGTAGTATTTGTAACTTCACCCTTGCAAAAATAAACGACCAGCCTGTTAGCATCCTTGATTGGAAGACTTAAACCTTTAAGCTCGATTTTGTGTCTATAACCCTTAAAAAATCCAGATATGTTAAACTTTCCAGACGGGTTTGGAGTATGTTCATAAGCAACATAATTTCCAAGCTGACCAGAATCTTTTACCTTTTCAACCTTGACTTTCTTCTGATCATTCTCATAGTGTTTAAGATCTTCTTCATGACAATACTTTCCATCATTGTCCTGGTCTGTCTTTATAACATCTATTTGAACGACATCATTAATCTCACAATTGAGTAACTCTAACTCCTTCCTAGTAGGTTCGTTTCCAGATGTCATAGGATAATGTAACCATGTACCATTTCGGTTGTTTCTATAGTATTGAGTCTCTTTATCAGTTGAAACACCCACCAGGAGAGCATTATCTGTCTTATACTTCCAGTAATAGGCGGAAACTGATGTTACCTTTTCAAGTTCCTCACCACCGATAATTTGGTTCAACCCATTGATTACCACCACTATTTTTATAATAGGTAGTTCCTGACCCAGTATACGCCACTTCAACTAGGATATCCTTATTTGTATTACCAGTCCAGTAATAAGCGGAAACGGCGGTTGCCTTTCCATCGGAATTATTAGGAGGAATCCCTTCTATCTTTTGACTACCATCACCTTGTACTTTCTTTAGTGTGAATTGTGGCTCCCCATTAGAAACCTTATGAGTGTACCTGTAGAAGTTAGATCCGGGAGGGTCGGTGGTTCTTTCGACAATAATGTTAACAGTCCCACCACCTACGATAGAAGCGAGATATGTATGATTCCCATTTTTATCTGCCTCTTTGTTTTCTTTAAGCTCAATGGTTACTCTGTCCGTCATTATTACCAGAGTTCTCAGAGCAAGTCCTTAGACATGAACATGACAGTCTCTTCTGAACAATGTGAATACACAGGCTCATATACTGAAGTATACCCCTCCATTCACTATGGACATTCATCATCCTTCTGGAGACTCCCTACGGTAGTCTGGTCACCATTACATAAACCCGCGAGCCCCTTCAGTAATTCCGCAAAAGGAAACCTGTGTACCATCTGGACCATCTATGGGTTTATCGAGTATCCTAATGAAACCGCCTTCTCCCCATTCTGTTCCCCAGGAGTTCTTTACGATCCAATAATTGACATTTCTGGCACTATCCGTTCCATATCCTACTACGGTCATTGCATGTCGTACACCATTTGTACATTCCGTATTGAAAATTCCGGATTCGTAGTGAGTGAGCTCTTTGGAGAGAGTCACAGATGTGGAAAGGGCTCCATGGTTTTGTAAAAAGTCCTTGGCACCTTTATAGTCAATAAATCTACTCTCCTTGATCCCTGTCTCTATCTTGCACTTTTGATCATCGCATGCACCTTTTTTGCCAGTGAATGGATACTCGGCCGCTGTGCACATTTTATGCGTCCTAATGTACAATCCTGTGGGTCCCATAAATCCTCCTGAACAGCTGTTATACTGATACGCGCAGTCCAAGAGTTGCTGTACGCTAAACGACTCGAATCTTTGCCTTTTTATCGCCATGAATGTCTCGAGTGTAGCGATTGATGACATTCCCCAACAGATGCCACAACTGTCCTGGTTTGCCACTGGACCAACGTAGTTTTTATCTTGCCAGCTAAATGTCGGTTTTGGTGCCTTGGCAATTTCCGTTCTGTCAAACGGCAGTGGTGTATACTTTTGGTGGAGGCTCTGGCGGAAGCTTCCCTTGAGGTTATACACGCCGCTTCCAATGTCAGTTTTTGGATTTTTAAAAAGGTCTCCGTAGCCAACATTTACCTCTGGAGTATAGTTGACCCTCATGCCGGTACGCTGGTTATAACCCATGTTGTATAGTCTGTCCGGATTCCTATTGTGAGTCTCAATGAAAATGGCGTCCTTGCGGAATGTGTAGTAAATCCTCTTTAGGTCGACAAAGTTACAAGGGTACCTCTCATATTCCAGATTATACCTCTTGAATTTGAGTAGCAGATCGACCTCGAATTCCACGTTCATGTCATCGCCCAGGAAACCTATAATGTCATACAGTGCAGAGAGTTCATCCTTTGTGACAAAGGCAATCTTTTTTGTCGTCTTGTATATGCAGGAGCAGTTTTGGGTTATCCTCATGCATGAGGTAAATGTCTCCTGGTCCAAAACGTTTATTCGGTACTTTGCAAGCTCCAATACCATCTTTTTGATCATTTTGTCAATCTCTTCCTTTTGTTGCGGTGTTTGTATTTTACTCTTTTGGTCTTGTTGTAACTCTGTGGGTTTTATTTCATCTGTATTCTCTAGTGATTGATTCCTTTTATCATCTAGTGGCTTTTTTATTTGATCATCTTTCTTCTCTGGTGACTTTTTCGTTTGCTCTACCTTCTCCTCTCGAGGCTCTTGCTTTGTCTTGCTGTCTAAGGCTTTGGGTCGAGTAGGCTTTTCCGACTCTCCATTATTCAACGGCTGATCACTGCCGATAACATCCACTTGCACTCCTTTGTTGGCAGAGGATGACTTTATGGTTGTCACAATTACCGGAACTGCGATTGCTATGGCAACGAGGATAATGACGCAAGAAGCTATAATGACAGTCCTTTCGTTTATAATCTTCTGCCATCTATTCCGTTGCCTGGTGTCGCTTCCTGCAGATTCGGAATCTAAAGATTCAGACATCTTCCCGCCAGTTTCACTCGTTCAGACTGACTAAATTATCCCTCGATTCACCAATTAAAGCCTGTGCATGCGGGGGTATAAAGGTTCAATCCAAGACTAGGAAGCTTTTAGAACGTGTAAATTGGCTGTGGTTATCGGTTAATGACAAGGGGGTGCAGTTCACAGAGACGTTCGAGGTTGGACGGCGGGTCTCTATAATGGGAGAGGAGAGTAGTTTACCAACTTTCAAGTATTTTTATAACCTTCAAGTAATATAAAGAGAAATTTAGAGTTCCGTAATGTGATCAGGAAGTGGTTATATCCGAGTACACATTTCCAGATCCGTGTCTCCATTATCTCGTGAGAATGGAAGGGTAACTAAATGGTTTGTATTATTCTCCTTTTTTCTTGTACTGGTGAGATTATGAATAAAATAATTCAAGTGTATTTGTTTACGTCATTTAGCGTTTTGGTACTCTAGTTTCTCACTCTTCAGGTTATCTTTCATGTTACTTCTTCATCCTTTGTCATCTGCTCACACTTAATTGATGGATGTGTAGCTTTTCATAAGGAAGATGTTAATCTATTGTCATTATTTTGCCTATGCATGTAAAGAGACTATCATTAACTAAACATACACACTCTAATGGAGTGTAAACAAGATATAGAAGTATGGTACTGCATTATGTCAATAGGGAGTATCAATGAGGAACTATTTGGAGGCTTTCTTCTTAGCTCCAGGTTGTTCACTAGAAGGTGCCACAGAATGTTGAGGTGGAACTGCTCTGAGATTCTCCGTAGAGACTTCATTAGAACCTCCTTGCGTTGCTTGAACAGTAACTTTGTCATCATTTTTTTGCCTTTTCCAGAGAAAATCCAGGGAAGACAACTGTGGCACAATCTTACCAAACATACCGTCCATAGTACTGCCAGAATCCTCATCCTACTCAACAACCTCTAAAGTGTCCGGAAATATTCAGAACAAGAAACAACCAAACACCTCCATTACCTTACAGCTAAACATCAGAGTATGTGTAACAGGGAAACTAGAACAAGAACAATAAGGCTACAAGTCTTGACAAGTCAGATATACAAGATACCTTTGATCTTTTGCTAATATCATAGAGATGACACAGCAAGAATGGAAGTTAGGAATAGAAGGGTTAATGGGGATATTACCAGTTTATGCAGACGTTTATTCCTTCTTATAACCAACTACTATTTTTAGACTTTCATGCTGGTAGATTGGTAGTTGTAATGCTTCACAAGTAGTCTCTATTTTAAGATGAGCAGAGACGGTTGGAAGAATAGGTTATGAATATACCGAAACACCTACCATACAAGTGGACTTGGTTATTCATCTTCCTTGTCTTCAGCATTTAGGCTAGTACCTCCAAGGGCATCCGTATACCACTACTATTCTTTCCTCCCATGGTGTATGGTATTATCTGTAGAAACAAGTGACCAATCTCTCCATGAGTCCAAAGGGTTATCTCTTCCTCATGGTCCTCCAAGTAGTATGACAGTCTTCATTCTCATCAGTACAAGGTCTTCTTCTGGCTCTCTTATAGATCTATCGTGAGCTACAAAATCGAAAGCGGTAGTAGCTCTACTGCATACTATCTTGCAGATTCCATCCAGTTTACAACTTTGACGGTATACTTCAATATGATATATAAGTAGTAAAAGTGTATAAGTTAGGGAAATTTCCATAAGCATTTCACAAAAAGGTTAATACAAATGCCAGCATGGCACAAAAGTTAATTTAAAATGTTGTTCCTTAAAATTAAAATTCTACTGCATTAATTTTGTCCTAAAATACAATTCTCTATAATCTTTGACAGCGACCCACTGTCTATAACATCCTCTGTCTTGCAGGTCTTGATGAGAGACCCGCTATGGAAGACCCAAACTGAAGTGCAGAGACGCAAAACGTCAACATCATGTGCCGCAATAAATGTTGCGCAGTGTCTAAAGTGTGCCCTTATAATTTCATAAATGGGAGTCTCAGCGGTTTTGGATGTTCCTGATTCTTCCTCTGGTGGCTCATCAACCAAGAGAACCTTGAAGAATTCCCTGTAGAGCACTAGTCTTGCTACTGATAGTGTACGGAGTTGTGAGTTTGAAAGGACCATGCCATGGTCAATGTTCACATTATCCACAGAAGAGGTCTCGTGTGGTTTCAGAGTAGGGCCATAATAGGCTCTTTTGTAATACCTTGGCATATCCTTATGGTAATGGTCAGGTATAATGATTGTGTTAAGGCCTTTGCCACCTGGAATGTTTTCGACAAACTTGAGTAAACCACAAATTTCCAAGGCTGCTTCAACGTCAATGTCATCAAATAACATTCTTGGATCAATGAATCTGCGTACAGTCCAACCTCTGAATACGAAGGGCAGTTGAGGTAGGACACCTATAATCTGCCTAGTCACATTCTTTGGCATATCATTCAGATCACAACCATCTAGAAGGACAGAACCTTCTCTATTCTCTGCAAGGTTCTGGAGAACTGACAATAAGGTAGACTTCCCTGCGCCAGTTCTACCAATGACTCCAATAATGTCCGAGGTATCAGCTGAGCATGTAACATTCTTGAGAATAGCATACTTCACTCCCGCTTTTTTATTAACGATATGGATGTTTACATTATCCAACTTTATCCTAGTCATGCCTGGAATGGCGTACTTGGACACGTCAAGCACATTAACCTTGTGTTTAAATAATAACATCTTGAGGCTAGTGCAGTGAACGGCTCTTCTCTCAGCATACTCGTTATGACGTCTTCTACGAAGGGTATCCTTGATATCTTCATCTGCTATCTTATCATCTCCACTTGACGCAGAACGATCTACAATAAAATCCGTCTGATGAATGTTCCTCTTCTTTTCAAACTTAACCTCAGTACCAGGAAGGACAAAATTCTCAAACCTTCTAAACGAACCCATGTAAAGTTCAAGATAACAATACAGCTTAATTAAGACTGCAAGGGTAGTGTTTATACTTACAAAGACAGAATATGTCATGGCATAATATCCAACTTGCACCTCAATACCATAAACCCTAGACTTAACCAAAGGAAATACGAGAAGGAACAGAGAAAGTAATGCGAGTATACCTCTAGAGGTAATTGAACTCCAAAATATTTCAGACTTTGAAAGATAGTCACACCTCAGGTTATAATCAACATGCTCAACAAGGCTATGCATCAATTCCCATTCCTTTTTAAAACTGCGATATATGGGTGATCCCACTATAGAGGATTCAATAGTTGAACCAATAAGATCATATGATTCCAAACGTGCACGGCAAATGTTCCTGCACGACTTCACACAGTAGTATATAATAAACCTAACAATGACAAAGCAAAGTAGAAGAGCCAATGGAGTAGACCACGGCATCATAAAGAACAGAGTCAACATGTGAACCGTAACCTCGATTGACAATAGACAAATCTCGTGAATGAAATAGCTTAGAAAATTGTCAATGAAAAACATATCTATGTGTAAGAATGTGATTATACTTCCCAAAGACTTCTTTATTGCCAACGCTGTAGAGTTATTGGCAAAGAGAGAAGTTATAGAGTACTCATGGACCCTCCTTGCAACATTAAACGATGCACCAGTTATGGCTATAAGACGAAGTAATGCACCAGCCATCACTAATGTTGAAAGAACAATGATCCATCTTGATGCCCTAAAACTATAATCTTTTATGTCAGATATAGAGATTAATTTCCCTTCATGTTCACTTGCACAATCAATAACAGAATCTGAGACTTTTGAAACAATAATAAACTTCGTATTATCCAATGTTGAAAACAAAAGAGTGAATACGACAAAGAAGAATAGAGGCCAACCAGCTGCATGGAAAAAAACTTTGTATGGTTTGAAGTTCTTATTCTCACCACGTTTAAAATTGATCCTGTCATATAACATCTGAACTGTTGGCGAATTAGAGTATCTAGATTCTGTTGATCTCCTTCGTCCATCACGAGTATAGTCATCAGAGCTGCACATCCTACGTAACCTGTCAGGCATGGTGTGAAGTCCCATATTATCTTCAGAAGGTTTTGGAGGTTCAATATGACCAACTTCGTGCTCTATCAAAGACTTGAGTTTGTTGCTCTGTACAAGAGTCGTGTTCTCCATGGCATATATTGGAGCATCCGGGAATGACTCCGATGACTCAGCTGATACACAAGCATCTAATATACGCTTGGAAATTGTTATAATAGTAGCAACATCGTCCTTGGCCAATAGTCCATCATTGAGATTAAAAAGATTCTTGAAGATTGTCTTGGCTACAAATGGATCTAGACCAGTAAATGAGTCATCCAGTACTACAAGGAAGGAATGTTTTGAATTATTCTCTTCCCCATTAGTCTCGCTGAATATTAGGTAGGTGTATATAGCACGAGCAACTCCAATTCTCACTCTCTGACCTCCACTGAGAGAGTAACCATGTTCAGAAATAGTACGCAGGTCACCTCCTTCCCAAGTCGATATGTCATGTTCAAGTTCAACTGCCTTAATGACAGTGTTGTAGACATCCTCATCAAATCTGTGACCAAAGGTAATGTTAGACTTAATGGTACCCTTTTGTAGCCAGACATCCTGAGAAGCATAGAATATTGGCATGTTGGTAGAGAGAGGCAATACAGCCATTGATCCTTCAACAAGAGTCATGTCACCAAGGATAGCCTTGACAAAGTTACTCTTACCAGAACCTTGAGCACCAGTTACAATGGCAAGGTCACCAGTATTGAGGACAAAGTCAAGGTTCCTAAGACAAGTAGTACCAGTATTGTCTAGGAGATCCTTCCTGCTATTGACCCAGGCAAAGGAGGCCTTCTTTAACATCACAACTAGGCCCTTTGGCAGTGTCTTATCCTCATCAGGTAGCGCCTCTGGCAGAGGAATATCCCCAGTAAACCTGTTATCAGGAAGATAAAAGTTTGGAGAACAAGTTCTGAAGAAACGTTCTACTCTTAAGAACGAATTAAGACTAAGTACAAAGAACTTTAGCCTAAATGGAAGCAAATACAAGGGACCAATGATCTTCATAATAACAAAGATTGATGCCAATAGCCCCGAAGGATTGATGATCTTGATATCAGTGGCATCCCTAACTTGGGTGACAAAGTCATTAACCAAAATGATGATATCCAAACAAGTGATCGCTGTAAATATAACCTTATTTATGAGCGATATAAAGAAACGGATGATGACGAGAAGTAGTTCATCATTTCTGGCCTCCGTAATAATATCGTGACCAATGTCATCAAGTGCCATCCTCTCAATCAAGTGTAAGCCAGATATAACTTCCTCAGATTTAGAAATCCTATTATCCCTAATTCCAAAGTAATATTTGAAAAGGATACCATTTATAATCTCCACAAATAACATACAAACAGCCAAAGATAAAGACACCATGAGAATAGTCATTGCTCTCATGTTGAATTGGCGACTCATGAGAATTATGCCATAAGTTAGTGATGTCAAAAAATCCACTAAACCAGAAGCACACTCAACTGCATATGGAATATAGCGTGCATCATTTAGAATCAGACTGTATATCTTTGGTGTGACCTCATTGTTTTTATAACGCCTTGCTGGGCACAAGAGTGGATTATATGTGCACAAGTTTTCTCCGGAACATCCATGGATGATACTGTTGCACTGTCCTCCCTTTGCCTGAAAGTTTCCAAATAGACTCCTTCTGTAGCATAAACCATGTTGAAATATAGTAACACGCAGACAAGCATCCATAAGAAAAGAAACCCTCTCCACACAGTAGTCAAGATGACTCATACCAATCATCTTTATCTGTTCTAATATAATGATCAAAATAGTCAAGGATAAAAACGTCACGAATTTAAAAACTTCCTCTGATAAAAACCTAAGCAACTTGTGCAGGAAAACTGCAATACTCATTCCAACTGCATTAACCACTACCACACCAACCAGTATAGCAAGCAGCCTCTTCCAGTAGGTCAACAAAAGAGCTCTCAATAATATATATTTCACAGGCTTCTTGGCTCTCTTCTTCTCATCTTCACTGAGAACTTCATATGCCTCCAGGCTTGCGATGCCATCGCTAATGTGCTTGGAAAGAATAGGCTGCCATTTGAGAATCTGATCAGCCAGCGGGAGAGGGTGGAGCATGTAAGGATCTAGATACCTTTCTGCCGTTTCTTTAACCCATCCATACATCCATAGCATAAACACGAAATTAAAGATTCCCTTGTCATCAAAATATCGGAATCGCCTACCATTTGGTGCCGTGGTCTTCTTCCTTACCACCTCCACCTCACTCTCCCAAAAGTGGTATTTCTTCTCCAGAGTAGCACGTTCTTCCTCCATTGTGATTAGTTAGATTCCACAAAGATACATTGCAATTTGGGGTGTTATCAGGTCAATGTGTGTCTCTGAGGTTTATAATAAGGGTGATTCTCCTTCCTCCTTCAAGAGGTTAAAGGATGAATTCGGATGTAAACAACCCTTACGGTTAAAACAAAATTATAGTATGGATAGATTGTAGGATACTACTGAGGCTTGGGCGATTGGTCACTATCCCTACATGGGCATCTCCAGAAACCAAGTAGACGAAAGAGTTCTGTGCTTGTATTTGAGATTCACAATTACATTGTGGGAATGTGCAAATATGGTAGTGAATATAACTCTGTGTCTAGTATGATGAGTGCAATGTCTTGTCCAAGAGTTGCTACTTTCTCAGTCTTTAGTTCTCATAAATGTCAATGAAGTAGTTGAAAGACCTAACTTATGTGTCTAGCATGATGAATGTTTTAATGTGCATGGGCCTCTCCACTAGTCATACATCTGCTATACATTCCCTATAAAGACTCTTACATACCATCAACCCTCAATGTAGCTTTAGTATTCCATGGACTCCTGGATGTCTAATCGTTATTCCTCGATCACTAGGCTATAGTACATGCTCCTTTATGACCTTTGCTTGATGTGCTATAGGTCAACAGTCTACTTGCCCTCCAGTTGGATGCAGAAGAGGGGCACCTCTGTAGGCCTTGATGATAAAAGAGCGGTGGCTAGTACCTCCACAGGAATGTCCTAATACTCTGAAATCTCTTCCAGTGGCACTTTTATACGCCACGTTTGTAAATCTCAGTCTCTGTGGCGCTAAAGTCCTTCTTCCGGCTAACGCCTAAAATGTCTAATTCATTCCTGCCTAATTCCTCATTTCATGGATCCTACAACATCCTACTCAATTATTTACACTGACTGTGGATTATGGATGGAAAATGGCGGGTTTAGAGAGAAAATTCCTCTGGCTGAGAAAGGAATGGCACTAAGTGGTGATAATTATCCCGACTTGCGGTGTCGTTATCTAAAGATCAGACGTCTTCAATACACTTAGTCTACTAGACATCGCGGACCATCATTTCACCGATAAATTGCTTATAAGGACGATTGAGGACGACAGATGCTTGGTCTCAGACCATAAAATGTCCAGAACCAGAGGAATGGAGAATGACATGGATCCTAAGGAGATATGCCAACTGTAATTACTATGTAAAAGTATAGTCTGCCATAATAACGTGTAAATGAAGGCTGTGTCAAAATATAAGAGTTTACAAAGCTGCATTTAATAAAGACCTCGTTGTCTAATCTACACTGGGTGAATGCCCTTTTACAAATGCGATTTGTGATTACTTACGTTCAATCTGTAAGTCAAAACAGTAATTTACATGGCTGTTTCCGGTGATTGTTCTGTGAATATCCTCTAGGTATCATCTTGTGAACGCGATTTTAAGTCGTCTATGATTCTCCTAAAGTCATCCCTTTGTACCGATTCCCACTTGTTTCCATTGAGTTGGTAGTAGTAACTCGCAAATACGTCATTGACACCTCTGGCCAGAATGCGCAGTACAGTCGGATTCTCAGCTGGGTGAAGACTCACAGAAAATGCTCTCTGACCGTTCTCACCCTTCCATACAGACTTTCCTCCGTGGGTAACCTCAGTGGCATGAAACCCGGACCTTGGAAAGTAGAATCTGGTGGGTACAGTGTAAAATGGAGCCTCAAAGGCTGTGCACTTGTCAGTATCCTTTTCATCCTCTAGCTTAATTGTAAAGTTTGTGGTTGATTCCAGAGTTATTTTGAGCTTCTTTAGTTCCATGCTGTAACTATTTGTAGGCTTCCATGTGGCGCCATCCCTTAAAAATATCGAATATGGCTTCCCAGATGAGCCTTCTGTTTCAAGATAGACAAGAACTGGCTTATCATCCTTCATAGTAACTATGGACCGTATACACTTCTCTCCAATTTCTCTTTCCCAGATTTTTTCTCTACCACTAACAAGCTTTGTTAGTGGGACATCTCCAATAACCATCATTTTGGTTGGAACTCCATCATAGTCATAGGGTTGAAACAGCCCTTTGTCTAACGCTGAGATATCAAGAGTAGTAGTGTGTCTAGATGTTTGAGGAACTGGAGATTCGTCCACTGCTACATCCGCTACCCTTCTGTCATTACGTCTACTAGTCAAGGACGGCGCATGGTCTTCTTCATAGACAGTTCCATTGGACAAATCCCACACCTGTCTTTGGCCACTTGGTCCAGAAGATTTGTACGCGTCTACCTCATCTACAATGTGACTAGTCAAAACTTCGTCTTCTGCATAGTCGTCTAGAACCTCGATAAAGAGTCTGTCAGTGGGAAGTCTTGAGTTTCTGCAACGGCATAGTCCTACTAGACAGGTTGCCAGAATAACGGAAGATACATTCATCTTCCCTCAAACATTCGTCCATAAGGATATGTCATGAGATACTTGATTAGTATATAGTGTTTTAGGCCCATGATACTTGGAGAAGATAAGTGAAGGGATGAAGAGGAAGAATGGATGAGTAAACAGACCCCATTGGAAGAAGGAAGAAGAGATTCTCTGTAAAAGGAAGATTAGCAAAAGTGTTAAGCATGATTTTTTGCGTCAATAAATAGCGATAACATGGTAATTTGTACCTGTTATATGAGCACCCTTGTAGTGGGATGAGGCCGCTCAATCGCTCTCTGTAGCGGTCGTAGAGATTTATAGCGGTGGTCATTCCCTGAGTTTATCCAATGGAGGACGCAGTATAAAACTTCTATTAACCTTTAAACTTCTTTGGTGTCATACGGAACTATATTAGTCATTATTATGGCAAGTCTGGTAGGCTATCCAGGCCCATTATTCTCTTTGATGCTCATCCTACAGACTCATTCTGGGTTTAAAAATCTGTATCATCTTCTTAAAATTCATGGCTATGCTTGCTGAAAAGCCAAAATCTTTACGCAAGACTTCCTGACAGACAATAGTTGAGTGTCTCTGTCGCCGGATTTCTCTAGTTATCCCAGCCTAATTCTACATTCAAGCCCACTCTTTACATTCATATATACGGCTAAGATGTATATTGTGAGAATATAATCTGCTGTGTGTAAAACTGGCGTAAACTGGAGTGAAATGTCCCATGGAGACTACTCTCCTACTATGCATTAAAAAGGACTACTTGAGACCTGTCACATTTTTACCAAATTTTCTTGTTTATTTATAGGTGTATTGCGCTCCTTTATCTCCAATGTACCCTGCCAATACCGCTGCATGCAAGCTTAAACTCCAACTGCCACAACTCTCTTCAGCGTCATTATAAATCATATCCTGCACAGTATGCAGAAACATCCAACAGAAACACCATTATTACATTATAACAAAGATGATTAAAACAGTGGACTTGTATACTTAAGGCACAGTTAGCCATTAAAACGAGGGTCTAGTGTGACAATCCTTTAGCATATGTTTTGGGCCATCTATGGGTACATGGATCCTGCACCACCATATTTCCCTTTTACCATGACTATAGATTCTGTGAGAATTTTACAGAACAAGTCGAGCTCCGGTTACGCCAAAAACATTGAGGGAGTGTGAACAAGAAACCTCCATTATCTCCGCTTCTGACCATGATCTTAGGCCCAAAATTGGCACAAGAGGAGATGGTAGAATTAAACTATAGAGGTGAAAAAATTGAAATTTAAAAGTGACGGAAACTGCACATTTGAGGACGGAAGAGTCCACACAACATCGCCGCCCACTTTATGGTCCCAAATCTCATTCTCTCCGTAATTCAGCTTTAAACTCCTGTGTTTCATGATTTAAAATATTTTTGCACCAAAGATTTGGGCAAATAGTTGCAGTTTTAACGACTTACTAACCCTTTAAATACATCAAAATATCGCAATCTGTTCTTTAAATTGCCAAAAAACGGAAAAGTGGAGGGCTCAAGTATCACGAGAAGAAGTTCCTGAAAAAGACAAAATTCGTTCGACTTGAAGAGTAAAGATACGCGCAGAGAAACCGAGATATTGAGACGGTAGATGGTCCAGTAGCCAGAGGACTACCACAAGTAGGTCAAGGAGCTCCTGTCTCTCTACATCTGCATTTTTCACGGCGACAATTACCCTTTAGGTACAATAAACTGAATGGAAACATTGTAAAGCTGACAGAATAACTCAGAAAGCTGCCAGATGATGACCCGTTTAGGACTAACATAACGGATTCCATGTTGGAAGTTTTGTAAATGGCACGAGTAAAGTATGTGCTCCATACTATGTAAGATATGGAGTAAGATGAGGGTCCTAGCAATACTATGGAAGGAGGATAGTATATGGGTATCAAACATTCTGTCATAGATATTGCCAAGGATGCTAAAAATAATGCTCCAACTACATACTATGGGAATGGTATAAGCCTCACCAGGAAAGATGAACCAGAGATTAGAACGAGCTATGGAAGGAATGAAAAACAACCACTCCAGAATTACAAACAATACAGACATAAACTTCCGGAAAGTGGTGGGTGGTCACCAACTAGTTACGAACTAAGGGCTGTAAACCATGGAAATAATAAGCAGGAGGGATTGGAGACGAAGGGTAAATTTGAACGTTATAGGGAGGTTTCTGTACTCTACTGGCTGTGTGATGAGCAAAATTCATTTCCACTGATCATTGGTCTTGGTGAAGGTAAACCAATCTATTTTAAACGAGAAAATGAGACTACTAACGAATGGGAATATTCCAATATTGTACCTCCAGCTAATTTATCAGACTACCAGAGGGTGTTGAACCAACTCAATGAGAATTTCAAAAATGTAGTTATAGTCAACCTCAATGCCGATAAAGATAAGAAGTACTGTGGCCATCCTTCTTTGAACTGCTTCAAGAGTCCTACGGAGAGTTCTGATAGCAATTGTTCTCATAATGGAACTACATTCGTTATCGTCACAGTTTCAGATTGTATAGATACTAAGATTCCTAGTGGTTTTAAATGTCTTAAGCACTCTCCCTCTGGAAACAAGATGAGAGTTTTAGGAACATACCATGGCAACTCTATGATTTCATTTAAGGAGTCAGTTGTAGCCACAGAATATAGATATGTAAACGCTTACTATGTGGCAGGACATATTAATGCTAAGCCTTTGTTATTAGAACTGTCAAATGGAGTGGATCAGGGAACATCAATGCTTTGTACTCTTACAAATAATAAATGGGTGCCTTCAAACTTATCCAAAAATGATCTTACTCAGGTACTTGATCAGGAGAATTGTCTGCGAAACAGCATTGTTATGGCTAATGTGTCCAATGATGAAACATATTTCTGTAAGTGCGGGAACAACCATAGGGAGATTCATGTTAAAAAACACAATGAAAATCTACCAGTTGGGTCTGAATTGTATGAACATACCCTTGAAAGTACAGGAGGTAGAGAAACTCCAGAACCCTCTTTTAATGGTCATAGGCTTATGGATGACATTAAAGATGTTACATTGCCCGAAAGTCCAGTGACAGATGTAAAGAAAATATACGTCTACCTCTGTAAAAGTAACACAAATATGCAGTTGCTAATTTATATGGACAATGGATCAGAGCCTGGAAAATGGTTGGAAAAGATTTATGGAGGCAATACATGGACAGAAGCTAACTCTGTTTCTTTGTCTGGAGCAAAACCAACTGATAGCAGTTCCAAGGAGAAGATTGGGAAAGGACTTCATGAAGTTTGCAAGAAACTTAAAACTGGTGGATGTGGATATGCAAATAGTGCTACTACCTCTACTACTGTACATGGATCCTCTCAAAGTGGTGGAAGCTCCCGTAGTACAGACAGAGATGAAGGATCAAATTCAAGTGATGAAAACTCTTCTAGTAACACTCTTCCATCTTCATCTCAACCAGGTGCTAGGGGACCTAATGAACCTGATCGAAGAGAAACTGGTGCTAATGGTATAGATGACAGAGATGGTGAAGGCGCTCTCTACTACTGCTGGAGTAAGAAGCTCTGGTGATCCGGATGGAGCTCAATCTGAAGGCGGTGCTGAAGGACGAGATAGAGGGCTAGACTCTGTTGATGATAATTCATCTGCTACTAGTAGTGAAGCTCAAGATAAATCCAAAGTTGCTTCTGGAGGAGCTTCTGATTCTACAGATAAAAAGGACCCTTTTCAGAAGGTAATTGAGTTCATCAATGATCACCATAATGAAATAGCACCATCAGTTGGTGGAGTATTAGGAACTGGTATTCTAGGTCTTGCTGTATGGAAGGCCCCTGCTATATTTAGCAGGGTACTTGCAATCTGCATTACTTCTGTATAATAGGGGATTACTCTCTTGTTTTGTCACATTTGTGGAAAAATTCATTTCCGATACTCACCGATAAACAATAATACGGAGGAACCGTAATGTACGGAGTGCGATTAACATATCCTTTTTATTTTTCTTAGCCTCTATACAAGGGTCCATGTACTGCAAAATACCCATCTACTACTACATGGCCATATTTGGCTACATTTAGTTTGTCTATACTGCTATACTTGTCAATAGTAACCCCTCCATCCACATTAAAAATACTGTGCATCCTCCCAAACTTTTCGTCGAGAAGATCAGCGCCACTTAGGGTGGACAAGTACGTTTCTTTACCATGTATAGACATGAATTATAGACTCTCTTGTGGTTCTAAAAGTGAAGTGGTATGAAAAAGGAAGTCTCATGAAGTCCTCAATTTTCGCGGTTTTAGACGTTTTTTCCGATCTCACTGACTTTTGCATTGGATGGAATGTAACAAGGTCCTGAAAAGAGTCGTTTGGTGGTCCATTTTGTCGAAGGAATCACTTGCTTTACCCAAGAATGCTCTCTCTGGATTGTCCATATGAGCCTCGTAAAATGCCTTCTAGTAGTACATGTTGATGTATTGTGCTGGTGTATCTATGGAGAAGTCCACGGTACAAATCTTGGGCTCTAAACGGTCTTTAGACGAGGCGAAGCATCCGGTCTAGTTCCTGGCATGCACTGTAAATGATTCGGAAATGACCAGCGGGGCTCCATATCCTCACTGTCCTTTTTGCTAGACATAAACACATACATCTCTCTGAGTCAATAGAGTAAAGAGTAATGTGGATATGAGTTTAGCAAATAGAGGAGTCCATTCACCAGTTTATGTGTCTATGGGACCAGCTGAGCTGCCGATGCCGCCAACACTTTAGACCTTCCAGTGGATAATTATGAATCCTCAAGTAGAAGCCCAAGCTAAACCAGTGGTGACTCCGCAAGCAACAGGAGCTCCTGCTCTTCCTAAAGCTACCCAGGAATCTCAGAAACCAGCTACAAATCTCCAGGGTGATGCCAAGAAAGAGCAAGACGGGAAGCAAGTCCAACCTACTCCTGTGCCTGATTACAAATCTAAGATCGACTCTTCACTGTTTGATGTAGAAGAAGGACAAGAGAATGGCCTTAGAACTCTCAACCTAACAATCAAGGAGGGTACCTCTACAAACAGGCTTTAATACGATGGTCAGACAGTTTGGGAAGATGATAATAAACTATGTCTCTCAGCTGTCTTGTATCTGGACGAAGGAAAGCCTACTCTTGCAGTACTTGTTACCAGGGATACCACTAATTAATCTGCCCTAGATGTAAGGGTTGTGTTATATGTGCGTTATTAGTTCCTACACCCTTGTAGACACTACAGTTTCCTGTAGGTTTGGGGAATAATCAGAACAGGTCTTTATAAATAAGATTTTTCGATTAGATTCAGGTAGGCATTGCCTTTATCTCTATCGGAATGGACTTCCAATGCTTATTCATCGTAGTTAAAGAGCCTAAGATGATATATTTTAGAGAATATATCTCTAAAATAAGAAATATCTAACAATCGATATTTTTCACCAAAAGATTTCGACTCCTTCACCTCAATAGATACTCACGGATACTCAACACACAACGCAGTAAAATCTGCCAGTAGGTAGACTTCCTTCTAGACTAGTCTAAATGTAAAAAGCAGCATTAGCACAAAACCTCTCTTCTCAGGGAATCTTGGCTAGATAGAGCAGTAAACAAACTCCGGGGATTTAATGTTTTAATGCAGTATACCAGAATACCATAATTCTGCATCTTTTGTTCACACTCCGTCAGAGTGTATGCTTAATTAATGGTAGCTCCCTTTACATTTATAGGTAGTTTAATTAGTTTATGTCATGAGATACTATCTATAACCCATTATTTATGTATTAAGAGATTGTAGGTCTAGAAGAGAAAACAGAAGATTCCTTGGAGATATTTACAGAAAATACTCCTACTGGTACATTAGACTCATTGGTAATCTTGGTACTGTGGAGAAGGGAGACCACTGACTCACTAGTAGACTTCTGGAGCAAGGATGTACAAAATAGCCATATTCTCAACATAGTCACGCTAATAACTTTATGGATTCTCCCTATGGATATAATACAAACTCATCTTCCATAAACGTGTAAATCTCTATGGTAAGGAGTTAGATCTGCATAAACCTTCATACGAGTACTTTATTATTCTGCCTGTTGGCAGTGGTATTTGCCTTTATCCATACAATGGATTTGATGGTCCCTATTTGGATAGCAAATTCCTGGATGTAATTTTCGGTCGTTATTCAACGTCTTTGTAGTATTTATAACGACGATGAACACGCTCCAGGTTTGAAAAACTACCATGGAATACCCAAAGACTGCATTTGTAATCTGATCTTGTCTGCATTACAGCTGGGCTTACAACCCAGGCTAGAATTTCCGCAAATTAATCACTTGTTTTCAGTGGTTAGAGTCTCATGCTCTTCACCAGCAGGTACAGAAAAGTCCTTCATGGATCGGAGTCTGCTCTCAAAAACTTTCTTCTTTATTCTTTTCCAAAAGTTTCCATGCCTCTCGAAACAGATCGCGTCACATGACTTGGTTTCCCTTGTACATACACTTAGAAGGGAGGGATAGCCGTCTCTAGAGAAAAGGTACGCACTTGTGGATACTTCCTCGAAGCTATTGGAGGCCCAGACATAGCTTCCACCATCCACAATGACCTCCAGATTACGATCTCCTCTTGGAGTAAAGGTCTTGTAGTTTACTCTGTAAATTACGTCATCTGTTACAGTAAAGGCTGAGGGGTCTGGATTTGCAATATCAAGAACAGGTTCTGAATCACTAATTCTCGTGGATCTTGACTCCCACTCTAACGAATCCATGGATCCAAAATCAGAGCCATAGTTACGGGGAGCTTTTCGCTCCTTATTCCGTTTACTACGACTCATTAAGCCTGCAGAAATTGCCAAAATTCCCATGCTCCTCTTGGCATTCTTCCCTTCTTCCTTCTCTGCTCCATTGAGCATCTCGTAAAACTTCCTGCCCTCTATAGAATGCACTGAAGTGTTGGTCCGTTTAAAATACTTTGACTGGAAATCATCGCCGCTTTTTATATTGAGAAAAAATATGGTTGACTCCTCCAGTGGGAATGCTTCTACATTTGTGCATGTTTCATTCTCCTTTGCAGTCCAGATAGAAACACTGCCTTCCCTAACAGAAGAAAAATAAAAGCCTTCGTTTGCCGTAATTTTGTTGTAGCTAGAGCCCAAAGTAGTTCCTCTTTCTATGGATGTATTCTTATTGGGCACCAGAACGTCAAGGACTAGGGGAACTGTCGATAGTTTGTTTCTCACTATAAGTCTGACTGGAGGATCGAGTTCCTCGTCAAATTCACTCCTTTTACAAAAGCAACAGCCACGAAAACAGTCCGCAATGCAAGCCACAAAGGAGCCTAGTATACCCGCACTACATTTACTTGACATGCAAAATATGTAGACAAAGGGACTCAGTCTCATAATTTCCTATCCATATCCTCAAAGAAGAAGCATCCAAAATGGAGCGGAATTTATCCCGTCAAAACGGTATTTCTAGGGATACTAAAGAGTCTTGAAATTGATAGTGTACTAGTAACCACGGAAATGTAGTGACGAGCCTTTTCATTCGGGAGAATGGAAATTCCAGAGTCTATTAGCAAATATTATGTCCATAGAGGACTGTAAAATTCTTCTCATTAATGTATATCGAGAGACTAGGCGATCATGATTTGAAATGGCCAAGTAGAGACCGTGTTTGTAGCCTCGTGTAATGAGTCTATAGAATTCATAAATGGTATGTAATGAACCTCCTATGGACTAGCACTCGGTATACCACCATTCAGGATGCTATAAATGTTCTGTTTTTACCTATTATCCACACTGGGGTTTGATCTCAACGTTTCTGTTTAATGCACTCTCTTGTCCTCATCGGTGGCTAAAAAGGGCTGACTGGTCATCTACTAATGAAAATTCGATTTCCTTACAACTTTACGCATGACTGTAAATGTATAAATGTGGAGTTTGCGGAGAATATGCCACGCTAAAAGATGCATGGCTCCCGGAACCGAAATACGAACATTTGCTGTATTGGACTGTTGCTGTGAATCTAGGCTTCCAGGGTTGTTATAAATATTCGGAGACTATATATTTATGTTTAAAGACGTAATGTAGTCCTTATATTGCCTAAAATGGGCCATTGGCAATCCAGACAGTGAGAGATTCCAGTGGATCAACTCTCGTAGTTCTTAAACGGGCATATTAAGCACTCAGACTACTCTCTTGTTGCAAACTTCAAGAGTAAAGCTAAAGAGACCAACTAGAAATGGAGAATTTGTAGCATATTGCTCTTACAAATTCGGGAATTACCCGCGAAGAAGAGGCTAGCACTCCATGATCCGCCAACAAATTGCACAGAACGTTAGGCATTTGGATATTCTCTGTATATCTTCAAACAGAGATCTTTAACATTCATCATAATATGAAGAAGGAGACGGGTAACTCAGGTAGGATAGGTTGCCAATGTATATAATCTTCCCCAACTTTTCATCCACAAATCCCACTCAAATGAATGACTTCAACATAACCTACAATCCATGAAAACTCTGGGAATGAGTAAGCGGGAGGAATGGCGTAACACCTCTCTTCTTCACCCCAGAAGTAAACTTCCATTTCATTCGTAGAATGAAAATATGTCTTGTACTATACCTTGTACACATTTGTAGAGTTTGTGACTCTTGTTTGGTCGTATGTATTGTAGGCTATTACAAGAGGATAGCCCATTGTTGCGGTTTTTACAAGGATACATTTGAACAACTAAAAACGTTAGATGTTAGTGACATTGATATCGATACAGTGCGCTTGCGTTCACACACCATTGGACGCTACAGAGAAAATATACTCTATCCTAACCTCCAACCATACACCCGCATCATAGAAGATCCATGTACTATATGGTCTGCAAAGCCCAAAGAGGTTTGTAGAGGCATAGAGTTGCACTATTTAGACAACAGACTAAAGGTTCTCAAGCTACTTATAGACAATGGAAGCAATTATTTTAAAAATGAATACTATGAAAAGGTCCACAATGAATGGAAACTTAGCACAGTAAATGCAGTTTATAATGTACAAAAGGTAATAAGAGAATAGTTTGGGGCCCACAAAGTAATGGGACCTCCATGAAACATCACCTAAGTCAAAGACACTTTAACAAATTTCATCAACGTACTTGTCTTGAACATGCCATTTATGCAAATACAAATGCTCATTACGATTGTCTGTCCTTTTTGATGATATCCAAGAGTTCTTCAACTCTGTGTAGAATGTTGCAAGGGTCTCCAATGTTTGCTATGACGTCCCTGCTCCTGTTGAGCGCAATTTCTGCATTATAGTCGTCATTCAGGTGATGATAGCTGCATGCCATGTTGTAGTACAAGACTGATATAAGCCTGTGATTTGCGTCTCCACCTGTGGCAGTCAGGAGAATTTTTAGGGCGTCTTCGTAGTAATTGCAGGCCTCTTGATATTCCCCTTCTAGGTCCGCAATTCCGGCGAGATTATTCAGTGAATATACCGAGCACAAGTAGCTCATGGCGGTTCCAAGTGACTTACTGCAAGATAAATATGTGTATAGAACAAACATACTCTATTTCGAGCGACTCCTTCAGCGCCGATTTCGCAGCCTTGACGTCACCCAAATCGCGCATAAACACACCAATTAGATTTAAAATGTTGGCAACCTCCCTCGACTTTTCTCCCCTAATCTTTTTCCATATCTCGTAGGCGTTGAGGTAGTTGTCCTTGGCCTCGTTGATGTACAAGAGGGACTGGTGCTGGCACATTGCAAGGTCTAAATTGGTCCTGTGATGATGCAAATCATGAAACAAACCGGTGAACGACTGGGCAATGTCCTCGCTGTAGAATTTGAGCGTCATTAGCTTTAGCTTCAGGGCCTCTTTGAGCGTTTTAATGTGCGATTCCATTTCATTCTCTCTCACATTGTACCTGTATCTGTCATGTATAATGTGTATACGGTGAGAAAGCCATCTGAATGGGTACAGAGAGCTACACATTCGAGGGGCAAAACTCACCCGGTCATAAGGATGGTGTCCTTTGGCCCATGTGCGATTTTGATGGTTTCTGGCTCCTCGTTAGAGGTGGAAAAGTGGCGGTAATGTGCTCGAATTGCCAAAATTTTGGCGCTTTGCGCCGTTAAAAAACTCTTCCTGGACACAACTCTTCCATTTCGTACCAAATTTGCGATATTCCACCCGTTTCTCAAAATATGTTGAAACATGACCGATGAACTTTGGGTATATGGCCGTAAAAATGATCCAAAAGGGCTGATTTTCGTCTTGCCTTGAGCGCCCTTGCTGACGAGTCAGCCCCCCGGTTGTACCCTGAAAACTCGTCCCTTGCGCTATCCAAGGATATGTCTCTGCAGATTATGCTACCGTAAAAGGTGTGACTGAGTTTGTGGTCCAGAAACGCCAATTTAGACCAAAAAAATCAACTCCATGTGTAGAGCGCATATTGGGCCTGTGACCTCGTCGCTGCTGAAATTCACTGGAAATTAACCGTAAACTCGTCACCAGGGGACGAAAATTTCTTTCATCACAATTTTTACGCAATTTGCCATTTTTAGGGTGTGGCATTCCGCTAGATTTTAGGATTCTGGCCTTTACTCCTCACAGGTATGCCAAATGGCCTTTACCGGCCCCTTTATGCCATGAATTTCTATATACTTGTGTTATTCCATACGATTGTTGCATTTACGCCGTGGTTTGCGGTTGTAATGGCCCGCATTTGCGGCTATCCCTTCCGTCCGGATTTTCATGGATACTTCCGTATATACACACCCATTGATGCTAATGCTGCGGTAGGACACAAGATGGGACCTCCTTCCAGATCTGGTTTGGGCGACTGCCGCTTTTACGAGCAGAAATTCCCCAAGCCCGAAGAGCTTGTCATGGTTAAAGTTAACAGGATCGAGTCACAGGGCGTTTATGTATCATTATTGGAATATGACGACAGAGAAGGTGAGTCTAGGTGTTGAGACATCTGCTTACAACAACGTCTAGGTCTGATTCTATTATCTGAGCTCTCCAAGAGGAGATACAGAAGTATAAACAAGTTGGTGAAAGTAGGACGCCACGAGGTCGTCCTGGTTTTGCGTGTAGATCCAGTAAAGGGGTACATTGATCTGTCAAAGAGAAGAGTATCACCCGAAGATATCGTAAAGTGTGAGGAGAAATTCTCAAAATCCAAAAAAGTGCATCAAACTGTCAGACACATTGCACAGGTAATGCGTTGTAAATGTCGACATTCCACCGCAGAAGCATGGTATATCCGTTGAGGAACTCAACAAAATTTGCATATGGCCCCTCTATCACACATATCCACATGCTTTGGACGCCCTAAAGGTGTGTTTATCTACCCGTCTCTAAATGCGCACAGGAAGCCGCTGTAAATAGCGAGAATGTTTTCAAGGGACTCCCAATTTCTCAGGACATTATCGACTCACTTATCCAGGACATCCAGCTCAGACTCACTCCACAAGCCCTCAAACTAAGGTTTGTCATTGTCCATCTACATAACCGACTACAAATTCCACTCTGTGTCGCAGAGTGAGCCGAATGTCGGTATAAAAATAGAAACCGTGTAACCAGGCGTTGCAACTCCTGGCAAGGGGCTTTCTTACACTTTTCTCTAATTTACACAATCACATTTCAGGTGTACAATCGATGTTTGGTGTTTTGGTCCGGATGGTATCGATGCCGTAAAGTTGGCCCTTAAAAAGGCAAAGGACGCTCACGCTGAAGTGTCTGTGCGTCTTGTGGCTCCTCCCCAGTATGAAATCGTTACGAGCTGCCACGATAAGGAAAAGGGAATTGCCCTCATGAACAAGTGCCTCGAAGCCATTGAAACTGAGATCAAGGCCCACAATGGCGGCGACTTTAAGCAAAAGTGTGACATTATCATCATGGGTGACGATGATGAGAAGCATCTTGAAGATTTATTGGAGATGCATGAAAGCAGTGATGAGGAAAGTGATGAAGAGGAAGATCAAGAAGAAGAGGATGAGGGCATGGGCCTCGTTGACGAGTCTTTAATTCCACAAGATGTTGAGGTGAATGAGGAAGATGAGGACTAGGTATTTTAAAATGGGATAAAGTGTAGGCATTTTATTTACGTTTCAACTATTTTCTTGTTTAGTAGAGTAATTTTAGAGTTTTATTGGTGCTTACTTTTATTTCAAATGCTTACCTCTTTTGTAAATTTGTTGCATGCACAGTGATTTTTCATGACATTACACGGCCACATTGTTGTCTACCGGGCGGATTAAAGATGCGCAAGAATGGAGTCGAACGGGTGATTGTCAAGGATGCTCTGGCTCTGTTCCTAGAGAAAAGTACCGGAAGCCCGTCAAACATCCTTGTCTAGGATCGATATGGCGGATTTCCATTGACAACATTACGGATGGCACTAGTTCTTGGGTTTACAACTCTAATGGCTACAGCATATACACCAGAGCCCTCTAGACGAATTGACGTATTAATCACTACTTAGACATGTGTATGGGGATCCTCATGCAAGTTTTGTATTCATAGCTATTTGAGGTTCTGAAACTCAAGAACTAGAACAATGGCAAATGCAGGTAATGGAGTCGTAATTGATATTGATAAGTGGGAGAGTTATAAGGATAATTCAGGGTCGACGGCTATTGATATCTCGGTAACGAGAATAGATGGTAGTACATACACATACAAGGTTCCAGACGGATACACCGAGTTTGAGCACTCCATAAAGCCAGAGGGAAGTAATCAAAGATCCTTTACTATTTTGGCAGTAAAATATGGAAATTATGGAAATATCTCTTCCATACAGAAGACTCCCAAAGTAACCAGCTTATCCGTCTACTACTGGACGCATAGTCCTGGAAAGACCAATCCCCTTTTAATCAAGTTTGTGAAGGCAGATTCTTCAACCGAACTTGTTTGGTATGAGAACAAGAGTACTAAAGATGAGAGTAATACCAACTGGAAGAAGATTGAAAGCCCCTTAGATATAAGTAACCTTTCTACACAAGCAGGTTTAGAATCTAAACTGGATATCATAAACTGTGAGATGAACAACGTGGTTCAGATAGATATTGGAAGAACTGCTGAGGTTCCTTATTGCCACAGTGAACAGGCACAAAAGAGAATAAAAATTACACATGAGAAAAGTCAAAGTTTTGAAGGGTTAACTGCTTATGTACATTCAACAAACATGGACAAATACTCAGAAGATTCTACATTTACAATTTCTGATTTTACAAACGGCATTACACAAACTGGGTTTGATACACCAATCTATCATGTTACTAAAGTTGTGGCATTCTTGCACGGCAACAGTCCATTATTGGTTTATATTCTCCCTCAAAAGGACTGGTACAGAAGAAATTCTTCCCTTGAAAACCAAAAGGCCTGGGGAAAGGTGGAGAAACTAAAAGACATGGATCCTAGTAACCAGAACGATGATATTTGTAAAATACTTGAAACGCTTGGTATACTAAGAGGTGTATGCTCTAAAAGTGAGAATAAAGGGACAATGGTAACGGAAGGTACTATAGACTATTTGCATGCAAGCACAAATGGACATCCCCAGGGCCAAAATATCGTAGGTTACGGAACAGATGGATATTCGTCTCCTTCGCGAGCTTCAACCTCTGGGCCCGGAGGAACTTATAGTGGACATACACAGTCTACGGTGGGAGTGGGTAGTAGTAATGGAACATCAAGCAGTACCTCAGGAGCAATTACTCCGACAAGCGACTCTAAAAATCCCAGTAAATCCCTTAAAAAGGACGAAGGTATGGGATATCTTTACCTATTACTCCTACTTCCAACGTGTGTTCTATTTTGTTTAGTCATTTATTTGGCCTTTTCACGTTTTTGTGTAAGGATGACTTGATGTTTCTAATTCTGGATACTAACACTTTGTAGATTCTTTTCATAATTACGACCTTTTAATTTCAAGATAATGATTGGCAAAGTCTCTAAATAAAAATATGCAAAAGAACAGGAAGAATCTATCGGAGACAAGCGGATTTTAATTTGGCACTTCCGGAGTATTGTTTCATATTCTACAACCAGTTACATTATATTCGTTCTTCTAATCATATATAGCCACGAGATAAACGCAGAAACCTGGAATATAGCCTCTACTCTTTCATTAAATTAACAGTGACATATTTCATACACACCATTATTCTTGTACATTATGCCTCTATTTGCAGATGATCTCTTCATCTCTTTAATATACATAAACTACAAGTTCATGTTTATAATTTTTATTCCACCTTTATTATTCCCAGGAAGAACATTTCAATCTTATTCTTCCCCCATAGCTAATGGGCGGAATATAACTATTTTAGACGTATAATCTGGACTGGGAAGGATGGATCCTTAGCATGAGAATTACCACAGCGTTGTTAGTACTACAAATCGTACTGCAACCCTGTGCCTGGTCAGTGAATTTGGACATTGCTGCCATAATAAATCCTGAATTTATTCTGGAATCCTACCCGGAATGTACTTTAATTGGGCGTGTATATAGAGCAAAGAATAAGCTTTCAGTTTACAAGGTATTACATAGGGGAGGAGTCCTGTGGACCAAAGAAGAGAACGAGGAATGTATTAATGTACAAGTCTTTTACAGGGACAAAGTGCCTCTCTTCCTCCACATTGTATTCGCAAGAGATAATGCATTTGAGGATGCCTATTATGTCTACGGGAATAAATGGGAAGCATGTACGGAAAATGCATTCAGAGAGGCACTAGAAAAGGAGAGAATACAGACCTTGAAGATCGACTCTCCTAACCCATTATTGGATATTTGTTATAGTTATGGAAACCCAGTCTATGATAAAATCTTTACGTCAAAAAGAAGATGCAAAATAACAAGAGTGGAGGAGAATGGGAATACCATATGGGAGGCTAAAGAAGGGGAACACCTGTCACATTCTAGGCTGTTACTGGAGAATAATAGACCAAAACTCCTTACTGTTAACTATTCAAATGTTGTAGAATTTTTTGAACTCTCATACGGGTTGTGGCAAAGGATCGATGGGAATAAATTTAAATTAAAATCACAACTAATAGAACTCAAGGTCAGAGCTGGAAACTCCATTATTGACATAAATAATATAGAAAATGGCACTGATTACATATCTGAATACCAATGTTTTAATTGTTCTGCAATACTATTCACTCCCAAAGAGGATGTCAATATCATAGTTGACACAGATACGATTATTTGTAAAATGTCAAAGAATTCAAAGCTAATTCAAGTTATAGTCCATAGAGAAATATCATCTAGTTTAATGAGCGTAAAGTATGAAAAACACAATGAAAAAATTCATGCATGTTTTGTGAATGTTTATGGTTCGTGGGAGAAGGTAACAAATAATAATCCGAGAATATTTAAACTATTCAACCACAAGACCGTAAAAAGTGTAGCTTTAAATATTAGTGATCCACACGATAGCACATGCAATATAGAGTATAAAGGAAATCCAATTTACAGAAAGGTTTTCCGTCCCAAGGAGGCCCACAAAGTTATCAAGATTATTAGTGAGAAATATAGCATTTGGGAATCCGAGGGAATTTATCATCTTTTAAAAGCTGCTTTATACTTTAATAGTGATAAAATGACATTGCTCTATATTAAACATACGGGTGGAAAAGTATATTACAAATTCTCCAACAGGATTTGGAAGAAGATAAGAAGTATAAGCTTTAAAAATAGGAATAATATGCTAAAAATGAAAGACACTATCAAAGGAGTAGTTAAACATGGTGAGAAGAAGGTAAATTTTTATAATGGCACTTTGTTAGAACTATACCAAAATGACTATTTTGATGCGCATATGCACATGTATCACTTGTATCATAAAAAGGAGCCGGGTGTTCACGAGTATCTCGTAAACATGCTATACACTAAGCGTAACAACGATGAAATATCGTTTTATTTGCCCCAACTATGGTTTGTTTACTTGCATAATCACAAGTTTGTATAGCCAACTTGCAATAACAAAGTACGGAAAGTCCTCGTTACACAGATTCCTGCTCGATAGAGCTTCAGGATCTATGCACTTTGCTCTGCAGCTATCATGGTTTTACCAGGCTGTATTGGACGATCAAATGTCGAGTAAGTTTCCATTCAGCCTTCACAGTCTGTACAGAACATGACCGGTTATCCCAAAAGATCACTCAGGAGACAGAGATGGCAGTGGTCAACTGTAAACTGATAACACCGTCAAACTTTGTGAGAACTCAGACTGATGCTGAAAGGTTAGCGTCCCCTAATCTACTGGACAGAAGACTCTTTATCAAGTCGTTGAACAGAGACGTATACACCGATGTGAACTCACTACTGGTTCCTCAAATGCCAAATTCTCTGGTTCACAACACATTCACTCTATCTTGTCCGAACTCCAAGGTTAAACTGAAGGGTGTGCACACTAGACTTGGTAATCCCCTGAATCTGGAAACACATCCTCTCTTTGACTGCAATGATGATGTGTTCCTGGAGTTGCAACGGCTGATGATGAAGCAAAGACGTCTCAACTATTTTAACCTGCTCAACAACTTTGTGAGTCTGAGTATGGAGGTGTCAATGTTGCTTACAACCGAGCCGAAGAGAGATGCCAGAGAACCCCTTTTGAGGGTCTTTGCCAGTGCTTTGAATGAATGGATGTTACTGCGTAGATGTACTGTTGCAGCCTATGAAGAGAGCTTTTCCTACACTGGACTCTCTATCCCGCTAAAGTCCATAAGTCACCTGAATGACAAGACGGCGTTCCAGATGCTTCGCATAGTCGAAAATGAAATCAAGGTTTTCTTCTCCAGAAAGAGAGCTCCTTTTGTCTTTTACATTGAATTTGCCAACTTGGATGAAGACGTGGAGGCTGCCAAGGAGATGGATAAAGGCTTGACTGCAAAGAACTTTTACGTCTTTAACTCCATTGTACAAGACTTGCTAAACTATGAAATACTTACTCCAACACATATCGCAACAATTAAGGACCCTCTGGAGTGCATCCGCTATGCCCTGGGCATGCTGCCTCCGGAGAAGATGACAGCCTACGATGACGCTGTGCTGGCCAGAGACGAAGAAAGTGCGCAATCAGAAATTGCAAGTAATGGAGGCGGCAATGAGGATGAGGACGATAAAGATGATGAAAGTGACGGAGAGTTGAGACGAAGTTCCTCATGTACTCAGAGCTTTACGACCAACAAGACCATGCTCAACGCTAGAACCCACTCTACAAGCTCCAAACACCGTGGTCTCAAGGACCTTACTCCTGAGGAGACCAGGGCAGTCATATGGCCAGAGACGTTTGAGACGAAGAGGGAGCGTATTCGCAAGGCATCTCCGTATGGACACCTAAAGAGTTGGCAGTTGTGTGCCTTTGTTATCAAGGGTGGCGATGATTTACGCCAGGAGAACATGGGCCACCAGATTTTGAGACTCTTTTCCAAGATTTTCAGGAAGGCAAAACTGCCACTTTGGCTGCGTCCCATTGACATTCTGGTAACAGGTTCTAGCTCTGGCATCATGGAGTTTGTGCACGACACCTGCTCCGTCGATGTAATCAAGAGAAGGTTTAACGCAGAGTCGATAGCTACGGTGTTTGAGAAACTATTCGCAGACAACATTTACGAAGCCAGGAAGAACTTTATAGAGAGCCATGCGGCCTACTCTCTGGTTTCCTACCTGTTACATGTCAAGGACAAGCACAATGGAAACATCATGTTGGACTCCAAGGGACACGCCATCCACATTGACTACGGTTACTGTCTGACTAATTCACCAGGTAACATCAACTTTGAGGCGACTTCATTCAAACTCACAAACGAATACATGGACGTTATTGGCGGGGAGTCATCAGATAACTTTGCCTACTTTAGGACACTCGTTATAAACGGACTGTTGGAGGCGAGGAAGCACGTTGACCAGATTGTCTTGCTGGTTGAGATGATGACGTCGGCTAGTAAGATGCCATGTTTTGTTGCTGGGACAATGTACACCATAGAAGCCCTCAAGGACAGATTTATGCTGAACCTATCGGAAGAAACATGCAGGAGGAAGATCAACGAAATGATCTATGCGTCCATCAACAACTTTAGAGCCGTACAATATGATAACTTCCAACGTCTAACCAATGGCATAATGTAGCCCAATGCCATACTTAAAGCGTGCGTTTCATTAATATTATACTGTTAACATACTTTCTCTAGTGCAAAATTAGAGTAAACTGTGACAAATGGAATGAACAAGGTGAATGTATTATGCAACGAACACTCAGCTTAAATTGTTACTTAAACATCCAGAGACGATTCTGTATACGGCTACATTTCTGTGAATTAAACGTCCTCCAAGATTTTTGTTATACCAAATTCTAGTCTCGTATGAACAATTTTGCCATGGAATTCACGTTTTAAGGAGTGAATCTCTCTTTGAAGTTTGTAAAACTTTTAGTTACCTTTACCAACAGTGGATTTCAACCTTTGATAGTCTATACTCTTCCATTCGTCTCCAACTTTCTCAAAGTGAATATTCGCATTAGAACCGCGCCTTTCAACATATATCGAGCAGAACTGTACATTCATATTGGTGTAAAGGCGCATTTCTATGCATCTTTCAGTTTCTTCTTCCGATTCCCATACGTAAACTTTGTTAGAATAGACACTCCTGACTTTGTACTGAGGGTGTGGAAATAAGTGTTTGGCAATGAATCCATTGGTGACAAAGTCCACAGAGTGGACTAGATCATTTGAACTATGAACGCAGTCTATCCTAACACCTCTATTTTGTGAGTTTATCATATCCCCCAACTTTCTGAAATACGACCAGTATGCTATTGTCTTCCAGTTATTGTTTATTCTTTCAAAGCATCCTGGAATAATGGAATCATTGGACATTATACCTATTCTGCATAAAACTCTATCATATGTAGAATATGTCCAGGCATGCATGCAAATTTCGTCATCTGACGCTTTCCAGAGGGACTTATTACCATCCTTCACTTCAGCGATTGTATTATAAAACCGCGTACGGTATATCCCATACGTGACATAATTATAACTACATTCGTATATCTCTAACTCTTCGCTGTTTGCGCAAGAGATGTCTAGAGAAATTGGGTTGTATATGCTCGTTCTGGTCTCCTTTACAAAACTTTCAGATTCCTTAATGTTTGAATCTTCACATTTGTCCACACGATAACAGCACTTTATAAAGTCGTACCATGCGGTGCTACAAGTTTGAAGCGTGCAAATGAGGTGTAACACCAGTATACCCTTCATATCTCCAGAACTGCATACCTAGAATTTGTTCTGTAGATGGGGTCGTAATTAAATACCAGCATGTGCAAATAAGAAGAGTTACTTGGTAGTATATGGACCGACGTTACGGGGTTCTTTTGCGACCAGATTCTTTTTCCTCTCCTTTGTTCACGAGTTCCCAGAGTTGGAAGAAACACCAGTCTTTGCAAAGATACAATCGTCCAAGGGTGTCTATTCTATTTATGGCGGGTATAAAATTTACATGCACTAATGATAATGTCTTATTCCTCTTCCTTGAAAACTTGGAATGAATTAAACTAGTCCCTTTGCTATCAAATACCTACTGTATAAACTTGTTTCTGAAGATTATTATTGTAGTGTGTAAAATGTTAAACTTGGGCGGTTGTGTTGCAAATCACTTGTCAAACTTGGCAACGCCGAGAGATTTCAAGAGTAGATTTAGCAACTTCTTTGATGCTTGTGATACTCGTTCCGATCCATTTAGTCCATCCAGTATATCATCATGGAGTAGATATAGCATTGGTTTCTGATTACATTCTAGTAGTTTATGTTGTTCCATTTCTTGTTTGTTGAATAACGCTTTGGTTGGAGGTGTAACAATTGTTTCCGCAATTTGCATGGCTGCAAGTTTTTCGACATCAGTTCCTTTCATGAACGATTTTAAATGTTTAAAAAGCAGAAAGAATGCGCTTTTTACATAAGAAAGGCGGTAGTAAAGAGTGTAATAGTTTTCAATGTCTTCTTCATCAACCCTTTTGCATTCGGTTCCATCATATACTTGAGGGCACGTTGCTGCATCTGAAAGTCGTTGGAGTGCAATTCTGCAGAGGATGGGAGATTTGGATGTTACATAAGAATCCAAGATGTCTACAAACGTTAGAGACGCAAAATGAGGTGCGATGCTAAAGGGAGATATCACCAGCGAAGTTACAAATTCAATTGCGATTGAGTGGAGCAATGTAGTAAAGTTTATCCCAGAAGACTCCAGTGGCGCCGATTTTCGATAAAAGAGTAAAGAATCTCGCAACGCACACCAATAGTTCATTAAAGATTCCCTATTTGCAAAGCCATTAATGTGCATGTCAAAGAAGGCTCCAACATAGGCACATTTTGCAATGTCAAGCGCACATTGATAGGATATAATGTAAATTTCAGTATGCGGATTGCATTCTGTGAATTTTACAAGTGCATCCAATATAATAGGCGCAGATACCAGTATACCATTTCGGAACATTGTGGACGTTGTAGTGTCAGCAGCATCATCCTGTAAAGACATGATATTGGAGATGATGTCATCTATGTATTCCACATTTACAGTGTATGAGCTCTTCTTTGTTATGTCTATTGTTACACAAGTGTACATTCCAAATGATTCTGAACGCGCCGATATCACTTGCTCGCCCTCATCCTCTAGATCAAGACCTCTTGGAGATACTTTAATTTCAACCGCTCCCTGGTTCCCCCTTGGAGTAGAATTGTTCATATTTGAACATTTACAGCCATCTTTTCCTCCATCTACGCACTCCTGTACAAATTTGAGTACTAGTTCGTGAAAAGTATTCGCAATGTAGTCCAAGAATTGTAATGACATTGCCAAGTCTTCAATCTCTCTTCTCAAAAGTTTACATACCAGACAGTTTACAAGTGAGACAAGACTACTAGCCTCCTTTATACTCTTCATGCACGAAAAGATAGGAGTGAATTGAGTATTTCCTAGAGCCACCTTGAAGAGTGGAGGTTCCTTCAAATACGCAGTGATGTTTTCCATGGTACTGCTATCCGATAGAGTACCTTTAATGTCAACATTGCCATCAGTAGACTGTATATATACTCCTTGATGTGTCAGAATATTTGGAACATAATTCATACTGACTAGCTGTAAAAGTTGCATATCCTGCAGAATTCCAACTGAATTTGCAATCTTATCGCGTAACTCAATTTTCAAAACGGATGCCATTGAAGAAACAATCTTCACTTGAGAGCCCTGGTAAACATATTCCGGTAACTCGAGAACACGACAATCGTAGTCATTATGTTCGTAAAACCATGGCGGAACCACAAATGGAAGCAGTTCTTCATCAGTGCTTCTGGGAGAAGGAAGAACAAGATCCTTTCCTAAACACACCCTGACTATTTCTTCCGTTTGTCCCATTTCTGCATTTGGATCGGTCAATACCGCACACAAAACAAGATATATTCCATGTTTTGTCTCTTCAGACTGCAATCTGTCCAACAAATGTAAACCCGTATTCCATACACTTTGGAGACCTCTGTATTCTATGAGTATCGTTGACAAGGTTGAAAAGGGTTGTTTTAGATCAACAATCGAGGATTTTATGTTCAAAATTGCATTTACAGAGGATCCAATTCCACGCAGCAAAGAATTAAGCACATCTACTGCGCAATATAGTCTACTAGAACCAACCATTGCACCTGAAAATTCTTTGCAAGCTAGCAAGAGTGATTGAGTCTCGGAAAGCGCAGATACAGTGTTATGTACAGATACGTCTGCAGGAGCACTACCGGCCTCTGATGCAGCATACTTTCTAACTTCCAGATCCACCCTGTCTCTAAGTTCTTCAGATATACAATATAAGACATCCTTGCAAGTGTAATCCCAGAGTCCTTTATCAAAGGAATGCAAATGAGTTTGTATAAATAGCGCCAGCGATTTTATTGCACAGTTTTTCTTACTCACATTGCTTGAGAGACAAGCCACTCTAAATATGGCAAGTGTTGTGCATAACAAGGCACGGTTCGTTCCATTTACAATCTCATCTGAATCAACACCATCTGGAATCAACTTCATAATGTGATCTGCAAAGTTTACCATTAATCCGATGATCCTAAAGATTACATTGTCGCTAAATATGGCGCTTGCAAGCATATGGAGACATTTTGCAAACTTTTCACATGCCTTCTCATTTAAATAATCCAGTGAGTTTTCTACTAGAGATGCAAATATGTCTATAAGTACATCGATATTACCGCAGTATCCAGAGGTTTCCTTACTTTGTTCTTCATCACCACTATTTACCGCGCATATTTCTGTCAAAGTATGGAGAATTTCCAACATCCGATCGCTCCTTTCCAAAATGTTAAAAACAGAAAGTACAAGTGAATAAAGACCAGAGAGAATTTGTTCTAGTGTAATACCCACAAAGTTTTCTTGGCGATTCAAAGACCCAAATTTGCATTCTATACTAAGCTGGTACAAGAGGAACACCAAAGCTTCAATACTGTCCTCAGAGTGTTTATCTGAGATACAAACTTGTGTCATTAATGAACAGGTTTTCTTTGCAATATAAGATGTCACAACTTCTAGACCTGGCATAGCCTCATGCGATGCAAAACAACTGTATAGAATCATAGAGTTTAACATTGTGACCATTTTGTAGCTTGTAAATGGGACATTCTCGGTACATGCAATGTACGCCTTTATCAAAAACTTGTGGTAGCGTAGTTTTTCTCTCGGAGAACACCAAAATGGCAAAGGTTGACTAAATATATAGTTCAAATATCTCTCAAAGTGAGTTCCATTGTACCTTGTAGATCCACCAGAGATTTGTATATACAAATCTTCCCAATCTTGCACAAAGTGAGAAACAGGCTCCATAAATGTTTCATAGTCTCCATGTTCGTCTCTTGCGTCGACATCACCGTTTGGTTGCTCATCTGAAAAATTACCTGTGATAATGTTTTCATGTATCCGGTGAATTGTCAACAACCCTGATGCTATCAAAAATTTTGAGAGAGTCTCAGAATCAAAAGCTTCAACTTTAGATTTGAAAATACTCCAAATTATAGGGACAAATTTCCTCGTAAAATACTGAACAGACCCTCCCATTTTCATATTTTCTACCTTGCCTTTATCGTTTAGCTTTTGACTGCTCTTGGAATCACTCATTTGTCTTTTATCCACCAAGGAATTTTTGGGACTATCCGTGGATTTCCCATACATTACAAGTTCACCGCTTTCTGGGTCGTTTTCATATAAAATTCTAAAGAGTTTTTCTAATATCAGAAACCAAGCCTCTTGAGTAAGAATACCCGAAAAATTGACGACGATGGAGCACATACACATGGTAGAGTTTAGGGGAAAATTAGGGTCGTATCCTACCCCTGACTTTATATTTTCTAAACTCTTGCCGATAATCAAATTGATACATTCTTCATATGCACGATCTAGCCCCTTTAATTTACATACAACTAATAAACTTTGCAAACACGTGAATACTGCGCGATCATATTTTTTAAATCCTTTTATAATCCCAATAATAGTTTCTACATCTGACCTAAAATCCATGTTAGTACTACATTTGATTCCACTCCCATCCATATAAAGAATTTTGTATGGGACATAGTAGACAGTATCTCTTAAACAATTCAAGGTTACCGTGTATAGAGTGGAGATATAATTGTATACACACTGCAAATATACGTTCTCTATGGAAAAATCCTTGTGCATATTGTTAATGTCTAGTGCACAAGAATCTGCATTTACCTCGATACTAAAAAGTGGAAGCGGACGCAACAAGTGTGAAATTTGACATGTGTATTTTTTATGCCAGGGTTCCACAGGCATAGAATTATTAGTCTCCGGAGCGATTGATAAATTAACGCGATATTGTATGCTCTCAGCTTCCCTATCCTGAAATTTTGTTATTGCTTCCAAAATCTCCTTGTGTATTAGATTTGAACACATTGATGCATAAACAAATTCAGGAGAGCCCAAGAGTTGTTTGAAACAGTTCATCCACGCCTTTGATGTTTGCTTGTCTGAGACGGCTTCTTTATCATTTGTTAAAGATTCAATTCCCTTGTATATAAACTCTTCAAATGGTTCCAAAGATATTTGTACTCCAATTTCACAGCTCTTGTGACTTTCAGCATAATAAATGTGCCCAACCAAAACCTTTATGAGCAGAGTTGATGCATCCTGAGGATTTCCATTGGAAAACAAACGATTTATACATGGTAAAATATCAGTGTTTAATGCACTCTGTAAAGAACAAGCTGTAACAAGAGTTCCAGATGGAAGAGAATCTATTAATATCAAGAGCATATCGAACGCAAACTTTCCGTCAAAATTGTGCAGCACGAGATCTTTTGAATTTTCAAGCACTCGTCCGGCACCTTTATCATCTGTTTTCGCAGAATTCTGTAAAGCCTCCATTTTAGCGCTATCATGTGTGTTACTACGGAGGATTTTTCCCTGCTGGGAATCCTTGTCTCTTTTGAAAAGTCCATATCCTGATTTTGTAACTTTTGGTAGAGCGATCATCATGTCCAGATTATTTACCGTTTCACACAAAATCTTCACAAGTTTAAGAATAACATCTTCGTTACGAAGCTTATTTGGCGCCATTATACATCCTATCACATTTTGAGCAGCTATGCATGAAACCAGTTGTCTCAATCCGCATTTTACGACAGTTTCCACTTTACTTTGCGGGAGAAGCGAATCAAAAATATGGAATGCATGGATTATTAGATCGCCAAAGTGCAGAATCTGAGAGTTTTGTGAACATAGTTGCAGAATTGTTTGAACAAGCCGCAAAAGTACTGACTCCACACTAGAAGATGAAATGATCTCAAACGCCTTGAATAAATCCCCTAGCATCAGATGGACACCCTTGTCTTCCACATCTCCTTCCAATAGCAAATCAGATATACACAGTAGATGTTGTATAGCGGAAATAAGCGGTAAAAGAGTTTTTCCTTTTGATTTACAGTGTTCTACACCTTCCAAAATCGCTACGATGCAAACTTTGAAAGGGAACTTGGAGTTCTCATAGCTACTCTTGATTCCGTTGTATGGAGTAGAAGATGTTTGATTGGCCTTTAGAAGATACTGCTCGTTTTGCTCTGCAACATTCTCTGGTGACTCTGCGTTACTCTCTAACTTTCCATGTTCAACGTCCTTGTCGGTTCTGCAAGTTTTAGAGAACTCCTCAACATCACTGATAGCCTTTAGATACTTTTGTTTCATCTGACTTCCTCTAGAAAGCTCACTAATCATGGCTTTGAACGACTCGGTGAGTCCACTGCACTTTTCTTCCAGGGCGTTCTGCCCCTTTACGGATGCTTTTGACATCTTCATGTACCTACTTGGATTATGGACGCATAAAAAGACTCGAATTTGTGTTGAAAGCGAGCCTAAATACACAACCAAAATGTGTCGTTAGGTTGCGTATTCTTTTCGTCAACGTACTAACATCCTAACTCCTACATTATCCTATTCGATTATACATCTGTTTATTCCTTCGTATTCCGTGCTAAAGGCCTGCGCGTTCACCGATTGGCCAAGTATGCCTCTGCGGGCCAAACTCGAGGGTATGGAGTCTCAATACGGAGCATGTAGCGCTGCGATATGTACACCTCGCAAAGAATAACTAAACTGTGGAAATTTCTACTTTACAAACTGACGTTTGAGAGGCTGAGGCTCATGTAGGGAGTACGAGGGCAGTCAGTTGCTATTTACGACGCATACACTATGATGTAGAGTATTTAAAGATGGTTCTGGCAGAGCTGAGTACGCAAATAACTCAAGCCTTTCGCAAATTACACGCCACAACTGTAATTAGTGAAGCGGTACGTCATTTTGTCAATTTCTATGGAATTTACGAATCTAACTCCCGTCTGTGCGTCATATCTCCACTTGAAACTCCGTAAAGGTTTTAATTTGCGTTTTAGGTGATTGAGGAGGTGATTGGGGATATCGTAAGGGCGTTATTGCTGGCAGATGTCAACGTTAAGCTCGTCCACAAGCTCCGGGAGAATGTCAAGAGGCTCAATAAGAACAACGCAGACATGATCGGCGCAAACAAGCGCCGATACCTGCAAAAGGTGGGTTTGGAAGCTCCAGCTTTGTCCGTCATACGACATACAGATTGTGGTTGACGAGCTCGTCTCCATGTTAACGACCGAAAAGAAGCCATTCGAACCTAAAAAGGGAAGGCCTAACGTAATCATGTTTGTCGGACTCCAGGGTGCTGGAAAAACAACCAGCTGTACAAAGTTTGCCTATCATTATCAGAGAAAGGGTGCGTTGTTTGCGATAAATACATCGTCATGTAGGTTGGAGAACTGCCTTGATTTGCGCTGATACATTTCGTGCGGGTGCCTTTGATCAGCTTAAACAAAATGCGGCCAAGGTCAAGATTTCCTTCTTTGGAAGTTATAGTGAAGCTAACCCTGCCAAGGTTGCCGCTGATGGTGTGGCCCGTTTCAAGGCTGAAAAATACGATATGATCATCGTCGATACCTCGGGTCGTCACAAACAGGAGGATGCACTATTTGAAGAAATGAAACTTATCCATGATGCGGTACAACCAGACGAAGTTATTTTTGTCATGGACAGTCATATCGGACAGGCTTGCTATGATCAAGCCGCAGCATTCAATAAGGCGGTTGACGTCGGATCCGTTATCATCACAAAGCTAGATGGGCACGCCAAAGGTGGTGGAGCGCTATCGGCAGTTGCTGCGACAAACTCTCCTATAATTTTCATCGGTACAGGAGAGCATTTTGATGACTTTGAACAATTTGAAGCAAAGTCTTTTATATCCCGGCTTTTGGGATTTGGAGACATAAACGGTCTCGTAAACACTCTAAAGGATGTAATGAATTTGGACGAGAAACCCGATTTAATGGAACGCCTCGTAAACGCCAAATTCACCATTAGAGATATGTACGATCAATTTCAAAGTTTGCTAAAAATGGGACCTGTGGGAAAGGTCATGTCCATGTTACCAGGAATACCTCCCGAACTTTTAGCAGCAGGGAGGGAACAGGAAGGAGTGGCTAGAATCAAGAGATTTATGATCATTATGGACTCCATGACTGACGAAGAGCTGGACTGCATAAAGCCAGTCACAGAGAGCAGAGTCTTGAGAATTGCCAAAGGGTCTGGATCACACCCCGCCGAGGTTGTCATGCTAGTGGATCAACATAAACTGTAAGTTTTGCCCATAATTTACAATGTCGATAGGTTACAAAAAATGGTTGGAGGCATGGGAAAAATGGGTTTAACAAAAGATACTGCAATGCAGAATATGTTGAGGAATCCAAACCAAATGTTGAGCAAGATGCAAAATTTCCTAGACCCAAGACTGTTGCAACAAATGGGAGGACCCGGTACAATTATGAAACTCATGAAGGAGTTTTCACAAAATGACGAATTGGGTGCTTTTATGAAGCAAGGATTTAAGAGGTGATGTTTTGTTTTGTCTACATGTGTTGCTACACTTTAGTTGCAGTTCCGTTTGGGTAGAGTATTTTAGGATTCTGTAGTTGGTGCATTGTAGTATCGAGAGTATACTGCAACACATTTAGTCGGGAAAGATCCCGTGAAAACTATACACTTCATTAGTTTTGCCCCCCAAGTTTCGCATCGTAAAGCCTCCATTTAGACTCTTGGTTTAGGTCCTATTGCATACGATTGACCTGACCCCATCCTACTCGTTCATTCCTCTCTATACCTCCATTCATAGTCATATTATGAAGAGTTGCATCTTCGTATACCTTGTATTTGCGTACAGGGTAGTCTCATCTGGCGATGTAGACGAGGAATATGGACGGGGGATATCTTCTTCATATTCCGCACCTCCTCAGACATGTACTCTTCCGACATTTAGAAGTACTTTGGAGTTCGTAAAGCCGGAGCAACCACCAAAACTATTCGGAATAGACTTTGATGAGACATTTTACAGCCTCCATGACAAGGATGCATTCAAGAAGAACGTCGAGGCTTTCGCAGAAGCCAAGAAGAAGGAGTTTATTCCGTTCTTTTGCACGGGAAGATCGAGGGACGCAACCTTTAGGCTCGTTGGAGATAATTTTGTGACAGAAACCAACTACAACGGCTACCCCGGTGTATACCAGAATGGAGCCTTAGTGTACGATGAGAATGGCAATGTAATATATTCACAACCACTTTCCAAGGAGTTCATTAGAAAGACCTGCGAGTTGGTAACTTCAAATCCATCAACTGGAGCTGTATTATTTACCAGGGATGGGTACTATTCACCAGCCAAAGTTACGGATCCAATGTCAAGGTACATACAAGAAAGAGAACTTCCGGATCCAGAGATTAAAACTACAGAGGAAATTGTAGAATTAGAGATATACAAGATTTATTTAGCCGCTAACCATCTAGACTTTCCAGGTTTTGAGCAAGGGAAGGACTATGTCGCAAAGGTCGATCTTCCCGGATCCTGGGATATAGGCTCTGGAGACCTAAATAAAGCCCTTGGTCTCAAGAAGCTCATGGAGCACTATGGCATTCCTCCAGAGGAGTGCGCATTTATAGGCAACGGTGATAATGATATCGAAGCTATGGAGCTTTCTAACCTCTCATTCGCAGTTGGAAATGCACCCGCTGAAGTTAAGAAGCATGCAAAGATTGTGCTGGACAAAACCTGTGACCAAGGAGCAGTTGCAGAGGCCCTAGGACTTGTCTATTCTTTATAGAGTGTTCAATATCATCTACATCTAGTAGACGGTATTGATGATACATGTACACTAAATTTCGCGGGAGGCAAAGATCACATGTAATTTATAAATAGTAATAAAGCGTACCACCAAGTTTCATCCTCAGAGCGGGATGTATTTTCTAAATTGTCACAATAAACTTGTTCTTGTAACTCAGTCATTGCATTCGGGCTAATTAGGCAGGCCGTAACATGACGGCTTCGTGGTAGGTTAAACGTTATCCTTAACAGTTTAATACTCTGAAACATCGAATAGATGCCCGCAGAGCTAAATGTCAGTCCACAAATCATCTTCCCAAGTGAAGGAATGAAGAGACTGGAATTTGGATTAGAAGACCGACCAATTAATGCTCCTGTGGAATACTCGCAAGTTAAACCTGTGTAACCTTATAAATTCCCCTTGTTTGAAGAAAGGAGAGAATATGCACAACGAGACAAATGTGTCTCAAGAGAGGATTCCTGAGAGTTGGTACCACTAGGAGGAGACCATTAATCTCCCACACGATTGGCACAGATATTCTCCGTCAAAGCCTCTCATAAAGTATAAAGAAATGGCCCAGAATATACGGAAGATCTCACACATTAAGAGACCCCATGAGGGCTCAGATCTCTTCCCTTAGTCACCGATTTACCGCGATGAAAGCTTCGGTTCTTCTCTTGTTGGTTCTGGGAATTTGTAACTCGCTAGGTAGTGATCAGGTCCCGGAAGAGGTGGGAGGAAGAGATTTGGCCAAGGAAGAAGAAAATGTCGACTCGACTTCTTCCTCCACCCAAAACCTCAGAGGAAAACCAGTTCCAGATCAAGCCAATGGCGGTAAGTCTAGTCCTTTCTAATCCTTGTCCTTAGGTTCTGCGGAAGGTCATGTACAGTCAGGGATGGAGGAGAATCTCAGCCCTCAGTTTTGACAGATGCTCTCAATAGCGTATTGAATTATGGCAAATCATTGTTAGCATCCAGTACACCAGAGACTAACGACAAGGCAACTCCAGAGAAATCCACATCTGAGAACGATGGAGATGTTGCTACTAAACCTGAAGGCGAAGAAGAAAAAGCCAAGGAAGACCATGGCACTGAACCTGTTACTGACCCTCAAGCTGGAGGTTTGCTATATTCCGGGGCCTCCAGTCTCTGGGAAGTTGGCAAATCGGCCGTAGACTATGCTTCGCCGCCTCTATCATACGCCTATAATCAAGCGGCTGCTGGCATGCAGTGCGCTTCGGATTACCTAGAGGTAAAGGCTCCGACTTTGCACAGTGGACTTTCATTCACTGGTGGTCTGGTGTCGACTGGTGCTGGTTATTTAGGACAGGGAGTTGCCTTGGCAACAAAGGGAGTGATTTATGCTGCCCCGGTGGTTATAAATGGAGCATGGTCTGCTGGAGAGGCTACTTACAATGCGGGTGTAGCCGCTGCGAATTACGTCTATGAAAATGCTCCAACGGCCACTAGTACCGCTATTGATGGAGCATATTATGCCGGGAAAGTCACCTATGATACCGTTGCAAATGTTGCAAATTATGTTGGCGATAAATTCCCGATAACTAGGAGCGCTGTCAATGGAATATGGTGTGCCGGAGAGACGGTTTTTAATGCAGGTGCAACAGCCGGAACTTTTGTAGGATCATGCTTTTCATCGGCATATAAATACATGAGTGGAACACCAACTCCTGAAGTCACAGGTCAAAATTCAGAAGCCAAAGAGGACGGTACTCTCAAGGTTCCAGAAGAGAAGGAGCTAGAAAAATCTCAAGAAGCTAAAACTTCTGAAGGAGGAACTGCTCCTGGCAATAATAGTCCCAGTGGTACTGGTAATGTTGGAACTGGAGTAGCTATGGCCTCTGCTATTCCCTCCGCCTCTAGCGTCATAGGAAGTGCAACTTCGTTGGTTTCTAGTGCTTGGGGAAGTGTAAGTAATTGGATATCGGGAAAGTAAAAGGTTTATATTGAAATTTAGTACTCGAGAGTTTTAAAGATTTAAATGCAGTTGGTTTTATTGCCATTGGCATAATTTTTAAATGTAGCCCTTGCACTTTATCTATTGACAGTTTTGTGAAATGGGTGCTTTAAACTGTGCATGCAGTCTACAATGTGCAGGTTTACCGTCTTGTATAGTGACTTGGAGCGGTCTATAGATGATACTCCTTTCGGCACTTTATCCCTATTCTCTACTCAATAATCCACATTATGCCTATTATAGATTCACCCTGGTACATTAGACTCACTGGTAATCTTGGTACTGTATGAGAGGGAGACTACTGACTCAACATGGTACCATTGAATCACCAGTGTACGGAGGAACAAGAGTAGGATCATGAGTCAACAAAAGAGTGTCTAGAGGATCATCATGGATCCAGTAGAATATTCTCAAATTGACCCTTTACTTTAATGCACAAAAGTCATTGGGTTCTATACATACACTCTTTTACTCCATGCATTAGTCCCTGTTTGAAACAAGGATCTCTAATGTTAAATTGGCTCAAGAATGGCTTGCTTCTCGTTCACTTCATTTTTTACATAGATTAATATGTATAACATATGCACATTCTGCCAATTATATGTGAACATTCCCTCTACCCTTGGTAGGTAATAGAGACTCCTCTTTAAACGTGCGACTCAGTTTTATCAATGAATGCAATGCACCGTTACAGCCCAAATCTGGGTCACATCATCCTAGTGTTCTGGTACAGCAAGTGTGTATTTGGGATACTCCATAAACATATAGTCTCCAGAGGAGATTGCGTCGCTATCTTGGATAAAAATGCAAAGCCATTCACATGCTCGTTCTACAGCATCATCAAACCCCAAGAGTGTGACGATGCTTTCACGTATATTTCCAAGTTCAAAGTTTTGCTTCCCAGCTATAATATCAACCCCAGAGGTGTTTCTTAGCTGCATGCATCGTTTTCCGGCATTTTGAAGTAATACCCGTTTCCTGTCTACGGGAACTACAAGGTTTAGTTCAAACTTTACCCTGAGAGTGTGCCCATTAACAATCCTTGTCGATTCTTGGTCCAATGCTAACATGTCATCCTGAATGATTCTGTAAAGCGGCCTCAGAGCATACAAAATATGTACCAGTGGGCCATCAAACAAGAGAGTTGTATTTGTCCTATGGCATGGATATCCGACCCCTGTGAAATCCCCTCGTATACCTCTCCCAGATTGCGTTAATCTGAACCTATACTTTTCCTGCAGCATCTTTAAATGCGTCCCATTCTTTCCAATATATAAACCAGCCACTGCATGGTTTACCACTACCTTTAAAAGGCAGTTGCATGTCACCCTTGAGGCGAGTGGAAATGTGTATGTGGAGGATAATGCATGCGGAGTCTCCGCAGAAGATGGATCCACAGTATAACTGCCTTTTGTCCTTTCTTCGTCTTCTATACTCTGGATGATTCCCCCGGAAACGGTTATGCTCTCTATTTCCACAGTTTTCATCCTTCTAGTTTCCTGTGGAGTTTCCACAGAGTACAGACAACTTATTGGCAACTGAAGAGATTCCACAGAACTTGGATCCTCAGGGTTATTGATATTTGATGCTTGGAATGGAGACTCCATAAATTCCTCTGCATGCAATGAACTAGAGTGCCTGTAACACTTTGAACCTTGCAGCATGATCGTGTAATCTGGCATTGACGTACAAGTTTCCATATTCCTTAAAATCTCCATTGCGCAGTTTATATTCGATTCAGAGTTGGTCATGGGAACATTCTCTGTATCCATACAGCAAGGAGAATCTATGCAAGCATATCTCTTGTGCTCGTCAACAAAGTGCTTGTACCATGAAATCATACTCTGTACCCTCTCTAGGGTTCCATAGGAACTTTTGAAGTCGGTAATGACTTTGGAAAGTGTGGAATATATGGAAGCCAAAAGAGGTATAACATGCGTGGATTCGTGAGCAATACTTGGGTAATAGGAACAGTCATTATAATTTGCAAAGTTTGTTGCATCCGCACCATCTCTGTAATCACTCATATATGGCTTGTATCCCTCTGCTGAAATGCACTCCGCGGTGAATATTCTGCAGGGTTTGTATTCATGTGTTGGTGTTTGGGCAGATTTGTCAACTTTGAACATTTCACTGTCCAAAGATTTAGTCTTGTATAGTACATTGTCAATAGATTCATCATCACACCCTATATTGTAAACAAACTCGTTCTTGTACTTTATTTCCTTGTCCGACTCACAAGTATGCATGTTATTTTTATTTGACTCATGAGTGCACATTTTATCATTATCACCATGCAAATTGTCTACCTTATCATCGGATGACTTCTCAAACTTTGCGTTTCTATCTTCTTGAGACTTTACATCATAATCCGGCTCATTTGTGCTCATGGCTTTGCACACTGGTTCATCTATGCACTTTATCTCTCCTTTTGAATCACAGGTGACCAAAGAGGCTTTGGTTGGATCATTCATCCTCCCGTCTTCACAAGTTCTCTTTCCTCCATTATGCATCTCCATACCACCGTTTGCCTTAATCTCATTGACGGTTCCAACTACTGCTTTATGACTGTCCTTTTTGGATTCAATCATTGCGTCTAAAGTAGCAGCGGTTATCTCCATTATATATCGACTACAAAACTACATGAAAAATTACCAATTCGTATATTACATGAATGTATAAAGTGACAAGAGCAGAGATACAGCCAGGAGTCAAAATGGCTAGACATTTTCATTTATACAACTAGCTACCCTGCTGTCTAGACAACTAGCCACTATTTTGGCATCTTACGGTTACCTTGGACTCTAGAGAGGATTGGAATCGTTTGCTTGACGTATAACTCGAGATTAAGGACAGAATCAGTCGTTACTGGAGCTTCCGTGTCTAGTGGACGGACCTGAGGGCTATTGGTGCCCCCTGCGGAACTTTTGGACATGAAAGGAAGAATTTTGTGCCATTTTGGAAAATGTGTGCCTCTGTGGCCCCTTTGGACGCCCGGCCAACTGCAGGCCACACACTTGGCCTGGCAGAGAAAATTCTCGGGGAATTTTCCTCGCAGCGCAACATCAAATTTAATTATCGCAAAATGTGACGATTGAGATGGGAATTAGCTCGTTGATTCCCTATATAACCTCCAAATATCCATCTCTCATCGTGGCAAGTACCTCTTTTGAGTACCTGGCTGGAAGACAGATTTTTATCGACTGCAATTCGGTCCTACGAAGGTCACTTTACGGTGCACTTAACAAGACCCTGGAACATCGACGCTCTCACTATCTACGAGGTAAGTTGAATGCGGAGTATACGAGTGAAACGAGTATGCGGAGCCTGAGCGACTAGCAGGAGCTCTTCCTACTAGTGGGATTATCACTGTGCAAGTACTACTGTAAGGAGTACTGAAACAGGTGACCTACCGACGTCAACGACTAGGTAGTATATCACTATGGAATGAGTGTAATGAATGGGCGACCAACGGGAGCTTAAAGAACAGTGATGGAGACTCTATTAGCCTAGTGAATAGAGGAGAAGTGGCAAGCATACGCAGTATATGAGTCTGAATTGTCAGTTGCTCTTACTCCAGTAGACTCTTTAGAGACTCTCTTACTCTACTAGTGGTACTACTGGACGACCAAATGGAGTCTCTAGAATAAGGATGGATGATGGATTACTACTATGGAATGAGTGGAAGAGTGGTGCAAATTCATCCTCAGATGAATGAGTTATCATTATGGTATGCCAAGCATCGAGTTGTATAATGCAAGAATAGCAGTATGGGAGCTTTTCATGAGTGGACTGTGTTATGGACTCGGTGGAAGTTTATGGAGAGTGGATAGACCTCGAAGTTGTATCGACTGACGTGAGTGTTGATTGTACTACTGAAGACTCTGTTGATAGTTGTTCATCTTGTTCTGTGGACACCCTCTGACGGTGAGCTAGTTGTGAGGGAGGATGAATGAATGGTTGTCTAAAATGGGAGTGCTTAACGGGGGATGGGTGAGAATCTGAGAATGGAGATAATTTAGTCACTACTTGGCCCTCTTAGGCTGTAGTCCGGAATGACTCAATCTCCACCAGGCGTTATCATAAACACAAGCAAGGATGTTCCTTACGGAGAAGTAACGGGAACTTCCATAACATATGGAGGGCCTGATGACAATGATGTTAGTCTTACTAAGGAAGAGTATCCGCGAGTCACTGGCTTTGTAAAACTCACACATATTAAAAGTGGTGCTAAAAGTGGAGAGACTTTCACAGTAGCACAGGTGATATTTGGAGGTGGTAAAGTTTCAGATATTGAAACAATTGCAAATATCAAACATCTGGCGGTGTGGTACTGGTCTGGAGACACCTCCATGAAGAATCCCCTTCTTATAGAGGTCTGGAAAGAGGATGGTGATTATGATTATTACTACAACAGGGGAAATGGTAGCCCTAAATGGAGCCCACTAAAGAAAGATTTTAAACCTCCACTCACTGGTAAAGCTCTTGAGAAGGAGCTTGACAAACTCAATTGTTTACTCAATAGCGCAGTCACCATAGATCTTAGAAAAACCAATTCTAAGACTAATACAAAAAAGAGGTACTGTTGTAGTAGAAGGCATTGTAAAGAAAAGGGTGGAAAGGTCACTGTTAAGAAAAAGACTGTTTCCTGTGCACATAGGAACTCAAACTCCATTCCATATCACAAACATGAGATTGATGTTGGATCTAAACTATCAGGAATTAGGTTATATCATAGTGGTGACAATAATCAAAGAGGACGTATTAAATTCCCAACTCAGGAGCCAGTTACCGTATATGCATTTTACTGTAAGGATAGTACTCCAAAACTGATATATCTTCACCCCCTGGGAAAGTGGTTCCAGAGGCCTACTACTGGTAACAATCAATGGGAAGATGTCTTCGGTCTCCCTAACATAACACCCGAGCATTTCAGTAACCTTGAGTGTGATAAATGGAATGATCTTGTGAGGGAACTAAATAGCTCTAAATGTAACGACTTGGAAGAATGTACTCTTGGTCCGGAACATCTTGGACAGAATGGAGTTCAACATGAAGAATCCGAAGAAACCAGTGGTGATGTTGACGAAGAAGAAGAAAATGATGAGGAAGAAGACAAAGGTGCTAGAGGTTGTGGTGGAACTGAAGTCGAAAAGGATCTTGGTAAACCATATCCTGCTCCTCTTCAAGAAGCTAAAGCTGCTGCTCAATCCTCACTCTCAGGCTCTCTTCCTCAAGAAAACCGTCATGGAGCTGGACCTTCTCCAGCCTATAAAGCTACTGATAACACTTCTGGCTCTAATCCTGGTATAGCTATAGGAGTTCCCGCTGGCATTCTTACAACTTCTGCCTTGGCTTGTTTCACTGGTTGGAAACTTTATAATCGCTTTAAAGGAGATCCTTGGGTTAGACAGATTTAATATCTATGAATGCTGAAAAGAGTGCTAGAGTGGTAGATTTTGGAATAGAGGACTGTAGGTTATCTGAAAATAGGTGACTAACAAGCCTGTATCACATAACAAGTTATGTTAATGCATGAATAGTCTGTCTACTCTTGACAAATCCTTCAAGATTTATTTTGACATTGTTATCTTGTTGATGCAAATGGATACTGAGTAGGTGGTCTAATAGACTGATGCTATGGAAGGATACTATGTGAGATGGAGTATACTAAGGAAAATCTCTAGGAGCATTTAAGCTACCTTTGAAACTATATTTGATTAATCTACCACATTGAAACCACAAATACTCTCACTCCCCTTTGGTTATGCTCAATATCTTGGACAACTCTCCCATTTTCCATACATATTTATAAAACATTTTCTCTTGCCTTCACGACACATTTATATTATAGGCACAAAGCATATAGATATTAAAGCCCTGCGTGGCCACATTCTAAATTTCGCGGCTAGACCTTTGATGCTTTTAAATTCAGCCTTAAGCAAAATTAGTGACATTGAAGTGGTGTTTGTGATCGGATCGTTGCCTCCTTTCAGATCAAAGTCATACGTTAATGTACTAGATACAAAAGATAGCCGGATCCTTTCTGCACTAGTGGATCATTTTGAAGGCAGGAGTGAGTATAAACTCTGTATAGGCCTAAGACAAGAAGACGTACTTACAATATCTGAAAGATTGATGGATAGACGTGCAAAGGTGAAAATTAGAGAAGATAACATAGGAAGACGATGTGTTGAATTTTGTTCAAGCCCTTCAAGTTATGTTTTATCTGACGATACTGATGTTATCGCATTTGGGGCCCCCAACGTTATAAGAAATTATTTAGGAAAGACCAAATGTAGTTGTATTAACCATCGAGATCTACTAAACGCGATGGAATTAACCAGAGCCCAGTTTATAGACTACTGTATCCTTTCTGGATACAAGGACTTCAAAGTACCGGAAATTTATCCTGGAAGAGCTCACGAGATTATAAAGCGTTTTAAAACTCTGGAAGACTTTTTTTCATCTTCATTTTACGTCACTCTTTTCAATTCGAAAACTGGAACAGCGTTACTCAAGGCTCACAATATGAACCTTGACGAATATACTCAACAGGTTTTAAATTTTAAAGCTCTTAGAGAGGAGCTAGACATCCACAAGGATTTTTATTGACATTTTCATGTCACTTGTAAAATTTACAATTTCCTTCATATTGGCCAAAATTTTATTATAAATTGTCTGGCATGACCTCTAGACCTGCTTTTTATTGTGAATGGTTTTGCAATGTCTGAAAGGTGTGAATATACGATATCGATTTGTCTTGGTAATGCAGAGTGTATGGCTTCTATCACTTTGTCCGTTTGGGTTTTTGTAGTTTTCCCCTGTTTCGTGTAGATTACAACTTCTACTCTATGTCCGGATTTGATAAAGTCTCTGGCAGTTTGAATTTTTCTCGAAAAGTCTGATCCTTGACAATCTCCAGAGATTTGAATGACTTTAGACTTTAGCATCGGATCGAATGAGAAGACATAATCCGAGTCATCGAGTTGCCTATATGGATTGTGATTGGTATGTACGTGAATGATGGAGATGTGCAATGGCTTTGCCATCAAAATCGCTTACCCTGTGCTGTTACTGGGTGGACCCATGACGCCGTTTGGATCAGAATCCGGTCCTTTGACTACTCCAGACCCATTATTATCCTATAAAGTCCATATTTCACAAATGTGTACATTTACTTTGCCAACGTCGATGCTGGAGCTGAAACCCCGGCGATTCTTGCCAAACCCTGCGATATTCCTGGAGATTAAACGTCCAATGAGAAAAAAGTACATATTTGTCCCGAGAATGCCAACCAAAGACCACAAAATTGGCACTGGGAAGAACCTCATGTGGGAGGTGTGGCCCTTTTCGGCTTTCAGCCACAAGAAAGAAAATCCCGTGGAATTTTTGCACATCCTCACAATTTTTCATTCATTTAGTGTAAAGAATGAGGATAGGCCCATAGCCATGGATGTCTATAGTTTGTCTTTTCCAGTGTGTACTCGGTGACTATATGTACATTTGAATGAGAGGATGGAGACTTGGCAAAGGTTTGCATGGGAATTTCTCATTGGCTAATCACCGGAACTTGTCATAGGGAGAGTGGAAGGAATAGAAGGGTTGGCAGTGTTATTTCATGAGAAGTCTGGTGGTTGTTACTACTGATGGAGAGAAATGATATTATTGTCCAGGGAAGAGTGGATGTAACGAGTTGGTAGGTGGATCTCTTAATAAGGACATGTATATTACTGAAGGTGACCTACAGAACCTACTTACTAAGGCTGGTAAACAAGGTGGACTAGAAAAGGATTGTTTTCAGAAGAATCTTAATCAGGATGGTGCTTGTCCTTGTAGAGACCATTGTTACAGCTCCTCTAAGACAGGTCTCCGTACTTATACCACTGTTCACTACCTTTCAAAGAAACATACAGTTTGTCTAGACCTCAAGAATATCTGCGAGTACTGGTCCAAGAATGAATCTTCTGGACATTCCCTGATATCTGTTGAGGAAAGGCAAGGTTGAGACTCTGGCCATGTTCCTCCCGAAGGCTTCCGCAAATTTGTTCACAGGATGGACTCAGGAAGTCACTTTTGTTTAGAAATAATAATGGAGATATAGACATCTGTCCATGCATTAAGAAGTCTAGTAGAGGTATTGAGAAGACTACTACTATGGATAGATACTTGGGGAGATGGAGTATACTAAGGAAAATCTCTAGGAACAGTTTAGAGGAGTGTTATGCATCCATAGTCTTCATCCTTACACCAGTTGAGACATTAATGGAGTATTACTACAATGGGTGAATACTATGAAGGATGATTGGAAGATAGTATGGAGGGACTAGTAGGAAATGCTACTGAATAAGTGATACAAAATGGACGAGGATGTGGTATGGCACAAAGCCACGCTCATATTATAGATCTCACAGAGAAGGGTGTTCCTGGTAGAAGCACTAATTACTCTTGTTCCGCTTGTAAAGAGAATGCTATTTCCATATATTCTTCGAACGAAGATAAATACACTAAGGTCACTCATACTCCTGGAGGCTTTGTTGGAAGACTAAAGAATGATCATCAAGATATTTCTGGAATTAGCATCACTGGACATATAAACACTGTTACTGTTTACTGGTATCCTCTGACAGGTGGCAGTCCACTACTCATTTACTTTTCATTGGATAGTGCATGGATCAAGAGAGTTTCAAAAGCAAGTAATGAATGGACTCCAGCAGTTGAAGATGAATTAAATAGTGAGGATGACCCTAAGATTTTGGAACTTCTTAAGAAAATAAATGGAAATAGTGAAGGACCTTCTGCAGGAGATATAGCAGGTTATGTAGCAGAGGGCCTCACCAGTGGAGGCGTTGGAACTGAAGCGTATAACTTCTTCTTCAACCCAAATAGAAGTGCTACAAGACAGATAATTAGATTGTTAACGAGGTTAATTTAATGCTGCTGTATAGCAGGACAACTCTCTCCCATTAGACACTCCCTCTCTATACTCCTCTCTTGTTGGTATACTGGAATGCTAGGGAGCCTATAATCGTTAGTCCAAGATCTATGAAATGAAAATGGAAGAGGATCTCAAATACCATCAAAATGTGACAGGAATAGAAGTATCTATAGAGCACAAGGTAGACACTGAGTCGGTTACTATATGGAAGGGAAACCGATGGACCAAAAGACATTTTCATTTCTTAGATAAATGCAGCACCCTATTAAAATTAAGCTCACTTTAAAATGCAGAAATATTCTTGAGATAAATGGTGAATGAGGGCATTTTTGAGCAACAACGGAACCACTGGACAGATTTAAATATTCCGGAAATGCAGACATCCTAACTCCAAAATACCATTAAAATGCTTTATATTCACGCACTATTTGAATAAAGTAGTTATCCTATACCATCTTTAGACAGTTTGTGAATGTAGGGATCCCTGTCAAAGCTTCTTTACACCCAAAGCCAAGTCTCCTGAAGTTTTACGGAAATTCTTCCAAAAATGGGCATTAGCGACACGAATAGTGTATTTAAACATCTTGTTGTTTTATAGTAGGCCATTTACCTACACACTAACCAAAGCCCCTACCAAAGGACATAAATGTACCATCTGCTTGCTACGACATTAACTGCAATGTAATACCAATAAGATGACCAGAGACCATTAAAGCGTACGACACACCAGGGATTAGAAGATATATCTAACCTCCAATGTGGAAGAATGGTATATAAGAGGAGTAAGGAGCAAATTCGTTTCTCTTGTAAAGACAGCATACCGGAAGCTCGTGGAGGTCATGGGAGCAAACACTTTGCCTCTCTTTATGGCAACCAGATTGGTAATACATGCCTTTTAATACGTACCTATTGGTGCCCTAAAAATCTTAGAAACGGCCTGTAATAATGAAGTACCAACTTGACTAGAATTCCACGATTATGCTCAATCTGGGTGACCTATCATGCAGGTCAGTAGGGGCGGTTATTCATGGGATGTACACCGCTAAAACCAAACATGCAGGGGTAACTTGCAAAGCTTTAAAAACTCTAACGAAAATATCAGTCGACTGGGTCCCTTGAATAATGTCTAGATGGGTCTCTGAAACTCTCCAGGGATGACTAGACAGAGGAGAATACAGAGGAATTGGAGAGGAAACAAGATGGTAGACAAACTTGTATTGGCACCAAAGAGTAAATAAACGCCAAAACCTTTAGAGAAGAAAAGAGAATAATTTTCTTCGCTGAAGAAGAATTTTCCTCGCTACCATGGGGCATAGAATCCGTTCTTCCTTGCCCAGGAATAGGATCACTCTCATCTTGTATTCTCTTGGAAAACGTGACAAAGTTTGGTTTTTGTGGATTATAGAGGTTGTATTGACTACCATCCCTCATGTCTAGTACTGTTAACTATGCATTGCTACATACTTTGTCTAGAACGTTTTACAAGATGAGAATCAGGAGCCGTTAAATGAGTGTCTTAAGGCACCAGCACTTGGAAATTATAACTAGTTACAAGTGTCTATGGGATGAACAGTATGTCTTCGCAGTCGAATGGTAATGACGCTGTGAAAAAGGCAGCTGCCTTCTTGGCTGGCTTTACTTCTTCTCAGTTATTTATTCTCATAGTTTCTTCTGGGAGTTATGCGGTTGACAGATTCATGCTCCCTAGGAGTTACGTGGGATTGTATATTAACAGGACTATTATTGCCTTCAGGCTGTCTACATTCTTTGGATCGCTTCTTCTTAATATACTAGTACCCAGCACTAAGAATTTTGCTAGAAGTCTACCTATTATTTCTACAATATCAAGCTGGCTTTATTTCTTATCCTTTCTAGCTCTGCTACTGATATATTACAATGGAGGGAAAAAGGGGCACATCATGTACTATTATTGCGCAATTATTTTCTCATCGATGGTATTCGGTTCAAATAATGTCTGCCTTCTGGGAGTAATAGGGAAGGACGTAGCTTATTACATAGGTTCTATGCAGTTATCTGCCATCATGGTATCTGCTTACCAGTTTCTATTCACAAAGATTGCAAAGGCATGGATGGTTACCAACATTCCCTACAAGTTAATTGTCGGACAATTATCACTTGCAGTGTTTGTATCTGGGATATCCGCAATATTGTGGTCTGTTGCATATGCGAGTGAAAAAATTGAAGCAAAGGAGACTAATTTTAATGGACTAGGTAAGGCCTTATCTCCAATTATGTTGACTACTTTGGGATTTGGAATGCAGAATTTCTTCTATCCTGCTATTGCTCCTTATAAACTGACTGATGTTAGCACTGGTTACAACATCGACTTGGTTGTCTTGTTCATGAGTGCAATACCAGGCATGACTATCTTTGTTTTATCTCAGTATGGTCAAGGTCCAAACAGCCCATGGGACAAATCAGGATGGCATGACATGTGGATGTTTTATGTATTCGAAGTATTACTTGGAGCCTTATTTATACTATCTTTGCATTATCCAAGAGTATCAGATATTTTTAGAATGAATAACTTTTGGGTTCTTGCTATCCTTACAATAGCATACGATTGGTGTGTTCAGGTAACTAGGGCTTCTGGGATGGGTGGAGCTGCTATGCAAGAATGGGATTCACATCGAGGTAAGAGCAAGAGGAATCCAGCTATGGCTACTGTTAATGCTTTTGGATTTTCTTTGGCCATGCTAAGTTTTGCATTCATGGGCAACGGATATCTCACAACGTATAAACAGGCTGAACAGGATAGGGACAACTGGCCTACTAAACACTTTACCACAAAAAAGGCATTCTGGTACTGGTACTCGAGTTCAGCCAAAGGTGCCTATAGAGCCTGCATGACATCTTATACGAGGGATATCAGAAGTACTATTCTCGGAAAGAAGGAGCATCTCTTTATTGTCTATGAAGATACTCCACCTGAAGATGAAGATCCCTTCTTTGACCTTCCATTCATTAAGAAGAAAGAGGAAGCTGAATGCACACCATATCCGTTTGTGCCTCCTTACTAACTGTAAAATATTCTCTCGTCAGTCCGTGCTAAATATGCACGTTATTTTAACTCATCACAGTTTTTATCCATGCAAGAGCATCAATGGAATGAATGACCACAGTTTAGGAGTACTGAGGTCTTTATAGTATCTTCAGCTTTGCCAATATTCGTATACAGTGAGCGTAATATTGTCAAAAATTGAACACTCACTGCACATTGACTATTTTGTAACCAAAATTCTTCTTAGGCATAATACGTTTGGATTTGGCCTAATGATTTGGAAAATGATGAAAACAACGTACGGATAAATGTAATAATGTTCCCAGCCGTTGGTTTGTCGAATGTTGAGGGTTTGAAGGATAAACTCTTCTGAAACAAACCCGCCCTTTAACCTATGAACTTCGTCCCGGTACATCTTGTATTGCTGTCAATCTCTATTTCTCTCCACAAAATTACCTCTCTTGTCATTATAACGTGTTTGTATTCGTATTTATCGCCAAGGTACTTTCCTGAGTGTATCTCAGATGCATGCGGAACGCTGTGACTCCTTGTGACTACTCCCTATGGATATAATGCAGTTTGTTCTCCTTACCCTTGGTAGGTGGTAGAAACTCCCCTCTTGTTTATGCATCTCCGGCAAATGAACTCACATGATACTTATGCAGGAGAGTTAGACGAGCACTGCATGTAGGTTTGATCGGCCCTCATTGACTAACCTTAGACCTCAAAAGACAAACTGCTCGTTTGTGCAGGTAAATGGATGACAAAAGATGAGACAGGACAAAGAAGATGCGTAGGATCTACATGGAGATACACGGCAAGAGTGACGGAACAATGGAGAGAAATGCGACATAAAACTGCTCCAAATCAGATATCATCAAAATGTCAAAGGAGTTGTCGGATGAGTGGATTGGATCGATAAACTGACCACGTAAGAACCTCATTCCTGCAATCACAGACTCTATTCACTTGCTTATTTGAAAGGGCTACTCTTCTTGAAGAATAAAACTCTCATTTGCATCACCTCTTGGAACTGTGTACTTGTCAACAGCCATATAATGTGGAGATTCCATCGAGAACACTTTATTCTAACGGCACCAACGGATCTACAATATTTTTAACTTTACACATTCACCGCTTTGAGTCCTTAATGTCCCATCTTATGCTCTAAAAACTCTCCTTTCCCAAACATCTTGTACCCCAGAGAGAACCCTAGAGGAAGATCAGATATTTGCCTCTTTTTACAAGACGTGTATGCGGAAAGTTCACATCATCCATCTCTCTAATATATACAGATGCTGTTATTGCGGTGGTGATGTATGGGTACAGAATCCCCTTCCTCCTTTTCATTTTATTGAGCCTTGCATATGCAAAGAAGGGAGAAGAGCAACCTCAGACCAGTCAACAGACGGGGAATGATTCCTCATCGGCAGGAAACACTGGTTTTTCATTCCCAAACGCAGTAACTTTAGATATTTCAAACGTAAGTAAGGATTTTTTTCAATAAAAAAATTGAACAAAATGACTGGACCACCTTTAGTTTGGGTCCAGGTAAGGAGAAGAACATGGTTGAAGTTAGAGATGGAAACTCTTCCATATGGAAAGGTGATGGCAAGACCGAAAAGTGTTTTTCAGTGACTAGACACATCAAGGGGGATTTGGAGCTCTTGGACCTTAACCTCTTTACCACCATTGGAAAATGCAGTCATGAGTACTTTGAGAAGAATGGTGGAGGCTGGAAAGAGATGAGTTCGGAGGAATACGAAAAGAAGAGACCAAAGTTTACTACATACACACTTTTAAATGGGAAAGAGTTTAATACCAATATTGTGCACAAGCCAGTACCAAGGCCACAAGCCCCTCCAATTCCTGCAGAAGAAAGTAAGAACGAATAGGAAGAACTCGAAAAAAAGATGGTCATTTGTCTGTCTCCTTTGCTACTAGGTCAAAATTCACTAGATGGGAATATGAACTTTTCAAGTCCAAAGAGCCAGCTCCTTCTAAATACAACTGAAAACATAGCAAACTTCATCCGAGACTCCAGTTATTCATCCGTGCCATGGATGCACCAACCATCAATGCAGTAGATTAACATCTGCCACTAGGCAGAGGATTTAATAATTTTAATAAACCTCATTCAAGCTCACCCGTATCACACTTGCAACTTATTTAAATGTATACATTTGGCAGAGTAAAACTTTAGGGATGGGTAGTCCCCTCGGAGCATCAAGGGCGAATTCGCTGATGTACACAACCATACTGGATATCAACATTTGGTGATAAAAGACAGAAAACTACACAATCGCGGTGATTAACTTGTTGATTAATACCAAGACAACTGTAATAGATGACAGAATGTGAAGTAACACACTCAGAGGAAGAGGCGTCTCTGAACTTCTTCTTTCCACATATCCACAACACCAACCATTTAGGAACATAAATACCCACAAAACTGCCAAGAAAAGCGGAAGATGGATATATAGACAGACACTTAACATTACAGGAGGAATGACTATCATTGGAGCCCTTGTCGTTTCGCGTCAAGACAGCGACGGTTACTCTCACGACCGCATGGCCTGATATAGACACACATTGGCTACCAAAGGATCCTAAAACCAGAGGAAATATACGCATCTGGGCCAAGTTACAGATGGCTAATTCCCAGGACACACTTGAAGACCCCATAGTACAGGAATAACTCCCTTCTTCGTTCATTCCTTCTTTAACTTGACCGAAATGAAGATACTGGTTGTATTACACGTACTTGGTCTCTTGGGACTATGCAGCTGCAAGGGTGTCCCAAGATATGCATTCAAGGGAACCGGTTATGACAATGTCACCCTTGATCTGGCTAACCCAGACGAAACATACGTATTCGTTACTGATTCACACCATGGAAATCTCGACTACCGCATGTTCTCCGCGCGTGTTCAAGATTCGCTTGCCAAAATTGTGTACAACGGAGAAGTTGTTTGGGAATCTGGACATGGCAACAATGCTAATTCTGTGCATCTTATCTCCAGCGGCGGAGTAGCTTATCTTGCTGAGGTAATCAAGGGTAACGTATGGTCTCCCGTTTCTTCTTTCCACGAACGCGAAAGTGGCACATGGGTACAAGTAGATAAGACATACTATGAAAAGAGGTCCCACGCGCTCTTTGATGAAAAGGCCGAGTTTGATGTAGCAATCAACATTTCCAAGCCAAGCAAGTCCGACATTTCTGTTTATGAGCACAACGTTAATGGACTGAGCTACAAGCGTTTCGTCCCCAAGCATGGTATGAATGTTTCATCCATTGTAGATGATGTTATGCCCATATGGAAGAAGTTAGATGCCTCCAAGGTTACCGGTGTTTCGACATTCTCTGCTTACGGACGTTCTGTGTGCAGATTTGATATTATCGATGCCAAGAACAAGCTTAGCCAACAATATTTTGAAAAGGTAAACGATGTTTGGAAGTCATTAGGCTCTACCTCCTTCTTCAAAAAGATTAGTGAACTTAGAGAAGCCGGTGCCTCCACTTTAGAGGTTGATGTTCTTTCTTCACAAAAGGGTCCGTTCAACAACAGTGTCTACAACGATTACGGTGTTGAGACCCGATTGGTTTCCCCTTTCCTTGGATTCAAGATTGCTGCCTTGTATCACGGTGAGGAACGTGTTTGGGAAGGAAAGAGTGGTGAATACTGCACTAGTGCCACCTTCTTCAAGAGAGGTAGCTTGTATATTTGCTCAGTTAAGACCGCTGATAAGGAACTATTCTTTGAGCACTTCGATGGACATTGGGCTCAGATCGATGCTGATACCTTCCAAGATCGTCATGGCAAGATTACCATTACAGGAAGGCTTTCAGATAAGTCATCCACTTTAGAGGTTGATGTTCTTTCTTCACAAGAGGGTTCATTCACCAACACTGTCTACAACGATTACGGTGTTGAGACCCGATTGGTTTCCCCTTTCCTTGGATTCAAGATTGCTGCCTTGTATCACGGTGAGGAACGTGTTTGGGAAGGAAAGGATGGTGAATACTGCACTAGTGCCACCTTCTTCAAGAGAGGTAGCTTGTATATTTGCTCAGTTAAGACCGCTGATAAGGAACTATTCTTTGAGCACTTCGATGGACATTGGGCTCAGATCGATGCTGATACCTTCCAAGATCGTCATGGCAAGATTACCATTACAGGAAGGCTTTCAGATAAGTCATCCACTTTAGAGGTTGATGTTCTTTCTTCACAAGAGGGTTCATTCACCAACACTGTCTACAACGATTACGGTGTTGAGACCCGATTKGTTTCCCCTTTCCTTGGATTCAAGATTGCTGCCTTGTATCACGGTGAGGAACGTGTTTGGGAAGGAAAGGATGGTGAATACTGCACTAGTGCCACCTTCTTCAAGAGAGGTAGCTTGTATATTTGCTCAGTTAAGACCGCTGATAAGGAACTATTCTTTGAGCACTTCGATGGACATTGGGCTCAGATCGATGCTGATACCTTCCAAGATCGTCATGGCAAGATTACCATTACAGGAAGGCTCTCCGAAAAATCCTCTGCTTTTAACGAGGCTGAACACAGTATTGATATCTACACTCTTGATATTACTGCTCTTCCAGAGGAGACTGAGACTGTCAAGCCAGAGGAAGATAGTCCATACACTTTCTCAATTGTTGCTCATGGTACCCCAATCACCAAGGTTGTCGACGGAGATTCTACCATATGGACCGGTTCCGATGAGGAATTCTGCATCTCATCTTCCTTCTTGTCTGACGGAAGGAAGAACTTGTTGGCCCAGATAGCTGTAGAGGGACACAACGAGGAGACTGAGCTTCTCTACTTTCAGAAGAGAACTTTTGGATGGTATCAAATTACCGAGGAGTTGTACGACTTTTTGATCAAGAGACTAAACCTTGTCAAGGAAGATGGCTTCTTGACCACTTCCTTCTGTGTTGTTCCACTCTTGTTTGCCGTTGTTTCTGGCATTTCCGCATTTTAATAGCATATTCGCTTAATATACATTTTTACATTTATGTTAACTAGAGATTTTCCGTTGGTACAATTACGCGTATGACTGTCCACATATGTAAACCTGTTTAAAATTTAAAACACAACTCCATTTGAAATGCGGTGAGTTATAGGACTTTGTAAAAATACCCCTAGATTGTGTGAATAGGGGTTTGTCGCGCCAATAAAATGTAAAGAACGTCATTGTCGGAACCACCTTTCATAAAACTCAGAACATATCACAAGGTAGTCTAATCTTCATTGCTTGAACTTTACCTTCTACAAGGCCCCTATATGTTATTCCAAATTCCTCACAAAAGAGGGGGTCACTCAATGTTACCATCTTCTTTATTGGAACCTGATTAATGAGGGTTTTGTAAGCCCCCAGATGTTCAGCATGTCCTTCAGGAAGTATATTCGGAACCTTTTCGTCAGTTACCATTTGTCCATATGCATGATAATAGCCAGATTCAAATAAATAGTTATAGACCTTCAGGAATTCGCCATTGTAGTATTTATTCATTAGAGCAATGTGTCTTGGTATGATTCTGTCATATAGAGAATATGAAAGAAATTTTGGAAAGTCCAAAAGCATGGAAACTGGTTGGCAGAGACTTCTGGTTAGATAAAATACCTTTGGACGTATACTCCTTGAAATGTTTACACCAAGCAAAACAGGATTGCTACGAACAATTTGAAGTACCATCTCATGAGTAAATGCCTCGTCGAGATCATAAATTTGCAGACAGCGATGCTTGTAATTTCCAGTAGCAAATACCATTGGGCTTTTCTTTCCTATCCTTATTATCTCGTCATACGTGAATCCAATCTCGTTATGTAGCGCTCTAAATCGTTTTATAATAGTTTCTAAAGATGTTAGACCAAATCCCTTTATACGTGTGAGCATGTATTTTATGTCTTGAGCTGTCCATTTATATGATGAATGGATGTTTCCATTATCCGTCTCTGAGTGTTCAGCTTTAGAATTATCATTACTTTCTTCTGGAATGAAAAGCTCCTTTAGATTGTCCAAAAATTCAAAGGTGGTTGGGTAGTCAATTTTGTTGACACTTTGATACGTTGTATATTCTGGAGCATCCGTAAATATATCTGAAAACGTTCTATCCATCGTCTCATCGTAATTATAAGTTGCAGTTTCCAATTTCTTACGCATAAATTCCTGACACTTGTCTAGAAATTTGTTCAAAGAGCAAACATGTTCGTTTATTGGAAAAGGTTCCCTTATTGGCTTTTCCTTTGCCCTTCTTGGAATAAGCAAATGCTCAGGAAATGGGTCCTTTCTAAAACGTCCTATTTTTGCAAATATGAGTGGCCTCATTACACGATTTCCTTCGCGGAATATTGTCTTTATTGGACCGTATTTGCGTTTGCCATTGGCTTCCTGAGGTTCATCTGTGGATTCAGCCACCGGTACCTTTTCACAGTCAGCAGCATCGCAGATATTTAACCTTCCAAATGAGAGCAAAAACTCTACCAAACTACGGAACCCCTTCAGCTTGGATAAGTAGATCAAAGAGAACCTCAAGAGACCCAGCATTTCGTAATTCCTTAAATCCAGGATTCCAGGAAGACGCATAACTTCCACCAGTTTCACAAGTCTCTCCTGCGGATAGTTTAACAATATCACGAGGTTGCTAGTCTCACTTGAATTGTCGTATCCTATGATTTCCCTGGTGATCCTAATTCTACTCTTTTGTCTCCTTTGGTCCTTTTTGCTCAGTTTTCCGGTTTTTAGTGGATGAACCTCCGTGTATGTGCGTTTCAAAATTCTATTACAGAAAAATCTATCGTGAGTAAACTTTATCCAGCGATGTGCACGTTGTCCGTGTTCACTTGGATTCTCACAGAATCTGTGCCAAAAATCCCTACCATGCGCAATCCTCTTTAGGGTCCACTCATTCTTGAAACTCGGAGGTTTTGTAAGATCTGTAGTCTCTTTTATAGTTTCTAAGGGCTCATCCTCGTAAGGAGGAGCCAAAGGCAATTTGGATTCCACATCGGAAGTAGACGTTTGATCTTGCGGAGGTTCCAAACTCTCAGATGCTTCTGTTTTCGTAGTCTTTTTCCTTTTCTTCTCATATTTTTTATCGGTTTCAAGTTCATGTTCCCAGAGAGCGTCCGTGTAGATGCTAGTCTGGGTACCAAAGAAGAGTGAACATGCCAAATTCCTCCTGTTAGTTTCAAAGTTCGCGCAAAAGGCGACGCTTGGATCGCGGCTGTCCAGTCCTCCATTAAAATGCGATTTTTCGGTATTTACCGTGCGATATTCTCCTCCTGCCACTAAATCTCCATTGCAAAAGCTACGATTCGTTACTGAAGGGCTAATGTATCCACAAATTCGCTCATTCCTTCCTCCTCTTTGCGTACCCTTTGCTATTTTGAGCTTTAGTGAGCCTTCAGCGCGTGAATCAGTACATATTGAGCTATTATTTACGATTATAGCCGATATTCCGGAAAAGTATAGTATTAAAAGCCATATTGAGAGCCTAAATGCGACAAGGTACATTTTCTAAAGATTCCACATGTTTAGTGGACAATTTCTCTAGTCCAGCGTTATTTTAATTAAATAATACATTTTTTACAGGGAGAGCTTATTTTAGATTAAAAATGGCGAGAATGGAATCACACCGTGAGGTCACTCTAACGGGACAAATGACCACAAATTCAAGAAATTAGACGATAATTGGCTCACATAAAGATTAAGGTAATGAGAAGGACGGAAATATGAGTTTGAATTAAAGGAAAAGTGGCGATTTTTCCAGTGTGTGGACTGAGAAGAAGCGCGAATTTTTTATGGTCAATATTTGGCATAAAGCGGATCTTTTCTCTTCGTAAAGACATATGTATGAAGGCACATTCTATAAAAAATTATGGAATCTCAAGGAATCCTTGCAAATATGAAAAGTAGACACCGGAACGCTGATAATGGACCAAATGTGTACAATTTTGAAGCATAAGCAGTATAACATGGATAAGTACAACCATAAATTGCCCTTTAACAGGGAATATTGCAAATTTAACTCCCTGTACCACACACCATCTTGAGCCTCCGTGGAGTGACCCTCTTTAGTTTGAGTTTATGGACGTTCCACCCTTTATAAGGGTATCTTTGCAGGTATGCGATGGTTTAGAGAATAAGCTGTCGAAATTTGTCAGGGTTGGTGCAATAACTTTGCAGAATCCGGGCCTTGCTCCAGGTCATGGACTAGAAGAAGGGGAAAATGCCTCAAATCCCATAAAATCTACACAATTTCCGGTTAATAAAGATGTTAACTCTGAATTTACCACAAGTGGATCTGGAAAAGGGTACACATTACAGAATTACGGACCATATTCAAAGCACATTGTAAATTGCAATGTAGAAGATATCACGAATTATACACTCTTTAATGCAATTCCAGGAATAAACGAGAAATTGAAGAGTACAAGTGAAGCTAGGAATGATCAAGATGATACCGAGCAAAAGAATGAATGGCATGTATTCAGGGACTCGGATTATCTATCGCACAACTTAAAAAACCTCTCAGAAAGGACTTTTAACAAAGTGAAGTTGAGAACAAAATTGGTAAAGATTTTAACTCACAGAATATTGAGTGTAAAGGACCATTTTTCACCCTCACAGCTCTCCAGATTAATCTTTGCAATATGCAATTCGGATATGAAATTTGCACCACTTTTGGATGAATTGTGCCAAACATATCTCCAACATTGTGAAAATCGCAAATTTGACGCTTTAAATTCTCTGAATGAGTCCGAAAGAGTGAGTTTTCTGGCTTGTAGTGAATATGCGCAAAGAAATTCAAAACTTGGTAGCACTGCCCTTGTCATTGATGAATCGATAATAAGGCACTTGCTTGTTTTGTCTTCCATATCTCTATACAGAAAGAATACAACGGCCATAACTGTGCATCATAAAGGGTCCGATAGTTGTACGGAAAACCCTCCAACTAAAGAACCGACCGCAAAACCTAATCCATTAAACTCTACGGATGATTTACTGAGGAGAGCAGAAGCCAGACTTTTATCGTTTGTTGAGGAACAAATAAATTCTAACTTGTCTAGAGAAACCATTTTACTTTCTCTGCAAACAATGATCATTTATGATGGAAGTAATGAGGGAATTGTGAAGAAACTATTGCAAATCGTTAATGTTGATGATTTTACAATATCAGAACTCTGTACTCTGATGCATAGCTGTACCTTGTTGAGCAAAATTAGCGACAATCGCATACATACAACTATAGAGTCCGCATTGGAAAGGATAACAAAAATGGTTAGGGAGGGAGCTAGACTTCCTACAAGTGAACTGTCGCAAATGTTCCACTTTTTTTACTTGAGTGGTAGACTAGAACATGAGCTTATGGATGAACTATGCAACATTGCAGTGAAGGAACATGTAAAATTTGACAACAACACAGAGTTTTATCGTACTACATTTCCCCTGGCAGTTTCTAACAAGTTGAGACTTCCAGATGTTGGAAAGTGGATTCTCCATGAAATGGCTTCAAATTCTAATCGTTACATACTTGACATATCGCAATTTCTATTTATGCTTACCAGTGTGGGCAGTGCGATAAAGCTGGAAAAAAACACAAAGCCACTGGACTTTGAGGACGATATTTACGAAAAGGCTCTAATGTATCTCAAGGGTAGTTTTTATTTCCCAAGCAACAAATCTGCATTGAAACATTTATTTGAAAAGGCACTTGAGGTTCTTCCAAAATGCACAGGCGACCAGTTTGTTCAGGTGAGACCCGTATATTTCTCAGATCCTCTCTATAAAGCTCCATAACACATGCATAATATACAGTTTACACAAGCATTTACGCATCCAATTGTGAAGCGTGACACTAGACTGAAATTGCAACTTTTGAAAGAATGCAGAGACAGAGTCAATACTATAAATCCGGGAGGGATACTTCACGTTGTGGAGTTTATTCTTTGGCTTTATGGTAAAAATACCGACGCTATAACGGCCGTGAATCTCTACAAGGAAAAGGCTCTATCAGACATTACTGCATACAATGTAGGAGGCTTGGTGGCAGAAACTACGATTTATATGGATTCATTTCTTACGGATGTTTCTATCCTCTCAAACCTCGTCTACCTTTTCAATTGGTGTGATTTAAATTCCCCTGATCTCGCCCTCGAAGTTGCGACTCTAATATCCGCAAATGATTGCAAGATGGTATCTTTGCATTTAAAATTTCACATTTGTACAGATTTACAATGCTACTCTTGGTCAATTATCGCAAATATTTCATTATTTAGCTTGTTCAATGCCAAAACATGAGGTCTATGATGTCCTGGCAATTATGATACTCGACCGACTGAGCCATTGTTCTCCAGTCTCTAGGGATTTTTCAAACGAAAAATCAAGGGGATCTAGTCCAGTGAACGTCCACAAAACTCCACTCGTACATTCACATTCAGAAGAAAACGGCTCTACATTCCCATGTTATGCAGAGGATTTAATCATAATTCTGGAGGCCCTTTTGGTCACCTCGCTGGCGCCAAGATACAAGCAACTTTTGGACAAACTTGAAGAAATGGTAGGTGAATCGGTTATCATTCATGAATGCGTAGAGCCTCGCCATGACTGGATCAACAAAGGTGATGAAGACGTTGGCACAAACCCTCTCCAAGGTCACAAATATGGACTACACCATCGAAGAAGGCGACGAATCCAGGGTCATTCCTGTATCATAACTCCTTGCTAAACCGTATACCATATTCAAGACGCTAAAGACTCGTATTTGGGCCTCATCCAGACGACATGTGCTGCTCTCTGGGCGTATTCCTGAGCCACTAGACGCGACTATGACGGCATTCTCACGCATAGACAAAGAAGCCCTTACAGTCTAGAAACGCATTCTTCCTGTATATGCACTACATTTGGCGTAACTTCTCGTGTGTGCTGGACCGCAGTCAGAAAATATCTTCACGCATAAAATGCATTTCAACTCGCTCTTTTCACTCGACACGGTCGGTGAAGGTTTCGTTGAGCCAAATGAAGAGTCGGATGAGGATACTTCGAGCATAAACATCAAAAACGCCGACGCTGCGGACAGCAACGCTGACCATAAACTCGATTGGATCAAAATATCGTCAGCATCGCAAATCAGGGACCTGCATAACGTCAGACACAAGTTATCTCCCGAGGACATTGAGAATTATCGCAAATTAACGCTGGAAATACGAAAGTTTCTCTACAATTCAATGGTAGGCGAAGATTTCTGTGTATCCTGTGAGACACACGCAGGAATTGATGAAAACGAGGCCATTGAAGTTGAGGAGGAGCGGAACGAATCCCAAAATGCGGAGAAGAATGCCGCCGGGTCGGCCGGAAAAGGTCTAGAAGCCAGGGTCACGTCCAACGTTTCCTCCATGGAGATCATTTCAGACGATGACGACGAGGTGATATCAAACATCTCAGATTCTGACTCTTCCAAGGCAGATTCGCTCGAATCCCTGGAGAACAAGGAAGTTGTAAAGGTGGAGGATGTCCCCAATGATCCATCGTATATCTTTTTGTGCATCTCCCCCGCCAAGTTAAATCGCATAGTAAAGGACATGGCACACGTACAAATGCGTACCTTCTTTGCTTCCTTTCCACGGTCCTTTAAAATCTCTACTGGCAACGTTGGCTCGGACGTACTAACCATGGGCAATCGCTACTATCTCTCAACTGGAAACAACACTAGTCTCAACGATACAGCATCAGCGTTGACCCCGGAAACGTGCGGTCATTCTCTCTACCTCTCGCATCTCTACCAGCGTCAACGCACAGTTTGTTACTTTTGCGGTTTGCTACATTGCGCGAGGAGCGCCTCTAGCAAGAATCCATGCAGTTTTCAGAGGTGTCCAAAGTGCATGCTATCTCACAAGTGGAGCAAAAATTTGTGCAGAGAAAATGGTTCCGCACTTCACCGTGCATTGGATGAAAACAACTGGAGAAAAAAGAGAAGAAACGTTTGGAGTTCACAGCCCAAACGCATAAAAATGATGTGCCCGTGTTTCTTTTGTGCAAACGGAGGAGAGGCAAACTTTAAATGTCAAGGTCTATCTTGCAAGGCGGGTGAGAGCACGCTCTGGAGGAGGTGCATTGAACTTTTGGGGACGAGGGAACTAGAATATGAAAAGAGAAAAAAGCCACAATTGTTCCTACACCTCAAAAAGAAGGATTTTGTATTCAATTGAGCTATTTAAAGCGGTATAAAATCTCTTTGAGATGTCTTTACAATAGACCAAGCATGTGCCATATTGGCCCCTCGTCAAGTCGATTTCAAGGTCCAATAGGGCTCACATATACATTACACTCGAGAACTTTACCTGTTTTGGTATCATAATTTGTAAGTTTTGTGGTACGTCTTTTATCCATGGATGCTTTCCGATCAATGTGCTCAGTATCAAGGGGAAGTGTATGGATTAGAGCTACCGTCAAGGGTTTGTACTTTAAAATAAGCTGAAGAGGTCCCTTTGCAGTTGAGATACCTGTTGTAGAATCTGGAATGACATCTTAAAAGGTTGTATGGATGATAAACTATATGAGCCAGAAAGTTTTCCTATAGTCATAATTGTCATGATCAGATTGGAGTTTCTTTTCAAGGTTCTGACCAAGTGAATCGTACCTTCCATGGTCAAGTACTCCTTTGTTAGTACTGAGTTCAGAAAGCAGTTTACCTAGTCCTTGACTAGTGTCTCCATTTGGTATCTTTCCACATCCATTGTAGGCATACCTGTACCAGCAGTCGTCAGAGCCCTTGCAGTAATAGCAGTATCTGTCCTTTCCAGCATCTCCATTAGACTTTTAAACACAGATTAGGAGGGTGTTCTCACGGTAGTATACATTCACTTCATTAACTGACCCTTACATGCGGAAGCAGAATGGTGAACTAAGTACCATTAGTGAAGTCACAGGATTTTCAGAATGGGATGATTTTTCTCGTAAACATGTTTACCACAAGTCCTAGTATTCCAGTATACCAACAAGAGAGTATTCTAGAGGGGAGTGTCTCTACTACCTACCAAGGGTAGTGTCATGAGGAGCACTCTATACGGAAGTAATGAAGGTTGTAATTATGCTCCTTACTATAGCAGGTCCCTTCCAGATTCCAAGGCCTACGGCAGTTCCACTAGTAAGACTTCCAAAAACACCACCAGCTATAGCACCTGCATTAGATTCATTACCGTTAGATTTTTGACTTTTCCCAGCACTAAGCTTTTCCTTTATCTCCCTAAGTTGAGTAGTAAGAGGAGGGGCACCTGATTTAGTATTCTTCTGTAAATCCGGTTTCCATATAGATGTCTTAGTTTCTCTACTATAATACACATGGTTGTTACGAGAACCAGTATCTCTTTTCTCCAAGCCAACCACTAGAAGCTTCTCTTTATTCTCAGGATCTTGCCCCTCATAGTACGCTTTTACATTTTTAACGACTAGATTTTGTGGTATACCTTGTAGAGGGAAACCGTTGTGTTTGATTCCACCAAGTATAAAAGTAGATTTACCTTTAACAGAATGAGAGAGGCTTGAGAAACTGCCAGTCAGATCCTGCCTCGTAGCCTCAATCTGTTCAGAACTATCAGAGTATGTAATAGAACTTCCATGACTGGAAAGACCAGTGCCCTGTCCAATATTTATGACAACAGTTGGCAATATGGCCTTTAAAATCTTTAGTATCTTTTCCTTATCAAATGTAGATGTTGGTTTACTACCTCCTACTGACTTCCATGTATTAGAATCTACAGAGGTCCTCTCAAACCAGCTATTGTATGTATATGGAAGGCAAATCAAGAGTGGGATTCCTTCGGGCCCGCTTGGATAGTTATACACAAACACACTAGATATTCTACCTGAGAATGTTATTCCGGATTGTTCTGTCGGACCATCCTTGAATCCGCGAATGGAGCTACCACCATGAAGATAATGATAGTAATAAGAATAATCTGTACCATGGTTGGAAAGTCCAATCCACTTAGAACTACAACCAGGACAAGGATAAGAGATGTAACGACCATAACTACCCTTTTTTGAAATGTCTATAATATGAGCTCCATTATGTCTACAATTTTCCCTGTCAAGTACCTTTATCACTTCTGAGGGAGTTACAGAAATATGGCTCCACTTTTTACCTACTCCACCAGAAAGTATATAGTATGAGGAAGCACCTGATGTTGGCTTAAGTTCCAGTAACAGGGGATTTCTGTGTCTGTTATCACCCTCCCAGAAATAAACATGAGCTTCACTATATTCATTTCTATATATAGGTGATTCAAATGGTATGTTCGTAGAGGTAGTTTTGGTAGAAAGGAGTCTTATAGTAGATGTATCTTTGGTAACAGGACTATGCTTGTACCTTTTATAGATTGTATGGATAGTTTCTGGAGGCTCAGTGACTTTAATTTTAAGAGTTGGATTTGTTGGTGGAGTTCGGCTCTGATCTCCATTGGCATAGTAGGTGCCATTAGGTTTAGTGAGATTTAGTACAACAAGTTCCTTTACCTTAGTACTAATTCCTGGAAGTTTTGGATGAAGTTGAGTTTCTTGACTAACACTTCTATCTTCATCTTTCCATTGGTCGGAAGTTGCAAAATAGTCATCCTTTTTGTAGTAGTAATACTGATCTGTAAGCCAAGTCTTTTCAAGTCCCACTATTAGGGGGAGTACATTACTATCATCATAGCTCAGATAGTATACAGTTACCTTTCTTTTATAGAGGCCTGCATCAGTTACCTTTCTTTTATAGAGGCCTGCATCAGTTACCTTTATACTACTCTGGTGTACTCCATTGTAATATATTCCACCAACATAACACGATCTACTGAATGTGTGCGTGTATCTCTTGTAGCCATTAAGACCTGAAGGTGAGTCCCTCTTCTCAACTTTTATGGTATTACGACAATGATCCCTATATCCTCCACCGGCGTCTGTTTTGCCAATGTCAATGTCAACCGATTCTCCTCTGGTACAGGTATGAGTACCAGTCATTTACGATCCTCCATCCTTATTTAGCAGCATTCTCTAATAGTCCCTCCACTAGTTCCCCTCCATACTTACCCATCTTACTCATTCTTCCACAGTAGTACTCCATTCATGTCTCAACTGGTGTGAGCAGAATTGTCAGTATGGATGCATGGCATATTCCCTAAGGAACAAAAGTTCACAAGTGGACCTATGCATGCTCAATATGGTACATTCTTTAAAAACTCTATAAGATATCCGTGTCTAACCCAAGGGTCTCCGTAGACTTCCCATGAGTATCATTAGATCAAGCGTACAAGAGGGTCTCTATAATAACGTTTGTAGATTTTCCATCCAAATACAGCGAGAATTACAGTACCAGTAGTAAGAGCTGCAGATCCAGTAAGGATTTTCCAAAGAGAGTCTTGAGGAGAGCCTGAGAAGTATCCAGATATGAGACCAATACCAGCAATAGCGAGACCAACTGCAACAAGTATTAGTAGATGGGTTATCAACTTGTTCATCAGCCTTAGTAATAGCAGGTGACATTCTCCCAGTTCCTAGTCTTGGCGGTAGTAGTAGGCTTAGACCTCCTGAAGTAAATGATGAGAGAGAGCCATGACCTTTGAAACTACATTAACCTTATATACTCCAGTAGAGGTATCTCAATACGACCAAATTGCGATTCACATCCGTCTATAGTATGAGTAAGAGAATAGAACTGATGAGAGTAATTGTCCTTCCACAGGAACCATACCCATCATCCAATAGTACTTCCTCCATCTAGCCGTACCTCCTCATCCATACACCCATCCTCCCTCACAACTAGCTCACTGTCTGGCAGTATGGAGGATATCCTGTCATCAGCGAGCTGAATGAGTCTCTTGGAGACACTTGTTAAGAGTATACTGGATGGTTTGTATGACTAAGAGACTCCAAAACCCATAACGTGAAGTAGGCCAACTGTCTCTATCAGACAACTGACAAACAGCATGAGCATAACTCTTTATCATTGGAGATCTCCTCAGTATGAGTCTCTCCCTCAGTAGTAGTCTTATCACATTCTCCACTAGACTCTTAATGCAGGGACAAATGTCCAAGGATGAGGGAGCAGTCTAGTAGCCTCCTAGTTACCATCCACTAAAATTCCTCGTCTGCATATACAATGAGCAAAGCCTCTGATTTACCTAAAACTTTACATCTAACATTCTTGGTAAAAGAGGACTTAACACTCTTGCAGGCCACCTTCATTCCATTCCATGTCCAGTATCCTAAGGACTTAAAGAACCCACAGTCTCTAGTAGGCCACTTACTCCGATCATGTTCATATTTGGAATAGGTCTTCAGGTAACCATCTCCAGTAAAGGCCAAAACGATCATTAAGAATTGTGAAGTAAATGTGTTAAAAGAGGATATAGCACCACCATCATTGTCTTTACAGCATTGGCAGTTAGTAGATGTACATAGGTTGGGTTTACAGGCTCCTCCTCCACTGCAGTTGCATTGGCAAGTTCCGGTTTGGCAGTTTTTTGTGCAGTATTTACCTACTTGTTTGCTAGCTCCGGCATAAGATACTGCTTTTAGCGATTCTTCACAAAACTTTAAGGTCACAGTAATGACTCCAACCCTTAAACCACTACTCTTTATAGAACTCGCTACTCCACTATCAGGGTAGTGAAGTGTAAAAAAGCACAATAACATGGCAAGAATATGTGGAATTGCAAAGAACCAAGTACCATGCCATCCCCAATTACCTCCATCCCATGGTTTATGTGGACCATCCTGCTCTAGGTATAAAGTTGCTATGGCAATAGCAATGCCAGGAACAGCACTCATGAATAAAACAACGAGATCAATCTTGTAACCAGTACCAACATCTGTCAACTTGTAAGGAGCAATAGCTGGATAAAAGGCATATATACCACCCATACCTACCACACCCATAAGAATTGGAGACCAAGCTTTGCCAAGACCCTCACCAAATGGTTCTTGAGGGGGAGTATCACCACTAGCACCATTACCATAAGCATATATCCAGAGAGCAGCGGAGGCTGCCGCAATCACTATTGCTATTATGAGTTGCCAAAAAATGATCCAGTAACTAACGTTTGACCACTGATACCTCTCAGCAAGCTTAGTGAAGACATAGTAATAGATAGAAACTTGGATACCAGAAAGAGGGATTCCCATATTGAAAAGAGCAGCATCTGCACTTGCAACAGTCATTACGGTTGCCACATTAAGCCCATAAACAAATGAGACGAAGACAATAGTCCAGTAATAGGAGGTAAGATCTCCCTGTTCTCCCCCAGAAGTGAATGCATAGAGAAGTAGAACAAAGGAACAACATAGTGTCACATTTGTTACAATGGCAGTAAAGGCCTTCACATAATTCTTGAAGCAGGACGTCCATGTTAGAGCATTTATAATAAAAATGCCAGTAAACGTTGCCAACTCCATAGGATTATGAACCATGTTAATGAACGAACTGGCATACTGCTGCGGAATTTTAAATCTATCAAGTGCAAACTTTGCTCCAGTTAAAGCCACACGGAGAGACTGCAACAGAGTCAGCCCTGCCATAAACATGGCGCCTTTCTGAAGTCCTCCATTCTGTGCCATCAGTCATCTTGCGATCTTACCTGTCGTTCACACCATTATATACCATATCGTTGGCTATAAGTTGAAGATACTCCTCCATTCTCTACTAGTGAGTTTAGTGTTCCAGTATTCCTCACCACTTCAAGATGCATGTGTAAGTAGCTCACATCCTTCAAGGTTTCATAGATGTCAGTATGGTAGTATCATAAATGTCCATGGTTAGTAAAGAAAGCAACAAGTACCCATGCCAAAAAACTTACCTGTTGTCTATCCGCTTCGTAATGTGTAGACAAAATATTTTAAAAAATTAACAGCACAACAACCAGAGCGGAAGCAATTGCGCACAAAATCAAAATTAAACGCAAAAGTGATGGGTTGTTGGTGTCTAAATAACGTGCTAGCTTTTTCCCGAGAGTACCAATTTGCAATTGTGTATCCTCCATGCCACTCTCAATGTCATTTATTAGCCTAAAGTTCATACATGGAAAGGTGCGTGACAATCACTAGGTACCTATTTTGACTCTTTATCTCAGCATTCACTGCCATGGCCTGTGTGTGTAGATTATAGGCTGATCCATGGAGCTGATCAATGTGCATGTCCTGTTGACTAATCACATCCTAAACGTTTAGTGTGGCTAAAGTGCATTGGACATGGACTCCATGCTGATTAAAACTTGCACGTGTCTACAAACCTGTTGATACTGTAATTGTGCTTGGGAGTAGTCCTTGGAGTAGCTCGTTCCAGGTCTTCCTCCATACGCATTTCCGATGCTCTAAAATTAAATGTGGATGGGAATATGCAACAACCTTTATGCCTTTAACTTTAGATTTAAATTCTTCAATAGTCTCCTTCCTGGACTCTAGCAGAGACTTTGATATCTTGTATCTCTTTGGGTTATTTTCAATTGCCTGAATGACCTTTTGCAGCTCCCCAATGTCCGATTCAATTCTGCTGCAAATGGTCTGCAGTTCCGTCCTTTTCGCCGTTGATTCCACATTTGAACTCGAGTCCCTGAGGGATTGCGTAACTTGGGAGATGAATGGACATGTACAAACACCAAAAGGAGCAAAGACCCGGGAGTTCCTGGGCTAAATGTACAGCCTCTGTGAAGTCACTACACTCACACATGTGAGACTTTGGCCCACAATGACCATGAAAATAGCGGGAATATGCTCTAAAACAAACCGATTCTCTGTATTCAACTGTGATTGAAGCACAATGGCCTTTCTTATGTGTTTTCGGACCTTTCTGAGCAAAAGTGTAACGATACAACCATAAACTTACGCTTCAGCCTCGTCGTATGGATCCTTTTGCGAGGTCTCGAGGGGATCCATTATATATCGACTGTCTCGGTGGGGACCAGAAGACTTATAGTGGACACGGACCTACTAGTTGATATTTTGATGCCCTTTAGGTCTCATGGACCAAGCGGATTCTAAATTTGCCAATTTAGGCGCAGTGTGTAGTAACGCGGGCAAAGGTGACCAGTGCATCCAGACACTAGTCGCTACAGTACGTACACATTGGCCATATAGAGGATCTCGAACTTATTTCTATCAATAACCGTGGAAGTGTGTACGTATTCTGGCCATTAGAACAACCGGGCGACCACAAAGAGTCTGTATGACCAGGGGTACCTAGAAGAATGAATGCTGATGCACAAGAATGAACATGCAACAAATCCATAAAATTATACTTGCATTGGTACTAGCATGTATGGTATAGCAACCTTGTCACGGGTCTGCAAAACCAACGCCTTGTATTTGCATCCATTTTACATGTAGAGCCCATCGGGGACATTGCCCTTCTTTTGATATAGCACCTTCTCCCTGGCATTCTTGAGGTCCTCCTGGGTAATTTGCATCCTTCTCTCACGCAGGGCAATTAGTCCAGCTTCGGTGCACATGGCCTTGATATCAGCGCCACTTAAATCGTCCTTGTTCATTACAAATTCGTCCAAATTCACGTCCTTGCTCATTGTCATTTTCGCAGTGTGAATCTCAAAAATCTTCTTCTTGGTCTTGGAATCCGGATTGGGAAGTTGAATTTTACGATCGATACGACCGGGACGAATGAGAGCGGGATCAAGAGACTCAATTTTATTTGTAGCCATAATGACCTTGACGTCAGCCTGAGAATCGAAACCATCAAGCTGGTTCAAAAGTTCAAGCATAGTACGCTGAATTTCCTTTTCACCTCCGCTTGTTGCGTCGTATCTCTTTGTTCCAATGGCGTCAATTTCATCAATAAAAATAATGGAGGGTGCATTATCCTCTGCAACCTTGAACATTTCACGGACTAGTTTTGGTCCTTCTCCCAGGTACTTTTGGATCAACTCTGATCCTACAACGCGCAAAAATGTTGCGGATGTCTCGTTTGCAACAGCCTTTGCCAAAAGGGTCTTTCCAGTTCCAGGCGGTCCGTATAGAATGACACCCTTGGGAGGCTTAATTCCGATATCATCATACAATTCAGGCCTTGTGAGTGGAAGCTCAACAGCCTCTTTAATTTCCTGAATTTGGTCCTCTAGACCTCCAATGTCGTCATACGACTCTAGAGGCGCCTTTTCTACCTTCATGACCGTGATTAGTGGATCTACATCGTCCAACAATATACCAACAATGGAGTTTGTCTTGTTGTGCAATAGCACAGAGCATCCAGGTTCCAGGAGCTCCTTGTCTACAAAGGATAAAATATTGACATAGTACTCTGGGCCAATGGAGGAGGTGACGATCGCGTGATTCTCGTCGATTATTTCCTCCAAAGTGCCAACACTCATTGGGGAGCCCCTAATATCGTCCAACTTTATCAAATCATCTTGTGTCTTGGCCTTCACTGGCTTGTGAAGGGACTTGTTTGTCAGATACTGGATGCGAGTGTATAACGTGCAGGTTATAAAATGCATGAATAGGGCAATGCACAAACCTCTTCCTCGAGCAACAGGTAGTCCTTTATTCGCTCCAACTTTAGCAGCCTCAAGCGGCATTTGGTCACGGGCATGACTGATGGGATGCGAACTGGAGCCAGCTGCCTGAGCATCTTCCTCTTGCGCTTGCCAAAGGTGACTGGCTGGCTGTTGTTATTAGGCTTACTGTTGTTCTCATCGTTCTTTCCATCTGTATAACGAGAGTTTATTCGTGTGAAGGTGAAATAAAGACACTGGCAGCTGAGTGGCATGTGTAGCCCTAAAAGGGAGGATACGGGGCCCATACGGCCGCAATCACAGAACACTAACGGCCACATTTAGTGAAAAAGGCCGGAAATGGAAAAAATGTGCAAACGGCAAGGGCCAGACTGCAAGTGCACATAAATCCCGAGAGCCACCGCCACCAAACGTGTGAAACGAAAAACTCACCAGAATTAAAGTTGAATCCCCCGTTGGCGTTTCCCATTTTGTTTCTTTTGACCCAAAATCGGTCCCCACGGGTTACACAGCGGCCCCTTGCGGAGTTGCCAGTCGCATTTTTTGTTCTCGTAAACCTCTCGGTTCCTCAGTCCACGTTACTGTTCTCTGGGTCTATAAAGGTCTCTACTGAAGCTTTACGAGGCGATGGGTGGGAGTTTTGAACGCTGGCCGAAAGGTCTATTCGCCGGAAATGCTCGATACATTGGACTCTGTCTACTGGATGACATGCAAGGTGTGAGCCTCTACCCCTTGGATATCAGCGGAACTCTGCGAGCAGAATGAAGAGGAACGCCACAAGCCATAACATTTATGCATGTTCGGAGATAGCCATGCCGGCGCTTCTCTGTGGAGCGAAGAGCAGATGGACTGACGAAGTAACATGCATAAATGGAAGAAGCGTGTAACTATTAAAATGGTGCACCGAAAATGCGAGCTTAAAATGTGATTGTCGAGAGTAAAAATCCACCAACATTAAACGTGTGATGTTGTCCCCTGTGATCCTGGACAACTCCCAAGACATCTTCAGTCTTGCGTAACTGGGATGACCAAATATAACAAGTCCTATTTTCAGACTTGCGTGTGATTGCTGCATTACAATACAAACAAGGATACCTCGTTAAATGACCACCAAGGGTACAACAGTGTTTAAAATCTGCATTTTGAAATTTAAGCTGCGCTGCATTGAGCCTGTTTAATACAGTCCTCTATAATCTTTGAGAGTGAACTACTGTCTGCAATGTCCTCTGTCTTGCAGGTCCTAATGAGGGAGCCGCTATGGAAGACCCAAATTGAAGTGCAGAGGCGCAAAACATTTGCATCGTGGGCTGCAATAAATGTTGTACAGTGTTGGAAGTGCGCCCTTAGAATTTCATAAATCGGGACACCCTCCTTTGTTACTCCAAGTTCATCCTCTGGAGGCTCATCAACTATTATGACCTTGTAAAATTCCCTGTAGAGCACTAGTCTTGCTACTGAAAGTGTACGAAGTTGCGAGTTTGAGAGTGCCGCTCCATAGTCAATGTTCACATTATCTGCAGAAGAGGCATCGTGAGGTCTTAAAGTAGGCCCATAATAAGCTCTCTTTAGATAATCTGGTAGATCCTTGTGATAGTGTTCGGGTATGATGATGGTATCAAGACCCTTGCCACCTGGAATGTTTTCGACAAACTTGATCAAACCACAGTTTTCCAGGGCCATTTCAATACCGATATCATCAAATAACATTCTTGGATCAATGAACCTGCGAACAGTCCATCCTCTAAAGACAAATGGTAGTTGAGGTAGGACACCTATAATCTGCCTAGTCACATTCTTTGGCATATCATTCAGATCACAACCATCTAAGAATACAGAACCATCTCTATCCTCCGCAAGGTTTTGAAGTACGGAAAGCAAAGTAGACTTCCCTGCTCCAGTTCTTCCGATAATACCGATAATGTCCGAGGTATCCGCAGAACAGGTAACATTCTTTAAAATGGTACACTTATCCTCGGAATCCTTGGAGATAACATGTACACTGACATCCTTTAGCTGTATTCTGGTTGCTCCCGGAACTGCGTACTTGGACGAATCGAATATGTTGACCTTATGCTTAAAGAGGAGCATCTTGAGGCTAGCACAATGTAATCCCCTCCTTTCGGAATACTCATTACGTCGCCTCTTGCGAAGGGTATCCTTGATATCCTCATCTGCTATCTTATCATCTCCACTTGACGCAGAACGGTCAACAATGACATCGGTCTGATGAATGTTCCTCCTTTTGTCAAACTTGATCTTGGTGCTTGGAGGGACGAAATTCTCAAACCTCCTGATTGATCCCATGTAAAGCTCAAGGAAGCAATAGAGTTTGAGAAAGGTTGCAAATGTACCATTAAGACTCAAGAATACAGAATAAGCCATGGCGTAATAACCCACTTGTACTTCTGTGCCAGAGACCCTGGACTTAATCAGAGGGAACAAGAGTATGAAAAGAGCCAACGGAGAAAGCAGAGTTCTGAATGAAATGGATGTCCAAGTTGTGGCGGAGAAAGTCAAGTAGTTGCATCTCAAGTTATAATCAACATGCTCAACAAGGCTATGCATCAATTCCCATTCCTTCTTGAAACTACGATAGAGCGGTAGGCCAGATATTGCCGTTTCAATTGTAGCATTTATCTGGTTAAAGGTTTCCAAACGTGCAAAATATGCATTCTTGCAGGAGTTAATGTAGTAGTATACAATGTACCGGAGAATGACAAACCCAAATAGGACAGTAAGCGGAGTAACCAATGGCATCATGAAGAAGAGTGTCAACATCTGGACTGCAGTTTCAATGGAGAGTACAAACGTGTCGTGAATAAAGTAACTCAAGAAGTTGTCAAGGAAGAATGTGTCCACGTACAAAAATGTCTGAATGCTACTCAACGACTTCTTGATCTTCAACACAGCAGAGTTGTTTGTAAAGATGGAGTTTACAGCATACTCATGAATTCTCCTTGATACATTGAAAAAGGCTTGAGTCATTGCAATTATACGCATGATGGCTCCAATCATGACAAGAACAGAAATGACAACAATCCATCCCAAAGCCTTGATGCAATATTCCTTAACATCCTCCAGCGAAACTGATGTCTTATCATGTTCATCTGTATAATTGACAATTGAGTCAGAAACCTTTGAAGTGATGATGAACTTGGTACTATCCAATGTTGAAAACAAAAGAGTGAATAGAACAAAGAAGAAGATGGGCCAACCCGCCGCACGGAAGTAGACACCAAACTGTGTGATAATATTGTCTCTAGCATCCTTGACCTCGTTTCTTTTGTACAATATCTGAACTGTTGGAGATTCAGCGTATCTGGATTCAACAATCTCTCTACGTCTGCCACGGGCATAGTCATCAGAGTGGCATTGTTGGCGAATACTACTAGGCATATCAGGAGGTAATATTCTCTCATCAGAAAGGGTTGGAGGTTCAAGATTACCAATCTCATTCCTTATGAAAGAGCTTAGCATGTTCTCATGCACAAGAGTCTCATTCCTCACCGTATACAAAGCGGCATCTGGGAAAGACTCTGGATCTTCAGAGGCTACACAAGCATCCAACATATTCCTAGAGATGGTAAGTACTGCAGATACATCATCCTTTGCCAATAACCCATCATTAACATTAAAGAGGTTCCTAAAGATGAGCTTAGCAACAAACGGATCTAAACCAGTGAAGCAGTCATCTATTACCACAAGGAAGGAACATTTTGAATTATTTTCTTCCCTATTGGCCTTGCTGAATATTAGGTAGGTGTATATAGCACGAGCAACTCCAATTCTCATTCTCTGACCTCCACTGAGAGAATAACCATATTCAGAAATAGCACGCAGGTCACCTCCCTCCCAAGTGGATATGTCATGCCCAAGTTCAACTGCCTTTAAAACTTTCTTGTAAAGCTCCTCATCAAATCTGTGACCAAATGTAATGTTAGACTTAATGGTACCCTTTTGTAGCCAGACATCCTGAGAAGCATAGAATATTGGCATGTTGGTAGAGAGAGGCAATACAGCCATTGATCCTTCAACAAGAGTCATGTCACCAAGGATAGCCTTGACAAAGTTACTCTTACCAGAACCTTTGGCACCAGTTACAATGGCAAGGTTACCAGAGTTGAGGACAAAGTCAATGTTTCTCAGACAAGTGGTACCAGTATTGTCTAGGAGATCCTTCCTACTGTTAACCCAGGCAAAGGAGGCCTTCTTGAACATCACAACTAATCTTTTGGGTATGCTCTTATCCTTACCTGGCCCAATCTCTGGTAGAGTAGCATTCCCTGTAAACTGGTTATCCGAAAGGTAAAAGTTTGGAGAACAAGTTTTGAAGAAACGGTCTACCCTAAGGAATGAGCTGAACGTATAGACAAAGAGTTTCAGCTTTAGAGGAAGTATGTTCAATGGGATGATAATCTTCATGAGAATGTATATTGCAGTCAATAGCTCAGCAGGTCTTATACTCTTTACATCAGTGGCATCCTTAACTTGTCCCATGAAATCATTTACAACAAGAATAATGTCCACACAAATAATGGCGGTAAACAAGATCTTGTTGAAGAGGGAGAGAATGAAACGGACAAGAACGATGTTGAGTTCATCATTTCTAGCCTCTGTAATGGCATTTTGACCGATATCATCTAGAGCCACTCTTTCAATCAAGAGCAAGTTTGGAATCACCTCATTAATCTTGGTAATTCTATGGTCTCTGATTCCAAAGTAGAACTTCATTAGGAGGCCATTGAGAACTTCCATAATAATCATGCATCCTACCAAGGAGAGAGAGATTAAGAGAATAGTCATTGCTCCCATGTTGAATTGGCTACTCATTAAAATCATACCGTATGTGAAGGCCGTCAGAAAATCAATCATTCCTGCCATGAACTCCACAAAGAGCGGAATGTAGTATGGGTCATTTAGCACTAGAGGATAGATCTTTGGTGTGAAATCATTGTTCTTGTAACGTCTAGCTGGGCAGAGAAGTGGATTGTATGTGCACAAGCTTTCTCCAGAACATCCATGAATGATACTGTTGCACTGTCCTCCCTTTGCCTGGAAGTTCCCAAATTGGCTCCTTCTATAGCATAGTCCATGCTGAAACAATGAAGTGCGAACGGCTGAGTCCATAACAATTTCGAGTCTTTGCACGTAGTAGTTGATGTGGTCCATGCAAATTTCCTTGAACAATTCCATGAGGATGATGGAGAGGGCCAATCCTAAAAATGCCATGAACCTAAAGTCTCTATCAGACAATAGACCAAGCAGCTTGTGAAGAAAAATGGCAATACTCATGCCAACACCATTCATAACAACAACACCAACAAATATGGTGAGTAGTCTCTTCCAAAAGGTAAGGAAGATGGCTCTGCAGAGAATGTGTTTCACGGGTTTGGGGGCTCGCTTTCGCCCATCCTTACCCATGTATTCATATGCCTCCAGACTTGCGATACCATCACTAACGTGTTTTGAGAAGATTGGTTGCCAGTAGAGTATCTGGTCTGCCAGTGGAAGTGGGTGGATCATATAAGGGTCCAGGTATCTCTTTGCTGTTTCTCTGGCCCACTTGGACATCCATGCCATAAAGACAAAGTTGAAGATGCCTCTGTCGTCAAAGTATTTGAACTTCCTACCATCTGGCGCCTTGGACGTCTTCCTGGTCAGCTCCAACTCACTCTCCCAGAAATGGTACTCGTTCTCCGGAGGAACTGCTACCTTCTCCATTTTTCGGAGGCGTTATTCCTTCTAATGTGTGATTCTCTCGGGATTCTCTGACGTGTGCTAGAATCCCAAGGCGTGAAGTACAGAGGAATGTATCCTTTCCAGGAACTAAAATACAAAGGCTAACGCGGTGTCCTTCTCAAATTCGAGATTCCATCCGCCCGTCCAGAAATTAAAGGATAATGCCGAGGCCTGGGCGATTGGTCGTTACCCCAACATGCACATCGCGAGACCAAACGGACCGCTAAGACGCAGTTAGACTCTGGAGTCTTGCGCCTGCGTTATCGTTTCTTAATGATGGCGTGGGACTACGCCGCAGATTGCAGATGTGGAACAGTTACAGCCAGAAACGGCAACACATGCGACACCCCTTATGGTGCCAAGTGACTTTCTCGGCTTTTCTCCGCTCTCAACAGAACCTTCCACTCATAAAGCAATGACAACAAAATTTAAAACGTATAAACCCTGCATGTGTGGCTCCGCGCGGTCACACTCCCGAGACTGGCCGGATGTGTCGCCACCCACCTCAAAACCGCCAGCCTGAAACCATTTCTCACAACTTCTTGACTAGTTTTATCATGATAAAGCTACACATTTGGTATCGGCTCAACGACTAGTGTCTTTGGGGACATTCACCGCATTAGGCCTAAACCCAGACAAACTCGATAACCCCGAGGAATTGAGCTTAACCCAGGCGACAAGGGGCCCTAAATCATCCACAAAGCGCCTCTCTTGGCCATGAGCCAGGAAATGGGAGAATGAGAGACCCATTACTAATCTGCCGGAAATGGGCATAGAGGAAACCTCAGGGAATGATCATGTCACCAAAATGTTACACGGCGCCTAGACTATCAGCCATGGGAATCTCGTCCCGCTCCATCAAGGCGGAGAATTGATGCATTTCAGGCCTTCCAGGGCACTCGTCCATTGCAAGAATCTGGTCCTGGCCCCTTTACCTATGGGAACCTTGCATTCCTGCAATGCTTCTAGTATTCTGCCAAGAGTTATGCATCCCGTTACTCCATTCTATGGAGTACTTTAAGAGGACTCCCTGCAAATGTAAATGCCGATGGGGAGAAAGGTAGTGATAATTATCCCGACTTGCGAATTTCTCTTCCTCATGGGCTGTACATTAAACACTTTTGAATGGCAATTCTCATTAAAATTTCTATAGTTTAATGCTCTTGAGGGACTTGAGAATAGTTGTGGAGGGGTCCACCACTCCTGAAGGTAACTATGAATAGACAGTTTAGTATTATGGAGTCATTCTCTGGACATCTCGTATATACCCTTTACACATTAATTGGAGACTCTCTGGTTGCTCTAAGGAATGGAATTATCTGCATGATAGGTCACCTGGATTTGGCATAGCCGTGGGATTCCGAAAAGGCTCATTCATAATTCCAAGCGGTAAGAAGAAGGGTTATGTGGACCACCCTGCATTATGTATAGACCATAAGGATACTTATGGCATGTACAGAGAATGAGAGCATGTTGCAGCTGTTGTCTGCCTAAAGATGCTTCTACCATTTGGAATGGGCAGCTTTCTCTTGGCATCTTGTACTGCGTTATTGTTTGGTATCATTCTGAGTCTTATTACCATTGTTGTTGCCTTATAGGTTTTTTATATCAACCATTCTGACCTTCATTTGCTGGGCTATCACCTGATGGATTCGATGTGGAACTATCTCCAGTGCTATTTACGACAGCTTTAAAGGGATATTTTATGTATCCCTTGCCTTTTAGATTAGGATATGCCATTCCGTTCCCCTTATCATCAATAGCTACTTCAACAAACTCACAACTTTCTCTACCTTTAGCTTTCCATATTTTACTTCTACCGTAAAAAACTTCGGGTATCAAGTCATGAGGATTGTGAGTATAAGCTGTTCCCAACCTCTCATTCAGTGGCTAAATTCGGATTTATTCGGGTGTTTAACACCGAACATACCTCATTCTGTTTACAAATCTACAGTGTTTACGGTGAAGATAGCAACTTTATATGGAAAATGAGGCACTTGTGCTATCCTAAGATACTTTGTACCCTGAGGTGATACAAATCCCTTTAAAAGACAGGTTATAGTAGCCTAAAGATCTTGATTATGCTACTCTATGGAAGTTCATGCATTCTATACAGAAGCACTAAAAGTCGCAAGAGCAGCTTTTTTAATGACGTTTCTCTTCCATAGAAGAACACTAATAGCAATCACACCTACTACAGTTCCAAGAGCTGCCCCAACGATGGTAGTAGCGGGAGTACCAGTTTGAAGATCTTGAGAAGTAGCTTTTTCAGAAGCGGTAGATTCAGCTTCTAGTTTATGTTCTGGTTCTTTGCACTCACTTTCTCTATCATCTTCATCTTGATTTGGTGATACCTCCTTGAGAAGTTTTAGGATGTTTTTGCAATCCATATGATCAGATGGTAGACTACTATCTACTTTGGTCCATGTATTACCATTAGGCTCTCTCTTGTACCATAAGGTAGTACTCTTGGATTCATCTTCTGGGGATAGACGAATTAGGAGCGGTTTTTCATCCTTAGGATACCAATAAACATAAACTGCAGAAAAGTTCTTTGTTATTGGAATATCAGTAATGTTTTGAGAACCATTCTTTAGTCTGCCAACTAGCCCACCAGGACTATGAGTGACTCTAGTGTATTTATTGTTGATACTTCTGGAAATTAAAGTGATTGAGTTTTGACAAGAGGAACAATTGTAAGACGGCACAGATTTCTCATGAATGTCAATAATGTGAGCGGAACTCCATGTACAGTTTATTTCATCTAAAAGATTTAAGAGTTCCTTTTCTTCGTTTTCCTTTTCCCAACTACCACTACCACCATCTGTGTAGTATTCATTCTTCTCACCAAGTTGAACTAGGAGAGGGTTTCTAAAACTATTATCCCCTGACCAGTAAAAGACTGAGACACTTGGATATTCGGAAAGATTGTTAGAGAATCCATCCTGAGGAGTAAGATTATGTACAATACGGCCAATAATGTCTTTGCCATTAGTTGGTTTATGCGTCACACTCTTATATCCTGGAAGTCCGATGGGACTTTCGTTTAGAGTTATTGTAACACATCCGTTATCATATGTATAAGTCTTTCCACTACCACTAAATCCACGAGCATTGGGGTAATTTCCAAGATCAATAACGACTGTCCTTGTTTCAGTCATACTACGTCTTCATCCTTTCATTTATCTCTCCAGTTTCCATATTTAAATTGATGGATATACTACAAATATCGATACAAAAGACGAATTGATAGTTATAAAGTAAACTGAGATGTTCTATATAACAGTATAACCGTTTAAAACTGGAAAGTAATGTGCATGCAGTTTTACAGTCTCGCTTTGTAAGTAGTTTGATTAGGTATTACAACGACAAACTAGACAAATGGAGACAAATTTCTATAGCATCTACAAGCTAATAACATAAATAAAACGTAAAATATCTGGGATCTATTGATATTGATGTTTTAGAGATTGTCAGTGGGAGTGAAACCCAGAAATGATGGGGATATTGACCGGCCTTAGACATACACTTCGTTCTCTACATCATTTGTAAGTTTCCTATACATATTTTAATGGTTCGACACTATAAAATCTTTTACGGTCCTATTTTAGGATGGATACAGAATATATGGAAGGAGCTGAGAATGGGCCAACAACAATTCACCTTACAAATGGAATGAATAATTCTCTCCATTTTTATTTACAATGTGCTAATTAGTTTCCCTGTAAGACCTCTAGAGGTCACAACTATTATCTCTTCCTAATTTCTACAACATGATGTGCATGCAGAGATACCTTTGGTTGAAGAGTTGTTGCATAAAGTGAATGAAAATTCTGGAAACATTAACTCTAGAATAGATTATTGTATTTTATATCTTCATTTGCCTAGTATACATGGACTAGAGTTTATAAATTTGTGAGGAAGTCGATTTTGTGTATTAAATCTAACATCCACCTGGGCTCATCTATAATCGGCTGCATCGATATCTCCCCCAGTTATAGCATCTACTTTTTCATCAAATTCACCTCCTGAAATTTCATTCCAGTAATCTCCTACCCTTTCAAAGCAGAGACAATCCATATTGCCATCCCCTCTAGTAGCTAAAAGAACGAGAGGACTTTCTCCATTTGGGTATATAGCTGAGGATAGGCACACTTCATTTGTTCCTTCCGCTGCACTCCATAGTGATTTGCCCCTATATGTAACATTCTTACAAATATACCCAGGTCTTGGGAAGTGGCGTATTGCATTAGCTCCCAAGACATACGAATCAAACACACGCAGTATGTCGGTGTCTTCTCTTTCCTCAAGTCTTATAGTTATTTCTCCCTTCTTCTCTACCGGAATCTTTAGACGCTTTATTACCTCAAGGTATGTATTTGGACAGCTCACCCATCTTCCCTCCTTGAGTTCAAAATAGTTCTTTTCCATGTCCTCAGGGGCGTCATTAGCAACAAATATGAGTGCAAATTTACCCTCAGCATCCAGGTAGATTTTTGAATATTCAAACTTTTTTCCCTCTCTAGCGGTCCACAAGAGTTGGTCTCCAACCATTACTGTGGATGAAACGACATCCTTGTGCGGAGCTATCAGTCTGATTTCATTGTCGTTATAGTTGTGATCAAATATTTGAAAGAGGTATGGATCCGGATAAGATAAATCGACGATAACTGGATCCGAACAATCAGATTCGGAAGAATTCTTTGGAATCTCTTCTGAGCTTGGAGAATCTCCACAGTGGCACAATTCTAGAATACAGACAAGATAGAATATTACAAGACTGTTCATTTCTTCTTATGATACAAAGTATGATGAGTGACCATAAACTAGCCTAACACGTTCAACAGATTTTATTTTTTAAAGTCTACAATAAATATGAATAAACACGAACCAAAGATCGACTAGATTGCGTAAGAATACCCCATCCACTAGACATAAATAAACAACATATTAAGGATAAGGATTGACAAATGGATGCCGCTCATATCTCACGAATCGATTTGCATGCACGTTTTGTATTTATTGTGCTTAATCTGTGTAGGAAATACATAAGGATTTCTGCCGTTATTATAGTTATTTTTTGATTATTACGGACTTTACTGAGGATTTATGGTTTTTACGGCTATAGTCCATTTTAGACACCCAGCACTACTTTATGGATCCATGGATCCTTTGCTACTTTTACCCGGTTTTATCGGATTCTTTTGGACTAGCCATAGATGAGATTAAACCTATGGAAGAAAGTTGTATAGTGGAGATACAGTCGCTAATTCAGTTGTACAAGGATGTTATAGAGCTTACACCAAGGCTAAAAATTTATGGTAGTAATTAGCGTAATGTGCATGTTTAGTAAATTTTGATGCGTTTATAATCTACGCAAAGTGCACGGTTTTGAGTATATGAAACGTTGCCTGTTACAGATTTGATTTACACTACGTCACAAGAGATACCCGCACACTCATTTTTTCTTTAATGCAACAGTTAATTGATTAAACTGCCCTAGGTCTAGGTTATTCTACATTACCCTTGTAGAGCCTACGGGTTTTCAGGGGTGCAAAGAGTTACCTCCTGTCACCTGTTCATAGAGGAAGGGCTATGTGCTAGAAAGATTTGTAGGATCTACTAGTAATACTCACCGTTGTCTATACGTATAAGAGACTACCATTAATTAAACATAACAGTCTAACGGCAGGGAACTTATACTGCATTATATCCACACGGTGTAAGGAGTCACTATTTAGATTGAGATGGAGTAGGAGGTGATCCAGATTTACTCATTTCATTAAGCTTCTGATCAAAGTCTGTCTTGTTAATCTCCATCCACTCCTTGCCACACTTCTCAAAGTGTTTATACCCTAATGAGCCATTATCTACCACAAGTGTAATCTCTAGTAACTCCTTATCACCATGTTTATAAATAAGGCAAGAAAGGCAAAATACCCATCGTTTATAGTATCCATTATGCCTTCCTTGGATCCCCGATATATTACTAAGAATAGGCTTTGTGGGTTCCCATAGCTCTTTATTACCATCCTTTACTTGGATAGCGACATGGCCAGGTTTAGGGTAAAAGTGTCTAGTGGTAATACCTAGTAATTCTGTTTCAAAGATGCTACATTCATTAGTACTACTAGTTGATGCAAGGTCAAGTTCAAAGCCTGATTTCCGTTTTGCAGTAGAAACTAAGCTCTTCATCTTGGCATCTTTGTCATTACAAGATACCCATTTACCATCTTTAAGCTCCAGGTAAGTTTCCTTGGGAGTGCCGGATAAAGTAGTTACTACAATAACTAGCTCCGCTTTACCATCGTTATTAATATAGACTTTAGCATGATCAAGTGTTTGTCCAGATGAAAGAGTATAAACATTTTCTTCACCATCTACTAACTTTTTAACAGTAGTATCTTTATTAGGAACAATGAGTCTTACCGCATTGCCGTCAAAGGTGTAGTCGAAGGATTGACATTGAGATGAATTTGGACTGGATATATCAAGAATAGTAGTGTGTCTGGAGTGAGTTAGTACCCTAGAATCCTCCACTGCCACATCTTCTACCTTTTCATCGTTACGTCTACGAGTCAATGACGGTCTATGCTCTACTTCATGGACAGTTCCGTTGGACAGATCCCACACCTGTTTCTTTCCAGTCCATGTGGTAGATTTGTGCGTCTCTGTCTCCTCTACAAAATCACTAGTCCAAACTTCATCTTCTCTATAGTCGTCTAGAACCTCAATAACTGGTATATCAGTGACAAATTTGGACCTCTTGCAATGGCAGAGTCCCAGTAGACAGGTGGTCAGAAGAATGGAAAAGACCTTCATCTTCCCTCTAACATCCATCCACTAGGGTACACCATGAGATGTTTGATTAGGATATAATCTCTTCCAATACACACAAGAGAGAAGATGACTGGAGGAATGGAATTCAGGAATGAGAGATAGATGAGGTGAATAACAGTTTGTGTAGGCATTCATTCTTCCTTATCTACAGTATTTAAGCCAGTGCTTTCCAGAGTATCTGTAGAGTCTTACCACCTTCCTACCGTCCAAGTGTCCTCTGTATACAAAGGTACTTTTGGTGAACAGGTGAAGGAAGAAGATATCCTCCACCCATATCCAAAGCCAGAGACACTTTCCAGTTGTATAATGGGTTCTATTCAGTTAACAAGTGCCTAGCTTTTAGTTGAAATTCATCTATAATCCTGAAGTTTCGCAGAATAGTTGAACATAACGTATGATTAAATTAGTACCATTTGGACATCAGTTCAACAAGAGATGAGAGTCTCACAAAATAAACTGCATTAATTTGTAAGGTCTATACTACATTCTCCATAATTTGGGGGTCTTGAATGTCCAATCTTCCCAGCGTGAATAGGATTTGGTATATTCTGCCTTTATAGACATTATAAAGATCTTATGTAGTTTCTATCCATTCCTTGTGATATAGATGAGATAGGGAGGGAAATGCTATTTCTTCAACTCCTCAAACTTCTTGCTATATTCATCCTTACTGATATTCTCCCACTTTCCATCTTTAAATCCGTAATATAACAACTCAGAGCCATTGCTTTGACCCCTTGTGAATACATGAATGATATTCAATTCTCCATTACTCAACCCGGCTATTAAAAGGAAGATTCTCTTATTAGATGCCGTTTTACCATTCGACTTAGAAGAGGTATTTGTCCAGAGCTCAGTTCCTCCAAAGGACAATTTTGTAGCATGAAAACCAACTTTTGGAACGTAAAAACGAACTGGGACTCCATAAAGTTTGGTATCAAAGATGGTACACTTGTCAGTACTACTAGTAGCAGAAATATCGAGAGTAAAGTTTTCTACAGACTCTGTAGTTCTCCTCAGCTTAGAAAGCTCATTAGTATAGTCATTTACTAGATTCCATTTACCATCTTTCTTTAAAAGTGTAACCATTGGATGTCCATTGGTATTTTTAGTTAGTTGTGCAATCGCGGGTTTGCCATCACTCAGACGAAGAGTTACAAATGCACATGTATCATTCCTTCCAGAAGCTTTCCATACTTCTAAAGAACCTTCCTTGACTGACGTTATTGCGTTATCCTTTGGCACAATGAATCTCGTAGGAATTCCATCCTTGTTATAGTCAAAGGACTGGTAGTTTGTGGAATCTGGTTGGCCAATGTCAAGAACCAACCCAGGAGAAGGAAGGTTCTCTGAGGATTCTTTATCTTTATTATCTTCTGAAGCCTTGAACTCCTCCAGCAACTTTTCATGGTCTTCTTTCTTTACCATCTCCCACTTATCACCCTGCTTATTATGATATTTCAAAACATTCTTTCCATCAACCTTTACAAAGTTTACAACTACTGATGCAGGGGATTCTCCATCATAGCAGACTACTACTTGCAGACCATGCTCCTTATCTGCACCCTTCCAGACTTCCTTCTCTCCATCCATAACAGAAGTTATGAGGACACCATCCTTGGGAGTCACTGTCTTTAGAGGTACTCCTTCTAAGGCTTCCTCCTCAACCGTAAAGACATTGCCGTCTATATCAGCGATATCTAATTCGACAGTCCTGACTTTGGGTAAGGAAGCCAGTCTCTTCATCTTAGCCAGAGCGGTATCGTAGCCATCCTTAGAAACACCAACCCATCTACCGTCTTTATTTTGCAGATAAACAAATCCTTGGTTAAGTGTTAGGGATAGCAACATAGGATTCTCTTCCTCAAAGTATACCGTAGCAAGTGTACAATGTTTGTCCGGAGAATCGGATTTCCAAAGTTCAGAATCTCCATAGTTTATCTCATTCAAGTAATGATCAGTTTTAACGGCATATTTTTTGATAGGAACCTTATCCTCCTCAGATTCTTCTACAGAGAATGCTGTAGAATCAACATCTGAAAGATCCAAGTCGATGGTTTTTACAGCTGGTTGCTCAGGCTGCCTCTTTAGTTCCTCTATTATATTTTCACTCTTTGTCTTCTCGACAAGCTTCCACCCTAGATTCTTCTTTTCGTAGTATATTAAATCTGTATTCTCACCCTCCTTGAGTAGTAAAGCAAGAAATGTTACATCACCCTTTGAGATAGTATATGCTGGAGAACACTTCTTTTCAGTAGACTCCCATACAGTTCTGCCTCCATCCACTATCTTTTCAAAATAAAACTTTCCCTTTGGGTAGTAGTAGGTTGTACTTATGCCATCTTGCACAGTAGTAGCTGGAACATCAACCGAGTTTGTATTCACCTCAGCCAAATCTAGGGTAATTGGAACTACGAGTTCTCTGGTGGATTTAGCGGTTGTTTTCGTTCCTCCATTTTCTCCTTCAACCCGCGAGTCTGTTAAGGTAGCTACGCAATATCTAACGAATAGAACCAGATGTAAAACCCCTAAAACATTCATTTTTCAGGTTACCTTATAGCGATTGACTTTTGTTAGTAAGATGAAGAATAGACAGGATGCATGGGGTAAGGAAGAAGAATATCCACCAAATCGGTCACTTTGGTAGCTTTAATTAGAACAACTAGACAGCAATTCTTGTTGCGGCCCCTCTGGCATTTGTACGGAAAAGGAATAAGCTACTCTTTTACTTCTCCCTTGGTAACTTTCAATAGTAAAATTAAGAGAGAGATCAAATATCAGGGTGTTTGTTTAGATAGTATATCCTATCTACAGAGTAAAATTCTGACCATAACAATGTCATTATAATCCACTACAGCCATAGACAATTTTAAACAGTTGTCAATCTAATGGACCTCCAATAGAGAAATCATGGATAAATCCTAGCCCATTAGATTTGAAATCTTTTAATAAAATGACAGAATGTAACCTGAAAAGATTTACATATAAAACATACCTGCAGTTGTCCAAAGAATGAGCTCTTGACACGAGTATCACATGTGGAATGAATAGAGACCTCAGAGTATCAAATATCAAAATTTTAAAAATAAAGCCATAATTACCCTGATTACAATGTTAGGAGTATGTAATTTAAAGTTTTACCGGAAATACTGCACCGAAGCATTTTCATGCAAATCCAAAAGTGAGAGTTTCCCAGTCCTGACATTAGAACGTTGCAATGATAAATCGTCTGTTTTGTCATTTACAGCTAAGTATACGATGAATATTCAATGTTAAAATTTCATATTTTCGAGTCTAAGTAGTTGCGGATCTTTAATGAACAAATCCGCGGCGATTTTGTCCAGTGGTTCTTCATTTTGTGGTTCCAACAAGAGATTTAAAAGTCCCACAATGGCGGTGTTTATTGTGTAAATTGGCCGCCAATCCTCCCTTAAAATATTGAGACATACGGCTCCTTGGCACTTTTCAGCATTTACACCCAAAATGTTTGGATGAACAATTTCGCTGATGCATTTGATTCTGGGCCGATCATGCGGATATCCGGATGGTATGCTGCATGAGAATTTAACCGCAATATCCTTCCAAATCCCTTCTTTTGGGGTTATGTTTATGATAAAATACATTATATTGTCAATGTTTGGCAGTTGTATTTCCACACCATCTGGTAGTTCGAGTTGACAGAGTTCTGTGGATCCTGTGAAAAAGAATATGAACAAACCTCTCTGCAACCTTAGCTTAGCTGGAGACACTATGTTCATTTATGGATTCTTTTAGTGCTTGTGCTCCCTTTGACAGTTGGTGTATAAGACTACCATTCTTTGTGATTTCATCATGCACATATTTTTCCTGTTCGGGATTGAGAGGTTTTTCAAGTGTCGACTGTGATTTTAGTGCTTCATTTTTTATCTCTTCAAGTGCCTCTTGGTACTTACAAATCCTTGTGAACCACGAATCCACGGGTAACTCTGACGCCGCCTGCGATAAACATGCCATATGGACCTTGTCTGCTAGTGCATCTTTCATGTATTTGCCCTCATATCGGCAAACCTCTGAACATTTAATATATGTGAATAATTAGTATAAGTGATGAGCGGCACAAAACAAACCATCGATTAAAGATGCAATCCTAACGTGCTTAAAGAAAATCTCCCTACTCTGTTCCTTCAAATTTGAGAGCATTTTCCTCAAGTGAACCGAATTTTCTAGCAATCTCTTACAGTTGTTTTGAAGGTCATCGTATGCCTTTTTTGCAACTTCCAATTCATTCAGTGATTGCTTCACCCTCTTTTCTAGTTCCATGATTCCAAATATGTGTATAATTGCCACATTTTCGGCATCTGGATTGGCTTCCTTCACCTTCATGAAACGAGCATGACAGCCTTCTACTTCTTCAACCAACTTTTCCAGCTGTTGCTCATTTTTTCCATCTCCATAGAGCCTCTGATAAGCAAGTTTTTTATGCACATTGAAGAGGAGGTTATCCAAGTCCTCCTCTAACGTCTTGTTTATTTCCTTTGCATTTTCAGGGCTATAAGAGTACGTGAAGGCCAAGAGGTCGAGTGTCCTTTTTTCCAAAACCCTTACGATTTCATCCTTCCTCTGTGCAATGTGATCCAACGGGATTGTGCCTATAGCATGCATTGTATGAGCAGAATTTAGATTGACGTTAGGCGAGATAATGATACCAGGCCTGCATAGACCCGTAACACGCCTCAATGGCCTCGTGTACATCCCAATTTCCCTTTATACTCCATTCTCGTCATCATGGACACCCCTCTTTTAAATCCAGCCACAGACTATCCATAGAACAAGTCGTAGAGTTTGCCATTGCTGCGTACGACGGAAAAGGCCGGAACCACACCGCGGAGCCGTGTAGCTAGCCCATAAGTAGCAACAATGACAAGAACGCCGCGAAATCTACGAGAAACCACAATACATGGCAAATGGGAGAGAAAGATAGGGGATTAGAGCAATGGGTTCCAATTTAGGGACGAAAATCTGCGAACGCGCCCAGAGACCCTGGAGAATTCCACAGAAAAACTTACCCAGAAGCGTAGGATCTCCGTTGGAGTTTTGCATAATTTTGCCAAAATTAAAATTTTGGGCCTTTGCGAGGAATTTTCCAACTAACTCCAGACACCACAGCTGGACGACTGTGGAGCGCCTAGTTGAAGTTTTTGTCAACTTTGTGACTTAAATTTGGCCAAGAGAAAATGCCGAGATGTACAAGTCCATGAGAGAGTCACAGAGTTACGCGCACTGGAGATGAGAATCTTGTAGAGTTAAGGACCGCCTTCTAGTCCCTGCTGGGTGAATTTTGATCCCCAGTAGGAGAATCCCAGATGAAACGTTTCACAAGTACACTTTTACTATGGGTAACGCTCTCTGGAACTGCCAGTGTGTGCTGTTTGCGTCTTGGCACCAGCGCCTTTATACACTCACAGGGGAATTGGCGCAACGGAACGGCGACAAATGAGAGGAATCGGCCTCAAAACTTTGAGGTAAGTTGGATGGGCAGGACTGACGGATCTGATGGGTATAATGAAGGGAGTACAGGCGTAGCTAGGGAACAGGGTACTAGGAATGGTTCCTGGAAGAAAAATTTTCTGCAGGAACATCCGTGGAAGGATGATCAAGGAAAGAGGATATGAGAGGAGGACTAGTGGTGACATTATGAATGTAAGGATTGAGGTCTTTTCCTGCTAGGAGTATGGACCATCCATACTGCACTACTGAAGACTGTATTGATACTTGTTCATCTTGTTCTGTGGATACTCTCTCTGGCTGTGAGCTAGTTGTGAGGGAGTCTATCTCTACTGTATGCTCCCTTTGGTCGCATTGAGACTACTCATGGATCTCAGGGTTTTGAATGAGCATACTCTCTAATCATGGAGGATGAGTGTCAGAGAACTACAGCTCAAGATAGGAAACAAATGTGGAGAGAATGGAGACAGAAAATGTAATTGTGATAATACTGGCGAATTTGATGCTGAGAAGTTAGAGACTCAAACAAAAGGCTTCATTAGAGTTACTCACCGACATAAGAATGGAGATAAATTTACTCTACATAATAAACTACAAGGTGGAGGTCAAATAGGAGCGCAAGGAAAATCCATAGAGAAGGTCACCGAGGTCTCTGTTTACTACTGGACTGCCATTCCTAGTAACCCTATTTTAATTGAAATTAAGGATGGTAGTGGTACACATACCTATTATGGCAAGAGTGAGGATAGTGGTAATAACGATTGGAATGATCAACTCCAAGACGAATCCCTTGATAAAATAATAGATGGCCAAAATTGCAAGCATAATGGTGCTGTCACCTTAGATCTTACAGAGGACACCTCTAAGACTCATGCTGATGGTGACTCTAAGGATGTTATCAAGGTTGTATCCGATAATCAGAACGCATACTGTTGCGCTTACCATGAGAGTGGTGGCAGAGGAAAGGTAACTGTTACTAAGGAGACTGTTAAGGGAGGAAAAGTTCAAACTGGCTCCGGAGAGATTACATTCTACAAACATGAGATCGATCCTGATCTGAAACTTGCTGGTATCTACTACAAGGATGATTCTGGTAAAAGAAAGAGTATAAAGATTCCTGACCTTGGAGGTTCCACAAACAAGTCAGTAAAGATCTACACCTCCTACAACGGAAATAATCCAAAAATAATATATATAGAAAAGATTGGACCACCTGACGTTAAAAGTTGGTATCAAAAGGATGAATCCAGTCATAATTGGGTAAAGCTTCAGAACATAACAAAGGATCCAAATAACATCGGAAAATATACTGAAGAACTTAAACAGCTTCAAGAGGCACTAAATGGTACTCCTGGGTCTCCTAAAGGACCTACTGGTGAAAAGGGTGAAGGTGAAAGGAATCTAGAAGGTACTCAAGGCGGAAGCTCTGATGGTGATGATGGCGAATCTGGAGATGATAGTGAAGGTGGTGCTGGAGGAGAATCTGGCCCTCCTGGTAATAAAAGTGAAAGTGGTGGTAAAGATGGTCGAGAAGGATCTACAACTGATGATGTTAGAGGTGGTCAATCTGGAAGCGGTGGAGAAGGTCCTTCTGGTCAGGCTGGTAGTCAACCTGCTGTTCCTCCTGAACCTCCTAAACCTCCTGCAAGATCTGTTGGAGCTGGAATTCTCGCTGGCTATGGCCTATACAGTATCATATCTGGCGTTTTTGGTGGAAGTGGCGCAGTTGGTCTCGCAGGTTACCATCTATATAAAAATTCTAGAGACCCCTGGGTTAGACAGATCTAGAAGTCTATGGAGATACTGTGGGTACTAGCTTGGGTACTGAGTAGTTGGTCTTAATTTGTTGGTTATGAGATGTGGCTGTACTCCCTTCTAATACCCGTTTTATGTAGCTTATACCCTTCACTCATGATTGCATGTTATATACATTTACACGTAAATATAGGTATGCGGAGTTCCAAGGCTTTACAGTTGGATGATAGAGAATTTTTATGGAATGAGGAAGCCTCTGAAATCTTCTGATTTGGAGAATGGAGTAGATTACTTTTATGTAGATATGAATGCACTTATTCATTCCGCTACACATGGAAATATATATCCAGTGGTTACGATTGAAGATCAACAGAGGATGAAGAGAATAACAGCTGCGTTGTTAAATACATTTAAACTCGTAAAACCTAGAAAGGTGATGTATATCGCTGTTGATGGTGTATGCCCTTCTGCAAAGATAAACCAACAGAGAACCAGAAGATTTCGTCTTTGTAAAGTTATAGATAAGGTTAAATCTATACTTGAACCTGAAGAAGACACTGAATCTGAGGAAGACTCCGAGGAACCTAAGCCCTTAACACCGGAGAATTATGTACTAAGAAAGTCAAAAATAGACGGATATGATAATATTTCATTTAATCCAAACTACATTTCCCCTGGGACTGATTTTATGACAAGACTAGATAACGAGATTAAGAATTGGATTGCCTTGCAAACACACCTGGGAACTTGGGGAGATTGTTATGTTGTCTACAGCGGTACCAATGTGCCTGGAGAAGGAGAACATAAGATTTATGACTTAATAAGAAAGGTAACAACATTAGATCGCAAAACAAGACTCGAATCTCACTTAGTTTATGGTTTGGATGCAGATTTAATGATATTATCTCTGATTACAAAAATGTCAAAAATGTACATTTTACGGGAAGAAAAGGATTCTACACCTCATGTTCTTGCAAAGATTAAACCAGATCCGTATTATGCTAAAGATACTGGGCTAGTCCACTTCCATTCTAAAGACTATATTGGCCTAAAATCTGATAATTTTGAAGTTCTTTCAATGAGAAAGCTTAGAGCGGTACGTTGACCTAATTTTAGATTTGAATATTTTACAATAGGGAATGTATAATCGCTGTGTTAACTATGTAAACACAAAATTTAAACCGAAGGATAGCGCATTTCTAACTAAAAAGGGAACTCCAGCTAGACTAACAGACGATTTTGCCCTTCTCTCCTTCTTTGCAGGTATGAATCCTTATTCACAATTTGTATTATAAAATTATGTAGGAAATGATTTTTTGCCTCATTTACCCAACGTGGATCTCAAAGACAGCAGCTTTACTGATTTAATCAATACCTATTACTCTTTACTACCAAAATTTAATGGGTTTTTGACACATGGTTTGAAAATACATACAAGGAGGCTCCAATCCCTGATGAAGGTTTGTCCTTTTGCCTATACTTACATACCACGTTCATTTAGGCGATCTCACCAAATGAGGCAAAATACTTCAAGATAAAGGCAGAAGTAGAAAGCGTTCCAGAGTTTGCCGATTCTAGTGGGTATGCAAAGTTTTATTACGAAGAAAAATGTGGTATTGATTACAATGACAAAAGAGCTATAAGGAAAATGTGTGAGGATTATATAGAGGGATTATTTTGGAATCTGAGTTACTATCATTCTGGGTGTCCAAGCTGGGATTGGTGTTACAAGTATCATTATGCCCCGCTAGCATCTGATTTGGCAAGAGTATCGTCTATATCCGTAACGTTTTACAAGGGAAATCCGATTACCCCTCTTGAGCATTTACTGGCAGTTACTCCACCGAGTGGAAACGAGTTGTTACCCCCAAGATATAGGTTTGTCATTTTTCACTCTGCATGCAGTTTATTCAGATTACTATCCGAACCAAAGGGAGAACTCTGCGAGTACTTCCCGGAAGATTTTGAAATTTGTCAAGATGGAAAGGAGCATGAATGGGAGTATACTGTAAAGCTCCCATTTTTAAACACACGAAAGCTCTCTAAAATCGCAAGGAGTGTAAACGATGAATTAGAGTATCGCACCCTTTACAGGTTTGTCTTGTACTATCTATTTAGCGCATTATTTTTCACGGTTACACAAACTTCTTAGGAATAAACCCGGAACAGTTCACGTTTACCATAAATAGTAGAATTTATACATCTTCTAGAGAACATTTCCACATTATACCTATACACATTGTTTGGATTAAAGGAAAGATGGATATAGGAACATGCTGTACTACCGAAGATGGTTTGTAACATGGGATTCCAATGCTTGTGTAGATGCCAGATCCCTGAACTGGTGGGTAATACCACGTCTCATCTTAGGCAATTACATCTACACGTTTTCTCTAGTCATTTTATTCCTATTCGTAGGCCAGGAGTTATTCCTGTTCCACAGGTTTTCTTCCCGCACTCAATTCTGGTCCTCACAGAATTTTTATTCTCTAAAATCGTTCACACCGCAGATATTCCAACGGATTCCTTCTGAGTTTCATTATATACGTTCGGATATGCGGATTTCTGGCGAAACATCGGTCATTGGCGATGTGTGAAGACAACTCGTTGATTTACGAGAATTTAACGAGCAAGGGCCTAATTGTTAAGGATGGTATGCACTATGGAGCTGATTTTAGCGTTTATGAAGGTTTGTTTTAGTGTTGTGTCTACAAAATGGGCCTCTGGAAGTACTTTTTACTCTTTCGCGGGTCCTGCACGGATTACATAGACACACTTCCACATTAATGCCTCAGGAAAGCCGAATGAATGTCACAGCCACTGTCTAGTCTTTGCCAAGCATACGGATGATGTGATTCCTGCCAAGTCTCTGGTTAGGTGGACCAGGACTTCAGCATTTGTGAACAAAAAGGTTTGTGATTCATCGCTCTCACGATTGCTATTAGGCTGTTGTTGCGTTTGTTAACTGCTCTGAAAGGACAGTAAGGTACGCGTCCATAGAAAGGCAAAAGTTGGATTGATGGAGACCATCTGACTGGCATCGTAAAATGGGAGAATTGCAAGTTTTTCAGCAGACAAATGAGCTTTAAATCCCGTGAATTAAATGACTTGTATTATATGATTCATTAACAGTAAGTATAAGCGGAATGCACATTGTCCAGCCACTCCCTAGGGAATTGCCATTTATACTATGAAGAAGATATATAAGATGAATACGTCAAGTGAGTCGCATGTTAGCAATTTTAGCCTTTTAGGACTTTCGTTTGCCATTTGCTGTAACTCCTTGCAGGTTATTTTGCATGACTATGCATGCTCTATGTTACCCTTCTTGTTCTATTAAACTTGCAAAGTACGCATCCAAAAACCACGCGAGATTGTGGTATTTTGATTTAGAGATTTTCCCATATTGGTAATTGTAAACTTTGTAAAGGCTAATGGAAAAGGCAGACCCTGATAAACTCTTGAAGGAACTCAGGGAAAATCCAAAACCCTCCGAGTTAAGGGCTCCAGCTTCCAACGTACTTCACAGGAACCGACAAAAAAAACCTGTAAAAATTCCTCCGTACAAATCACGTCCCTGAACATTTCCTATCTGGCTAGTCCTGACGAAACATCTTTACTAAAGAGAGTAACTAGAGAGATGTTAAACGTTCCGAATCTACCACTCTGCATACAAAAACAGAATTGTCTCTATTGTTGATTGCGATCTTGAGGTCTGGAATGCTAATGAGTGGAAGCTTTGAAAGAATGTAAATTACACGCTAGAGATGGTTATTCACCAGCCATTTACTTTACATCGCATCAAACTACTCTGATACTGGGTATCATATTAGCATATTTGAATTTTAGTGGAAAATTGATGGCATAACAAAGGATGTCAGACAAGAAATTGAGAGATCTTGTAACATCAATGTAGCAATGGCATCATTGGTTTGCAAGGTGTAAATGTCAATCAGAGGTCTGCATACAAGCTATGAGTATGCAACTATTGTCCTCTGAATTTAAAAATTGGCAAATTCTAGGCTTTGTACCACTCATACTTTGCAAACCGAGATACTACTCATTTTGCATCCTTGAAATGAATGGGAATTTTTGTAGCAAAGGAATGGGAGAATGGAATACACCTTTCTGAAAATTTATAAAATATGGAGGATTCATCCATAACATACACTAAAATCCCGCAGGAGGATTATTTTCAAGGGTCCATTATACGGACGACTCATTCATCTTGTGGCAGATTAACTCGATATTCGAATGCAGTTGAATCCCTAAATTACACATTGTGGATACTCTCAATCTTGTTATACATATTACATGACTTATTTACGTATATATTATGCTATTTGACGGAGTTTGGAACTTCAGACCATTACAGCAACTATCGAGGATGACCATAACTTTTGGTTCCATTGTTTCCGTCCGTGGCGTAAATCCAAGAATCAGGTGTTCATAGGAAATTCACGCAGGATTTACACTCAAACTCCGAGAAAACCCTTGGGAGGTGGAATTAACATTGCGCCAGATAAGAATATTGTGCATGTAAGGACCCCATGAAGATACACAAATGGAAGAGATTGACAGATAGTGAATATAACAGAAAATATTTCTAGAGTAGCAAATCCAAGATGTACGTCGTAGAAAGAGGAGAAGTTAAAGTAGAAGTGGAGCATCACGATGATCCAGAACCTGGTGTTCCTCAAAATGATAATCAAGACATGAAGATATATGGCAACGTATTAACCGGGGAAACAGGCGAGCTTATATCATATGATGAGGTTGATAGACACAAGATGATTTACACCATAGACATCTCCAATACGAAGATCGGGAGTTATGCATCTGGTTGCGATGATAAAGATGTTAAAGTGGATATACATCACATTTCCCCTTTCTGCGTTGTATACAAGTATTTTACAAATGTAGATCATATTTACAAGTTTGCGGACGGGAAAAGTACTCCAGTTGGTCTCCCACTCACAAAGAATATGGAATTGATTTCTGTTTGCTTTTACCCAGACGAATTTGGAGTGCCCTTACTTGTGCAGATGTCCGTGAGACGCAACATTTGGTATATCAGAAATGGTCAGAATAGCCGTTGGGAAAGAGTATTTGATCCAAGAGAAAGGCCTTCTAATAACCGTGATGATATAAGGATTAGAAAACTTTTGGAACGCGCATTTACACCGGCCAACATATTAGATGCTTCAGCTTTCGGAGAGTATAGGCATTTGGAAATTCATCCGGCATTTGTGGTTGAAATTTCTAGGGTCTTTACTTCAACCTACTACGCATTTACGCATAAAAAGAAAGAAGGAGGCCTTTTCAAGGTTACTGAACTTGTGTATAAAGGGTCAGCATTAAAAGGGATCCCACCCTCTGATGACCTAAAGAGTGTATCTCTGTACTTTATTGGAAGAACACCCCTAGAGAGTGCTCTGCTTTTAGTTGAAATGATATCGCATAATGATAAATGCACTTACTTTCATAGGAAGAATGCTGCACAAACATGGAGTCCCGCTTTTCCAGCATCCTTAACCGAAAAACTGGGCGAGACTCGTATCACAAACCAACTTGATAGTTTAAAGGAGAAGCGCTTCAACGGAATAGAGAAATATTTCACACACTACATAGACGTCGATCCTAGTGAAATTAGAAGCGACTCATTTAAGTCTCTGCTTATTGGAATATTTACTGGTATAGCAGTTGCGCTTATTTTCTACGAACTCTCAGCTGTACTGTATAGTCCAAGGACGAGTTTAATCAGAGGCTTTGCTCGTCTTGTCTCAAGGTGCATAGGACGCATTTTCCCCTCAATTGTTCGTTCACGCAAGGGCTACAAGAAAGTCTCAATAGAATAACGTTTGTCTCTCTAATTTGAACAGAAGTTCTTATTCACAGGCTCTCTTGGTGGTTTTTTATACGTCAATACTAACAGTGGAAGGCACCGGAGAGAAGCCAAAATTTGAAAACGATCAACTAATCGGGACAAAAATTTCTCAATATAATGTCACAAAAATGTTTGTTTTGATGGAAACAATTTCTAATGGATTTTGCATTATACTCTTTGGGTATAAGTGGTGCTATGGTAGCCATGATTTTCTCTTGATAAAGCATACTCTAGATTTTATGGGCCCTAATTCTGTATGTTACAGAGTTATAACTTATACATGTAATGTTATTTTATAGAGTAGCCACTTGTACATGTTTGCATGCAGATGTTTTTTGTGGGCCACGTTTTCCAAAGAGACTGGAAATTTACTTGTTCTCTAACTAATACTCATGTAAATCATTTCTTTTGATACTTTTATGTCTATGATATTTTTATTACGGAGAAATTACGGGCTTTGGATGCATAAAATTGGCTAAATTTGGCATTTTAACAGTAGCTTCCCATTTCAGGTTGTGGTCTTTGTCAGACCTCTTTGTTGACAACTCTAGCATAAACTATAGAGTATTGATCACCCTCATTCAATGGTATGAAAAATGAGACGCTGGGAGCCGAGTTATAGTTCATTCTCCTTCATGGTGAATCTTCTAGGTACCCCTGGTCATACACACTCTTTTCGGTTACCTGTTCGCTCTAGGGGCCTTTACTGGCGACTTCAACGGTACAGAATACTCTCCATCACGTAATGTATTGCAACTATCCTTGAGGTCGAATACAAAAGTCGCTATGGCCCCTTGTGGTCACTTTGCTTCGTCTGTTTTGTCGCCATTAGAAATCTTTTCATGGATTCCCAAACTCGCAGCGGTTGGAGCCAGGAATTCACTTGTACATCTGAAAGATTGGAAAATCCTCCAGATGAGTCTAGAAATGAGCCGGAAGTTGAGCTAAAGGTGCCCTCGGGACTCCACTGCGGTCCCGCAGGCAGAAGGACGCTTATCAAGTGGCTTGAAGGTCAGTTTCCTCATATTTTAAGCTTTAAAGTCTTATGGACGAAGTTTTCCCGGAGATTGTGGCTGAAAATCGGCAAACAAATGAGTACCCCTGCAGTGTGTACGACTTTCTCTAAAATCACCCATCCATTCCTTCATTTTAACATTCAGACAACTACAAATTGAGGAGGGGAATGCATAATACGAATCCTGGCGTTCTAGCCTGCAGGCTATGGCAAGAGTCCCAAGGCTTCTCTGACCAGGTCAGTTTTTTTTCGAGTTATGGCAATTTTATGCCCTTAAATCCATATGGCACTTACATTTCGATGGGAACCTTCAAGTTGAGGAGAATTTAGCGCTACTTTACATGTTTATACTGGTCATTGCTCTTCCATTTCATCCATTAATCCATTCCTGCAGGTCTCAAGGGCAATCGTTGGACTGCTAAAGCTTCAGGGAATACCTGCAAATGTTACGTATCAGACGGTTTTTGAGAATTACCTTGCAAAGCAACTCTCAACGCTGATAAAGAGGGGACCGCATTCACAAGACAAGTAAGTTTAATGCACGGATTGGATGCAAAAGGATGATTGAGAGATTTCTTTACTTCTTTGTATCTAGGAGTATAGACTGTGTTGATGGTTCATCTTGTTCTGTGGATAGTCTCTCTGACTGTGAGCTAGTTGTGAGGGAGGATGAATGGAATGAAAAAAACGAATGGAGGAAGTACTTGATCCAGATGTAGACGATACTGACGAGGCTTCAAGTGGATGTGGAACTCTGAACATGGATGATGACTACCGAAGATGACAACATATTACAGCTCCTGATAGGAAACAAATGTGGAAGTGCTGGAACTGCATGTAGTTGCCCAGGCGGTACTAGCATATCTGAGATAGAGGCAAAAAGGGAGGATAATATTGATAATTTCACTGGTTTCGTTGCTCTCATCCATTCCCCAAAGGCAGGACTGACATTTACTCTTAGGAGAGAATTAGATGGAAATGAGAGTCTTGAGGATAACCAGGACATTCACGGAGTAACCAAGGTCTCTGTTTACTACTGGACTTGTGACAAAGGATATACAAAACCACTCCTCTTGGAGATTATTAAGAATGACATTGTAGAAAGAGACTACTACTATAAATCTGAGGATGGTGAAGGGGATACTAATACACATATCTGGAAGCGAGATACCAACCCTCGTGGTACAGCGCTACAAGCTATCTTGGATGACAGAAACTGCGTTGTAAATAATGCGGTGCCCTTTTTCATTGATGAACCAGAGAAAGGTATAGATACCACTTCTGATTGTGCAAAAAAGAAAAGGATAGAACCTGTTGGGGGAGGTCTTCAGCTTTCCGGCAGTGACTACAGGGTCACAGAGTACAAGATAACGGGTTTACAAACAGGAATTTCTAGAGTACAATATCAAAAGGAAAAGGTAAGTGGTATAGAGATTCCTTCTGGTAACCAGGTTTCTCAAATACGACTGTATTCGTCACCAGTAAACGATAAAATACCTCTTATGATTAACATTAACCTAAAGACTGAAGGTTATAGATGGTATTACAGTACCAGTGCTAATGGTCAGAATTGGGGAGAACATGGTGGCATTAGATTATACAACAATAGTGGTCAGCCCACTGAGGCGCTTGCAAAAAAACTGGACTGTTTTGCCTGTGAATATCATAATGGAGTCACTATCGATCTCTCACACAGAACTTCCAAGGCTCAGAATAACTATTGTTGTAGTGAGCATAAAGATGGAAAGAAAGTCTCTGTTACTCCACATGAAGTTCGTTGTCAGTTACATTCTAACTCAAGCTACATTACGGTCTACAAACACTCAATTAGAGAGTCTAACTTTAAACTAGGTAGTATTAAATTCTACGATAATGAACAGAATAAAAGGAGACACGTAAGATCTAGAAACTTAAAGTTACCTATAGAAGGACAGGTAGAGGTCTATATCTTTTATTGCACTGACAACAACCCAGTACTCGTATACGTTGATGCAACAAAAAGTACAAAATCTCAGGATAATACAGGATGGTATAGGAAGAGTAAAGGTGGTGGTTATTCAAAAAACTGGAGTAAGATCCCTACTGGTATCGGGGGTATAACGCATAGCGACCTGGATAGAGATCTTATCGACTGCACAAGGAGAAATAAACTTGTGGGAGTGCTAAAAAAACTTGGCTGTACTACATTATCTCCATGTCCCAAATCATCTTCACCAGAGCGTTCTGATGCTGATGATGGAGTACAAGAAGAGGACATTCCCTTGGGAGAATCTGAGGGAGAAGACGAGTCATATAAAGTACTAGATCTTGTTAATGAGCCTCTTTCTGAAGTTGAAGCTGAAAAGGATAAAAAGAATGAGAAAGAAGATCCACCATCATCTCGACTAGATGCTGCAGGACCTACTAAAGAACAACGTGGTAAAGATAAAGACACCCCAGTAGCCAAATCTGAACCTGAAGATTCTCTCCAATCTGATGGTAAATTTAGGAAATCCGCTGCTCCTGGAGAAGGATTAGGCTCTATTCCTCAACCTGCTGTTGGTAAAGATGGAACTAAGGGAGACCCTGTTAAAAAACTTCTCGATGGTTTACTATATCTTGGACTAGGTGTAGCTGGTAGAGCTCTTGGACCGGATACAAATAATATGTTTCAAGAAGTTTTTCGTGTTTTATCTCTTAGTGAACATGGTAAAAGATCTGCTACTGGACCTGACGGTAAACCTGCTATTCATACTACTCCTGATCAAGGATCTGGATCTGCTCCTCATTCTGAACCTAATACTGGCTCATCTGAACAAGGCACTACTCAAGTTGAAACTGCCCCTAGGCTTCCTGATCATCAACTTGGTCAAGAGACTCCTGAATCTCAAACTGCTGGTGGAAACTCTCATACTCTTACTTCTAATGCATGGGGAGATTCCAGGAGTTCTATTCCAGCCTCATCTCTAAAAAGCGATCCTGAACCTAAAGGAAAAACTGCTCTTTATAAATCTTCCTCCGTTAATGGTAATCAAGATGGAGTAACCATTCAGCTTGATAGAACTTATTATGAGGGTCTTAATAGTCTGCAATCAATAGAGATTTCTCCTTACCACGATACTCCTGTGAAAGGATATAATGCTTACGAGCATACTCATTATGGAGGGGTCTTCACTATAAACAAGATTATGAACGGGAAATATAAGGCGAGTTTTCCACAAGAGACTATGCCGATACGGGATGTAGAAAGATTAATCGTTTATCTTTCTCAGTGTGATCATAAATCTCTCCTGGTCTATGTGGGCAGTAATGATAAAAGTGGAAAAGGTCATAAGTGGTACAAGAATAAAGGGCATGATACATGGATAGATGCATCTAGCAGTTTAAAAAAATCTCCAAAACAAGCATACACTGATGGAAGTCTTAGGACTACTCTAAAGACCATAGGGCAGAAGTTAGGAATTTCCTGCGGAGGGAAATCAAAGAGGCTGATGATTAATAGTGAGAGTAGCAATGATCTTCCAGAAACGAACGAATTACCAAATAACTACCCTGGAAGTTTTCAACAACTTACTAATCACCAATCTAATGTTGTTCCTGGAGCATTAAAATACCAAACTGCTAAAACTGCTGTCTCTTCACCTTATGAAAAATTACAAGAGACTGTTGGTGATGTTACACCTCCTGTATATGTTCATAATCAAGGTGGATGTGCAGGTGGTGACGATAATTATGAAGAATCCAGTCCAGAAAAGAAATTTGGTGGAAATACTGATATTACTAATCAAAAGGCTGATCATCCTACTTCTGTTACTAATGATGGAACTCCTGTCTCTTCTCCTCTTTCTGCTCCTTCTATTGCTGAACCTACTAGTTCTCATTCTCCTCAAGATGATAGAACTGCTCATTCTGAAGGTATTGGAGGAGGAACTCGCGGTTCTCATACTGCCGCTAGTCTACATGGTGGTGAAACTGGTGAAAGAGACCCTGCTCCTCTTGAACAAAAGGATGACAGTATTACTCAAGGTGGAGTTACTCCTTCTGTAGGTCTTGGAGGACAGGTTGATAGAGGACCTGATGGTAGTGGTGGAGGTGAAGCTAAATCTACTGGTGGTCAAGAATCTAACCGAGCTGCTACTCATCCTCAAGGCCATACTGCTGCTGCTCCTACTCAAGCTGCTTCTCAAGAATCTTCTACTCGAGGCCCTCCTGCTGACAGTCTATCTAGTCAAACTGGTAATGGAGCTGATGCTCAAAGTCCAACTAGAGAAGCTGGAACTACTACTCTTCCTACTGCTCCTCATTCTAATGAAGTAAATTCTCTTACTCCTGCTTCTGGTACTACTTCTCAAGGTGAAGCTGCTGGAACTGAAAAATTTGTTCTCACTACTCCTGCTGTTGCTACTAGTCTATGGTTAACCTTTGGATCATCATCTGCCACCCTTACTGGAGCTGGTGGTCTTACTGGATTTGGTTGGTGGGCATTTAAACGTTCTAAGGGAGATCCTTGGGTTAGACAGATTTAATGAGTGTCTATGGACTCTCCAGTATGGAGACTAAGGAATCTATACTGAGTAGTTGGTCTAATGGAGTACTACCATTACTATCTCTTGCAAACCTCCATCATTTACAGATCAAGATACTTCCCTAGACACCATCAAACCGCCTCTCCAAATATAGAAATTTCCTTACCTATTCCAGCGTCCGTTCATATTTAATTTCTCAAAACATATTTCACTTGTAACACATATACACAGGCTCACTTTCCTTGCCGAGAGGATGATATCAATGTTCCAAGTCACTGAGGTCCAACCTCTTATAGTAGATGTATTGGATTTATTGGATGAGATCCCGCAGTCTGCAATGTCCAAAATTTTGGAGGATACAACTTCTTCTCAGCATTTTTACAAGGTAATCATTAAATTTACTATTTACAAGCTCATTTAGATTGCTACTGCAAATATAAAACGTAAAATATGGGCTGCATCTGCTGAACGACTCTTTGAGATAATTGAGCCTATAATTAGCAAATCTTTATTCCTACTTCAGCTAGGGGTATGATTAACCAAGAAATGATATAAAAATTTACAGATACTAGACAGAGATACACAAGAACATCCCTATACAGTTGAACATTTGAGGTTTGTTTTTTGCGTATAAAATACAAATGTTTAGGGAGTACAACATTTTAATATCGCAAATTGTAAATATTATTGGGGATCCACAAGGATCGTCTAGTAGAAGGATTTATCAGCTTATTGTTCATCTCCTGAAGCTTTTATTTATAAAAAGCACACTTGGCACCAGACACGATTTGTATTTCAAAAAACAAGAACATAACGATGAAGCTGAAGTTGGTGGATACTCTCTGGATATGGCATACGCACAAGTTGGATTATGTAGCAGACATGATAGTAATGCTGATACTTTTGCGTCTACAGAACATACCGAATCAGCAAAACATGATGTTACATATAATCCTTGTCAAGGTCAATATCTACTAAGCACAATCAGATATTCCATCGCTACAAAATATCAGGAACACTATCGTGTAGACAACGCACAAATGCTTCTTATTGAACCAAAGTTTCTGCTCTTACAGCTGATTCACGCTACACATAATGCTGCCGACAACAAGCTTCCAAGTGAACTCATAAAGCCTCTATTGACAAAGATAAAGGATGGAAAAGGAATAGGTGTAAAGGTATGCTTTACATGTGCTATTTTACAAAATTCTACAGGATGATGCTGATCTCTTTGACATATCATTCGTCTTATCAAACCCATTACTTTGTGACAAGATTGTTGCATATTTTATCAACTGCCTATTAAACATGAACATGATGTTCCTTGCCTTTAAAAACGATATGAATGACTGGATGTCGATACTATCACTTGGTATGTACACTTTATGTAAATTAAAACCTTTAGGTCTCTCTTCTAGCTATATAGGAGTTATAATGTTTATATTGAATGCTAAGGAGAGTGGCAAAGATGGAGAATATATAACATTTTTGAATCCATATATTACAGTAAAGAAGCCCGTATCTCTAAAGAAAATTTTATCCTACATTTTTCCGGAAAAGGCAGGTTCCTCTGATGTACTTCCTCCCTTTTTTCATAACTTTGTATCATCATTAAAGGGTGAAACTGTGAGTGATTCAGAGTTATCCGCCGCATTCCACAAGATTAGGGATGTATGCATTGATGATGTACAAAGCTTTTTGGAAAACGCGGAAACTGCATTTCACAGCTTACTTGTATTATATTTGCCAAAAATGGATACGCTAATATTGAACAACTACAAGAGTAATTTTATGAAGTTTTTGGAAAGTGTACAATCGAATATAGAGGATAGTCAGGTGAAGGATAAAAGGTTTGATTCAGAATTTTTGCTCGCACCATTCTATGGGAAAAAGTATAAATCTATTGAATACATAAACAAGCTTTCGTCTGTTTTGGATAAACATTTGTCCACCCTGGAGAGAAGTTCATCAAAGAGACTTTGCTCTGGAATTGGGAATTTAAATGTCTCACTTTTACTCATGGTAATGAAAAGGTTTTCGTTTCTTGGTGTAAACATAATGGGAGCGTTATGCTCCACTTGTAATATTACTGCAGCGCTTTTAAAAATGGTAGGGTAATGCGTACATATACAAGCGTCTCTAGGAAATAGTTGAACTGTTTAACGTGGTATTAAATGGCAAGAAAATTGTGTCGGGGGAAGAGAGAAGTGGTTCATTATACAAACTGAGAAATACATTTGAAAAAGCTTGTGCACGACAATTTGGTATACTCAAGGTTCCAATGGACTATACATTTCTAAAACTCTTGAGAACTTGTCTGTTAAAGGGAAATGTGACTCACGAGCTCCTAAAGTACGTGGAAGGAATATCGAACCTAGGTCTACCGTCTTCATTTCTTCTCTTGTACTACTACAAGGTACGCTTCCTCTCCTGTTTACACATGTACATGCAGATTTATGAACTGGATAAGCATGGGAAAATGGTCATTGATCGGCTCTACAGGTCAGTTGTTTTCCGTGTCTATTCATTCATCCGGGTGGATTGGTGACCATTATGCCATGAATGGTCATAGCTAGAGTATACAGCGGTAAATAGATGGCAGAGGAAACACTCAAGTCCACACCCACCTTATCTGTGACAATTCATGACATAACCTACACACCTCTTCCGCTCAATTCTCTCTTTACACTAGCACTACAGGAGCTGCCACAGAGGACTGTACAGTAGGGAGAACAAGCAAACGCCATCGTATAGCTACCGGAGGTGGATTTCTGCCCTGGAAGACATTCAGGCGCCACCCCATCCATAACTCTCAGTTATTCTCCATTCTTACATTTTCATCTATGTTTTCGTCAACTTTACAAGATAAGATCCTCCCTCTGTTCAAGAGAGAAGAAGGTCTGGAGAAGGAGCTCAAAAATCTCTCGAAATATGAAAAGATTGTAGATTCCGAAAAACAGTCGTTAGAAGGTGAGTTTTTGCGCTTCGTACCAATACTTGAATTCATATCTGTCCTATATACGCCAGTGGCCATGATAATTTCGCGCCAGTTCTTATTAAAATGTCCAGGTAACACCAAAAGGCAACTAAACGGCCCTGCGAGAAGAGCGTTCGAGTTCTCAGAGGTCTACGGCGAATGCTTAGATAAATGTGCATCAAAGGCACTGAGGAGTACACTCAGGAAAGCCAACTTGGATAGTCTGCTGCCGGAAGATGTCCCAGTGGTCCCCTCGAAGGATCTCCTAACGGCCAAAACTTCCGGTGAAAAAGCACTTGTGGACCTTGTAGGACAGATACTCAACCAGGACACGACAGAAAACCCCAAACCAACAGCAGAGTTTGTAGTAAAAGGCCAGTTGAATAAACAGCTCAAGGATAAAGTCAGAGCAGAAGAGCTGAAATGTGAAGTCCAGTGCGCACAAAAGTTTATGGACAAGCTTGTCGAGCATTAGATTTTTACCTACAGATATTTTCATGAGGGTATCGATAATATATGCGACGGAGACAGGGGCTTCAGAGGTCGCCGCCTTTGAGACATACCTCTTTTTTTACAAACGGGGACTCTCGGTGGATGTTTATAATGCAAGTTCCATTTCACTATTGACACTCTTTTCCTATGACTACACGATATTCTTCATTCCAACAGCGGCATTTGGTGAGTTCCCTCGCGGTATCTCTCACGTTGTGGAGGCCATAATTGCGGTGAAACATGTGCCAATTTCTTACACAATCTTTGGACTAGGTGACAGCAGATATCCACTCTACAATTATGCAGCGAGGAAGTTTCAAACATTGCTCAACTCTGTTGGTGCCACTCTCTTTTTTCCAGTGGCTCTTGGAGATGATCAGCACCCGATGGGATACGATGGCGAACTTGTAGTATGGAGACAGGATTTGCTTTCGCATCTTGACCCTTCTGCTCCTACTGTGGACCGGAGATGTTCATACACTTTCCCATACGCTGTAAGGTATGTGCAAGGGGTAGTGGATTCTGAAAAGGTAGAGTTTGCGGCAAAATCTGGAACTATAAAAGGAAACAGGGTCATGACCTCGGAAACACACTTTATGGACGTTCATAGTGTATGGGTACAGGGGGAGTTTGAGACTGGAGATGTTTGTTGCATTTATCCAGAGGATAATAGCGCAAGAAAAATGCTACAAGGGCTAAACTTTGATCCAGACATGTACATAGTATTGACAAAGTCCTCTCTATTGAATACGTTTTTTGGCGACTCCATTGATACAATATCAAGTATAAGGAGCAAACCTAGTGGATGGACGATGCAGCTTTTCTATAGAGCACCTTGGATAATGGGACCACGTGAATTTATGCATCTACCAAAAATACAACCTGTGCTCCCATCAGTTACAACATCCCTCCCACTAGGAGTCCCAATTACTCTCTTGGAGCTCTTCACAAAGTATTTGTGTTTGTCAAATACTTGCACGCAATTTCAAATGCAGGTGATGTCGTTTTATACAAATGATAAGCTCCACAAGAGCAAACTTTTGGAAATGTCTCAGGATTCGGTACAGGGTATACTTGAATACTATCGATACTGTAAAAGGGAAAGAAGGAGCCTCTTTGAGGTTCTCTATGATTTCTCCTCTGTATCTATTCCATTGGATGTCTTAATAAATATCGCAACTCCAATGTATCCGAGGTTATACTCTATTGCATCTAGCAGGGAATGTGGTCTGTCTCGTCCACTCATCTCTTTATTTCCCCTCCCATCTATCCATAGAATCCTCTTTGACCACCTAGTCAAATATGGCAAAGATATAGAGGCAGGATTCGAACTAATCGTGGCCAAGACAAAGTATGATACGCCTTCTGGGAGGGTAGCAGATGGCTTATGCTCCAACTACTTAGCAAACCTGAGGGTAGGCAGCAGCATCAGCTACACCCTTTTGCGCTCCCAATACTCATCTCTTTTAGACATTTCAAGGCCAGTGCTATTTATATGCACAGGAACAGGGATATCGGCATGCAAACCATATATGGAGGCCAGAGCTGTAAAATTTACAAGCATGCAACAAAAAACTGGAGTACTCTCCAAGGTAAAAGATTTAGCATTCCTCGGATTTAGGAGGCCGAATCAGGACAATTTGTATGCCGATGTTTCATTGGTCCAAGGCAGATGCAAAGTTCATTATGTTTTTTCAAGAAGTACTGGTAAAAAGTACTATGTCCAAGACGCACTATTGCGAGAAGCAAAGGATGTCTGCAAGGTCATTCTATCAGGTGTCGTAATGATTAGCGGGAGATCGCATCCAATGCCCGCAAGCGTACTGGATGCATTCCGTGCAATTCTAATGCAAGAAGCGAATTTCGGCCAGGTAGCCGCAGACAAATTTATCTACTGCAGCCTCAAGGAAAAGAAGATTATAGTCGATACTTGGGGATAAGGGTAGTTTTGTGAAGCTATTTAATATTCTTACAGTTGCACTACTCATTAGCCTACTTTTACATATCTGCTTTACGATTCCAGGGTTTTAAAGTCCTCTCTAACTCCTAGGTAAACTATAAACTTTGCATATTCACAAATGTTCATGCATACGAGTTACGCTTTATTTCCTGAGCACTGGTCTGAAACCAAGCTCAAGAATGCCGCACTTGTCAGTGCCTTCATTAGTACGTTCGAATCTGAAGAAACCGTTCTCTCCCCAGTCTGGTCCCCAGGAGTTCTTGAGGATCCAGAAGCGCTTGCCAGTTTCTTCATCATAACCTTCGCCAACCAATAAAACAGCATGGTTTGAAGCCTCACCGCATGGTCCAGTATAAATACCACTCTTATATGAAGAAAACTCCTCAGAGACTGCAATGTATACAGTAGTTGGAGAAACAGAAAGTGAGTTTTGGAGAATGTCCAAGCCACTGAAAGGGATGTAGCCATCAACAAAAACTCTATTGTACAGAGAAGTGGTGCATACTTCATCAAAAGCATGATAGGGAATGTCCTTGGTGTGTGCAATACCATTGGTTAGAATGTACTCCAATGCCTTGTCACAGAATCCACCTTTACAACCGTTGCTGTATGGTTCGCAATTGACCAATTCTTGCTCACTCAAGTCAAGGGCTTGACCCTTTTTGAGCAAGTACAAACTTTCAACAGATCCAACAGCGGCAAAGGCCCAGCAGGAACCACAGTGGCTCTGGTCCTTAACTGGAGAAACACCACCGCAGCGTCTCCAATCAACGTTCTCACCGTCAAGAGAGACGTGTTCCCCAACCTCGATACCTTTAGCAATCCTGAGCTTATCCATATGGTACAGGTCTGAGAATTCGACGGGAGCAACAGGGCGGATATCCTTCTTGAGACCTTCGAGAGGGATGGGAGGAAACAAGCGTGCAAACTCCTCCTTGGTCATATCACTGAATTTGTTGATGGTCCTTTCGTAAGACTCTTCGCCAGTCTGGGCCTTTACGGCGTTGTAGTTGTTACGGAAGGCCAAGAAACGAACACGGCGCTCATCGGCGTCGGCGTGTTCGCGGGAGTAGAACTTGTTGAATTCGTCGAATTCCATCAAGGCTTCAAGCTCAGCAACATGGTCAGCACTAATGTAGCCGTTTCTGAACAAGTCAGTCAACTCCTCAACATGAGAAGCACGTTCTTTAGGTTCGGTGAGAGCAAACTTTTCGTCCAAGAATTGAGTGAGATTTTCCTTGAACGCGACAACGGCCCTGTGGCGAGCAACAAAAACGCCGGTGAGAGTAGAGGCCAAGACAAGCACAATGAATGAGACGGCTGAGAGAAAGATCACGTTGCGTCTCTTGGAGAATAGACGGCGGAAGAGATAGGTCCGCTCCTCAGCAACTTCGACGTCGCCATCAACGCGGTTCTCCATCAACCTCTCGTTGGGACCAGTAGAAACGACAGCCACCATCTTGACGAATTAGTCGAGCAAAACTAAAAAATTTCGAACCTGAGAACCTTTACTAGACGGCGATCCCCAAACTCTTTGTCAACTACGATAGACCTCTATCAAATAGGATAGAAGGGAAAATTTTTTACAAAAGGAAGAATTAGAACACGAAGTGGCGGTCAGAAGGACCTCAAGTTTAATTTCAACTGGACTCTCGCGTCCACTGTCCGTACACCACACGTAAGAGGAAAAGAGACACTTTTCCTCGAGTTATTGGCTGCAAGGAGACGATATTTTAGCCAAGAAGTATGCGTTCTCCTGGCGAAATTAGGGACTAGAGGCGCAGCCTACGGCAGAAGGAGCGCTCCTGACTCTATGAGGAAAAATAACGAGAACCAGGGCCTCCCAGACCAGATTCCTAACATTAAGGAATTTATACTACGCTATTTAATCCTAAATTATCAAGAAAACTGGCTATATTCTCCAGGAAACAGTTGTCTATTGGCGCCGAGGGTGAATAGCTGCATTAATTTCATATTTTGCATTAGTTCAAGGTGAATGCGGATCATTAGTCCATGATGAATAATCCCTAGCTGGAAAATCGTCAAAAAGGATAGTTTATACCTTGTCTTTTAGCATATATTTGACCCGGGACATAGGCGCAGGTGCGTTATTGGATGCTCTAGTGAATATTATGGACAAAGACACTAATTTGTGTTATAAAAGGTTTTTTAACTCTAACGGAGTCCCTAGAACGTTCACGAGGCTCCCGTCTACTCCATATAGACTTTGGCCATTCTTGCCGGAGACTGTTGACTACGACATGTGTGCATTTTGTGACTGAAGATGGTACCCTGATGTGCATAATGATATTCCTTCTGCTCGGAATGACTTATAAATGAGCCCAAAAAAAGTGCAATATCCCGAGGGAATGCTGCTGCTATTAGCACTCATTCCTTGATGTTCAGGAATGGAAACACTTGCAAATTGCTTTAATCTGTAACGATAAGCTAGTTGGAAGAGTAGAAATGGTGTGAACCGGCCAAAGGAAAACTCAGCTGAATGGGATAATGAACACTCTTATGACCCATGGAACACGATCTATGGGATAGCATCACAACCATTGATTTACTCATTTCTCAATCTTCTGGACACTAGAGTGCTAGTACAAGTTAATGCAAAAAACAGAGACCTTGCAAGCGCCCAAACATGACCACTTGCTTAGCACTCTGGGATGAATCACACAAATGTAGACCAGCTACCCATTCCGGTGTCTGTAAAACTACCATCTCTAGTCTTTAAACACCAAAAATGTGACAGAAAAGATGATGAAGTGAAATGCCAAAAGGAACAGCTCCATTGAGGCAAAACTGCATGCTTAGCCAAAAACTCTGGCATATCCATACTAATTAACCAAGAATTGATAATATCAAAAATAGAGTGAAATATCCCGGAATAAATGCAGAGAATGCCATTGGTGTGTGTACACACCATTCCTCCCTATCCAGCGTTCGTTACTCAGCGGCTCTGGGACAATTCTAAGGCGCATGATTAGACTCCCTAAACTTTACATTCTCGAATAACCCAGAATAAGCCAAAAAAGAGGGAGGAAGAACGGTTTTGGAGCAGAAGGTTGAGGATTCATGCACACACAACCTTCTTTCTCACCCCTTACGGACTAAACATACATGTAACATTGAACCAGCAATTTCCATCATGTTTTTGGTAAATTTAAGCCTGTAATCGTACTTGTAATATATGAATTAACTTCTCTAAATCTTCATTCCTGGACCCCATGAACTTTGAGTTATCGTTTCTTCCTCCGGCTTTCTAGGACTTTGGAGGGATGAGAATCACAGTAGTCATTTCCTCTATATTTTTGCACTTGCTCTGTAGTCAGAGTGTAGTCGCAGTTGTTGCTGCACCCGCGGCCTCCGAGCTTGTGCTGGATCTCGCGCAGGTCGATTCAAACATCACAGTAGATCAAGGAGAAGAAGATGGAGTAAAGTACAAGTCATTCATCCCAAAGGGGAGTAGATTCTTCATCAAAGTTACGGAAGAAGAAAATGAAATCTGGCAAGCACCCAAAGAGGTCAAATGTATAACTGTCGATTTATACCACAAAGGAGAAGTTGTTCTTCTCCGCTTGCAACTCAGGCAAGGAGCAGATCGTGAAAACCTCCACTTCAGCAAAGCCTCTGGAGAGTGGAAGGGCATCTCTGAGAACGAATTTGATGATAAGCTGGAAGAAATTAGCCAGGAAGAAAATGGACAAGAACAAGATGATGGTAATGAAGAGGATGAGGAAGAAGAAGAGGATGAGGAAGAAGAAGAGGATGGCATAGATGAGCTCATTTTAGACGGACTAGCTCAGCTTCCAGAAGTTCCAGTTGATCTAACCGCAGAGAGTGCAAATGATTACGAGCAAAATTCCCATGTAAAAGGGGAACATCTAGACCATCCGATAGAAGATGATGAGGACGAGGAATTATCTCTTGAAGAAAGATTAGCTAATCTTCTAAATACAAAACCAGCCAAAGACGAAAATGTGGAAAGTAAAGTAGGCGCTGTAAAATCAGAGAATTCTACTTTAGAAAATCTGCATGCACCTCTGGAACCCGGCAAAGAGGTGTTGCATCAGACGAATAGAGACCAAAAAAGTGATATGGAGCCACGAGCAAAGCCTCGGGCTTCCAATGAGGAAAATGTTGTATTAGATATTTCTGATCGTAATCCACCCAAGGTGACACGTACCGATACTCAAACGGGTGATATAAATTCAACAATGTTCTTCCCAGAGGAAAATACTTCAATATTCCGTTTGGTAGATTCCGGAGCTCTTATTTGGGAGGAACATGGGTCAGTATGCATCGAGGTTTATTTATTCTCCAGACAAGGATTTTTTCCCATAATGAATGTTTATACAAAGTCCGGGGAAAACCACGCATGTACATCTTTGGAAAAAGTTGGTACTGAATGGAAAAGGATTGATAAGGATACTTTTGCGAAAAAATACAGAGCACTAAAGACTAACAATAATACTCCTGAATCCCCGAAACATGGATCCATGGGGAACTCCATACAAGTCCCTACTACGCATGTGGAAGCAGCTTTGCCTAGCCTCCATAGCCCTAGTATTGACCCGAATGAGAATTTTGTTAGAACCCCCGCAGAGGCCCCTGTGGAAGAACCGTACCACGAACCTCTTGAGGCTGTAAAAGCGAACCATAAACTTGCAAAGACAGAGCTAGAACCTGGATCAGAAGAAATGATGTTGGTTAAACCAAAAGAGGTAAAAAGGGAAAAACAAAAGGTTAAACAGACGAGTGAGACACTTGACCTAGTAGAACAAAATAGCGCTGCAGCACAAATTTACGAAACGGTTGAAGATGGGATAATTCATAGATCCTATTTTCCCAAGGATAAACCTTTCACAAAGATCTTGGACTCTTCTAAATCAGTGTGGAGTTCTAAAGATGGTAAAGTGGCAACCTTGGCATATACTTATTCCAAGACAGGACATACCACAATTCTCTCCGTCTGTGTCGGTGGTCAATATAAATGCTACAGAAAGACTGGTGCTGGTTGGAAGAGTATCACAGAGCAAGAGTTTAATGCAAGGTATAAAGATATGAAAGAAAAGGACCTAGAGTCCATTGGAGAGTACTCAGAGGAACAAATTGTAGAAACTCCAAAAGAAACTGTAGCTAAAGAAGAAGCTCCGAAGGAAGTAGAGCCTCCATCACCAGTAACTGTGGACCTTTCTGGTGTAAATGATTCAAAGATACTTTTAAACCAAACTACAGTTGATGCCACTGTTAACACATCATACATACCAGAGGGTGATCATTATATAACCAAGGTACAAGATGGCCCATATGAAGTTTGGGCAGCAGATGGAGAAGAGAAATGTACTCTTCTTTACCGCAAGGATGAAGGTGGTCTTAGCAAACTTTCTCTTCAAGTGAAGAATGATAAAGGTTATGATATGAAAGTCTTTGAGAAGAGGGCAAATAAGTGGGAAGGAGTAGACATTGCGCCTAAAGTTATAATACCTTCAATACTCAACTACAAGGCCGACATAACTGACATGGAAACCGCGGATAGTGAGGATGATTCTTCACTGGAAAATGATACACAGACGTCATCTACCGTCAACACAAGCGAGCAAGCGGCTACTATACCTAGAAATGCTCTACTTCAATCTGTAAAAGAAACTACAGGAACTCAAGAACAGAAGTCTGTACCTGTAAAGAAAGTAACTATTCCAAAACCAACTGTACCAGTCCGTATGGATATCAGTGAAATAGATGATCAAACCACTGATGTAACAAAAGATTTAGTAAATGGAATCCACTATAAATCATTCATTCCCAAGGGAAGCTTTTACTATGATAGAGTTGTTGATGATAGCGTTACACTGTGGATAGGAACTGAGGAAGAGAAATGCACTCTTGTAAACTACAAAATCAGGGGCCATTTAAAGCTCTTAACTCTACAAGTTAAGAACGGTAATGAGACCATTTTCTACCATTTTGAGAATAGAGATGGGATTTGGAGGCGTCTTAGTTCATCTCAGTTTAATCTAATGCTTAATGCCCTAACAACTGAAGCTGATAGAGACTACAAACTTGATCTTGCCAACGTCAACAAGAATAAGGTGCTCGTGGATAAAATGATGAATCATGATGTGTTCCATTTCACCTACTACCCAAACGGTTGTACCAATATTGCTTCCATAGTAGAGGGTCGTGATAGCGTTTGGGCTGCGAATCAAAACGAGGTATTGAAATGTTGCCACGGATGTTCCAAGGACGGTTCCTCTCTCATACACTTGCATATAGAAAAGTTTGGTGATGAAATACACAAGTACTTTGAGAGGACCGGAAACGGCTGGAAAGAGATTGATGAAAACGGCTTTAGAGTTAAGCAAATCAATTTACATCTACGGAATGGAGTTGCAAATCTGAGAAATAATGTACCTAGTTCTCCGACAATTTTTGACATACAAAATCCCGACAGTTTGATATGTAAGACCTTTGAATGTTCATTTGGAGGTGTTGAAACATTTTTATGTGTCCCATTTTGGGGTTTGAAGATGATAAAATCTGGTCCTACCATAATTTGGACATCGAAGGAAGCTAAGTGCATATTATTAAGAGTCCACCATAAATCCAATATTATGGAAATGGTTCATTTGACCATAGAATGCGACTATCAGATTTCGGAGGAGTCATTCAAGAGAAAGGACGGAAACAACTGGAGCAAAGTTAGTAACTACTACAAGGAGGTTAAAAAGATGTCCATACCTATTGATCTTATTACCGGGTTTGTACTCGATCTTAGAGATGCAGAACATACAGAAGAATGCGACGTGTTTACGGCCAACATGTTTGGAATGGATACGTTTATTTTTGTCCCAAAACCAGGATTTTATACAACCAGAGTTACTTATGGTAATATACAACTTTATGAATCTGACCAGAGTAAGCGTGAAAGGGTTAATGTTGCCTATATACATCATTACAGTTCAAGTATTCTCATAATTACGATTGTAATTGAAAATAAGGATAACTTGACGGAATACTACTTTTTAAAGGAAGGAGGTGTTATTTACAACTTGGGAAGAAACAGGTATCTAGAAAGGTTACAAAAAATGCGAAATAGAAGACTGTTGTACAATTATCAAACCTTTGATCTTACATCACCAGATTCAAGCTGTGAAGTTATTGATACATTTGTAGACTGTATACCGGCAAAGTTAATAATTCCAGCATTCAACACTTTTGTAAACAGAATCGTCTATGAAGGAGATATTATCTGGGAAGCCAGTAAAGGTGGTGAAATGTGCACATCTGCTGTGGTCTATCTCAGGGGAACTCATCCGGCGCTTTTAAATGTTACGAGTGTTGGTCCAGAGGGACTAGAGGATGCCTATTATAAGAAAGACAACGTGTGGTCAAAATGCACATCACAGATTGGTGAGGAGTTCAGAAGGCTCAGAACACTTGGAGGTTACATGGAAAACGTTGATTTAGATATTTCTATATATGAGGGAACCCCTAGGTGCCAAGTAATTGATATGGAAATACATCAACATCCAATGGTACTCTTCTTCCCAAAGGATAACTTTCTTGTAAAGAATATAAAATATGCCAAACATCACTTATGGAGAGGGGATGCTAAAGAAGATGAAGAGGAAAGGGCGATCATTGTGAGACTTCACCTAAAGAATGGTACACCATATCTCCTTTATGTGCTCTCCAGAGACAAGTCTAACACCTTTAGAAATTATCACTATGAAAGAATAAATGGAAGATGGGAAGAAATAGTAAAGGATGTATTTAAAGAGAAGGTCGTAAACTTATAAAGGATGAAATATAATTTCAGCATGGAGTCCATGCTCAATGCAGTTTGTATAGAGTGAGATTTACACACTATAAATGTTTTAATTTAGTCTGAATCTGTGATGAACTCTCACAATTCACAAATCCATGCTGATAAATTGTAGTGTTTAAGGTATTTGCTTGGCTAGTCTATGGTGATACAATTCGCATGTACTCAAAGGATATCTAGGAAACAAAAGGTATAGGTAGTGGTAGGTCATTTTTAGTTCAACAAAACATTCGGAATGGTTTATACTGAGGCAAGTAAGTCTTTATCTAGACGCATATTTTCCGTACAGACAAGGATGTGGTCTCTAAAAATGGCATAAGAGTCGAACACTCAAGTCTCTTTCATATATAACTCTATGTTGGCGTTATAATGACCCGTTGCTTGTCCCTATAACAAACCAGTCGTTATTCAGGTAAGGCTTATACTTTTGCTAGAGTAAGGCCATTCCCGACCAATTATTAACAACTTCACAAATGTACACACTTTAAGAATACTAGGTGTTTTAGTAGGACTAGAATATAGGCTTGTAGGCTGGAACTCTGAGTTTATAAAGATGAATGTATTTGGCATGAGAAGCATAAATTTTTGGGGAAATGCACGTACATACGAAATAATTGTGCATATATCATGATAGAGTGCCTATATACTCGTAATAGATCGGTACATTGGTGTGATAATAAAGTAAACGTGGTATATCTTCCATTCCCGGCAGGATACAAAAAGACCCATATTCAGGCATCTTACAGCCTATAATTTAGCCCTGCATTTTTTTTGGATCAAGATTTGCTGTAAATGCATAAGCACAAATTTGGATCTATAACATTATGAACTTGAGAATCTTCCTTACAGCAAAGAATAACCTACATTCTCGGTTCCAAACCACCGTATAGACAACCTTCTTTAATCATATTAACCATCACATTCTCTGGTTATACTAGAATATGTGCATATACATGGAATCCTTATGAATAATACTTGGATCCTATATGCTTATTCATCGCGGAAATGGCCAACTGTGGAGTGTGAGGTGATATCACTCGAGCCTATAGATTCCTCATGTTTACAAGTTACAAGGAAAATGTCAATGGATAGTTGTTTTGAAAGGAAGGAAGAGAATTGGATGGATAAATCTTCTTCTACCCCATTCGAGCATTTGTCTATTATTCCTATTCCCTCTGAATTACAGAACGTATCAATCATAAGATGAGGGTTTATGCGGTGTTCGATCTCCTCGTACTTTTTGCGATTTATTCTTGCCACTGTTTTGACTGCTTTGGGTTGTTCTCGTGCTTCAGTTCATGCTGTGGCTCAAGTAAGGAAGATAAAGGCAATGTAACAGTAGAAGTATATGCTCCTGCAAACAACCAAGCTATTCAAGATCTTACTACCGCTGTTCCTGCTCCCAGAAAATCTCCTTCTGAACCTCCAACTCCTGCAGATAATCCTGAACAAAAAGAGGAAGAAAGACATGAAGAGGAGGTACCCGAAGAGAAACCAAAAGAAGATACTAAACCTGAATCATCTGTTCCTCAGCTTACTACTACTCCCGTTACTCTAGATCTTGCCAAACCGGATTCCAACAGTATATTGGTGCGGGATGAAAGTAACAAGGAAATAACAAAAAAGAGATTTACTTCCAAGACAGATTATCATATATCCTCTGTTGTTGATGGTGATAAGGAGCTATGGGAGGGTGGACATGTAAAGGCTAGTTCCTCTGTCTTATCATCTAAAGATGATATCCATTTGCTCTTTCTGGAAACTGATAATAATGGCAATATTTTCCCAGAGTTTTTCGAGAAAAGTGGTGAGGAGTGGACTGAGATTGATATAGACGAATTCCTGAAAAAACAAAATGAGATGAGGGCGCCGGCGCAAAAAGTTGGACAACAAAAAGCATCGACTATAGTAGAGACACTCAGAGACCCTCTCACAATTGACATTGCCAAGATTGATGAAGAAACGGTGCTGACATCACCGGACGTCCTGAGTGGCATTAAACGTGATGTATATGTTCCTAAAGGTAGCTACTACTTTAACAAGATTGTGGACGATACAAAGACGGTTTGGGAAGCTGGAAATGGTGAAAAGTGTTGGCTCATTTACGATTGCTCTAGGGAAAATTTTAATAGGCTCCTGCATATTAATGTCAAACAGCCAAGTGGTATATCAAAGGAGGTCCATTTTGAAAAGAACAATGATCGCTGGTCACATATAACTAGGGAGGAATTTAGTACCAAGTACAATGGAATGAGGGACACATCAAAGGACTCCAAAATAGCTGCCATAAAGGCTTCATCTCAGAACAAGCAAACGGGAAACCTTTCAGGTACTCAGGGGAACTCTACAGAAGATGGCTGAGACAAACATCCTATAACGTACCACATCAATTCAAACAAATGTTTGATCACTAATGCAGAAGAATTTTGACTTATACCAACTATAAATGTAGTTCTGGAGATTAAACCTCTAGATGTTATCCATCTGTAAATGGATTTTGGACTAATTTTTCACGTCCATATACTTTCTTACATCCTACAGTTGCGCTAATGTTCAATATGGATGCTTTATACATTACAAAAATGTGCCTATAACGGTGATTTCCCGTTCCTATCCCTCTTAGAAAAGCTTACTTTTGGCTATGAAAATCCTACTGTGTAACTCAAAAGTTCAAATTTCAACATTACCAATCATTCACATTCTACGAACTCTACGTGGAATTGCGTTCTAGGTACCCTTGTCTTCATAGACATTCTTCACGGTCATTAGTCTCTTATGTGTACCTTTGTCGAATATCCAGCCACAAAATAACCACATAATACCCATTAAACCCATACCTTGCTACTATTATGACAAATTTCCATGGTATTAACAAAATCTACTTTTATAGGTTGACATTGGCAAGGGGCTGGTCCACTCCCCTGCACATATAGGCGACTCGGTTCTGTTACTGCGGAGATAAGTGATGCAACATGATTTGAGATGTTCCTGGCGGATTCCCTTCGCTCACATCGAGATTAGAGACGATGCCTCCAGGCGAAAATCTGCAAGGAACTCCGATGGAATTTTCCTGCACCCCATCGGCCTTTTGGAGATTCTGGGCACATTTCCTTCTCTTGGCAAAATGCGAGAGAGATGAAGGTCCTGGCACTTTTGTTACTCTCGTTGAACTTTGCTATTGGAGGGGGTGGAAGGACGGAAAGTGAGAGCAGAACCAGACATAACAGCTCTACACATTTGCTAGCAACAAACAAACCGCAGTTTTTAAGGCCAGAAAACCCTCCAAAATACTTTGCGATAGATATCGACGGGACCCTCTTTTCAGAAAATGAAGAAGCACTCGAGAATAACATCAAAGCCATAATAGAAGCCAAGAAGAGGGGTTACACACCATTTTTCTGTACAGGTAAGAATTATGTGTAGCATGAGATGTGGAGTATCAAGCATGGGATGAACAAAGTGAATGGAAGAGTGATGGAGACTCTATGAGCGAAGTGAATAGAGAGGTGGCGAGTATGCTTCACTATAGGAGCTTGTTTATTCATTGGTAGATGGAGGAATAGACTCGGTGGAAGTTGATGATTGGATGGACGTTGAGGTGATTTCTACTGACGTGAGTGTTGATTGTACTACTGAAGACTGTGTTGATAGTTGTTCATCTTATTCTGTGGATACTCTCTGACGGTGAGCTAGTTGTGAGGGAGTCTATCTCTACTGTATGCTCCCTTTGGTCGCATTGAGACTACTCATGGATCTCAGAGTTTTGAATGAGCATACACTCTGAACATGGAGGATGATACTAGACTACTGAGAAGAGACAAATGCCCATGTCTAAGGACTTGTTCTGATAACTCCAGTAATCATGGCAGAAGATGAAGGGGTAATCATTGATCTCTCATACAAGCCAAATGAAACTAATCAAGAAACTACTACATATACTGGTTCTACCGGAAGTAAGACTGTTAAAATTACCGTCACAAGATCTGAAGAACCTACTCCTGACTTCCTCAAGTACGTCTATGCGAATGTGAATAACACTGATGGAGGGAATAAACCATTCAAACTAATAGCAGTTAAAGATGATACTGGTGTAAATATTCCTGTTATAAGTGAGGCAAAGGATGTAACTTCAGTTGCAGCTTATTACTGGAGGCATGAAATACCTGGTGGGACCCCTAAGACAGCTCTCCTTGTGATTGTTGCTACCACTGATCCTAAGGGAACCAAGTACTATGCCAATGTAAAGAATAATGGTAGCAATGAGTGGACTAAACTTGGTGCAAGCATTAAACCTCCACTCACAAATAATGATTTTGAAAGAACACTAAATGACCTAGTCTGTTCGAACTTTGATGCGGTCACAATGGATATATCACATAATGCATCCTTTGCTGTATGGAATAGTAAAAAACCATACTGTTGCCGTTGCAACAAGCATAGTCTGATAGAAAGGAGAGTCTCTGTTAACAAGGGGGTACTTCCAGTTCCAGTTTCCCCCAAAATTCAATACTATAAGCACGATATTTCTGGCAGAAATAGTAGACTAGCAGGCATTAACTATTATCCAGGTGGTACTAATGCTAACACTCCCGATCAAAGAAGACGTATAAAGTTCTCAAACTTACAATTTCCAACATCTGACATAAAAAGTGTCTATGCATTTAACTGCCAAAGAAATCCGGTTCTTATCTATGTTAGCTCATCTCAAGAGGATGTTAAGGGATGGTACAAAAAGCCTAATGGTGGTAGTACTAGTAGAGATAAAGATGAACAATGGACAAAAGTCCCTGGTATATCAAAGGATCCGGATAACATTAAAGACTGTAAGGATGACAGCAATGACTTCGATGCACTTGTGGAGGAACTAGTGAGTGCTGGATGTAAATACTCAACATGTAACACCCTTCAACCCTCATCTCCACCTCAAGGACCTGTTGTTAATGAACCTGCTCAAGAAGCTTATCCTGAAAAGGCTGATGAACGACCTCCAGCTGATGGTGGAGCAGTTACTGCTTCTCCATCCTTGCCTCCACTGGGTGTTGGTCCTGGTACTGAAGAACTTGCTAAACCTGCTGGTAGTAGTCCAAGTGGAGCTGGAGGAGCCCCTGATGTAAGAACTCAGACCAGGACTAGTGGTACAGGACCTAGTTGGCCATTTGACTGGTCATTCGGTTCACTTGCTTCTAGCCTTGCTCAAGGGATACTTACTGCACCACCTCAAGCAGTTCATGCTATAGTACAAACTTTATCTGACCTAACTAATCCTAAACATGGACACATCGGAGATCCTCAAAAACCTAATGTCTCATCTACCCAAACTGCTGAAGAAACTCTATCTCTAGCTCGATCCGTAGACTCTACTCCCGCTGAAACTACTGGTTCTGCTCAACAACCTACTGGTGCTCAAGAAACTCAAGCTGATGCTTTTATTGCTGAAGGAGCCGCAGCTGCTACTGGTCTTGGCATATGGTCAATCTCTGGCATATCTTCTGGTACCCTTGCCGGAGCTGGCGCAACATTTTTTGGAGGATGGAAACTGTATAACCGCTATAAGGGAGATCCTTGGGTTAGACAGATTTAGGAGTCTATGGAGGTTCTCCTGGAAGCACTCCAGTATGGAGACTAGCTTGGATACTGAGTAATTGGTATGATGGAGTAGTACTATAGATATTGGTCTATGCAGGAGAATTTGGTCTCCAACATAGTTCTCTTCTACACTTTTATCTCACTCTTATATTTCTATTCTATCGTACATATAGTACTTCATATATACACTTTATACACATTTTTTAGGAAAATCCCGTGGATCAGCTTTAAAACTCATGGGAGATGATTTTGTAGAAAGGACAGGTTATAATGGCTACCCCGGTGTTTACAGAAACGGAGCATTCATATATGGCGATAATGATGCCTTGCATATGAATATATTATCAAGACATTTTTTAAGCGATATTATTGGATTTCTTCCGAATGATTCTCTGAATAGAGTGATATTTTTCCATAGGGATGATTCGTATTCACTCGTTGATACTGATCCCAAGATAAAAGATATTTTAAAAGCAAAGGGATTCCCAGATACGCAAGTTAAAACGCTTGATGAAATTTTGGATTTTAAGATAAGAAAGATGATAATATCTAGTGATGTTTCAGAGCTTTCAAAACTTAGAGAAAATTTGGGATTTAACGCATTTGGATTACGTGATAACTTATATGAGATCTTACCACTTGATCTAAATAAAGCCCTCGGTATTAAACAACTTATGGAGCACTATGGCATTCCTCCAGAGGAGTGCGCATTCATAGGTAATGGAGATAATGATATCGAAGCTATGGAACTTTCTAGTCTCTCGTTTGCAGTTGGTAATGCTCCAGATTATGTAAAAAAGCATGCAAAATGGGTGTTAGAGGAGACCTGTGACGAAGGAGCAGTTGCAAAGGCCCTCGGACTCGTCTATGGATTCACTATAGAATAGACAACGCCCGTTATAGATTAAATAGTGCAGTTTGTTCATATTTATGCTCTGTACTTACCCAGATAGGTGTATCTATTCATAATACGCTAGATTTTAGGTAAATTTGATGAGTTTATATACTCTATAATATGCTTAGTCGGATACATTCTATACTGTTGACAATGTAATATAGGGAGTCAAGGGAAGAATCTCCAAACTTTTGTCTAGTCTTCCTTGGATCACCCATTTACTCGGTGGGTACATACGGCACCAATAAATTATCCGAATATTTATAGTTGATCTCACAGAATATCAACTAAATGTGTGTTAAAACCAGAGAGATTCATCCTCTTCTTTTCTGGAGATTCTCCTCCCCATCTACTTCTTCCTCTCGCTAGCACCGCCAGTTGCTCGCTCGTTTTTCGCTGTTCCCTGTATACGTCCTGGTACTACATCTGCAACGCCATTTACCTCCAGTTACCAGAGATTATGCCTTGAGGTGGGAAATGTGTAGACCTGTCTGGGATTTCTCCGAGGAAGAGACTTTATCTCTCACTCCTGGGTTATTTAACAGGCTACGTCCATGGTAATCTACACATCATGGTATAATCTAGCAGTTTTGAGTCAGTGGAGATTCATTCGCAGTTTAGTGGTCGACCTTCCTCTCCCAACTCTTCTTCATTCTCGCTCTAGACACATGGAATACAATGCAGTCATTCAGCACCATTCATGAAGTCTCTCAAAAGATGGCAGACATACCAAGGTCCATCCGCCATGGCGTATATGCTCCCCTCATGGGTACTGCTGATGGAAGGGACTCTGGAGTTCTCTGTGCATTCTTCCCAGCCGGAGCTTCTACTCGTGAGAACCATGAGGGAGAGAGCAAAAAGTTAGCATGTGGCCTAAAATGACAAAATTCCGCAATTTTTTGGGAAAAGCACAAGGGCAGATCCCACGACTTTTCTTCCGTATAGACAACTTGCGCAGTGAGACGACCAACGACGTTAAAATACGTCTGTTGCCCCTGGTAAGTTTATTCACCCATTTGTACGGGCATACGATGCAAATGGAAGACAAGTCAATAATTAGACACCCGGAACGGGGGAGTTGTCTTTTGGTCTTTACTGCGGACTCCAAAGGCTCCAAAAATCCTAAAAATTTCAACTGGAAAAAAGGACTCCCTGGAAGAATTTGTCTAAACTCGTTGCCACTCCGATTCGTAAAAAAGGCACCGGAGACAGCCTTGGGATTCCACCGGAAATTGAGGGGAGAAATTTCCACAAAGTGGCGAGAAAATCACAAGTGAGTCCAGTGACATCTTGACGTCATTTTGGGGTCCCATTACCCAAAGCCTGTCCACTTTGGTCATTTAGACGATACACCTATGGGGGCTCAGAGTCAGTCCTTCATTTTGTTAACCTTTATTTCGTCCCTGTACCATAGCCATTTGGACATGGAATAATTTTAAATTATACCACGAATGTAACATACACTAGGCGGAGGGAAAATCAGGAAGTTTACTTCCCCCGGCATGGAGGTTGTCTTTTTAGGCAACAAGGTATGAATCTCTTGAGAGACAAACTCAACATGGAAGTATCAGAGTTTTATCGCAGTTAAAATGGTCTGACAGATATGGCAGAACAAGAAAAGGAGAAGACGCAGTCAAATGACTGGACAAAGCTGACTGCCTTCCTGGCCGGTCTGGCCTTGTACCAGCTGGCCCATATGGCCATCTCTGCAGGCAACTTTTCTGTAGAAAGGTTTGGAATATCGAGGACATACGTCAGCCTTTATCTCACCAGAATGATTATACCGTACAGAATCTGCTCACTACTAGGGGTTGCGGTCTTGACCATTTATGATCAGTGCGGCGGTCATGGTATTAACAAGATAGCAGTTTGGCTATTTTGGAGTGTTGTAGGATGCTACACAACCTTGTTGCTCACTTATTACTCCGGGGGTGAACATGGACATCTTACTCTCTACTACTGGATGGTCATATTGACTTCAGCTATCGTCGGTGCAGCTTTTGTCGGAATAGTGAAGGCTGTAGGAGATGATATAACCTTCCTTCTGGCTGCCTTACCAATATCTGGTATTCTAGTCTCTTCCTATCACATTGCATTCCTGGTGCTATCGAGATACATTGGAGTTTCGAACACATACTTTTGGCTAGTTATCGTCCAAATGTGCTGTGCCATCTTCCTCATGACCGTAACTTCCGTTCTGGTTACCATTTATTATAGGGGAGATAATGGAGCCGGTGGAGGAGCTGGTAGTAATAGTAGTGCTAGTGGAGGAGGATCTGATGGAGGTGCACCTACTGGTACTGTTCTATCTCCCATCCTAATGGGTGTAATTGGACTTGGCATTCAGAACATGTTCTATCCCTCCATAGCCCCGTATAAGCTGATTGGAATGAAACTAGGATACACGATTGATGTGGCAGTTTTATTCACTAGTGCTGTACCACCATTAGTTTTTTTGTACCTTATATCCACAGGAAGGGGGCCAAATCATCCGTGGACCAAGGGATACGCTGCATGGCATGGAGCCTGGGGATTTTTCGGAATACAGTCGGTTTGTAGCATAATATTTCTCATTGGCCTGCACTACCCCGACAACTCCTTATCACGGAGAATAAGGACCGATGTCTACCTTTTGGGAATACTGACTATCATATATGATGTCTGTGTGCAGATATTAAAGGCTGTGAATATGAGTTCAGTTGATAAACAAGGAAGCAAGGAGAGTAACAGCAAAATGGACACTCTCAACACATTCCTCTATTCTTCCTCCCAGGTCATATTTGCGTTCCTTGGAGATGGATACCTAAAAACATATTCCCAATTTGAGCATGATAGAGATAAATGGCCCACAAACCATTATGGTGTGTTAAGAGCATTCTGGTACTGGACTTGGAACACAAACAAGGTGGCGATAAAAAGTGTTGGAACTGCCTTTACCAGAGATGTTAGAGCTCAGATTGTTGTTAAAAATGAAGCTCTCTTTATTTTATATACTGATGACACTGATAATAGTAGCGAACCTATGACGAAAAATCCTACAGTAATGAAGATTGTTTATGACATATAACTGTGGCAAACATTTTTCAATTTAACGCCACCATAAATGCAGTATTTTCACAACTTGTTGCCCTAACTTATTTCATCATTTTATACTGGAAAATTGTCAAAGGTTTGTTGGATCGATCATAGATGACATGATCCGTGTTAACCTAATAACACTCTGGATACACACAACAACTTATATATTCTCTAATTTGTTTGCTTTTAATGTACTTGTTACTTTTATTGAGTGTATGGTAAGGCGCATGCTACTGCATAGTAATGATACTCTTATTCACCAATATGGATTGATGGTACAGGCACTACTACAGGAATGAGTGAGGGTAACGGGAACAAAAGAGATGAGGTTAAACTTTGGTACAATCTTTGTATCCATAAACGAATAATCGTTCACTCCGGTCCAATGGTACTTTTCAGCATTATATTCTGTCTATTAATCCCAAGGAATAGGTGAATTTAGGAGTCTTAAAGTTGGGAAAATAGCCAAACATTGGGTCATTCCATGCAGGGAAACTTTACTAGTCTATTTCAAGAGGGAAAATGTTGTACTACTTGGAGGACCAGGAGGAAGAACCTATACCAGAGGAAGACGTAACCTTTTGTACCCCTGAAAAGTAAGAAGCTAGGGTATACAATCCATGTAGGACATACACATAGAACAGTTTGGTGTGATTTCAAGAGATTTCTGGTCATGAATGCAATCGGCATTAATGCTTCCACCCTTGTTCACGGACTTTTCCGTATAGCTTTAGGGAGTTACCCTGGCTTAGAAACATCATATGGTTCATAACAATCTACCAAATCCCCTAGCGACTTTATGGAGGGAAACTGATTTATTCGGCAGAATACGGACAAATCATGGGTCTTGAGAGGTGAATCCACAAACATCAAGAACACGATACTGGTAAATATCCTTTTAGAATACATTATCCACAGCCTAATCACTTCAATGCCTACACGTTTGAATGCCTTCGGAAGACCAGAAAGTGAGAACAAAAGGGCTGAAGATTTTTCTGGGAAGGAATGGAAAGGAATGAATCTCCCACATTTTAAAACGTCTCTCACTCAACCATCTCTTCAATCTTCTCAAATTTAGCGCCTTAACGAGCGTCCTCTTTCTGGAATCTCCTCTTCCTTCTTCACCCCACGCATTTTTGCCATAAGGACTGTTCTTCATTCTAGGCACACATTCGCCTCGATATATCAAATGTGGGTTATAGCATTCCTTTGTACACTACTCCTATCCACACAGTATGGTTTAGCAAATCTACAGGGCCCCAAGGGAGAGGTCGAAGAAGTCATCCTCGACATTACTAATCCGAATCCCGAATTCATTGATACAATCACAAGGAGCCCCTATGGATTAGTTACTAGGATATACGTGGCAAGGGGGGGCTACAAGATCTCCTCAGTGGCGGAGAAGGAGGAACCCATTTGGGAAGATGAGGACCTCCACTGCGAACATGTTACCGTTTTAACACGTGGAGAGAGTAGAACTCATGTGAATATTTATCTAAGAGATGAATATGGTAAGAGAGCGTGCCTCTACTACGAGAGGGACGACGAGGCGAATGACTGGGACGAAGCCACTGAAGGCAACTTTTACAGCATTTTCCAGCACAGGGCAGAAAATGAAGGTACATTCGAGTCCATAAGTGTAGATTTTTGTCAGAAAACGACATGCAAGACTTACCTTGTCGCAAACTCTCAAAAACTGCCCTTTCTTCTCTTTGCTCCCAATGTCAGCTATCGCATCGAAAAGATGCTCGACGGCAATGATCTCATTTGGGAAGCAAATAATGAAGATGAGAGGTGTATTCATGCCTCATTTTATCCGAGGGATATTCCCACTTTGGCCTATCTGGTTATTCAGTCCTTGGCTGAGGTCAGGGATCTCTACTACAAAAAGGTAGGTAATTCCTGGACATCTGTTGACAAGAATGGGTATCTGGCAGATTTAAAACAGGCTGGATTTGATGAATCCCAAGTCAGTGATGAAATCACCATGGACATTGCAGATGTGCACAGCGACTGCTTCTACACCACCAAGTATCCGATAAACAATTACGGCGTAAATTCATACGTACCATCGCTTGGATTTAAGCTAAAGTCCATTACAGAAGGAAATGCAGACATTTGGAAGGTAGAGGAAGGAAGCGCTGCAAAGTGCACTTACATCAATGTAGTTTATAAGGACGCAGTGTTTTGTGCCCTGTTCATCCTTGTTGAAGATCCAAATAACGACCGTCATGTTTTATACTTTGTAAAGAATGACAAGAAATGGAAGAATGTTAGTAAGGAAGAGTACTATGGTTATATTACAAAGGAGAATGGTCTAGAGCCTTTAGGAAATATTGAAAATCCAAAGGTTGTAATGAGTAGCTTTACGAATAAACAAGGGTTGCGCATTGCAACATATGCCTCTAGAGTTGAAGATGCAAAGGGAGATGTCATTCTTGTCCATGGTCTTTTAGCCCATTTTAAATCAGACTTTTGTGCTTCGAGTACGGAATGGAATTTTGAGCATTTTGGGTCTCCAATGTTCCAAGACCTTGGTGAACAATTTATGGATGAAAAACATGTGAATTCTCTCATAGCTGGACATAGGCATATTTTTGAGCATGCAAGGTTTGAGGGAATGGATGCCTTTGAGGTGGCTCCCAGATATGAGTACAGGCATAGTCTTGTGGAATACCTTAACAGGCTTGGGTATAATGTCTACGGCTATGATCATCAGTCTCATGGTCTCTCCGAATCTGTCAAAACTTTCAAATGTCATGTTGAAGAGTTTAGTGATTACATTTATGATTTGCTTCAGTTTTTTAGCATTGTAAAGAGAGATAAATTTGATGACTCCTCTGAAAAGTGGAATCAGGATTTAATTTATGAACAGGGCCAGGTGGATAAAAAGATATTCCTTCTAGGTCATTCAATGGGAGGCAATATTATTATTCAGGCTATTCAAGAGTTTTATAAGAGTGCCAGAATGGAATACAAATTTGTAGACGGTGTGATAGGGATATCCAGCATGCTCAATTTGGATAATCATGCAGATACCATTTGGAAGAGAGCCGGGAAACCGTTTCTTGGAGCTGTTGCATGGGCAGCACCAGAATCTATATACTCCATTAAAGACTTCATGAATTATGGAGAGTCGTTTGACTTTTTCACGAGATTTAATGACCCGTTCTTCAATACCCACAAGTTGACCTATAAAACATTCAGCCTGTTATCATCTTCTTGCAGCGGTGTTCATGAGACTGACAATATTATAAGGTACCCTGAAAATCTACCAACGCTCCTTATTCACTCTACAGGAGATGAAATATGTAGCATACAAGGTCCAAGAGATATGGCCAATAAGCATCTCAAAAGCCATCAAAATGTAAAATTGGTGGAGTATGAGGGATCACTTCACTTTTTAACAGTTCCTCAGTCTCTGATATTATCACAAACACATTTGGAAGAGTTTCTGGACAGAGTAACTGAGGATTAGTCTTTTGTTTTAATGCAGTTCTGCCGATTTTTCCAGCCTAACGTAGTAATTTATTATGCTTTACGTTTTCATGTTAATGAATGGATAGATTTGGGAATTTATAGAATCCATAAAGGGTCATTAAATGGAAAGAATAAGTGGGATCCTGCTTTATCAAAAATGTACCGGAATGTTTTATGGTTGAATTCCTCCGGGTATATCTTGTACGTTCTTTTAGCCTCTTTAATCTTGTTTTCCTGTTTAACTCCCTTGATGAGTTCTCCGGAAGTTCATTGGCTCTCGTCAGGAGTTCTTAATCTTAGGGTTCTTTTAAATGCAAACCCATTCTCATTCATTTCCAGCTAGTTCTTGGAGTTTATATAACTCAATATCCTTGGAAATTTTAGTATTATAGGCATCGTGGATGGTTTTCCGTCCATTCTTTGGGACTTTACCTAGACTTTTTTGAACCTTGTGCAATACCCATGCAGGCCAAATCTTCTCTGGTTCATCGGTTTCTTCAAAGATTAGTCTGGGTTTGGGAATAATAAACGTTCAATCCATAGTTTGAGTTTCTGCCATAGAAGGTCGGTATTCATCAAATAGACGTTTGAACTTTGTAACTTCATTGTGCATACATTACCACTTATTACAGGTTTTCTGAAAACAATCCGTAAATACTATTTTACTCAGCATCCTCTTATCCACAAAGACTATTCTCTTGCTAAATTATTTAATTCTCTATATCTTATTAACTTGTAGGACGGAGTCTTCTCAGCGTACCTTCATCCTCTCCACCATACACATTCAGGTGGAACGGGAAACCTTCAACGCTCAATACCATTTTATCTAAAGGAATGGATATGATGAATGAAGGCTTTAGCAGTGAAGAAACGATTCTCTTCTTTCGAGGCTGACAACACCCCCATCTCCGTACTCTAGATAGACAGGGTCCCTTTGCAGCGCCTTCTCCAGCTGCGGATGATAAGACAGTGCTCATTTAGATGTAGATATATAGACGCTGATGGTACAGTCACAACTGGTGACATTATGAGACCATGAAGTACCATGAAGGTTGTGCGAGCTAAAGAGTTGTGGAATGACTACCAGTGAACGGGGATTGTTATAACTTTAACTGTGCAAGTAAACCTTGGAAATAGGACTGATAGACTCCCTTGTTCCACAATCTCTACATTCTGTCTATTACCCAAAGGGCCAAGGAATACGAAAATGGCAGTGATTGGAACACACAAATTCAATGCAGAGAACTTTTTTCATTGTAGCAAATAATAATGCAGTACATCACGGCCTAGAATGGTTGTCTCTATTCAGCAGAAGGAGAGGGTCAAGAAAGCGGCCTTCTTTTTTGCTGGACTGGGACACCTTCAACCTATGTTACTGGTAGCCACCAATTCCGACTACCTACTGGACAGGTTCCTTCTCGAGAGGCGCTGCTCCAGTGAGTATGTCTCTAGGACAATCACCTCACTAATCTTCATAGAGATCTTGGCAACTATTCTCGTGGCAGGATTTGCAGTGCTCTTAGGGTTATATAAATTCATACCTGAGGGAAAGAATGAAGAGGACTTTAGAGGATATCTCACAGTTGGTATTCAGTGGATCATCTTCATTGGATACTTGCAGATACTCAAGGCTTTTACATCCGGTGGAGAGAAGGGACATATTCAATGGTTCTATTTCTCTCTACTATTTCAACACTTCTTCACCTGTATCATAGGTGCAGGCATTGGATTTATAGATGTGGACAGGGCACTTTGGTACTTCATGACCCTTCCTATGTCACCCGTCCTTATCTTTTTTTACCAGATGCTCATCCACATGTGGGCTCAAAAGAGTGGTCTGGTTGATATAGGATATACTGTAGTCAAGAATCAGATATGGTTGGGACTTGTCAACTCATTCTTGGCGACGTTACTGTGGATCATAGCCTACTTTCCTGGACTGTATAACTCTCAACCGATTCCGGATGTCGTGGAAATCAAGATAGAGCTGGATAGAACATATTCCTATGACTGTACTATTAGTGGACCTAATAATGCTTACATGTTGGTTGGTAGTAGTAACAATCCACCAGGTTACACATGCTATCGTCATAAACCGGATACTTCTGGACATTTCAAGGGAAGGAAGTTTATTGTAACATCCATCTGTCAAGGAGAATCTCCCATAAAGAAGGTCTCTTTTCCAGAGCATGAATTCTGTACACATGCAGAAGTGTACCGGTCCAACGACAAGAAGTGGCTCCTAGTTAAGCTTCTGATGGAGGATGGCTCAGCTTACTACTATTGTCCCAGGAAGAATGGTACTGAGAATGAGTGGTGTGTTTATAAGGTGTCTAAGAAGGATATTGGAAATCTTAACGAACTTGGAGAACTACTCCAACAGATTAAGAGTTATAATAGCAACACAGGTCTAAAAGATAGTGGAGAACTTCAAAATAAGTTAATCAAGAAATTTACACCTGGTTCTAGCGCCGTTAAAACTGAATCTTCCGATGGAAAGATTAAGCTTAATCTCCAAAATACCCGTAGCTATGTTTGTACCTCTGGAACAAATGGCACTAAAAAAGATGTGCCTATTACTGTGATTAGTGTAGAACTAACTGGAACTCTAGAAAATTACTATTGTCATGTTCATACTCCGTGTTCAAAAACTCTGGAGCTCAGTAGGGATCATGTAGGTGCAGGAAATATTTTGAGCATAACCCTACAAGATCCACCTTCTGGAAAAAAGGTTGATCATACACAACTATACCGTGATCCTAGAGGTCAACCAATCCTCCTGGTAGTTGTAACGACTGACGGGGAGAAATGGTACTATGGTCCACATGGAAGGCCTGGTTTCCGGAGTAGTCCTCAGACATGGGTTGGTGCTAAGCTAGATGAGGATAGGTATATTACTGAAGGTGACCTAGAGAACCTACTTACCAAGGCTTGTAAAGGATTTGAACAGAATTGTTTTCAGAAGAATCTTAATCAGGATGGTGGTCCTTACAGCTTCTCTAAGAATGGCTTTGGTAATGATACCACTGTTCACGACCCTTCTAATAAGCACACAGTTTGTCTAGACCTAAAGAATATCTGCGAGTACTGGTCTACGTACAAGAGTGGATCTAATAAGACTCTCATATCTGTTGAGGAAAAGACAGAATTGCAGATATGTAGTGAATACACTAAGTTTCTCCACAAGATGGATTCAGGATCTAAATTTTGCATTGATAAGATCCAACATACTCCATCTTCTAACTGCATTAATGCTAAGACTTTAGATCTTAGACCATGCATAGATGGACTAGTGGATGAAGTCTCTGTCTATTATGGCACTACTAGTAGTAAAGTAGATATTGATAATCCCCTGCTTATTTGCATTAAGAAGTCTAAGTATGATTCTTCTAACTCTAAGAATGAGGACTCTTACTGCTACTACTGCAAGGGTTTTGAAAACTGTTGGTACAGGTATAGATACGGAACTGAACCTGGGAAGAACTGCGTTCAGATACCTGCTGAAAGTGAAGATGATAAATGTACTGATAAAGGACTATGTAAACTGCTTAGTGAACTCAGTACTGGAACTATCAATCAGAGATTTACTGATATGAGCAGAGATACTTATCTTAGGAATCTCTCATCTGATCATGACAATTATGACTATCGGAGGGTTTTATGGGATCCTATTACTGGGCATCTATCCGGTACCTGCATGCCACTGATTATGCATGGTTTAGCGGTTGGAGCTATGGGTTCAATTTATCCTCATTTGGTTCCCAAGACTTTGGTTTCTGCTAAGCATGGTGGTACATTCAACGTCATCAGTATGTTTTTGGCAGCACTTCCTCAGGTTCTAAATCTCATATTTCTTGAGACTAAGAGTAAAGCATTTGCCAACCGACCTTGGGAAGGTGGAGACAAATGGTACCTTTTTTGGCTTTTGTATATACCATATTTGTTATCGTTTCTACTCATCATTTTTAACATTCACTATCCTGGCTGGAGAATCTGTTGCTATATCAGGAGCCACACTTTGTTGGCATTCCTCATTATGCTTTCTGTTAGTTTTACCAATGACCTTTTCCTGGCAGTAGGTAGGGGTGGTATCATGGACCAGAGGAGTGGTAATAAACGTCTAGGAGGAGATGGTCTGGGTTTGAAGAATGATCATTCTCTTATTAACAAGATAGCTCCCTTTATGGCCCTCTCCTACATACCATTCTGGTTGACAACTTCTCCAATGATAAAGAGTTATGCTCATAGTGTTGATCAATACTTTTTTGATAAGGATAGAGATTCTTGGCCTACTTCATGTTGTGGGTTTTTGAGTTCTTGGGGATATTGGTGTAAATGTGGTTGTCGTGGTCTTTATACTAGTCTTCCTAAACTGTTGACTTTTGATATGAGAGCTAAGCTGGCTCATAGAGATGATCGTTTGTTTATTTTAGTTACTTCTGACTTGCCCAAAGAGGAATGGTTTACTGATTGGTAACAGAGTAACAAGTGGGCTGGCTATGCTATATAAATTTGCCATATTAGACATTTCAAAGAGTTATGGTGGATATTTTAATAACCGCAGTAAAAGGAACTGTAGAGAGTTTTAATAAAAATGGAGCTAATACTACACATTCAAATAATTAGCGCCCCTAAACAAAATTACTGTAGATAATGATTCCGGTAGTTTACAAAATCAGCAGAATACACAGAATACAGAATAATAGAAACACATTAATTTCTGTTGTCATTTATTTTTGTACTCATTTATTAATTTCTTTCTAACATTTACCCTCTTTCTACATTAATATAGACTGACCTTTTGAGATTCTCGAGAAATAGACAGGATCTACTGATTCCAAGGATAGACTCAAACCCACTTTTCTTTGAACTAGTAAACTTGTACTAATCGAGAGCACATTATTTGGTAGAGATAACCATAAAAGAGTTCAATTATAAATCCTGGTAGACATTGTGGAAGCTTCTTCATTGGTCCAACAGAGGAGAGTAAGGTACAGACAATGACCCAACAAGAACAGAAACAACTAACATGAAACAAAAACAAGCCAACAAATTAAGACCCATTACTCAGTACAGATTCCCTAGTCTCCATACTGGAGAGTCCATAGACACCCATTAAATCTGTCTAACCCAGGGATCTCCTTTAGAACGTTTAAATGCCCACCAACCGAGTCCAGTAAGACCACCAGCTCCAGTAAAGACACCTGAAGAGACGTATCCAGCTAGTGCAGAACCCGTAGCAAGTTCAAGACCGGTAAGTTTAGCAGAAGTTTCAGGAGTAGCAGGGTTACAGCTACTATCAAGACTATTGAGTACATTGAGAATTTTTTCGTACTGATTGGTATCATCAGTAACACTACTAGCTAAATCATCTCCTACAATAATCCAATGACCAGGAGTTCCTCCACTGGTGTTCTTGTACCATTTATCACTATTGTTAATAGTTGAAGAATCTATATATACCATAAGAGATTTATTATCCTTATCACATCTATATACTTTTACTTCTTTCACGTCAAGAATGTTACTAGGTAGTCTACTAAGAGGAGTTACAGAATTAACAAATCCTACTATATGAAACTTGATACTATATGAGCTTTTGTTGAGGGTGTGAGTATAAGAATCATAATACGATAGAACTTTACTGCCAGGAGTATCCTTAGAAACTTGCATCTTATACTCATGAAGAAAGTCTAATCCATTATCGCAAGCATCATAAATAGTATCATGCTTACTGATATCAACTATAACTGCATGATTGAGTTTACAGTTGAGAAGGTGGAGTTTAGACTCAAGATTCTCTGTTGGATCACTAATAAGTTGCCAATTTTTATTTTCATCAGGATCAATGTTTTCATACCACTTTTGTATAGTTATTCCACTGGGATAATGCTGAGTAACTTTTACAAGAAGAGGTCTGCCCCTATTCTCATCCATTCTAGCAGGCGCTTCTAGAGGAGTCCAGTAAAAGACAGAAACCTGAGTAACATTTTCAGTTTTTTCCAACCCACATATAATCTCATTTTCGCCACATTTGAACTTCTTAACCGTGAAGTAGCTATTCCTACCGGATATTGTGTGAATACATTCAGTAAAGTCCTTCACGCCAAGTGGGTTAGACTTTGGTATAACCGATATGTTCTGTTTACATGGCTGAGCATTCGCATCTTCATAAAAAAACCTCTTACTAGTATGATATCCTCTCTGATAAATGTCTAAAATTACCGACGGCGGAGCACAAGTACTATCGATACCATCAAGCAAGCCAACTATAGTTTCATAAGCCTGGTCATCTTGTGGAGATTTTACTTTTGTCCACTCAGTATCCTTACCAGGTTTTTTAAACCACTTATCACTAATCTTTGGATCATTGGATTGTATGTAGATGAGAAGGGGATCGTAAAACCCCTCATTACATGCGTACACAATGACCCTGTCAACCCCCTTAATAGGCATATGTTTGCTAATATCCTTAAGTGTCATAGGATCATAGTTATTCTTGAAGGAAGATATGCTAAACTTTGCTCCAGTATCTGGAATATGAGTATAGGCAACATAATTTCCAAGATTTCCTTCATACATTTTTTCAACCTTGACTTTCTTAGTACTGTGTCCATAATGACAATAGTTAGAAATCTCGGAGACATCTATTTGAACGACATCATTTATCTCACAATTGAGCGAAATTAGTTTCTGGAGGAGTTGAATCTCCTTCAGTTTTCCTGATGAATCCACATATACTGGTGGAGGATCATATTTACTCCATGAGTTCCCTCTATTCTCATAGTACTTAAAATCACCGCTATTGTCTATCTCAATCAATAGTGGATTCTTATTAGTCTCATCAACATCTTGGTCGTCCTTCCAGTAATAGGAAGAAACTGAGGACACTTTGGCGTACTCATGGATATTTATGTTATTGTTCTGATTATCTTGCACTTCCTTAAGCTTGAATGATGGTCCAGCTTGGATATGGATAAACTTTAAGAAGTCCTGAGATCCTTTTAGAGGACCAGGAGGATAGGGAGATCTTGTGATTTTAATACTTTTCTTTCCCGTAGGATCTTCATAAGTACTAGTGATTTGTTTTACATTAGTATCTTTGTTTTTTGAGAGTTGAATGGTAACTCCAGGGCTTTGTTCCAGTTTAACTTGAGCCATTGATGGAGAATCATCATTGCATGTTTTATAGTAATCACATCCAAACTCTTTTAGTACCTCCACAAGTTCATTGAATTTATCCTTACAGTATTTGATATTATTTGGATCAAGAACTCCAGTTAAAACTTTTATCCATGGTTTATTGACATTAGTCTTATCTTTTTTGTACCATCCTTTAACATCATTTTGTCCACCATTATAGTCCAAGTAAATTAGAACAGGATCCTTATCTTTACAGTAAAAAGCATAAACTGTAACCGCTCCACTGGTAGGAAATTGAAATCCATGAGGTCTTATATATTTTCTATTCTTCTGGCCTCCAGTAGAGTAGTACTTAATTTTGGCTAAGTGAGTACTTGTATCGGAGGTATCATGTTTGTAGTAATGAATTGGACTATCACTCTTACCATTAGCGTTAACTGAGTCGCTAGTAACACTAGCTCTCCCATTGCTATGATGCTTACAACAATAGTTATTATCTATATGTTTCTTAGAGTGATCCTCCGTAAGATCCATGGTAACAACACCATTATGGTAGCAATTGAGCTCATCTAGTTTCTGCTCAAGAAGTTCACCTATTAATTCAGAATTTTTATTCTGATGTTCGGAAAGTTGTTGCCATTTAAGATCACCGGTGTTATGGGCATATATATAGCTTCCATCTTCCTTTAGCACTTCTATAAGGAGAGGCTTATTCCGCCCCTTATCCTCTTTCCAATACCATACTGCTAGATGAATGATTTCTTCATTGGGGTCAATTCCAAGAGATTGTAGTGATATTGTTTTATCTCCATGTTTGACGTTCTCAATCTTGAAAGACAACCCATCAGGTGATTCGTGTGTTAACATGTAGAATCCAGAACCATCTGGTCTTTCATCCCTCTCTAATTTAATTTCCTGATTGATAGGAGATACTTTGTATTTTTTAATGTTTCCTTTCCCAGCGATACTCTGTTCTATGTCAATGATGAGGCTGAGAGTAACTCCAACAGAGTTAGGCCTAAGCCCGGTAGGAGTAGTAGTAGAAGGGGGACTACCATCAACATTTAGTTTGACACCACCAACAGTAACAGGATCACTCATAAATGTGGCCTCATTTTGCCCCTTTATTAATTCTTCATCTTCATGTTCTTCTTGTATATCAATACGTACACTACTGTCTTGTTTCTCTTTCTTTTTTTCCTCTTCATAGACAATTTTGGCATCGTCCAGTATCTCTTTCCAAGTATATTTATCATCTTTGCCATTATCCACGGATGTAGTGGTGTATCTTGATCCTTGAGATGTAGAAGAATTGTCTGGACTTGTAAACCTTGGAGGTGGAGGACGCTGGCCACATGCATCAGCTATGCTATTCTTTACATTTTCTAGAGCAATTTCAATTTCATTATTACCCTTACTTTCAAAATCAGTGCAGACTTCCCAATCATTGTCCTTTATTTTCTTAAGCCATTTCGTCTCTCCTCTGTTTTGTTCAACACGTATGGAAACTGGAGAAGCTCCATCACAAGTTGGAAAATAAACAGTCACCTTTGAAATTTCTTTAGGCATATCAAAACCGGTCACTTGTTGTCTAGTTTTCCCATTATATATTGATGATACTTTGAGGAATTTCTGGCCTTTAGCTGGAGCGTGTTCGTAACCTATGAAACCAGAATATTCCTCCTGTTTTATAGTGACCTTTATTCTCTTTTCATGTCCAGCGTGAAGACCGTGACAGTATTCTCCACCTTTTCCTGAGATATCCAATTGAACTACCTCATTAATCTTGCAATTTACTTCGTTCAGCCTCTCTATGAATTTATCTGTGAGTTTTGACAGATTATTCTTATAAAATTCTCTAGTTACTGTCCCATGAAGTGTTTTCCATTCCTTATATTCTGCGGTTTTACCAAGATTCTCGAAGAATATAAAACCTCCACTAGACTTGACAAACTCTACAAGAAGAGGAACGTTTTTGGGATCTTTATCCCATTTGTATATCCTTATTTGAGATATGAAGTCCTTAGTAGTAACTATATCAGTGGGTTGGTTCTCATAAGTAACCCTAGATATCATTGTATCATTAGGAGTAATATGGTATGCATCTAAATCATAGTCACCTTTAGCATCATCTGGAAAGTTAGGTTTGGCATCGGATGTAGTTAAAGATCTACGATTCAGACAACTGGATCGGTTTGTAGGAGATTTAAATCGTTCGAGATCAGTAGGAGCAGTTAACTCAATAGGTATAGCTTTGTTTACCATACAATTTTGGTGATCCAAAGCTTGTTGTTTTTCCATCTTTTCTACTTGACCATTACCCCAACGTGTACCAAGAGTACCATAATAGGTACTACTACCCTGTGGAGTATTGTTTTTTGTGGTAATCCCAAGCAGAATTGGTTCGGTAGGATTACCCCGCCAAAAATAAACTTCAACACCTTGCACACCGTTGATCTTTTTGGTTGCTACTATTTCACCTCTATCTTGTAACATTTTATTTAAAACAAAAATGTTACTCTTAGTGGCTACCTTGTGGATATTCTTAAAGAAACCAGATATGGGATCATCCCTAGATTTTGAAACAATAATAGGAATCTTCTTAGGACCCGATTCATCAAAATATTCCGAAAAGGACTTTCCTTCTCCCACAGTATGAGTAATTTTGATCTTTGCACTTTCTGCGGAGGTTATTACATCACATTCATTTAATGTTAAGTCTGTCTTAACTTCCTTCAAAACATCTCCAAGTTTGGCTTTAACATCATTAGGTTTACCAGAAATTTTAGTGTATTCCTCCCAAGTGTCCCCAGAGTTTCTCTTGTACCATTTATGAGTCATGTTTTGATATTCTACGCAAATGAGAAAAGGTATGTTGGGATCACAAGGGGATACAAATGCACTCAGCAGCCTAACGTCCCTAAATGGAAGAGGAGTACTCTTGAATTCCTGGAGCTTACCTTTAACAGTAACTTCAGATATAATGAGTGGTTTAAAACTACCCATAATTGACCAGTACTTGTATGCGTAAAGGACCGGGTAAGTACCAATAGATTCTTCATACAAACGATTTATCACGTTCTTGTGTAGGAAATGGCGCTTTGGATGACAGTCTTCCAATTTCCCAAGATTAATTTGAACAACTCCATTATATATGCAGTTGAGAAGATCAAGTCTCTCCTTTAGATCCTTGGGATTGTTATGCATCCAAGGTAAGGCTCTCCACTTGTCATGTTTGTAGTTTCCATCTTTTCCAGCAATACTAATATTCTCCATCCAATAAGAGAAATAATTTTTGCCTACAAATTCTATCAATAGAGGATTTTTCTTCTGGTTATCTTCCTTCCAGTAATATGCAGATACTCCACTAAAATTTTCTTTGTCAACTGGAATTGGGAGATAGTAACCCGTCTTATATCTTGACCGCTTCTGAAAGGTGAGTTGTCTTCCATTGTATACAAGGATAGAATTCTCAGAAAATGTGCCACTATAATCGTACTTTGTATATCCTTCAGCATCCTGAACAGAATATTTATTAACTTTTATCTCTAATTGTTCACCACAAATGTCGCACTTAATACTGTAGCCTGTATTCTGATCAAAGTCTATGTGTATCCTATGAGCGACAAACAATTTACACGAAAGTGCCTCTAGCTTCTTCTCAAAGTCTATATTTTCCCCAGTGTAGTCATCTTCTTTTGGATACTTTTTTGATCCCACTTCTTCATCAATTCCCCTCCATCTTTTATTAGCATAGCCTCCAATATTTTCAAACCAATGCGTTTTATCACCATTATCTTTAGACCTTATGAGAAGAGGCTTCTTTATTGCGTTTGGATCATTATCGTAGATTCTATTGTAAAAGACGGTCACAGAGGCTGAATCATCAAACAAACTAACATACCCTATCCTCTCAAGTTCAACATTTTGCCAAAATACAGTACGAATAGGATTATCCCTAACATGAATCTTACCGATGTCATGGGTGAAATACCCAAAATTCGTATCTTTTACTCTCCCAAATCTCACAGAGAGATATTTTTTGTTCCCTCTGCACTTACATCTTTTGTTGCTCCTACATTTGTTCTGTATGTTTACGATTAGTTCATTCATCCACCCTCAGATCCAGTGGTGTAAGGAGCGTCTGCTATATTCTCTTCAAAACTCTGAGATCCATGAGTAGTCTCAATGCGACCAAAGGGAGCACATTCTCTTAACTACTCCCTAGACAACCATGCATTCATCCTCCCTCACAACTAGCTCACCGTCAGAGAAAGTATCCACAGAACAAGATGAACAACTATCAACACAGTCTTCAGTAGTACAATCAACACTCACGTCAGTAGAAATTAGTTCGTCTATCCAATCACCAACTTCCACCGAGTCCACAATATACATGCAACCACAAATTAAAGATAAATAATCATGTAAAAGACCTCAATGACTTACCCTAAACGTTAGCGGCGTCTGCTGGTTTCTCCTAATGTCGGAAAGTCTAGCTCATTTTGAAACCTTGGACCAGGTCTTGCGCCGAGTGCATTTGCATAATTTCTATTTTCTGTAAATCCCTTTGCATGTTTGACCAGGATTGGAAATTCCGCATCATTGCAGAGTGGCAATGAAATTTGGCAATTGCCCTTTAGGTAGTAATGTATAATTTCCAAATGTTCAACTTGCATATTTTTGAGTATACCAAGACACCTCTTGGTCCATGCTTGTGCAATTTCGGCTAGATCCTGGACATTTTTCAAATCCCTCACCAATCTATGGAATTCTGGCTCCAATGCTTGCAGTGATTCAAGCTTTTTCATGCTCATGAATTCACCCAGGTTTGTGAAGCATCTTTTTTGCGATAATGCGATGTTTGCAAGTTTTGACTTTGTTGTGTCACGTAGTGTGTATTCCTGATTCTTGCTATATTTCTCCATATTCGACCTCAAAACTTGACCAATAACATCATACATGAGGCCGTAAAAGTTGTTGGAGTTTACATGATTTATAAAAAGTGTGGATGTATCCGGAAGGTTTGTAACATAGGCTGGTTCTATAACCTTTTCTTTTTCTACTACCGGGTGAGGAGCAACCACCTTTTCTACCTTTGGTTGTTCTTCCTTTTTCCTTTCCCATTTTACAATCTTTTTCTTTTTGCCAACTGCCGCTTTTGTATCTGCCTTTGGATTCAATATCTGAGCTGGAAGTGGATTTCTCAAATTACCCTGTAGCTTCATGGCTCTAGTGAGTGAGAGTGGTCGTGCACTTACCACCTCCTTCATATCCCCAATTAGCTGTTCTAGTGCGCTCTTGACAAGTATCCCATTAGAAATTTGTGCTGTGTCATGCAGGCAGTTTAGCAATCGTTTTTTTAGTCCACCCTTTTCTGCTCCGCAGAGAAACACAAGTTTAGCAATGTATTCCTTGACAAGATTAAAAAGAGCAGTAGTTTTACTAGCATCTTTGGTGCAATCTGCAGTGCAAGCCTTGTATGACTCACGGAACTTTGACTCAATTATCTTGTACACTCGCATATTTAGCTCAACATGTTCCTTTTCTGTCGTGCCAAATTCTGAATGGACCTCTTGCACCTCCTCCAATGCATTGACATTTCTCTTGAGAAACATTTCCATCCTAGCTGCACAAATTGGATCCAATGCTACCTTGAGCTGATCATCTGGAATGACTGTACTCACAAAGTATGGGTAGAGTGGCGACTCCTTTTCCAGAACCTCCTCAAGAGTCTCACTCTGTGACTCTGTACCAATGATGCTGATAAAACCATCCCATGCCAAATCCGTGGTGAGTTCATCAAACATTGGAGCAGAAGTGCGGGATACAGGAGAGGCATCCTCTCTTCGTGCAGTTGCGAGAGGTTTCTTGTGGCATGGAATCCTTGTAACTTGGGGATGCTTTGCAACGTAATGCAGGCGTAATTGAAGATCATCAGAAAATACGACAAACATGCAGTCTTGCTCTTCACAAGGGTAGTGATATGTTTTGTAATGTTCAAAAAGTGAGGAATAATGGGAAAATACTTCACCGCTATCGCACAAATCACATATAAAGTGTTCTTCCTTTGCGTGCTTCTTGAACATGGCCTTATCCCAATGATATATTTTGCAAGCTGGGCAGGAAACGTGTGGACTGATTGGCGGATAGCATCTAAAATCTCCATTCTTTACATGATCTGCTATCCTTGTTGCATGGTAAAGTAGCATTTCTGGGACAAACTTTTTGTCAGCAAAATACTGGGCACAAATATCACAGATTACATAGTTATGCTCAGCCTTGAGATGTTTACTTAGAAGCTTCAGGGATCCAAAACGGCTACCGTCTATACCAGTGCTTAACCATTTCTTCCTACATTCTGGAATCCAACAGAGTGGTGTAGTTATGAGTCTACACAAGTGATAGATCCCAGAAGATTCAAAAATCAATCCCTTGTCGCGAATCATAACACAATCATCATTGACAAGTAGCGTCTCATTTGATTTGGTGATACTGCAAGATTCCACACAATGCTCCGTACCTAAGCTCTCTAGGCGTTTTACAACATCGGCATTGTACTGCAGAAAGAGCTCATAGAGCTCTGTTATGTTTACCTTCCCAGAAGCATAGTATTCTTCATCATTTGAGCCCCTCCTGAGGATAGACACAAAGTCTTGCAGCTCTTCTTGCGTCAAGGCAAAGCTTCCTTTGGAAGAATAAAATGCCTTGTTGCTAGCAAGGTGTACATAAAAGGGATTCGCACAAAAGTAGAGAGCCTCATTACCATGCTTGCAATATGGACACTCATACCCGAATGGAGTCTCCTTGCTGTAAAAGTAAAACAGCTTTAGTGCACACAGCAGACATATTATATGATCACACTTCCCTACTGCACATATTAGCGTATTCTCGTAGCAAATACAGCAGTTAAGGAAAGAACTCAAGTTTCGTGTAGGTTTGAACGCCAAAAGTTTCTGAAGCTGTGCTTTATTCAGTCCCCGGTCGTGTGGTAGCCCACAACTGAGAAATGTATCAAATGTAACGTCACATAAACCGTCTGAGAAGCTTCTGTGCAAATCTGGGCCTATAATCATGCCAGGTGGTCTGTTCCTTCTATAGTCTCCACCATATCTGCCACGAACCTGTCTAGCGTTACCGCCTCTCCAGTTCTCTTCCATAACATACGTATAAATTTATAAAATAATAAATTGCAAGTGTATGCGCACACCAGAGATGTTGTGCCAGTCTCAATTCCAATCGAGGCACAACTCCATAGTCTGCACGTGTTTTATTTTAAAGCTGTAGACATACCTGATTAGGTTCTACCATAGTGGGACACATTGGACACTTGAAGTGCTTCTTGCGTCTCTTCCCGCTTAGCCTGTCAAAGCAAACCTTGCAGATGACGTGACCACATGGCAGCATGATCGGAGGGTTTTCGCTGCTTGTCTGATCCTTTGAAACTGCACATGTGAGAAAACTGTGAAAGTAAAATGCTGGGCCAAGGTCTGATTCCACAGGAAGCTGCTGGTTCGACTTTAACCACATCCCAACCTTGGAGTACACCTCACGCCTCTCGTTGAACAAGAGACGGAAGACGTCTACCAGATAAGGCAATGTTACATGACCAGCACATGTTATTACCGATAGTGGACTGAATAACGTGTATGTGTATGGGAATGACAAACCTTTCATATGGTAAATGAACCTTGATAAATTCGCTAGATTCTTGCTCATCAACCTGTACCCTCGTCCGCTTTACCTCTGGTGGAGCGGGTTCCTTAATATCTGCACAGGTGTGTAAACGTGAGAAAAATCGTACCATCGATGCTTGGTTGCGATACCGGTTCGTTTCTGAGGTGGACAACCGTTGTCGGTTGTGAGGATTCTGAACGCAATCCTCTCATAATCATCCTCAAAATGTCCTAAATGTTTTGTGGCAAGATAAAAATTAGCGTACCCGAAGTGTAGCGCTTGAGCGCTCAGATGTTTGAGTAGTAGATTCTTCCGATTCAAATGGTCGTATGACATGTTCTCTCCTTCTTTCTTCCCTTCCTGGGAATCTGATATGTATGCGTGAACCTGAGGAAACGTTTAAAAGTCTGGCTGGCATCAGTTCGTTTTCTGTGATTTGGGATAGTCTCGAATCCCTAAAGAGGGAAGATCCAGCAAATACCGTAAGGGAAAATGTGGGTAATCCCCTTTGTGATTCGTCAGAATCGACCCTACCAAGAAAATTATCATCAGAGTCATCTGCACTCGCGATTAAGACGGTTGTACCTCTATCACTACGCTCTTCTGAAATGTCCACGTAAGGATTAGGAGGTGTCACTGTATCATACGTGCAGTCTGGCAGGCTTGAAATATTCAAAATTTGCCTAAAATTTTCATCTAGAGTTGAATTAGACAAACCTGCATGTAGTTTCTGGGTCAGACAAGATACTTTTAATTGTTCCCTTTGATAAGCTAACCCTCGGAGGTGGTTCTTCTCTTCCATCGAGTCTGGTGCGAACATATCTTATAAAACATCCATCCGATAGTGCCCCAGAGTTAAGGTACCTATATGCCATTTTAGGATCCTTCTTTTCATTGCTTGTGCAAACAGATAACCAATTCTTTGGAAGGCCCCTACGAATAGGTTGCATGCGTGTGTATACCTGTGCAGGTTTCCGTGAAATAGCTGAAAGAGCATCAAGCCATGAACTAGACGGTTGCTTAGAGGCATAAATGTTCTGATCCTTTTCTTCATTAATCCATCGTCTATAGATGAATTTGCTGGACACATCTCTTGTGGGCTCCTGTACAAGTTCAGACTCTGGCTCTAGTGTATGAATTCCAGGTTCTAGGAGTTCATTTTCTTCCCGGATATGTATATAACCAGGTGGTCTCTTTACTAGTACACCAGCTTCACAAAATACCCGTGTAAAAAGCTTGGTGGTCTTGGTCTTAACAAGTTCAAAATCAGCGGGGGTAGGTTCTCCCAGCACAATTTGGGTCATTAATTTACCAATCTCTTCATTGTGGACTTTCCAGATTTTTGTTATCCCAGTGCTTTTTACCTTGTTTATAACCTTTTGCATACCACATTCCTTTGTATTGCAAAACTGGATTTTATAAAGATTAATGAGCAACTCATTAAATCGTTCAGTGTGTAGTGTAGATTTATCATACTGACTCTCAATCCATTCAATGGCTGGGTCAATGTTGCAGTTTTTAATATTATCCAGAAATCTGTGTAAAATTTTGTACGCTTCTACAGTTACAGATCCTACAATAGCCTTGTTGTCATCACCCCAAAGTTTGATGGACTCCAACTTTAGTTGTTCATAGACATCAAATAGGCCATAATGAAGCAAGTGCATCCCGATCATTCGACATACAAGCTTCTCATCGAGCTTTATCGGCGCCAAAGTCTCCAACCTGTCGGAAGCAGGCTGGCCAAAAACATTCCTTTTTGCAGTAGAAAATTCACTATTGAACTCCTTGATACGCTTATTTATTTTCTTGTGTATGTCTAGTGACTTTACCGTAGATGCAAGCTCCTTTAGAATAATTCCGCAGTCACTGGGTGATCCATTCTTCACATCAAGAGCACTGCTGGACGTGCTTCCATGATCAATACCGACAGATTTGACATCTTCGTCTACATTTACAGCATCATTTGATTCTTCAGCGTCCAGTTTTTTGTCAAGATCCTGAAATTAAAATGTGCGTTCAAACTTGAGCGAACCTGTAGCAATTGGATGAGTGAGTCCAGTTCGTTGTTGATGCTACCAAAGAGTTTCTTGCGTTTCTTTGAAAGCGACTCAAAATCGTCGACTAGAGGAGCCATGGTTGACTGGTATGGCCTCTTGCTGTTCCTGGTGGCACATGACTCCATAAAGGCCTATTATGGAGCTATACAGGCAAAAACAGATAGAGATTCATCTAAGCTGATGTTTTACCAGAAATCGTCCAGATAATCCAAAGAAGTGACGACTTTGCAAAGTGCTATGGTGCCGAGGATTTAAACCCTAAACTCGCCACTCAGAAAACACATCAACTCAATTTCGCGAATGTAATTTCTTTTTATAAATTTTATTTCTGTTTGTGTCAATTTAAGTGTAAGACCATAAATGTAACCTGGAAACTGATCGATCCTAGTCGTATCTCCTAGTTGTGGTCAAATTTTGAGCTTTGGCAAACACATTCGCCAAATCCGTCAAACCAAGAGTTTTGTGTGCCAGTTTTAGTCTCCCTTGAGGAACGAAGAAATTTCCTTCCTATCCCATGGCCTCCAGTATCTTCACTGTCTAAAAATTTTAAGTAAAAGTTGTATCCAGTCCTATATTCAACTGTTTGTCAACAGGGTAGCCTAAATTCATGGCAAATTCTAGTTATTGTATGCATTAGGCATGGATCCTGCTCCGGTTGACTTGGAATCCTCCAAGAATAAGGCCGATGTCGCTCTTATAGCATCTTGTTTTTTCGGCATAAATGATGAAAATGTGCTGGATGAAAAGGTTATTGATGAGTTTCTCGGCAACTGCAACAGCGAGCCTTTGATTTTTGTCAAGCACAATTCTACAAAGGAGGAGATTGCGACAAATTTGGGGTGGAATTCCGATATTTTAGACTCTGATAGTTTTGTCATATTCATAAAGTGCGGATATGACCCAGAAAAATCTCAAAATGGAGACCTGATGCTGATACCATTCATGTGGAAGAGAGGAGCATCCATAAACTCGATCTCATATTCGTATATACATGATATTATCACACCGCTAATCATGCAACAACTCAATACTCTTGAACAAAATGATCCCAAACGAAGTCAAATAAATGATATTCTTCAGAAATTAAGGGAAGCATCAAAGTCACTAGAGTCATTCCCCTCTAAATCCTCAGTTGAAAAAGCGAACTTTGTTATATCTAATACCCTCTCATCCCTTTTTGATGCATCTGGAACTCTAAAAGAGTACAAGATGCAACTAGATGAAGCACAACTTAATGAAATCAGGGTAAACATTACAGAGTGGTCGTTGGAGATCGTTAGGATACTAAGTGCGTACTCCAAAGTGAATGGAGAGTCAGAATCAAGCTTTACATCCTCAGAAACAGAAAGTTCTGGAAGCAGCTCCTCTAGTGATACGGACAGTGATTCAACAGATTCGTTCTATCAAGAGTCCGAATTTAAATACATGAACACTAGAGTGAGGGAACATATTTCTGATACAATTTCCTCATTTAATAGCGATATGGACTTGTGTGATGAAATTGATTTTTGGAAAACGTACAAACTTGTGTTGGTAGATTTAAAGATTAAGGTAGAATCAGAAAATTTTACCAACACATTAAAGATGTTGGAGTATAATGGCTTCTCTGTAGAGACAATATATTGTTTTTGTGACTCGGTATCAGTGGTAAATGAAACATTAACAAAAGTAACAAAAATAAACAACTTTCTATGTAGTTTACCAATCGAAAAATTACTGCATTTGGAAGGTGTCAGATCATTGAAGGCTACACTGGACCAAATGTTCCTCCATATGGAAAAGGCGATGATATTAAAATCATACAAACATTTCACAGAATTCGTGACCAGTCTAATTATGGAAATTATAAAGGCGTTCAGCCGAGTTGTCTCTGTTGAGCTATCAAACGTTGGTGATTCAATGGAGAATAAAATATTAAAAGACATTCTAAAGGTTTTTTATGATTTTGTTGGTAAGTTAAAGAGGTTTGAAGTGCACTTGAAACGGGTGGACGACTCTAATTTATGCTTCCCACTTACAACCCTGTTAGAGCCAATAAATGTTTATAAGGATATGTTAAAATCCATAAGATCCTGCCAATCTAGAACAAATGATATCAACCAGGATATTTCCGTATTCATCAACTATCTGTCTAGTGGCGTTGAAATATCTAAGGATGAGGAAATACCGAAAGTTTCCGAATCTTTGGAGAATTTTGATTGCCAAAAATCTCTTGTAGAACTATCCACCCAATTGAAGGCGAAGTATATCTCATTTATCTCAGGAATTATAACGGAATATTCTAAGTCATCCCATAGTTTTAATAGAGCAACTCTTATTACAAAGTCAATTTCTTTTTTTGAAACAGAACTGTCCAATTCGGAAAATAAACTTTTAATCATTATAAAAAACTATTTGGATGGAAAATGCATGGATGATATCCTTATATTTATAGACTCTACAAGAGAGATGAAGATATTATCCAAATCATATGGTCATATTAAAAAAATCATTGATCCTGTAATAGACTCTGTTGTGAAAGAATCCATAGATCTTTCTAATTATATCTCCAACTTTAGCTATCCATTCCCAAAAGGCTCTGAAGAACTTTTACCGACTATTATCTTAAGGAAAAAAATGACAGTATGTATTCACAGAAATTATACATGATAATTACAGGTTGTACTCAGTGTAATTAAAAATTTACTAACAATATCGAGGGACAATGAACTACATGGACTGCAGTTAGTCCTACAGAAAATGGTACTCGATGCCAAATATACTGAATTTGAACCTAACATAGTTGATTTTTATTCTGATGAACGAATTTTGGATATTAAACAACTGCAGAATGGATCCTTTGTTTTATCTATAAATCCCTCTCTTAAAGGATTATCTATGATACTAAAGGAACCTTTCATGGGAAATAAATACGATGTTGACCAAGAAACTGAAGAAAAAATGATTTATTTGAATTCTTTAGATTGTTTAATTGAATCGTGTAACGCTTTGGATAATGAAAAATATGAACTCTTCAATCAAGGCATCTCATGTCCAAGAGCCATTCTGCTTCTTGAGAATGACTATAACAAGAGTCTATACAATAATTTAAAGCAATTTATTGATGTTAAATTAAAGGATTTTACCAATGATGATAAATTAGATCGACTTGTGTCGTCTCTACACGAGTTTTTTAAAATATCAGAATACATTGTAGGATGTCAAAAAAGGTTTCAGAGCCTAGAACTACGAGAGTCAAAGTGTGAAACTTCTACAATTTCTTATTTTTCAAGAATAAAATATCTAAATAATGACCCGGAAGTTGTTAAATTAGTAAAAGATGAAATATCAAAATCGCTCAATGAAATTCTTAGAACATGGTTAGTGGCATATTGCATGCTTTGAATTTTTAGCGTCAAACTCGAATTTTATCGGTGGAAGAATGGGACCGTATATGAATCAATAAACACAGAGCTGTTAATTTCCAATGATCAGCTCACTCCAAGTATTTCGTCAATTAGAACACTCATGTACAATAGTTTATTTGATATTTTGGATCCGACAGTTTTTCAAGAATATGGAACATTTTTAGAATCTATGGTTGTCAATTCTTGTTTCCTTGAATGCATAATTGTAGCTGAAACACTATTATTCTCAATTGAAGAAATGATACAATTCTGGAGTGTTTTAGCATCAGATTGGGTGGGCTCAGTTTCTCTAAGTTTTTTAGATGTAAAGGAATATGTTAAAATAATAGAAGATTCGAATTCACTCTTTGAAGAGTGTGCAAGTATCAATGAAATTGTCAAGGTTGGACCCATATCTATAAGAGTTCCAAAGAATTCATATGTAGCAAGAGTTAACGAGTTTAGACACTCCATCAAAACATTGGTTGAAAATTCTATTATTGACTCATCTCAAACTCTAGCAAATGTCTTACTTGCATGCTCAAAATCATTGGGGCTTAGGGTACCAAAAAGCTCTCTTATTCCGCAGAATAGGGATTTCGCATCAATTAATGAAGGCAAATCTGTTCAAGAGGATTTATTTATACTTGATATTGCGCTAATAGAAGAATGTTTGAATGTAATGCAAAACAAACCTATTAAAAATATTGAGTTGGAACACATACCTGCTTCAGAATTCCTGGAAGAAACAATTAACAAAACCTTAGAGTACGTTTCTTCCATAAATAAATCAATTGTAAATTATGGGAATTGGAAAGGTCAAGCGGATAACGTTATGAGTGTAGAGAGAATTTTTAAAAAGCTTGGATTTGCACTCTCAAGGAATTGGATCCATTCTAGTTCTCTATATCGAATAATAGAAAGACTATTCTCTGAGGCTAATTCTTTTGCCTCCAATGAGAATATATGCGTTTTATTACAGTGGATATCAAAGTCAGCCAGCATCTGTGTTGAGAAAAAAGAAACGTTACATGCAGAATGGAAAATCTTTGTTTCCAGAATTGAGATATTTTCGGATGTTAATATTCTAGTGGAAAAGATTTCAGAATTTGAATTTAGTTATTTACAGCAGGTTAAGCTCCTTAGGGATATTAACATTATAAAGGAAATACTGACTCACATAAGATCCTCAACGGATAATACTCACGTTGAGAAGGATGAACTATATTCTGAAATAACTTCTTACAAGTTAGAGTTTACGCATGGGATGAAAGCCATTATAGAAATCCAAAGACTAATGTTATCGGACATATCATCTTATAGAGGCACAGAAGAAATAAGAGAGTTAATTGAAAATTGTCCAAAGATAAGAAAACTTGTTTCGAAAGAGTTATCTGAGATAGAAGAAATTTATGAGATGGATATCTTGTCCTGCATGTGTGAAACTGACTTTAAGGATAGACTCTACAATTTTATATTAACACATAGGAGGGATCCAAATAACGCGGTAGAAATCTCAATACAGATCCTTCTTGATATTTATAGAGAAAAAAAGACAGATATAATTGAAATAATTCATTATGGAAAGAAAATTCATTCTGTAAATAGATACATATCTGAAGTTGAGAAAATGTGGTCTAAACTTGGTTTAGAGTGGATTTACGACAATAAACTTGGAATGTATAGTTTGAAAAATATAGAATCGTTGTATGATTTTTTATGTGAGAATATCATGGCGTTGAATATAGTTAAAGAGTCCAATCACAACAGATCAATTACAGATAGTTCAACATGTTGGATAAATAAATTTAAAATGACAAAAACATTTCTGGATACTTTGAACATATTTTTTGCAAAGTTAGGGTATATTAGTACTCTGTTTCTATTCCATGAGGTTCAAATTCAACTACCCCTTGGAGTAGAAAAAATGCATTCAATTTCCTTGGAATTTTCAGAAATAGTAGACTTGTTGGTTTCCTTAAACCAAATAGATCATGTCCATATTACAAAAATAGAGCTGTTATTAACTAAAATTAATGATGTAGAGAATATGTTAAAGACGTATTTAGATAATACAAGATCCATATTTCCTAGACTCTTTTTTATTAATGACGAAGAATTATTGCATATTATTGGATGCAAAAACATTGAAACTCTTAAAAATTATCTATTTAAGATATTTCCAAGTGTATCTAAATTTGTACTTACGGAAAATAAGAACATTATTGGAATTTCTTCTCACGATGGAGAAGATGTACTTTTTAGAGAATCAATTACTTCTGCCGATAAAAACCCAGTAGACATACTCAAAGAAGTCGACTCATCGATAAAAAACACATTAAAATATCTATTAAATGAGTCGCTAGATGATTTGCGAGAATTTTATGGGAGAATTGACTTTGAAGATACTTCACTGGAAAAATGGATGAGGAAGTTTCCATCACAGATTCAAGTAGCATCAATATCTATTCTATGGACTAGAAAAATGGAAGAAATTCGAAACGAAAATGAAATCACTGAGTTTTGGCATTTTATTTTGTTTTTCACTGAATGTATACTTTCACACGCAAGAAAACCCGGCATGCAAATAAAGATACACAATTTGACTGTTGTGTTAATATATCATGCAGATAAAACAAAAGAATTCAAATTATGTGGATTAAGTTCATTCGAATGGCTAAAATGTTTAAGGTATTATTACAACGGTAGTTTGTATTTGAAGATTTGCATGCGGTCTTACGAGTATGGATTTGAATACATTGGAGCAACAAAAGCCCTTATTATCACGCCAATTACGGAAAATTGTTTTGTTTCTATGTCAATGGCACTCGAGTCTGGACTTGTTGGGAATCCACAGGGTCCCGCTGGAACAGGAAAAACTGAATCAATAAAAGCTTTAGCGAACCTATGCGGATATACATCTCTCGTTTTTAACTGCAGTGATTCATTTGATACTCTGGATATGGAAAGAATATTTAGTGGGTTATGCATATTAGGTTATTGGGGTGTCTTTGACGAATTCAATAGATTGGATGAATTAGTATTATCCTCAATCACTGAGAAAATTACACATATACACTCGCAAACAGATGAAAAGTGTACCCTTGTTATATCCAATAAAGAAGTGAAGGTGAATTCTAGAACATCGATTTTCGTGACTATGAATCCAGGATATTTGAGCAGAAGTGTTCTGCCTTTAAATACACGTTTAATGTGCCATCCATTTGTAATGGAAACTGTAAGTATCTTCCAGATAATTAGAATAAATTTAATGCTCAGTGGATTTGATGATAGCGAGTATGTATCACTTAAACTTAAAATTATTCTGGACGCATGCAATTTAGTGTTGGTAGGACCACAATATAACTTTGGTTTACGCTCTATAAAATCAATATTTAAATATATAAACTATCTTAAGTGCATTGATAATGCTCCTAAATGGAATATTTTAGACGTCTTATTAATTGTAATTGGTCCAAGGTTAGATCAAGGTGATACGACTATTTTCAAATATATTCTTTCACGAATTTTTCCAGAGTATCGGCAAAACCTACAAATAAATGATGTATATACATCTTACTTTAAACCTTTGGAAATTAAGGATTCGTATATAAGTCTAAAGGCAATTGAAATATTACAATTGGAAAAGTGTTCCACCGCAATTATACTTTTAGGTAAATCTTGGACAGGGAAAAGCACTGCACTTGATATTGCTGTAAAATTAATTAAAGCTTCAAGTGGAATTGATTACGAAATTGTAAGGTTTGATCCAGATGCAAACAGTCTCTATGAACACAGAGATAAAAAACTATACGATGGTTTATTTTCGAGCATTTTAAGGAGTTATTGCAACACGAATAAACATGTTTTCATTGTATTTGATGGAAACTTGGATTCCAAGTGGATTGAAAATTTGAACACACTTTTAGATGACAGCAGAATTTTAACGCTTTCTAGTGGCGACAGGATAAACTTGACGGATAACATTCGCATTATATTTGAAACTGATTCATTAGAAAATATTACAGCAGCAACCATATCACGATGTGCTGTAATACGTTTTGATTCTGTTGATCAAAGTTTGAGATATGTATTAAAGGATGAAAATTATTTTGAAAAATACATTGACATAGCCGAATCCAATAGAAATCAACTCCCCCTATTTAAATTCTTAATGGACTCTCTAGATAAATCTTTCAACACTTTCATATTTTCTTTAGTAAGCGCATTTGGCATGCAATTCAAGGATGATGACTTTAAAGACTTTGTGGGAATAATTAGTAAAAGAGTTGTGGAAATTTCAGGGATGGTGGATTTTGATTACTACAAGATAGAACTAGAATACATGGAAAGACTCGGTCTGAGTAGCAGAATAGACCTTATTAGAAACTTTATTGCGAACTGCAAGCTACTTATACTGCGTGGAAATAATTCCCAAGAAGCTTTGGTAAAAATTTTGTCAGATGAACACCAAACGATTACCATAAATATACATGATGGATATAGTAATTCATTGCTCATGAAACATTTAATGAGGAATTGTAATATTGATGATTACGATGGGAGGAGCATCTTGTTGCCAAAATCCGGGAAAAGACTTTTGGTATTTCTTAGGGACATAGAAGAAGCAGATGCGCATGTTATAAAGCATCGTTTGTTTCCGATAATTCGCCATATTTCTCAATTTGGTTACATTTTTATCTTTGATAAAAAATCATTCAAGTGGAACAAGGTACATGTTGAGAACATAACATTTGTATTTGTTGCAATGGCTTTGCTTCCTTCTAGACTTGCAGAAATAACTCCAATAATATGGATAGAAAGTAAAACAATATGCTTAATCGAAGACTGTTCTTATAATTATTGCACAGAACATATTAAATATCCGATAATTTACCATGATTCGCTGGAAGGAACAATATCCACAATTTCTAAATTCCTATATTCCAAAACATCTCATTTGTCAATAATTGGACCAACATGCAGTGGGAAAAGACTAATATGTAAATCAGTTTCAAAAGATACTTACAAATATATCTATGTTGATGATATGGAAAAATTATGTGAACGTATAAAGGACGCTGGAATCGTCATGTCAAAATATTGTATTTGTATAAATTGGGACTTTATTTCTTTAAAGCTTCCTTTTGATCTATTTATTATCAAGAATATGGTACTTACGGGGGATTATACGCTTTTATTTGATACAAAGGTTCTGGAGGAAATATATGAAAAGGATGGTTTCAAACATAAGACATTCGATATCTTTATCAAAAAATTCAACATGAATATACGTGAAAACCTAAAGATAATTTTTATTTCCACTTGCAAAACTTTTGATTCATCCATTATATCCAGTGGTATAAGTTGCAGAATCGATGAGCTTAATGATGAAAGTATGCTACAAATTGGAAATAATATATTTAATATCGAAAATAAAGACCAAATTATGGACATAGTTATAGAATTATTCTCTGAATATACCAGAATAAGGGAATCTAACCATTTAGAATTCATTAGTTTTATGAAAACTTTCAAAGATACGTTTGAAATCAATAGTAGCGAAAATATAAAAAGACTTGAGCATTTAGATTCCGGAATAAAAAAGATTAAGGAATCTAAAGTTTCTGTAAATGATATGGGCAAATTGTTGGATAAAAGAAAACGGCATTTAAAGAGCAAAAGTGATGAGGCAGAAATAAAAATGAGATTGATAGTGGAAAAGCAATCTACATGTGAAGATAGCAAGAAACGTGCTATTGAGCTCTCTAAAATCCTTGAAAATGAGAAGCATGAATTGAATAGACGTAAAAGAGAAATAAAAGCCCAGTTAGATGAGGTACTTCCACTATTGGAATCAGCAAAAAAAGATGTTGAAAACATAAATAAGAAAAGCCTGGATGAACTTAGATCGATGACAAATCCTCCATCCATAATAAAATATACCATAAAAGTTATTGCAATGTTGTTGAGTGATCATACAAACGATATTTCATGGGAAGATGCTAGGAGGATTATAAAGAATTCGGATTTTATCACAAAAATTATCGAATTTAATATAGAAAATGTTAGCAAAAACAAATACAAGATGATGACAGAAGCAACTTCAAAGGAAGAATGGAATATAGAAAGAATATTTAAAGCATCTAAGGCCGCAGGTCCGCTTGCAAAATGGGTCAATTCGTTGATTTCATCATGCAAAATATCAATTAGTGTAAACCCACTAAAGAAAGAGATAAAGGAAATAAAACGTAATTATTTAAAGAATGAGCAGGCATTAAAAGATCAGAATTTAGTAGTTAGTGATATGGAAACTGAGATAGAAGGGTACAAGAAAGACTACGCAGAATTAATTTTATCTGTCTCATCAATAACCAGTGAAATAGAAGTTATAGAATCAAAACTGTCTAGGTCAAAGGAGATGTTGGATAATTTATCTAATGAAATAATAAGATGGGAAAAGTTTTTGGAGGAACTTGATAAACATTCAAAGTTCATTTTGGGTGATTCATTACTCGAAGCATCTACAGTACTATTGGTTAAGCTTGACAAATCTGAAGGCGATCTTTTAGTCAATTTAATCACAAATATGCTCAATAACCGTGGAATTATATATTCATTTGACTTTGACAAGGTAAATATTGAAAGAACTGCAATTGAGAAAAATATGAGATATAGACATTGCGTGATTTTAGATTCTCCAGAATTTTTATGCAAGGATATTGTTGGTAAAGATTCTGTAGTCATTTCGGCATGTGATCCTAGTTTTACTGCAGCTCTGAGATCTGTAAAACAATTTGGTGGCGAAATAGTTATAACGAACATACATTGCTCTAGTGCACAAGTGAAAGGTTTAATATTGTCGGAATTCGAGGAAAGAGCAGATAGCACTGAAAACATTCAATTTTACATATATCTGATATGTCCTAGTTCAAGTATTGTTTTGTCTGAACATAAAACAGAGGATGATTATTTATTGTTCTGTATATATAATAGGGCTATAGTAATAAATATGAAGTTATCTGTACCTTATTTTGAGTTATTTTGCAGGGACCGTATAGTGGAATATCTAAACCGGGATTTATACCTCCGTCATCGGGATTATGAATCGAAGATGGCAGAGCTTAGTAAATCTATGAATTGTCTGGAAAATCAGCTTTTAGACTTTTTGGTGAATGTGGATGATCTTTTGGATCACAATTCTCTATCATTTTTAGAGAATCATAAAATAACAGTCAATAAATTAGAAAATGAACTTTATTCTTTGAGCAATGCAAATGAAGTATTCTTCTCTGTGATGGAGTCATACAAAGAATATACGGGTTTATTGTCGGATATATACAGTTCTATATCGAAGATTAAGGATTTGAACAGTTTATATGCTTTTGACATTAATATAATCTTTCATGCAATGAGAGAATCTTACAAAGAAGATGACATTAATTCGACAATTTTTACAATTTATAAGTGGATTGAGCAGGCTATGTTTATGGATGATAAATCACATTGGGAACTTGAAATGTTGAATTTATATACTAAATACAATCCTAAAACTGAAGAAAAAGCAAACTTTGAATTGAAAGATAAAGATTCACTTTTTGGGACTATTTGTGAAACATTTCCCAATGCTAAAACTAAGTTTGACTTCAAGGTGTTCAACTATTATGATACGATTTTTATACTAATAGATGCCGTGGAAGATTCTTTTACGCTTATAAACTCATTCTCAAGAGAGTTGGAAAAGGAATTAAAAGTATATGCAATGGGTTCAATATCTGAACTGGATAGGATTGAACAAAATGTTGAAGAGGCACTAAGTAATGAAAATTTTGTACTTGTAAAGAACACCCATTTATTTCCATTTTGGACAAAAACTTTAGAGTCAAAATTTGTAAATAAACACAAATCAAAGCTATTCTTGGAATGGGATTTATCAGTTTCTCTTCCAACTAGCATACTCTCTAAATGCTGCATAATTGTACATCAAGGTTCAAATGAACTTAAAAATATACTTATCAATTTGTTATTATCATACAAGGTACAAAATTGTCAATCAAAATTGGTTAGATTTCTTTCAACACGAACTATACTTCTGCATGCTATCTCTATTTATCGACAGTCAATCTATCATGGGTGGACAAAGAATTATAACTTTGATAATAACGACATCAAAATTGCTATAAAAGAGACATTTACACTCACTAAAATTATGGAAAACACTGTAGAATCCTCTGATTTAAGCAATGTAATCAACGAATGGAAAAAGAGAACGTTTAACATATATTCTTCAAAGATATCAAACAGTTTAGATCTTTGCATTTTAGATGAAATTATAGACTTTACAGATTCATCTATTTATCCGTTTGGAGTTCCCGAGGATGACATTGAAGAATGGATAAGTAAGATGCCAGAAAAGACCACTCCATCTATGGTTGGACTAACCACTTGGCCACAACTTAGCAAAGAAGTGAACAATGAGAAAGGGGACTACGATAACGAACAACTATACTCTGAAAGGCCGTACTATGAGTCATCATGTAAAATATTTGAGAGATGCTTATCCCGCGAACTTACCTCTGGATACAGAAACAAGAATCACAAATTAGCTTGTGAGACACTTTATACATTTGTTACCAATGGAAAAAGTATAAAAATCAATTTTGACCACTTTACATCACCAGAAGTACTGATGGAAGCTTTAAAGTTTGCGATATCAGAAAGAAACAATTGCAATATACACGACCTTTTACTGTATAGTACAATAAATAGTACCAAGTACCTTGAAATTCCATTGAAAAGAACAAGTGAAACAATGCGTTTGGATAATATAAAGATTTTAAACGGCTTCTACGATTGTGATGAAAATACGATTAGAACTGATGAGGGTAATCAATCCGTGTCTTTGATTTTTGCTTGGGTTTTGGAAGTTAAAGACCAAAAATCTGAGAATAACCACATCAAACCAGTTGAGTTACCCCTGTATAATTCGGCAGGGTGAGTTTTATAGTACAAAATATACCAACATTTAGCAAACTGGTTTGTTACGTCCCTTTGTTGATAAAGAAAACTGATTTTTACCATCTCAGAAACGTAAAGCTTGCATGTTACACAGAATAAAAAGACTACTTTTGTCCAGAACTTTTAAATTTTGCGTTCCATTCTTCCACTTCATCGAGGGTGAATGCCTGTGCCTTGTTATCCCTGAAGAATATACCACGATTACGAGGATTAGCCTTTTCACTTTTATAAATCCATATAGCGGAAATCAATATAGCTGTAAAATAACGTATATTTAATGAGAAAACGAACTTAAACTCCACTGCGCCACTCTGTTTGCAGGACTGCCTCGCAACAAGATCGTTCTCGATATATTTCCCCATCTTCTTCGGAACATTTTCAAGGAAATAATCTTTAGGGAGATATACGGATGCAAATTTGCGGAGAAAAAACTATTCTTTGGAGATGAAACCCATAGAAGTGATGTCGCCCTCATAAATGTGTATGGACTCAAATCCACTTTATATTCGGCACACATAAAATGCTTGGCATTTAATTCTGATTTTGGGACAATTATACTCTACTATCGCAACAAGACTTTCGAAAATGGTCTCCATACCGACCCTTAAAATGGAGCACTTTGGTTTGGCTCCTCCTAGGTTCAAACCTGGTTTCTTTGTGGACTATAGAAAGGTAAGACAGACCTTTTATATATATAAAACTCATATTATAGGGTGAGATTGGTGAACTCCGTCTGTTGCTGAGGAAAATGGCCTTGGACAACCAATGTGCTTCCACTACTGAGCGATTTGTATCGCAAATTGTTCACACAAACATGGAACCGTTCATATATGCGGGAATAAACAGACGTAGAGACATATTAAAGAGATTGATAGCCTGTATGACGATGGGTATCGATTTATCGTCTCTATATACGGATGTTGTTATGGTATCGCAAACCGATGACCCAGTCCAGAAGAAGATGATTTATCTTTACCTATCTACATACAGTGTGAATAACCCAGATTTGGCTATTTTAGCCATAAATACACTACTTAAGGACATAGACAATTTGGATCCAGTCATTCGATCACTGGCACTTCGCAATATTTCTTCCTTTGGAACTTCCTTGTCTATTGAATATGCTACTTCTTCCGTGTTGAAGAAAATGTTTGATCCTTCAGATTCTGTAAAGAGAACAGCGATAATAGGCTCCATTAGGGTGATTAAATCAAAGGACACGCTGGAAAACAAAGCAGTGGACGACTATGGAAAGAATAGCATTTTGAATGATTTAAAAATGGCACTAAAATCTTCAAATGTACATGTAATGATTGACGCAATGTGTGCTATTGCAGAGATATCCGACTCTGGAAAGATTTGTCTAACAGCCTCTACTATCATTTATCTAGCAAATTGCCTCAAGAATATGAACGAATGGGAACAATGCACCGTTTTAGAGGTTCTAAACACATACGTACCATCGAGTAACGATGAACTTTTTGACTTGATGAACCTTTTGGATGATAGACTCAAGCATTCGTCATCAGCCATTGTACTGGCAACCGCTAAATGTTTTATAAAATGGACAAAAAACGATGCGAATTTACAGCTGGAGGTTATTAATCGCTTACAGGTCCCTCTTATTTCCCTTTTAAATCGTACGAGAGATGAAATAGCCTATACTCTACTGGTAAACATTTTGTCAATCATAGTAAATGTCTCGAAGATCATTGTCGATGAAGAGCTGAAGGGTCACAAGATCCCATTTATCGACTATTTTGAGGTTTTCTTCTGTCGTTACGATGATCCTCCGTATATAAAGAATGTTAAGCTGAACATTTTAATTGCTCTTTCAACAACTGTAAGTTTGTAGTTTCTTCGTGAAGATGTTTTTAGGAAAATTGTGAGCTAATTGCTAATGAACTAAATGAATACATTTCTGACACTAACCACGAGATTGCAAATAGAGCGATCTTGGCACTTGGAATTATCGCGCTCAAGATACCTTCCAATTTAAATACCATTGTCGAGAGAATGTCCGTTATATTCAGCCTTCAGATCCCTTACTTGACGACGTCTCTATTGCTGGTAATAAAGGTATTATTACGCGTATACTCTGGACGTGTGGACAAGCTACTTGAAGTATTAAAGAATCCCGGTGATTCGATTTCTTACCCTCAGGCGAAGGCCAATTATATATCAATTTTGGGTAAGCTATTTGTATAATCTGTACAACAAATGTATAGGAGAATTTGGGTACGATCTGGATCATACACCGTATACTTTAGAGGACTACATTAATGAGGCACAGAGACCTGATGTAGTTACACTCGAGCTTCTTCTAGCTTCGGTTCGTGTGTTTTTAAAGCGCCCTCCAGAAATGTTTGATTCTTTGTCAAGGCTTTTAAAGAGCGTAAGTTATGGATTTGTGTATATAACAAGAATTTAGGTTCTTACCGAATCAAACAATCCAGACCTTGTTTCCTGTGCACAATTCTACTATAACCTTCTCTCCAACATTGATGTTGCGAGGGAGATTTTTGAGGGAGAGTATCAGGTGGAACCAAATGTCTATATTTTGATGGATCATGAAAAGTTTTTCATGGCAGACAATAATTGGCGCGAAAAATTCAATACGATCCATCTTATTGATCAGTGCAGAGGATATTCGAGCAGTGTATACTTCCCTTACGAATATGGCGACGTGGACATTGACATTTTTAAGCATGAACATGTCAAGACAGAAGTATCAATTCCAGAATGTATTCCGGTTCAAACCAACACAGAAGTTGATGACCTATTGCCTTTAATTGAAAGTGTAAGAGAGAAGACTACAGGTTTGGAGCTAGTTCATCCGAGTACCCTCTTGTCGGATGAATTTCAAAAGAACTGGTTTGAAATTGAACAAACCTGTTCAAAAGATATGGAGATTACAATTTCAAGCGTTAATATTGAAAGATTAGAGTTGATCTTATCGCAGGTGTACATTATTACTTTGGTATGTTTTCTTGGATTTTATGCACAAACGCTTAGGCGTCTGGAAAGGCCAAGGATGTTACAAAATTCTATCTTTACACTGAAGACGTAGAGGGGTAAGTTGTATGGCATGTAAATAAAATTCTACAGAATAGTTTACTACATTGAAATTATAATGGACCCAAACGAGGGTGTTATTCGTGTGTCGAGTAAAGCCAATGTTAAAGACACTTTAAAATTACAGTTACTTGCTGATGTGCTCTGCAGCCAGATTCACGAATGGCTGAGTGCCCAGTTACTCTAAGAGTTTAATTACTTTATCATATCCGCTTAGATCACCGCACTGCATTAAGGGTCCAAGGAATAGACTTTCTGGAATATTCTCTTGGAAATTAGAAGTTTCTGGATCCTTTATGGCCCTCAATTTTCCAAGAGGCTTAAATCCCTTTGCAACGATAAAGTGTTCGGAGCTAGACATCCTAGATGCGGAAGGTTTAAAGATTGTACATTCATCAAAGAATATGCTGACTTGTCTGAATATTGGAGATTCTGTGGAGTTGAAGAAAGTCTTGCAAACAAACGTTCCATTGGCATCCAGGATCGAGCAGCAGACACAAAGCGATGCTCTTATGAGTGCAGACTGCACAAAAGCATCAGTTTCATGCAATCCACTGATATCAGGAGCTCCATCGCAGGTGATGAGCTGAGCTCCAGCTTCGATGTTTGAGTCTTTGGATACTTTTGCGATATTCTTGCTGATATTGTCGACGAATAGGTCACGTACTTGGTCCAGGACCTTCTTATCGGTGATATCTCCTTTAAGGGTGTAGACTCCGTTGATGGGAGCGATTTCCTGTAGGTCAATTGATACGATTACGGGTTTAGTGTTGCAGTAATCTCTTACTCTGCTACATATAGAGCCTGAATCCAGGGAATCTACGGCTGTTTTGAATGACAGATAGTCATAATTGACTAAATTCCTAACAAGTTGGCTCCAACTGCCTGGAGCGGCGCAAAGATCGATGACATTCCTTATTCTTCCAATGGACGTGCACTGTACGGATCTACTACCTTGAAAGACACACTTGTGGTTCAGTATGATAGCTTTTGCTTCGTTAGAATCCACTAGAGGATAGAAAATCCCATGTGCCTTGAATATTTGTAGCAACTTGTAGGCGCTACGGGCTCGATATCCGTCTTCCTTGGCTTTTCGGTAATAAACGTCTCTATTCTCCTTTGTAGTATGAGCCATGGAGTAGAGTAAGTAAAATGTATATAGAGTGAATGGTACAAAAGTTAGGCGATTTATGGAGCTGCAAAGACATTTGCGTTGGATAGAGGATCTTCTCTCTCTTCCTTTTCTTCTCGTTTCATCTGAAACAACTTGTGCGGGAACATGTGGACTTACGTCTTTGAACTTTTGTCGTTTCTTGTACCTTTCGGCTTCTGCATTCATTTTGTACTTGCGCATCTGTTTATGCAACGTGTTTAATGCTGTAGAACTTACAACAATTGGCGATAGGTAGTTTGGATTCCTCCAGAGGGTGATTCCGTTGAAGCTCCCGTTGAGGAGTAGGATGACTTCCAGTGCGAATTGAGGTCCTAGAGACTTTGATGAAGATGAAATAGACTTACCGATTTCAGTTAGCATCTGTCTGTCTGGATTATTGATTGAGAATTCATTCTCTGGCGATATCTGGTAGTGTCTCATGTAGATGTGATTATCCAGGTAAAAGAAGGAGAGGCAGTGATCGTGGAATGGCATGCTCTTTGGATGGTTGTTTGGGGTTCCAAAGACCTGAGTAAAGAGCGTCTGAATGAGCTTGAGGTGCGGAAGCTCGCTGAATGACTTGTCAAAGGTCAATAGTGGTCTGGACCTTGCGAGGCAATTTCCAAAAAAAGTCGAGTCCTTGAGGGTATGGACTGAAGATTCGTGTGTGAGTAGACTGTAAACGCACTATTTGTGATCCTAGCCTTTAGCGTTGGCCCGTACGGGGACTTGGCGACCCAGAGGATCATCTCGTTCTTTTTGGACTCTATGAAAACCACACTTGAGCAGCTATTTATAGTTGCATGAGTGAATTTATAGCTTATGGTACCTTGATATTTCGCAAATTTCGTTGATTTCGGCGTATGAGACTCTCTTCTCCCATTTTGACTAAAAACGTCGCAATATTGAGATGAATTCACTTACTTCTGCCTTGTGATGAGGAAGCAAAGACTTTAAATCGTTTAAAAGCTGCCTTCCGAGGTTTGTAATGCCTCTATTTGCGAAAACGAGCACCTTTTCCTTGTATTTGTAGTCTTTGCTCGGTTTCAGGTAGGGAGCGTTTTTTAAGGCATATGGATCGTCATTTGGAACGTCCTCAACGTCTGTTTTGGACATTTTGTTGTTATTTTACATGAAATGGATCCTGGAGGCCAAAGAGGGCGGAGACGACGGCACCCATAAAGGGTTCATTTTCATACAAAACTCTGGATTTTGCACTAGTCTAACCAAATTAATGAAATAGTAATGTATATACCCTGAGAATAACGGACAAATCAACCAACCAACGCCTATTATGCTACACTTAAAAGTATTCTTGGTCGTGAAGAGAGAGTTCCTTGAGTTGAACTGAGATAGAGTTAACATCTTCATCTTCAGTCTTGTTCTTTGGTGACCTACAGAGAGTGAATTTGGCATAGTTTGACCTACTTTGGATTGCGATAAAAGTCGATTTGATTGTGCAGTTCCTTCTTGCTCATAATTTCATCCTTGAAATCGAGCAGTTCATCCTCATCAATTTCCTCCATCTCTTCGTCTTGGTCCTTTTTCTATACCATTGATGCAAAGATGTAAATAAAACCAACGTTTGTAAAGATTCTCTTGAGGACCCAATTGTGTTTGGATGTAGGCTTCTTGGTCTTTCTTACAAGAATAACTTCAAATGGAATGCGATTTTCAATGTCAGTTTCCTCCTCTGATAGCCCATTCAGATTGATCCTGCTGATATCGTAGCCACTGAATGTGCTTCCAACAGTTAGCGATTTTCCTAGGTGCGATTTAGTATAAATAATCTTGGAGGAGTTCACAGCCATAACCTCCACGTCCACAAGCCTACATGTTTTTAATCTGGAAAACCCGGACATACTCGTATGGAGAGTCATCCCATTTCTTGGAATAGTCTCGGTCGACATTTAAAATTATGAATTCGCACAAGTTGAACTTGGTGAATACTGCAAATACATGTGTATGTACAAAAAAACATACATGAAGAGAAGGGATTTCTCCAGTACTTGTCGCTTGAAATATCCAACTTTCTCAGCGTAAACGGGTCCAGCAGCGTTATGGTGGACGTCAAATTTACGCAGAGCAAAAAGGGAGAAATTCCTCCATACATTGAGGCAACTTTTGGGGTCAAGAAGACCTGAATGTTATGTATAAAATGGAGAAGACATACCACATCATCGGTACAGACGGGGATCAAAGAAACGTGGATTGTATACTTGTAGTTATACTTGTTGTTGGACATATCTGCTGTTATTAGCTTCTTGCTATTCTTTAGTTGCGATACAATTTTATCCGATACAAATTCCGCAAATTTTTGGGCATCTGGTCTATTGGCAAAATGTAAATCAAAACCGTTTCGCCTTGATAAAATGTTTAGTACGTTCTACAGATGGGTGTTTATGCAGCATTAATCCAACCTCATGAGCATTATTCTTCAATATAATCTGTTCTAGAAGCAGCATGTGTTTCTTATCCTTTGTCTTTTGCCTAATTTGTACCAGTGCCTTCCAAGTATGAGGAGTATACATTTGTTTACAGGCAGCACACTGCGTAGAGCGTATGGTAAACTCGACAAACAGTGTCTGCTCAACAATGCAATTGTTTTCCACTTCCTTTTGGACCAGGATTTGGAGCTTTAGCTTCTTACTATGCGGTTCTGTCCAGTTGAACTTTGCGTCGATAATCTTTAAAAGGTTGATACCCTTGATCTTCTTCAAGCAGAGAGAGAGCAGTTCCTTGCTTTCAAGCTCACAGTTAATCCTGAATTTTGTTGAGAGCGAGTCTATAAAACATACCATCGATCGTGATAGAATTTTCCGCAAGTAGAGCACTGCAAGATCGTACAATGCGTTGATACGCTCTGACTCAGGTCTACGCTTTTGGCTAGACACGTAGAGCACATCCTGGAAGACGTAGGAGCCGCGACGTACTCTCCACAGAGGAAGCATTGCATCGGCGGGTAGGCAGACCCGGCTTTGTTGGCGATCGTAGGGAACCAGTCCGCCATTTTTAGAACTCAGTTATAAAACAAGAGTCTTTTGGATAAAATAATTAAATTGGAGATTATAGTTGGAGATTTGGGCCAAAAATAGCAAATTCATACCCCATAGGCAATCAGATTGGATTTCTTGCCACAGACTGAAGGATTTGAGCTATTTTCCACATTTCCTGTAATTTAAATTTACAAACTTTTCGATTGTAAAGTATAAGCTCTGGAACCTGACCACAAGCCACAATTAATGGCCATGCTTTGTTAGCACTTCCAAGAACATTTTTGCTTGCACATCTTTGGCGATGACTTATTACGACAACTGGAGTGAATTCCTACATGAAGCAAGGCTCTTGTACTTTAGAACTCCACTAAAGGTGAGGATTAATTTTAGAAATCATTACTTGTAGACAAAATATGTCGTTAAGTATCTTAAAGAGAAACACAAAATCATCTTGAAGGTCACAGACAACAAACAGGTGTGTTATGTCTTTCTGGAATTTATCTCTGTCTCAGTGCTGCAAGTTTAGGATCAATCCCGAGTCCAACATTCGTCACGTACACCAATTTAATGCTCTATTCCTCCATTGGTCCGTTTCAAAGGACTTGGTTTCAGCTGAGGATCTGCCCCTGAAGATAGCATGTATGTTTATTTCCTATACCTATCATTTCTTAGCAAAAACCGCGGTTCGCACCAAGAGACCTGGCCGTCGTCGTAGAATGTAGAAATGGCAGAAGCACCAAAGTGGTATATACAGTGCGGGGAGAATGATATTAGGGGCCCCTGCGACACTGAATCCTTAAAGTCAATGTTCAAATCGTATGTTCCGTATGGATTTTACATGTATAACCAGTGCCTTCATTGACGGTTGCACTAATGTCTGGTGCGATGGAATGGCTGCATGGGAACCAATTTCATCCTGTAATGAACTGAAAAAAGTCTTGGTCCAAGAGGATGAAAATGAAGAAGAGGTGCCAGAGCCGACAAAGGAGAATGAGCAAGAAGATGATGAAGAGGAGGAGACAAAAAGGAAAAAAAGAGAAAAGAAAAAGCAATACCTCAAGAGAAAAAAGCAGAGAATAGAGTCTGGACAGTGGGTAGATTCCTCAAAGGTTTACAGTGTCTACATTTCTGGACTGCCAAAGGATACGACAGTTGAGGAGGTTTCACAGGTTTTTAAAAGGGCTGGAGTCATAAAAATTGATCCAATAACGAGTATGTTTGGATTTTTCATCTATAATACCATTTAGCTCTCCCAAAGGTCAAACTATATACTGATGAAGAGGGGAATTTGAAATCGGATGCTACAGTTACCTTTGTCAACCAAGAGTCTGTAGATCTTGCCCTTCGATACTTTGACAATTCCGAGTTTCGTACAGGCTATATAATACACGTTGAGAAGGTATGTATGGATAACAAATGTATACGAATACAGGCAAAATATGAGCCACAAAAGGGAAAACGGATTCTAACAACTGATCCCGAGATGCGCAAAAAATATCTGGCTGCTAAATATGAGCAGGAGAGGCTACAGAGTTGGGGATATGATATGGATGATGGTACCGATCGCAGAATCGTTATATCTAAACCAATGTTTTCAACCAAAGAGGCGGAAATGCACGAAGCTGACTCTGACTTTTATAAGGAGCTGCAGGAGGAGATTCACACGGTATATTTACATATTGCCAATAAATCGTACAGGAGGTTGCAAAATATGTTGAAGTTGAAAAGGTCACTCCCATACCCAGACATCCACAGGGGATTGTATGTATAAAGTTCAAGACTGGGTTGGACGCACAAACTTTTATTTCAGTTTGTTTCTTTACCGCTTATCATAATTAACAGAAATTTAACAATCGTATGTTTGATGGGCGTCAATTGGACGTTTACTTTTTCGATGGTAAAACCGACCTAAAGTCGCAAGCTATTCCTAGCAAGGCGCAGGTGGAAAAGATCAAGGAACCACCAAAAGAGGAAATTCCAACATGCGTAAGTTATTGCTTACAAAATACAAAATTACAGGACTGGATCGATGAACAAAGTAGCGATGAAGAGTTTGAGATTAGAACAGAGTAATTTACTCCATGGTATTCTTGTAAAAGCTTGGTCCTTGAGTTCCAAGTTGAATAAGCTGTATGGTATCTATTTCTCTGCACATTACAAACCTCGTTTTCGAGTTCCTTGAGATATTTTGGATCCTTTATTGTTATATTGGAGAGCTTTTCGGTTGGTTCGAATAGTCTGGTTATGACATCATGGGTTTCCTTTTCCAGGTCTTGTATTGCTGTATGATTTTTACAGCTGAGTTGAAATGGGTCGACAACGTTATATACTTCCTCTAGATTGAAAGGATAGAATAAGTGTTTCCTTTCTTTCAGCGGTGGCCTTCCTCCCAGGGATTTGTATAATGTAAATGGCCCTAGTAATTTCCAGTCATTTGTGCCATGCATCCATCTGAATGGTGATCCTACAGCTTCTAGTTCTTGGTATTTCCATTCTAGTGGGTCGGTCTCATTTCCATAATTGTCATACTGCGCAAATTTGTATATTATGTGTCTAGACAAACCGTGACGACTTTCCTGTCTAGTCTTGTTAGAGCCTCTTTGGCATACGCATTATCGTACGATTCTATGAAGGCTTGCCCAACGCAAAATGCAGAGCGAAGCTTTACTGCTCCATGTATTTTATCGATCACATGGTTCTTGGAGTAGAAGATACGCCCAGCCATAACCAGCCGGAGGTTGCTAAATTGGATTCCACTCAAAAGTATGATCACAAATCTACACTTTAAATCAAGTTTATCTTCAACTTACTTTCTGGAATGGATAAAATTTTCTCCATCGTCTACTAATCTGAGTTCTTTGGCATCTAGTATGAAGGATCCCTTGGGAGAGTCTATCGTTTCCGGTCCGGTAACCCTTCCAGATATGTCACAAAATAGCAACAGTGGCCTAGTCCCAGGGGTAGGATCGATAGCTTTGGCCTTATCCAGACTATCAGGCAGAAATGCCTTCCACGGCCCAGGAATCTCTACCAAATCTCTTTTCCAGGATTCGAACTCCGGATCTATTTCAGATTCCTCAACTTTAGAGCACGAATTCCTGAAATTATCATGGAATCTCGTATTTTTCGTGATAATTGGCCTTACGAAGGCCTCTGTGTGAACTGGACGGCATGTGTTGGCCGCTTTTGCGACTTTCACGGGTATACATCTGAAAAATTGACCATAACTGGACAATTTCAAGTATATAAAACCAAGTATATGAAATAATAACATTAAATAACGAGTGTGTAGTGACAGTCAAATTTTGGCCAGCGTGAGCACTCTTGGCCACTCATCTGCATTTATTCTATAGTAGCATAGGTGTCTAATGTTGAATTCAAAGGTTAAACGTTGGATATAGAGCATTTCTTCTTCAAGATCATATCCATCTCCTGCTGCAATAATGATAAAGCTTGAACTTTTGTGCAACCATAGCAAATTTGTCTTATCCTGGAGTTCCTTTATAGCGGCGTTAAGTTTAGCATTTGCATGTTTACCGGTGAACTTGTTCCCAGTTGATACTGAATCTGATAGTATGTTCAATAAAACATCAACGTGTATGGAATTTGGTATCGATCCAAAATTGTAAGATTCGAGAGGTCTCAAATCTACTAGAATACAGTTGTTAAGAACTGAGCTGAAAGCATCAAGTGGAAGTCTAAAACATCGTTCAAATGGAAATTCTTCCATGATAAATGTGAAAGTACCCCTATCCAGGCTTTGGGAAGAAGCCTCATCCTTACCCAGCGTAAGAATTTCATTCCATCGGTTATATAAACTTATCGCCAAATTTACCAACATTGGCATGTTTATAGTCTCCATTGCGCATGATATGAATGAAGTAAATGCGTGGGAACTCGCCAATCCGAGCACATTTTCTCTCATGCAGTGTACGGTTGCTACCGCTAAATATTTTACGAATGATCTAGGTCGTAATACAACAGCATCCATAATAATATAAAGCTGATGAACAGACAGATTTTCTGCAAATAGTGTCATGAACCACGGTAGAGCATACGAATCTGCATAAGCGCCTATACTTCTGAGGTGTGATGCAACCTTTGGATCAAAAAAGTTCAACAGGGTTGTGAATTCAGCCAAAAAAGTACTTACAAATGACCCAGATGGAACGTAAAAGTCCTTTAGATATTTGCAAAATATAGTTTCTAGGATTTCTCTGAATACAGTCGTTGCATCATGATATAGTAGGAATAATGGAATGCAGAATGAGTAAAAACAACTGGTAAGTTTTGCATATTTATTCTCTATATATTCAATAGCTGATGCAATTTCTGATAGACTCTTTTTGGAGCGTAAAATATCATTGCTGTAAAAAACAGCAACCTTTTCAATTTCTGATACCAAACGAGATTTTGCTACTGCAACACATGGTTCATTCTTGTACTCAATGTCCAATATTGCACACCATATAAACTTCCGAAGTAGGGGAGGAATGTCAATTTTTGCCTCAGCTATGATTTTTTCCTTATTAAATGAATCCAAGAGCTTTCTGAAGCGATAGATTCTGAACCATTGATATATAAATGAATGCTGTCTAGCATATCCGCAGGACGGCCGCAGTTGGTGCTCCAGAACCATGGGAAAGAGACTCGCAACTTTAATGTGCGTAAATAATTCGCCAAGACCAAATCTATCAAGAGTATATTCTTTTCTTGCAGCTTCAAGTTTAAAAAATGGTCCCTCTTGTATAGCTCCATTTTCATCTACAAGACATGATAAAGGGGGCATTTGCAAAGATTGCACGAGATTTAGCGGATCATTACCAATTAACTTCCAGTAGTAAAATATATCATCCATTCCAACATCTAAATTCAGGTATTCGCTAGTGTTTGGACACGTTACATACTTTCTTCTGCACATTTCATGATTAGAACAATCAGAAATGAAGTCCGTGTATTTATCGGAAATAGACCAAGCAAACCGTGGAAAAGATTTGGTACAATGTGGTATTTTATGCTTTATAATATCATACCGGAGTGCGATATCAAGTGAAGAGGGTCTCTCGGATGGATCAATGATCAGACAATCGTAGCATATTCCGAGGATATACAACTCCTTGCTATAATTGGAGGAGCCATTCCCAGGCTCCAGATCAAGTATGTCAAAAATCCTTTTACCGGTAATCCAATCTATGAGATTTACAAGATAATTCATTACAGAATCCACATGTTCTGAGCTTGCCCTGCAGATGGTTTCAAGCGCACTTTGTTCATCATTTGGCGTAGGAAAGGTATTCTTCACCATTTTTGCGATATTAAGACCGATAGCAGATACATTGCCTTTGAACTCGTCTGAATACTCCGAACCAAAGACGTAGAGGAGAGAAGATAAAACAACGAATGCATTCTTGAGATCAGTTGCTTTCTCTTTGCTAATTTCTGCAACATCCCTATGTCCAGTAACCGGTATGCTTGCAGTAACATGAAGAAAATGAGACAAAATGGTGAGTATACAAATGCCAAGTGACCACACATCAACCTTAAAATTGGCTTCCAGCTTACAGTCAAGAATGACCTCAGGAGGTGTATAAAAGAGCTGGAGACTAGATAACTCATCAATGCCAACATCCATAGGCTCAGAATCGTTACATTTGCGCAAGAATCGTGAGATAAGACCACTAAGATATGGTTTAGCATATCCCCAAATCTTCACGTAGCCATCAGGGGTGACTAGGATATTCTCCAAAGTTAGCGCTCCATGGGCTATACCAGAACTATGTAAGTACTGTACACCTGAAATAATCTGATTTATGATTCCAACGAGTTCTATAGACCCGTACACATCACTTTTGCTCCATTTTGACTTTTCAATCCTCTCTAAAACATCACCTAACGTTAGGGAGTAGCCTTCCGATAGAAACACATAATTATTGTCGTCAGAACGTAGCATATCTACGTAGCTACAGACATTTACGTGGCTGAGGGACTTGAGGTACTGAAAGCCATCCGATACTACGCCTCGGATGTCCGTTGTCTTTTCTGTCAAGTGTGTACCTATAAAATAAATGACAAAGAGATATTATCCACAAAATACCTGGATAAAGCGACTCGTGTTTCCCAAAGAAGAATCTCTCAACGTTGAGAGTAATTTGGGAGTCCAAAAGGCCACCGGAACGAGGCATTATGGAAACTCGTACTACATGGCTGATAAAAATTAAATTTACACGTGTGAAATTAAAAGTGAAAGTTAAGCTTGATACCCCCGGCATTCATTCATGGTTGCCGATAGTTCCCTCATTAGCGTATGGCTGAGGTCGTGTTTGTAATCAGCCTTACTGTGTTTTTCAGTTTGTGCTTCGTAAGTGGTAATGTATTGTGTCTTTGGTGCGAGAGGCTCAGAGGCGCTAAAGTCAGCGGTGCTTCTTAGGCTTCTCTGGCATTCAAATACCGTTCTTGCATCATTTGATGTTGGTGATGGATCAGAGAACCTTACGTCTGCCTTTGAAACAACATCTGGTTCGTTTTCAAAAACGTGACCTTCTACCCTGTCAGACTTACGGTCAACAAATCTAACATCCGCCTTTGAAGTCTTTTCCGGTTCATTCTCAAAGACTGAACCATCTATCTTGTCAGACCTAGGGTCAGAGAATCGTACATCTGCTTTGGATTCTGACTCTGGTTCATTTTCAAATACATGGCGTTCAGCTAAATCTGGTTTTGGATCCGAAAATCTAACGTCAGCCTTTGATTCAGTCTCGGGTTCATTCTCGAAAATGTGGCTCTTTGAATGATGAACAACGGCATCCGAAGAGCGTACGTCTGCTTTAGAGGCTCTTTCAGGCTCATTCTCAAAGACGTGAGAAGTTTCTTTTATAAGAGCAGCATCCGATGAACGTACATCAGCCTTAGATCTCTCTTCCGGTTCATTTTCAAACACATTACTAACCTCCTTTACAAGTGCAGCATCTGAAGATCTAACATCGGCTTTAGATTCTTCTTCCGGTTCGTTCTCAAAGACATGGCTGCCCTCTTTTAGAATCACTGCATCAGATGAACGCACATCCGCTTTTGACTTTCTATCCGGGTCATTTTCAAACACATGTGAAGCCTCCTTTATCAATAGCGCATCTGAGGACCGAATGTCCGCTTTTGATTCTACCTCGGGTTCGTTCTCAAAAACGTGTGAAGTCTCCCTGGATATTGCAGCGTCGGAGGACCTTGCATCGGCCTTTGAGATCTCTTCAGGCTCGTTTTCAAAGACGCAACTGATCTGCTTTGGTACTCTAACATCTACAGCTCTTACGTCCGCCCTTGAAACTTGATCCGGTTCATTTTCGAATACATGTTGATCAACCTTGGTGGTTAAGGCATCCGACGCTCTAACGTCAGCTTTAGAGGTCATTTCTGGTTCATTTTCAAAGGTAGTTTGGAGATCTTTCTGGGTAGGCATCCTCAAATCGCACCTTGCGTCCGTCGAGGAAGGCTCCACAGAGGACTCAAATGAATACTTTTCATGCCTCCGCCTAGCAAACGCCAAAATCTGAGATACCGGCGTCGACTTGAGTGATTCGTCGTTGAATAGGCATCTGTCTCCCATCTTTGCAAATATATTCCGTTTGTTTTAGCCTGCGTGAATAAAGGCGTTCTAAAAATAGCCCATTAAAAGGACATACCAAAGTGTTGTGTGAATATGATCCTAACGAATTCCGTGTGATTTCTGGAATATGTCGAGTAGGTATTGTTTTATACTTCAAATACCAAAATATCCCATTAAACATTCATGTAGCCTACAACTAGTCTCAGATGCAGCAAAGTGCCGGTTAGACTCTGCTGATTCGCGTGTATTTACCTACTGAGCTGAGGCGAAAGCTTCGTTGTATGCGCAGCATAGAAGAAAAATGTGCAACCTGAGAATTAGGATTATTTAGGCAAATCCTTTCTAAAATCCAGAAAACCAGGGCGTAAGGTGTCGTATGCAAAAGTTACGGCGCCTAACCTGAGCTCCATTGTAGGGAGTCAACTGCCTCTTATTTTGGGCCCAGTTAGAATTGAGACTCTAGTTCCTTTACATTATCGCCAACTATTTTCGATTTAAACATGTGCCATCTTTGAGTAAATGAAGATCGCCGAGTGACCATGTACCAGTATAGAGGAGGATCGTCACGTTTTAAACTACTAAAATGTCATATTCTCTCACTCTATAGCCGCCATATTGAGGAAGCTAAATGCAAGAGGGAGGATGAACCATTAGGTGATGACATCGTCGACTTTAGCTCGACTTTTGAACAGGATGAGAGTCCAGAGTCCGTCAAACTGGACGAGTCCACAACTTTTGTGGGAGAATTTGATGACCTTGAGGATCTTCTAAGTGATCGTCTGCTTAGGGCTCTGAAATCTGCGGGGTTCACCCAGACTACCTACATCCAGAATGCCTCGATTCCAAAGATACTTGGAGGCTCTCCTACGCTAATTAGAAGCGCCACTGGCTCCGGAAAGACGCTGGCGTTTCTGATACCAGCTATACAGAGGCTAGTTGCACCGACAAACTCAGAGAAGATCACCCGTAAGGATGGCACCAAGGTATTTTATAGTAACTGTTATCCATATGTTTAGGTTTTAATCATCGTACCTACTCGTGAACTTTCGTTACAAACTGCTACTGTAGCTGAGAATGTCTCCAAGCCATTTCCATGGATAGTCGTATCGTCCATTATTGGTTTGTTTTACCTCATCCTTTCACTGGTATGCAGGAGGAGACAGTAGGAAATCAGAAAAGGCAAGAATTAGAAAGGGAATTACTCTCCTTGTTGGAACTCCAGGTAGAATTTTGGATCATTGCGAACATACTGCTGCCTTTAACGTTTCCAGCCTTGAGTTGTTTGTCTTGGATGAAGCGGATAGGCTGCTAGATATGGGCTTTGAATCAAAAATTAAGAACATTTTTGGCTTCCTCAGAGAATCTAGAAGTCAAACAAGTAAACCGGTTCAAACAGTATTAACATCCGCAACATTGACTGATGGTGTAATGAAGTTGGCAAACTTCTGCTTCATTGGGAAACCAGTAATGATTGGAATGCAGGATGGTTAGTTTATTGCTCCATGAAGTCATAAGATACAGAAATTATGAAATTACCGCCAAACCTTGTCCACGAGTATGTCCTTACGGATTGCAAAAACAAATTTATTTGTCTGGTTGCATTGTTGCTCAAGTATATCGCCAACCAAGAAAAGGTACGTCTATAGGTTTAATCCTTACACCTTTCAGGTGATAATTTTCGTCTCAAACTGCCCGTCTGTAATATACATGAGCCAGCTTTTGAAGCAAATTTCATGGCCAACAAGGAAAGCTCAAGTAAAGCAACAACTGCCAAAGGGAGTGAGGGAACATGAGGATGAAATTTACGAATTTGACGAAGCAAATGTACAAAAGGCTCCAACTCATTCAATCTTCAATATACCCATTTACTCACTTCACGGAAACATGGACCCAAATGACAGGTATATCTTCTATGCTCTTTTACGATCCTTTAGGAATGGTTACACGAGAGACTTTATAAAGTCAAAGTGTGCCATTTTGATTTCTACGGATGTTGCATCAAGGGGTTTGAACTTATCGGAGGTAGACCGCGTAATTCAATACGATCCACCACAGCAGTTGGAGGAATATGTTCATAGATCCGGTAGGACAGCAAGAATTGGGGGAAATGGTAGTGCTCTTTTAATTCTCATGTATCACGAAGCACATTTTGTTGATTCCCTCAGGAAGCTTGGTGTGTCTGTAAAGCAAATTATGGAAGGGTCTGTTTGGTCGTACATTGAACAGACATATTGCCCAAAATCTTTACGCAATTTCAAGGTATATTATCCTCATATGTAAATTGTTTTTAGGGAGACTTTATCGGATTTATGAGAAACAAGTTTGAAGAAATGGTTCAATCTGATTCGGATCTGAAACCATGTGCAGAACGTGCCTTTAGAGCATCTGTACAGTATGTATACGTTTTTAATGTACATTTGTTTTCAGGTCCTACAAGACGTATTCTAGAGATTTGAGGAGGATTTTTGATTTCAAAAAATTACACCTTGGACATTATGCCACGTCATTTTGCATAAGTTCGAAGCCTAGTGAGATTATAAAGCCAAAGCCACGGTCGAGTGTCAAAAGACCAGCCAAGGACAAACAAAATATCGCAAATAAAAGTGCTCGCATATCTCTGACATTTGAGTCAAACGCAGCAGCCCTACAGGCAGTTGAATTCCTCAAGAAGAGGGACGTTGTAATGTAGTATTATGGATATTCTTTTATTAGAGCTAGCCATCGATCATAGGACCATCCACTGATGACGGACTGTGCATTTTCTCCTCTTTTACCCTTATCTTGGGAAGCCTATATCTTGTTACATTATCTCTTTGGGCATACCTGTAACATGATCTGTTTGTCCGGTCCTTCAAAGAGTTCAATATCTCCGCTAGTTGCGAGAAATGTGAGTGAGTAGAGGTTATAGCAAGTGTTGTTGAAGCCATTTACTGGGTCTCTGTCTAGGATAAAGTCCCAGAACCTGACTGGACCATTTAACGTTGATTCCCGCAATGAAGTTTGGATTTCTTCCACGTGTCTCTTCGTTTCCAAATTTTCGTCATATTCGACCATTGTACTCAGCTCCTTCTTGGAGGCGGTTTCAACCACCGTGGTGGTTCTCTTCCTCTTTGTCTGCGATAGAGTCTCATTTGAGATGAGCCCGTTTAGGGGCAGCGTATCCCAGGAGAGAGACGAGAATGACAAGACCTTGGAGGGGAAATACTTTGAGATGCCCACAAAGTCTACGCAATTTGTGATGTCGTTGAGTTGACTGGATCGTAATTCGAGTGTGTTTTGATCCTGCGATGATGAAAGGGCATTTTGCTTCACCGATTTGCCAAATTTTGTGACTAGCACTGCGATAATCTGGTCAAGAAGCTCAAGAATTGTACTTTCGTTGAGTTTTGATGCCTTGTGTTTGATGATGGACGAGAGCTTCACTCCGTGCTCGCAGGCCTTTGTGATTCCTGTCTGTGTAGACACATTACTGATAATATAGGCGTCTTTATCTAGAGCTTCGTTTAGCTGGTCATTATTGACAAAGGAAGAGAGATTTCCATGCGAGAGGTTGTCTATGATGGCTTCAATTTCCTGAAAGGTGAGATTATCGAAAATTTCATCCATATTGAAAGTATATAATGTGCAAAAGGTTAGGATACGACACTACATTATGCCATTGGTTAGACGTTGGAAGTTATCATATTGTACGGCTCTAAAGTTGTTGATGGACGCATAGATCATTTCGTTGATCTTCCTCCTGCATGTTTCTTCCGATAGGTTCAGCATAAATCTGTCCTTGAGGGCTTCTATGGTGTACATTGTCCCAGCAACAAAACATGGCATCTTACTAGCCGACGTCATCATCTCAACCAGCAAGACAATCTGGTCAACGTGCTTCCTCGCCTCCAACAGTCCGTTTATAACGAGTGTCCTAAAGTAGGCAAAGTTATCTGATGACTCCCCGCCAATAACGTCCATGTATTCGTTTGTGAGTTTGAATGAAGTCGCCTCAAAGTTGATGTTACCTGGTGAATTAGTCAGACAGTAACCGTAGTCAATGTGGATGGCGTGTCCCTTGGAGTCCAACATGATGTTTCCATTGTGCTTGTCCTTGACATGTAACAGGTAGGAAACCAGAGAGTAGGCCGCATGGCTCTCTATAAAGTTCTTCCTGGCTTCGTAAATGTTGTCTGCGAATAGTTTCTCAAACACCGTAGCTATCGACTCTGCGTTAAACCTTCTCTTGATTACATCGACGGAGCAGGTGTCGTGCACAAACTCCATGATGCCAGAGCTAGAACCTGTTACCAGAATGTCAATGGGACGCAGCCAAAGTGGCAGTTTTGCCTTCCTGAAAATCTTGGAAAAGAGTCTCAAAATCTGGTGGCCCATGTTCTCCTGGCGTAAATCATCGCCACCCTTGATAACAAAGGCACACAACTGCCAACTCTTTAGGTGTCCATACGGAGATGCCTTGCGAATACGCTCCCTCTTCGTCTCAAAAGTCTCTGGCCATATGACTGCCCTGGTCTCCTCAGGAGTAAGGTCCTTGAGACCACGGTGTTTGGAGCTTGTAGAGTGGGTTCTAGCGTTGAGCATGGTCTTGTTGGTCGTAAAGCTCTGAGTGCATGAGGAACTTCTTCTCAACTCTCCGTCACTTCCATCATCTTTATCGTCCTCATCCTCATTGCCGCCTCCATTACTTGCAATTTCTGATTGCGCACTTTCTTCGTCTCTGGCCAGCACAGCGTCATCGTAGGCTGTCATCTTCTCCGGAGGCAGCATGCCCAGGGCATAGCGGATGCACTCCAGAGGGTCCTTAATTGTTGCGATATGTGTTGGAGTAAGTATTTCATAGTTTAGCAAGTCTTGTACAATGGAGTTAAAGACGTAAAAGTTCTTTGCAGTCAAGCCTTTATCCATCTCCTTGGCAGCCTCCACGTCTTCATCCAAGTTGGCAAATTCAATGTAAAAGACAAAAGGAGCTCTCTTTCTGGAGAAGAAAACCTTGATTTCATTTTCGACTATGCGAAGCATCTGGAACGCCGTCTTGTCATTCAGGTGACTTATGGACTTTAGCGGGATAGAGAGTCCAGTGTAGGAAAAGCTCTCTTCATAGGCTGCAACAGTACATCTACGCAGTAACATCCATTCATTCAAAGCACTGGCAAAGACCCTCAAAAGGGGTTCTCTGGCATCTCTCTTCGGCTCGGTTGTAAGCAACATTGACACCTCCATACTCAGACTCACAAAGTTGTTGAGCAGGTTAAAGTAGTTGAGACGTCTTTGCTTCATCATCAGCCGTTGCAACTCCAGGAACACATCATCATTGCAGTCAAAGAGAGGATGTGTTTCCAGATTCAGGGGATTACCAAGTCTAGTGTGCACACCCTTCAGTTTAACCTTGGAGTTCGGACAAGATAGAGTGAATGTGTTGTGAACCAGAGAATTTGGCATTTGAGGAACCAGTAGTGAGTTCACATCGGTGTATACGTCTCTGTTCAACGACTTGATAAAGAGTCTTCTGTCCAGTAGATTAGGGGACGCTAACCTTTCAGCATCAGTCTGAGTTCTCACAAAGTTTGACGGTGTTATCAGTTTACAGTTGACCACTGCCATCTCTGTCTCCTGAGTGATCTTTTGGGATAACCGGTCATGTTCTGTACAGACTGTGAAGGCTGAATGGAAACTTACTCGACATTTGATCGTCCAATACAGCCTGGTAAAACCATGATAGCTGCAGAGCAAAGTGCATAGATCCTGAAGCTCTATCGAGCAGGAATCTGTGTAACGAGGACTTTCCGTACTTTGTTATTGCAAGTTGGCTATACAAACTTGTGATTATGCAAGTAAACAAACCATAGTTGGGGCAAATAAAACGATATTTCATCGTTGTTACGCTTAGTGTATAGCATGTTTACGAGATACTCGTGAACACCCGGCTCCTTTTTATGATACAAGTGATACATGTGCATATGCGCATCAAAATAGTCATTTTGGTATAGTTCTAACAAACTTCCGTGATCAACAACCACATCTGTTACATCAATTGGATTCTCACTAGTTCCAACAGGCACTTTTCCCTTTTTCTTGGATCTTGTACTCCCTCCTCCGCTAGATACGCTGGACTGAGAAGACAGGGAATGCTCCAGCTTTGGCGTGGTTTCAACAGCCTCTTCGTTTTCATCTACCGCATTGACAGTACCTAGCCTATGAGGTGTACCATCTTCAGAGAGGTTAGATGTGTGATCCAAATTCTGACCATCTGTGTCGTATGAGAGTTCACCCTTTTCTAACTGATTATCTACAGACTCATTATCGATTGTAAAGCGATTTGTTTCGGAGGTTCCATTTTCAAATGACGAATATTGTGAATTATCTACAGATCGGTCGGATATTACGTCATCCTGCGATTCATGATCAACATTCGAATCTTCAACGATTTCTGTATTCGACAATTCGTGTGAGTCGGACTTATCCGCGTTAATATCGCCTTGCAACTCGGGGCTTGAAGGAGTTTCATCTTCTAGTTTAACGCTCGGGGGATTAGAGTCTGACATTTAAAACAAACAAAACGTTAAAACAAAATCAGATATTATGATGGCATATTGAACAAAAAACTGAGACTAAGGCGGACAAGTAAAACAGGCAGGGCGAGTGTGTATTGATCGAGTGCCCTCAGAATTATCTTTTTGTAGTCTTTCCAGAAATACTGGAATTATATTTGTATCTTTGTTCCATTGAACCAAATTTGAACCCTAAAGTCCCTAGTTTGTGCTGACCACTTTACCATGGTCTCTATCCCGGGCTACTTTGTGTATTCACCAATTCAGACTCCTCTTCCTATATTTCTCACGTATTCAAGCGTCAATATCCGCTTTAGGCCCTTGTTATCCGTCAGATGTTTCTAGGCCATTCATTTGTTCTCCATGGAATTTTCCGCGCGGAAAATTCTCATTGCTCCTGGCAAAGTTCGTCCAGAGTCATATACTAAAAATGAGTGCGAATAGCGTTTACACCAATGACCACGTGTCCATGGCGAATGCACACAGGGAGTACTTTACCCATGGGTCTAACAAGAGGATGAACCCATTCTCCAGGCCAGAGTCTAGTTATGCTACAGATTTGGGCTATTTGGGCATAATAGGAGGCTATCCGGAGTCCAAAAGTCCATTTGCTAGAGGAGCATGCATGTTTGGTGTGGAGCCTCCATACAAGCAAATTTGCCGGAAAGACGATGAGAGGTGAGTTATTATGGCCCTAGCGCCTAGACACTCCAAAGGAGAACATATTACACAGTGGATGATGTTAATTTAGGGGTCCTGACGCAAATAGTCCAGCTGAAGAGGGACGAAACTCCAAGTTTACGGAGCCTCTACAAAGTGATTGCTACGGAAAGTATGGGAATCAGTTAAACATGATAAGTACAGCATATAGACAGTTGGGATATGCAGACCATGTATGAACCAAGTAACGAGACAAAAATTTACAGATAATGGATAAGGTTTGCATCTTGTTCAATAAGCTGGAGACAACAACAGCTTTATACGAAAGGATTGTAGGAAGTAAAAGTGTGCATAGATCTCATTCTAAAGAATCGAATCCTTTGTCCTAATTATAGGGTAAGGTATGACATCCCTGATATTCTGGATACCGGTCATCAACATGACTAGACGATCAAATCCTATTCCGAATCCACCATGCGGTATATTTCCAAATTGACGCAGTTGTATATATCTATAGACAGTGGAGGAAGCGAGTGCATACCAAACCTGTTGTATTCTTTCCCAGAAATGTTCGACTTTTCCATTTTCCTAAGAATATTTTAAAGTGAAAGCTTATGCATACCTTATTAGTACATCGTATGTATCTTCCCTTATAGAACCTCCTGCCAGTTCGTTTGCTATTGGTGCAAGAATATCAAAATTTTGGACGGTTCCATCCGCAGAAGACCTAGTTACAAGTTTAGTGTTGATATGGCAAACGTACTTCATATAAAATGGTTTTATTTCTTCTGGATAATTTATTATGGCAACAATACCATTGAAATGCTTGATTATTGCTCTTTCATGGGCTGCAGATAAGTTTTCTCCCCAGGAGATTTTAGAATGTTCGGAAGTTGAATCCTCATCAACCATCTGAATATTTTTGCAGATTTTATAGAAAGTGTACCTTGTTGAGTAGTTTTACAGCTTCTGTATATTCAAGTATCTCTATGTTTGAAGACACCTAAAAAGTATAAAGTTAGCATGTGAAGTACAAACCATCTTGACGAGAGAATTTCTATAGCCATTGCCATGGGTTTCATCCAAATGATTGACATCATCTGCACATTTTGAAAGTATCCATTCTGAGCATTTTTGAATATACTCTTGGATAAAATGTATAATTCCCTCCAGAGTTATATCAATTGCCTCTGCTTCAAGCATCCAAAACTCAGACAAATGCCTAGGTGTATCAGATCGGTCCGCTCTGAACGCTGGACCAAACTTCCATACATTTCCAAGCGAACAACAAAGAGACTCGAGTTCCAGTTGACCGGAAACACTCAAATATGTCGGATCATCCTATGGAAGTGTAATGGTGATACTATTCAAACCTTTATTTCTTGGCTTTTCTTTGCCTCATCTTCATCATCAGCCACGAATGATACCTATATAAACGTATAAATGATGGTAAATCAAACCTTGAATAGTTCTCCGAGTCCTTCTGAATCCATATTCGTCAACAAGGGTGTAGTTGTGCATATGTACTCCTTCTCCTGAGAACAAATTAGGCGTAAAATAAAGACAAACCTTGAAGAATTTATGTGTGAATTCAATCATTTCTCCACGTATTCTAAAGATTGCAGCAATTGTTTTGTTTCTTGACCTTAAATGAGGGTAATGTCGCAAATGTTCAAAGTAGTAATTTACGGATGGCATAACTGGATTCAAAGTATCAGTGGGACCATTTTGGTATATAGCAGTTTTATGCCCAGAAGATACATCATCGACGTATATATCAACATCAGACGAGGATTTGTCCGAGGGCTTACCTCGCCTCCAGTCAAGAGTTCCGACTACAGAGATTGCATCCCCCTTTTCTAGCGACAAAACGGAGTTAAATTCAGGAATCTTGGTATTCACTACAGCTTGGATGTCTTTAGATGATGATCCATCGTTTATATCAATGAAAAGGATCTCACCACCTTTTACTTTCCTCAAACTCTGGATCCATCCAGTGACTTTAACTAGGCAAGGGACCTTTATAACGCCAGAGGATTGAGTTTCCTCCTGATTTACAGTGTTATTTTGACAATTTAATCCATCTTGCAGTCTATTGTGAGTAAAACTGCTGAGAAGCGATGCGATAGAGACTCTTCCTGTAGACAATTGTATGTATATGGGCATTCCGCAAACCTTCAAGGTCTAATTGTTTATTTTCTTGGATAATCTGTAAATCTGAAGAATCATTTGATGCGATATATGATATGTGTTTGTTAAAAGGTGATCTTCCTGAGTGTATGGATGATATACTCCCACCTTCCTTGCATCCTGGTATAAAAGAGTATATGCTTCTGTGGAATCTTGATGAATATAATGCTTCTCCAGTGTATAACGAGAGAGCTGCGACAATCGACAGAGGAACAGAACTAAAAATAGACAATTGATCACACAGGCCCTGAACCGATAAAAGGATTACTAGAATCACAGAAACTCTGTTACTCTTGATCATGCCATGCATAATATGAACAAATGAATGTGTAAACAAGTAAATTACACCCTACAGGGTTGCTAGAGTGTCCATGTTAGGATGATCGACATTGTACAGACAGAAAATAGGATCATATTGATGAAAGTATCTGAAAACTTGTCCTTTACAACAGATCTGATGAAGAATATTGATGCACCTGATCCTATCAGTGACCCAGAAACGGTTGGAATTACCATCTTGTACGTGTATTTAATGGTAGTTTTGAACTTTAGTGTTGATGAAACAGCCATGACTAACGTTAAAAGATTCGAAGTAGCAGCTACAGAGAGTGGAGGTAATAGTAAAAATTGCAACAGTGGGATTAAGAATATCCCGGCACCTATGCCAATAGTACCAGAGAGTAACCCGCAAAGTACCGCTACCATAATTTTTACTATAATACGCACAATTGCATTTGAGAAAAACTTGCGGATTTGCTGAGAGCACGCTCCAACGGTCTGTTGTACATATTTGACCTCCATTGATTTTCTGATCTTTGCAGAGTAAAATAGACCAACTAATATACATACAACCCTTAAAATGGCGGCAAAATACTTGCATGGGACATTTAAACTGAGGTAATAAACAACCAGCATACCAACTATAATAAAGCATCCTACAATCCTTTGCACGTCTCCATGTATCTCAGAAATATCATACGCTGCAATCGTAGCAACTGATGGCTCCTCTTGCTCTTCAATTATGTTCTCTTGACTTGGAGACTGTGATGGGCATTTCTCGTCTGGTTCAGTTTCCGGAGCCTTTTTCTCCATGTACCTCCTTACCAGTTTACAAACACTGATAGTGGCTGTGATAGAGACGAATGTTGTCAGAAGAATCTTAAGATACTTTTTTGCCATGAAATGTATTGTGACACCAAAGAATGATCCGATAATACACCACGGTATTATGGATATCGCGAGCAAAATGTGTATCCTTGGAGGCGTCTGTCCAGCCTCAGAAGCGTCATTTTTGGCGAAAATGTCATGGAATAGATGATATAAAAGGCCAAGGCTGGAAGAGATAAGCACCGAAAGTTTTGAGAGGTACACCCCGTATGCGATGTCATTGAATATGTACCCTAAAATTGGCACATATAGAATACCTCCGCCGACACCTATGGTGATACAGACGGAGGATATCACAGAAACTGTGATGAAGGTGTACAAGTCGTTTATATCGAGCTCCATCTAAACAACGAAATGTGTACTAAATTTCACCAAGAATCTACGCTTTTTAGCGCCTACACTGAATGTTTTTCCTTAAAATAAACATATGACTGCATAAAATTGGCAATGAAACAGAAACGTAAAAATATATACAATAAAAATACTTTCACGGGGAGAATACACGCACAGCGTGACTTTTTGTACAAAAGAAACAACTAAAAACACATTTCCAGCGGTAATTATTGAAATGGCAAGTCCTGCTCGTGCCCTAAAAGACTCGATCATCGGGTACGAGGTTGTACGAGTAGAGGAGTGTTACCCTGTGAACAGTTGTGGCTTTTTACATGAGCTTACCTCTTTGCCAGAGAGGCTCCGATCTTCCTCCTAGTTTTGCTATTCAAACTGATATTCTTCATGGTAGTCAGACATTTGTCATGAGAATTGATCACGGACTTTATGATCTCGGAAGGTCCGTTGTACCTAAAAATGGAGTCTATGTGTCCATAAAACGTACACGTTGGCTATAGATTTGGCTGTGTCCTTTCCGACTTCAGGTATTTGTAGTAATTGAGTCAACCACCTGTGCATGTCTATGTCGAAAGATGAGCATCTTACGTCTTTTTCATCGGTGGAAGCTCCTCCTTTAGAGATTCATGCGGCTTTGATTTGAAGTTTAGAGCACTTTTTCTGGATAGACAGAGCTCTATCGACGAACAGGAGCTCATGATAAAGCGTGCAAGGTCAATAGCATCGTCGGTCTCCACAGTATCAACATCATAATGAATTAACAAATGACACGTTAACTCATTTAGCATTGAGGTGTGTAGTAAATGGCTATCCTTGACCTTTATTTCACCGTTTTTGTTACGTAGCATATTGCCATGAAGTGCATAGTCTCTCAGACCATGCATGATCAGTATGCATTTTAGATTCGCCTGGAAAGCTTTAAACGGCTCTATTATTGAAATAATGTGACTCTGAAGATCCTTCAATTCGATCCTGTTCAAGTCTTCCTTTGAGACAATAACAAGTAGTGTGGACGCTTTAAAGCATTTTTCATCAGTAAACGACTCGTCATCAGATGTATCTGAGACGTAACTGCATGTCTACAAGTTTATGAGTTTACTATACAAACTCTCACCGGGCTAGACACAGAAAGACAAGGTGATTGGTCGCTAATATCGATTGTTTTAGGTTCTCCCGGGATGTTGAATGTTACTACAGAATATGTAACGAGCTTTCATAGACTTACCCTTTGATTTCCTCATCATCGCCTTGTCCAAATGTGTCTGATAGTTATAGTTTGTTCCCAGCAGGCAGACGTTATCGGAGTGAGCTACAAGGGCAAATAGGTCGTCAGAGAGGAATTCATCTCTGTTATCTCTGTAAACTTCCACATTAGTCTCCATAGAGCCCTTGTGTGACTGTAGCTCTGGGATTATTTCGTCAAACATCTTGAACGACCTTGAGGGCCATATCCCGATCCTTAGCCTCTTGGAGGAGTACTCATCGTCATCTACATTAACACTGATCCTCATGGCGGCAGTGTGTCTTTTATCACTGACTTTTCCGAGAGAAGATAATGAAATCACCAGGGCATACTTGAGGCCAATGTAGCGATAATTTACGTGAAATTACGGCATAAATTGAAGTTAATAAACTAAAGAGAGCCGATTGTGTGAATAAAATGCAAATGTGCGGTGAAATTCCCTCTGGAAATCGACTGAAAGAATCGCCGATGTTGTGCAAAAGTCAGGAGGATTCTCAAGGCCAAATCACTCTATTTTCTCATTATCTTGCCTTTATTGATAAATTCAACAGCTTTTATATCGCAAATTTCCTCGTACGTTGCTTATGGAGGCTTGTATTTCGTGGAATTCCCTTAGTCACAAAATTTGCCATTTATGAGAACATTTTGGTCTTAAAACTCGATTCTAGACAATGAGTAGCAAAGAGGAAGAATATGAATCTTCTAGTGAAGATGAGTATGGTAAGTTATCGTCTGTATAGCCTCAATTCTCTGTTTAGGACCAGCGCCAGCGCCTGTAGTCAAGAGGAAAAAGACCGGTAGGTATACAGACTGTTTCTTTATCCCTTGTACAGTTGAATTCAATGATGATCTCTATTTGAGGCATTTACCGTGCGCCAATTTCTATGAAAAGAGCTATACGCATAAGACATTTATCAAACATGGTTAGTTTTAGAGCTTAATTTAGAGTTTCCAGTCATTGCAAGCCCATCTACTCGTTATATTGCCACTGGAAGTGATGATGGGTCTATAAAATTTTGGTATTATGACAAGGATGGTGTACAATTTGTCAAACATTTGAGCGCCCATACAAGTTTGTTTTATATATAAGATAAAAATTTGCACAGGCTCAATAATACAGATGCGTTCATCTGCTGATGGATTCCATCTGGGATGTATATCATATGATAAAACTTATAAACACATTGATTTCTCATCATTTGATTTGATCAATATCATCAACCTCGGTTTTGTACCTCTCTCGCTCGAATTCGCCACTCCTCATGGAGCTCCTCATCCAATTGTCTTAATGTTTGTTTTCTGAAAAATCTATGTTGATGTTATAGAGCGGAGAATGGCACTCAAAAGATACATGTATTCAAACCGACCCTGGAATCGACAGCGATTAAGACTGTTGAAATAACTACAATGAGTCCGCACATAATGTTATACAATAGCGTTACTGGAGTTTGTCTTTCTGCAAATTCTTCTGGAGACGTTGATATTTTCGATGCGGAAACATTCAAATTTCCCAAAAAAGCAGATTTTGGAATATCGATGAAAAGTGATACAGATTTGTATGAATTCAGAAAGTGTAGCACATATGTTGTCTCAATGTCTCTTTCTCCCAATGCGCAGTTTCTGGCTACATACTGTCATGACGGAATGATTAGGATATTTAGATGCTCTACTATGAAACTATACAGGGTCTATGATGAAACTGTTTCAATGTATTCTGCTGCCCAGACAGATTCTAAACTCTCTGTACTTCATTTTGACCCGGTAGACTTCCCAAAGAGAAGAGCATGTGAAGGTGAAATTGCCAAATCTGGCAAGGACGAGATTGAATATACAAATGTACTCTTTGATGCTTCGTCCAACTACTTGATTTATCCATCAATGCTTGGAATTAAAGTGGTAAATTTGGTTACTAACAAGGTTTGTTGACTGAGCTCTCATACATGATTCCAGCTCGTGCGGGTCATTGGGAAATCGGAGGCATCGTTGAGATACATGAAAATTGCATGTTTGCAAGGCATCTTTAACAAAGTGTTCAAGATATCAAAGTCAAATGAACAGTTGTTGCCACCGGTTTTAATTTCTACTGCATTCCAAAAATCTAGGTTTGTAGCCCGTTTGATTTCTCATTATTTTCAGGATATACATTTTCACAACACGTGATCCAGATGACGAAGAAATGGAAAAAAGAGACGTATATAATGACAAAATTACTCAGGACCAGGAAATTCAACAAATTGGTAAGAAAACTTGTGCATTAAATGGAGCATGCAGACAAAGGCGGTAAATTGGCGCGGGAAGCCACAATCCACACGAGCGTAGGCGATATCCACGTGAAGCTTTTCCTTGATGAATGCAAAAGGACTGTAGAAAACTTCACTGTACATGCGCTAAACGGATACTACAATGGGTGCATATTTCACAGGGTGATTAAGAATTTTATGATCCAGGGAGGTGACCCTAACGGAGACGGAACGGGAGGTATCTTATAAAAGTGAATAATCGTATAAATTCAGGAGAATCGATATGGGGAACTGAGTTTGAGGATGAGATTCACCCATCCCTAAAGCATGACAGAGCCTTTACTCTTTCCATGGCCAACGCTGGTCCAAACACCAACGGATCCCAATTCTTCATCACAACTGTTCCATGCCCATGGTTAGATGGTAAACACACTGTATTTGGACGCGTGACAAGTGGTATGGAGACCGTCCAACTCATTGAGAGGGTGAGCGCCTTAGTGTCAAATAAAGCATGTATGCAGGTTCCAACCAACAGTGACGATAAACCACTTGATGACATTCGAATTTTAAACATTAAGGCAATTCTATAAACTTCTAATTCGTTTAAATCATTTTTCCTATCTCCTCGTTCATGATGCTGTCAGCAGCAAGTGAAGATTAAAATTTTCATCTCGAATTCTCCTGTGAGGATCTGGAAGACACTGTTGACACATTAATTGAATAATTTATTGATTAATTTAATTTTTACAACGTACGTGAAATGGTACCACAGACAGGGCATGCTGATATTCTTTAATTCTTCCGACTAATCTGGAGCAAAGGTTACAATCCAGAGCGTGTCTATTGGCATTTTAGCGTCTTAATTTTTGTTCTACTGTGTTTTGTAATTTTGCATTTAAGTTGGAAGATAACGCCCTGGCAAGCAAGTGATACGAGATGCCGATCCTAAGCGAAGAAGACTTGGAACGGTTCAGAACAAAAGTATGCACTCTGGCATCTTCCATGAAGTGTGATTTTGGTGTGGAGCGATGCAATTACTCTCACAACATTTACTGGGCAAGAAGATGCCCCTTTTACCTCAGAGATTCTTCAATACTTCGATACGTACCAGCATGCTGTCCAGATGTCGAATTAGGAGAAGGAACTACCGTATTGAGAAACTCATGTCCAAGAGGAAACAACTGTTCATTTGCACATTCCCTTGAGGAAGTGTACTATCATCCTCTGGTTTACAAAACTGAAGTGTGCAAAGACTATAGACTAGGCAAATGCAAAACGTACTATTGCCACCTGGTACATGGACTGGCTGAAATTAGGATACCAAAGCAGTATGTAATACCAAAAAAGGGAAACTTGAACATACCATCATATCCAAATGTTACAATGGTCGATAATATTCGGTCATTCCATAGTGAAACTGGAAATTTTCATCAAAGAGACAAACTTGGGAAAGCGGAACGAAACACTTCCAAAAATGAAAAGGGTAGGTACCTCGGTCATGTAACATTAAATACACAGATCTATTTGCAGGATTGACTGACATGAAAATATCGTGGCTTTCCACAGAATGGAGGACTGACAAAATGGACTATGGTGTTGACGGATTCTATCTGCCAAACAAAAGTCAATTTGCGGATGGTCTAACCAACCTTTCGGACAGTTCAAGATTTATCACAGATAGGGGATACGGTAGCAACCAAATTAGATCATTGTCCCTCCCTGAATATAAACATGACGCAAATTTTGATTACATTGGTGATTGGCCAAGAATGGGTTTAATTCATGAAAGCAAGAGCTACGCTGGTAAGTTGCTTTCATGTTTATTAACACACAAAAGAGTGCTGTTTTAAAAGATAAAATATAAATAATACAATAAAATTACATCCCTATAGACACAGAGATAAAGCCAGATGAGGACGGTGCCGATACGTATGGTTTTATGGATACGAGCGAACTTGGTATATCTAACAATTCGAATTCGCATTTTTCTGGAATGAAACAAACAAATGAATCTCAAGATACAGGTAAATATCATAAAAATCCCAGATCAACACGCAGATACCATTGTTATGCGAAACATGAATACATGGACTGTAGACCAAAATTCTATGGTATCCGCCGAAACAAATTGTGGGAATGAAAATGAAGCAACATTAACATTGAATTTTAACGAAAGATACGAATCAGAGATGATCAAAAAGTTCAAATCCGGAGATGGTGAAACTAGCCTGGACGGAATGTATAGTGCAGTTTCCAATCAATGTGAAATAATAAAGGAGATATGCAAAGACTCTGGAAACAATAAAAAAACTTGGACTTTGGTGGTGAGAGAAACCGAGGTTTTGTGGAAGCTAGTTATGGAAGTGAACAGTTTTTTGTATGGTAAGGCAGCTGGTCGGGAAGTAGAAACATCCTTTTCAAAAAATAGCCAGTTTCAATCTGATAAAATCGGTAAGTTTGAAAAAAATATCCAAAAATACAGGGGAATCTGGATTAGATATATCGTGGAACCACTGGAGCGCACTCTATAGCGAATTGTTGGAAAATATTGAAGATGAAAAGGTATTAACCAGCAGCAAAGTACTTGTTGAAAGTGATCAACCTTTACCCAAAAACGATTCAAACGAGAAAATGAAAAAATAACTCCGAAATCAAAATTTATTTTTACTTGCTCCAATTCATGTGTCGACTTATCTGCAGCTTTTTTACATTTCCACGTTCAGCGTCACTTGTATCCATAAATCAGGCCAACAATCTCCCTGTAGCACCTGCACCCTTAACCTACCCTGTACCTTGCTCAAATAACCTCCACAAAATCAAAAGGCTAGTGCATGCATAGAGCCGGCCACGCCTACCCGGTGGGCTGACATCCACAGGAGACCGACAACTTGCAAATAGCTACCACAAAGAGTTTAGCAGAAGATTTAAAAGTCGTCAGACACTGACGTATTCCTGCATTTTGATGCTTTCATGATACAAGGTCATGGAAGTCCCGGTCTATACTATAGACGGCATCGTTTGGACTTCAACAATTTAGTCAGGAATGTTTAAAGACACGTTATCCTGTTTACTGCATGAGTTCTGGCTTGTGTCCGGCTTGAGCGGCAGCCTTCTCTCCAGCCAATCTCAAGTGACGGAAGAAGAAGTGAGCGGCAACAGCTGGATATGGCTTCTGGAGAGCCTCAACAGCGCCAGCCTTATGGAGAGCAGTCAATACAGCTTCAAGGAAGAGCTTGAAGTTGTCTGTATTGCTAGCATCATACTCTTTCTTAAGAGTACCAGCCACTGGGTCAAGCTCGAGGTAGTGATGAGCCAAACCTCCTACAGCAGTTAACTCAGAGACGACAGCGAAAGCAGCCTCCTTGCACTTGGAAAGAACAAGAAGTTCGTTGAGTTCGTGGCCTTCCTTCTGAGCTTTCCAGAGTTCATGAGTACCACAGAGAACCTTTTGGACTTCCTTGCCAACCAATGGCTTGAACCATCCAAGCTTCAAACTATGACGACCTTCTACAACAGTGAACAAACCAAGATCATTATGACCAGTTTCCTTGAGAGTCCTCAAGTCAAGTTCAGCGGCAAAGGCTGAGGCCACAAAGGCAAAGAGGGAAGCGAATACGAGTTTAGCAGAAAGCATCTTGTAATGTGTATATAAAGTGATAGAGGGTTGCATTCAAGAATCTTCCTATGGGGAGTTAAACCTTCACAATGGGGAATAACACATTCTTCTCCCTTCCAGCTTTCATTACACAGTGAATCTCATGCCTTTAATTTTCCCCAAGGTAGCTGGAACCTCCCATGATCCTCCAGCATCCAAGTACTTGCCCGGTGATCACCTAGTCTTCTTTCTACACATCTTCCTGGTCCCCCATATTCCACAATAGAGCCCTGCATGAGTGTTCCTGTGGCCATGGTAACCTCAGTACATGCTTCTACCCACCAACATGGGCTCATTCATTGCATGAGCCTTTTGGTGGTACGCCCTAGCGCCAGGATAGTGCCCAGTGCATTCCTTTGCCATCCCTACACATAGACAAAATGTGTATGCATCGTGTATAGTCACAAAGAGAATCTTCTACGATTTATGGCTAGTGAATACCAAGGGATAATCTACTCTACACATTCTTGTTTCCGATTGATTTAACAAATGATTCAATTTCCTTCCTAAGTTCTACCTGTTCCACCAAATCTTCTCTAGATAGAGGTGCACGTGTGAATGGATCCGTAGCTTCAGACATGAGATGCCTCTCTATATTCTTTCTGTCCATGATCTTTCCACTGGTTGGTAGCAGGACTGGATCTTCCATGATATCCATCATTATTGGATCTAGATAATGTTCTGGAATTTCCTCATTTGTTGCTTCATCGTACATCATGCTGGTCTTCTTGGCATACTCCAAAAGTTTGTTCGATAGTGCATTGAATGACTTTATTGCCTTGTAGTTTAAAAACATCTCCCTTGTTGAGAACCTTATGCATCTATTAAACACTTCTGGTCGATAGTAACGTTCGTTTTGTACAATTGCCTTTATGAATGGACTCTTGTCCTCATTATTAAATTCGTATAGAGAGATATAACACTGCATTATCTTTGATAGCCACTCCTTTGGTTTAAACCCGTACTCATCCATATTTCTGACCTTTAGCTGAAGGCATTTTTGGCCGGCCAGACTTTCCAAACAACAACCAAGGCAAGTTGAGACTTGGGGCAGTAGCACTGAACTGTTTGTAATTTCCCCAGGGAATTCGTTACACAAAATGTGCAATAATGAGCATATTTCATATCCATATTCCACAAAAGTCCTTGTTCTTCCTTTAAGCTCGCTCCCACTCATTGATTTCAATTGGTTCGCATCTATTGATCCATCTTGTGTATAATGATCATTTTGGTTATCATCCTCTTCTCGTTCTTCCTGCTCTGGTGCGTCATCCAGAGATATTCCTGCCACCTCTCTCCTCTTTATTTCAGTTAGATATGATACAACTTCCTCTATCAAGAACGTTGTGTCATTTAACAAAAGATGTAAAAATTGCACAAAGAGCTCTCTTTTGGATATTATACAAGTTACAAAGCTTTTCTTATAGGAAGAAATCGTGAAGAATTGACTAAGGCTTTGAATAATGTTCAATCTGGATGATATCCTTGTATTATAACTTGCCTTTTGAGATGCTATAAACGTTCTACAGAGAGCATCCATTAAATGTGCTTTGGAAACGGGCAGTGTCTCAAACTGATGCATAGGTTCCTTTGAATATTTTGAAAGGAATAAAATTGTAGAACACGCCAAATCACACTTTATGTGAATGTTTTTTACCATATTGTTTGAACATTTCATGAGAAATACACATGTAGCGACAACAAGCTCAAAGTCCATACCGTCTAGTGCATTTCCATCTGGAGGTTTGATATAGGCATCATACTGTTTCAATAATGTGATATTTTTAATCAAATCTAGTATACATTCTATGAAATCCACGGGAAGTACAGTGAATTGTGGAGGCTGTTCTTCATCGCACGAGTCACCAGAGACACTCTCACAATACTTTTCAACTAGTACACTGTACCGCATTTTAGAGGCATTAAACGCATCTCTGTATTCTGTATTTACGGAACCATCAGCCTTATAAAATAAAGCACATCTCAGAAAGACCCGCAGAGATAGATTTATAAAATGCCACAACGCTTTTATGAGACAAGGGTGCTGTATCATTGTTCTCCACGCGTAGACATGGGAAATATACTCTGCTAGCTTTTCATCATTTGGACTCAAATTTTGAGTGTTATTTGCATAGTTTAGGGTATGTGTCAGGATTTTTAAATTTTCTTGCAAGGCTGGTAGAAATAACATGATTAATCCTTTTAATGTCAACCAGAAAATTTGCGTTATAAACTTTCCATCATAACACTTGAGGGCATTTGTATCCAGTTTTTTAATTGCCTCCACAACCTGATTTTCATCACCCATGCACGATGGAGTATTTACCAAAAAACTAAGCATGTGGTTAATTTCCTCATCTACAGATTTTAGTTGTTGCACTTTTTCCTCATCCATTTCACTGTCTAGGCTATTGGTTTTTGCCTTTGCCATATTAGATACTTGACAAAAGGCTACATCAATTTCCTCAGCCTTTGGGAACGTTATCCCTTGCGATAAGAGTAGGAGTAACCATGCCAAATTAATGGAGAATCCAAATGTATTGTCTTGAGACAAAGCCATACGCCTGTAATATAGCGGGTCTAGTGTCATTGGACCGCTGTCAATATGTGTCAAGCGCAGTACCTTCCTTCTAGTAGTGTTGAATGAGGCAAACCGTCCAAATAATGATAGAAACTTTGATCTGAGTTTTGCATCAGCCTTTAGTACCAACTTGGCCAGCTGCAAAACATCATTTACTGATCTTTCATAATCCGACCTCTTTGTTGCAATTAACATTTTTACAATATTCAAATCTCTCTTTCCATGAAAGTCAATTCTTTCTGGTTGTAAACCTTCATAAAATGTCTTGTTTAGGCCAATTAGCTTTGATACCTCTAAGCTTTCCTCATTCAGGGATGAAGCATTTAGCAACTGACCGATTATAGACAAAAGTTCTCTCTTTGCTCCACAATCCTTCTGCAATGACGATTCAAGTTCCACTCTTTCAATATCCTCAATGAATAGTTTTACGAGTGGCTTGAAGGAGAGCATGTGGACAAGCGCCTTTATCTCGCCAGAATGAGTTGCCTTTATACCCTTTAGCGACATTCTTAGCCTGAGAGTGTCAAATACGCTTGTAAATTCAGCAGTTGCCACCTCTTCGTCACTATTCCATATATGTTCTACGAGCTTTCCCAGATAACATCCATTTCCTGCAGAGAGCGCAAAATCGATAAATACGTCTGATCTCGCCTTTGGGGTAGAGAGATCCAGATACGCCCTTTTAATCTCATCCTTTTCCAGTATATCTGTGAGGGTAAAATAGTCCGGACAGACAATCAGTAGGGAGCCATTGTAGACCAGCGCGTTCTGTATCGCCTCCAGAAGCTCCGTCAACTCGTTAACAGACATGTGGTTTAGAGAGAGTTTCGATGTGCCCTTCCCCAGAGCTTCCAGAGCGCGCGTGTACGACTCGTTCAGGGTGACCAGAACATTCCGGTTGTGGAGTATACACACGTAAATCATCGCGCGTACCACGTCATCTACATCCTGTAGACTTAAATACTTGACATCATCCTGCTTAAATCCTGTCAATCTTCCGTAAAGATGTCCAATGTACAGCTTCTGTGGAACAGCGTCTTGCGGCCCTTGTAGAGCCCGTTTCTCGCTCCTTTTAATGGTTATGCCAAGTACATTCTGTACTATCCCATGAGATTCCGATAGTTTGTCTGATTTTACGCCTGAAACGTCCATCTTGTTCGTGACGTCTATAAGCTGTCGTTACTCGTCCACAATCAGAGTCGCATTCTGGAATTGTGACTCCAAACACAATGTGTATCATAAAATGCACAGTATGGACGCAGCCAGGGTCAACTCGTTAACCCGGAAGAATATATAAAATGGGTAGGTGTGTATGTCAAATTCTAGTGTTAGACGAATGTCACTTTTACAATACGTCTCTTGATAAAGCTTTCTCTGGGACATTTAGAGGGACAGCCTTAACCTTTTTCTTGGTCTTGGGTTTTCGTCTATACTTTTCGAGGTAAATGTCAATGTAGTACTTCCTCCAGGTTGTTACGTTATCCATGACCTCCAGAAAGGACACCCAGTTGAGGAATATCGTGCGGTCGTTTGTCCACTTCTTGAGGAGAGTAGCTCTGAATTCCCATAGTGCAATTTTGTCTGGGAGTATATTTTCTTCAGCTGAACTGTTGACCTTTCTCTCTAGAGTTGTGAGGGTTGTAAGATCCTCGGATAACTTCTTCGTGTCGGTGTAAATCTTTTCCCAAATCTCCTTTTGCTTGGTATTTAGTTTCTTTTGCAATTTTGGGTTTACATAATGTATTCCCAGCTTGAGTAGGTCTGTGGAGTATCTCGTGTTGATATTGAGTTGAGTCACGACACGCCGCTCAAAGTCCTGAAATTCTATTTCCCACTTGCCGGAACATCGCTCAAAATACTCCAGAATACTACGTGCAGATCTTTGGATGTATTCCGACAGAGAAAAGTAGAGAAATGCAGAAACATGGTTTGCATATTGCAGGCTTGAGAGGTTTTTGCCATTGATTGGTACTGGAGTTTGCATAGTATTACGTATCCACCTGTCGAATGAGGCCGCTTCTAAACCTCCTAGAATAAGTTTAGTCAACTTTGCAATTGTTGCAACGTTTTCTTGTTCCTCCTCCGTAGCTTTATTGATGAGATCGTCTTCAGAGCCTTTAAATGATGGAAATAATGATCTCGCATATTCCACATCCGTTTTGTACGGTTGATTGAAAGTTGTTAGCTGTATTCCATTCACTGTTTTAATTTGTTTGAGGGGAGCTATTAGAGTAATGTCCTCCTTTGTGTTTATTGCAGAAAATATTGATGCGATGATTACTTTAAATAACAATAAAAATATGACAGAGGAGACTAGAGCGGTAATGACTCCATACCTCTTTATGTCCTTGGCTTTGTAGTGATAGGGAAGTCCAGATGGTATTACCTTTATGTGTGAGCATTTTTCCTTGCATGATTTACAGCTAGTACACTTGCAACATTTTTCACAACTGAGGGCTCCTGTTAGCTCAGAGCTGCAAGATTTGTACGGAACCTTTGTTATACCACAATGATATTTTGCACATGTACAACGAACAGTGTCGGTACAACATGGTCCATTAAACATAAGATGGCCAACGCGATCAAATTTGTTTGGAAATGGTTTTTGGCCAATACGAAATTGTGTATTCATTTCTTTATAGGAGATTTTTACTTTTAAATCATAGTGACAACAGGAGGAAACTTGACAAGTTACAAATTGAAAATGTTTTCCGCAGCGTTTCTTTGTACCTTCTTTGTCTGTAAGTCCCAAACAACAGCAGGTTGAATGGGATGACTTACCATTAGAGCATGAAGGTGTATGGGTAGATCCAGAATCTGAACTAGTTCCATTCTGGTTATTTCCCTCGCTACATTTGTCCTTGTCATTTCCTGGACAACAACACAAGAACCTTTTCAATTCGCCACGCGGGGCATATGTTGATAGCTTTAAGTCAAGATCACCTAGCTTCAAGGGTACCGTCGTTAGTTCCCGTTTTGGCCCCTCCTCTTTCTTTTCCTCTTTTTTTTTTTCTTCTTCCTTCTTTTTCTCTTCTTCATCCCCGTGACAGCTACATACGTAGTCTCCTTTGCAATCTCTGAGTGGCCTATTAATCTTTACACATTCCAGTAGAATGGTAAGGTCACAATATGGACAGCATGTTGTTAGGCAGTTTCTCAGTAAATAGTGGTTTCCATTGCAATCATTCGTTGCACCAGTTTCACCATTTTCTCCTTTTTTACACTTGAGTTTTGGACAATTCTGGGAAGTACAAAAGAGACAGTCTGAAAGGTTCCAGTTGAAAAATGAGTTATGATTGCTCCATGTTGTCCATACTATGCACTCTTTCTCTTTACAACACTCTACTTTCTCGCCACAACATTCTTCCTTAATATTACACACGCAAAGACACCTTTTTGTGTTATACTCACAACAGCATTTCAATTCAGTTCCATAATTCTTACACGTTAACTGCAGTTTATTCGTTGTATACTGCAATAGGCAAACGACAAACATCCAGCTTCCGATAAATGATGACATGAACGTGGAGCAGCTCATGAGTAGCTTTGATGTGTAGATATTAAAGAGATATGTGTTCAATCCGATAAAAACAATTGTACGAAATACGAGATGTGTAAGATATGCTAACATTACAAAGTATGGACTTGAGCAGCACTTGAAATTGGGTAACCCAGCAAATGCTCCAATAAGTCCTGCGATAATTTCTATGCGATGAACCCTTTCCAGATTGTATCTAGACCATACTAGTGTTGCCGACGTATTGGTCGGGGAAAAGAAAGATGTTGAAATGACAGATCCTATAAAGACAAAGAGTAGACAAAAGTCTGATCCATTATCAAAGTTTATACTACAAAATTCAGAAAAACTAGCGCATGATGGCATATATGCCTTTAAAACTAAATCACTCTTGGGATCCTCGGATTCTCCATCAACAATCCAGCTTCCTATGCTCTCTGCTGACAAATTATTCGTAACGTTATCATATTCCCAGCTAAACAAGGTCTCTAATCGTGACTTGTAGAACTTGATGGATAGCAGAGCCAGAACTAGTCGTGCAACTAGAAATGACTTGGACGCAGACGATACCGTACCATCAACATTTGGATAGATTAGAGAGTCAGCACAGAGATACGATGTGAAATATATCAGGGCAGATCCTACAATCAAACCACGTAGTCCGGAAGGGGTATAGGAAGCTACATTTAGCGAACACACCAAATTGAGTGCACAACCATACCCCAAAAATGCAAAGAAGCAGTGACAGCCCCCGGTCTTTGCTGGTGGAGAAAAGAGGAATATTAGCATGATAGCATGCAGAACAAAATTCCACCAAATAAGCGTGGAGAGCGTGAATATGATGCTTATTTTAATGAACAATAGCAGCAGCATTGACGAGGCAAAGAAGATGTAGAATGTCATGACAAACTTGGTCTCATTATTGAGGTGATGTGTCGCCAACCTTACCATCTCCGAGCTCAGAAAGGAGGAGGCTCCCCAAAGGAGGTTTATCAGGAAGAACTCCAGATACGGTACTTGGTCTTTTCTAAACTTTGACATTTTTCCTCATCCTTATGGACTATCGGCCCGGATTCCAGTATTTAATGGGCTATTCTCAGCTAACGAGATATTCCGTAGACGTACAAAACCGCAGTTTCCCAGCACAAGTAGCATATTACAGATTATCCTGTTTATATCAAACTATTTCTCCTGAAAAGGTAAATGGGCGCCTAAAACAAACTTGTTGCCATGATATCCAAAATTTGAGCCAACAGAGTACCACCCAACCCTGTAAGAGCCTTTGAATGACTATACTCCTCTAACGTTCGTCCTTCTGTGATCAAGAGGCAGAGAAGCTTCGCGAAATCTGTCAGTAGATCTCCAATCCACCATGCACGCCGGTAAAGGTCCGCAACGACGATAAATCCACCAAGATCTTGATGGAACTCAAAGCTTTTGGTTAAAAATGCGAGCGTAGCACGTTCGGCTACATAAGAGCAAAACTGAGGACCTCACAACGTCGCCTCCGGCCGTAGAGGACCCAATTCCTCCAGCGGGCCCACACTGGGAAACTGCAGACTAAATTTACTTTTAATTTTATAGGATAGCCGCAAACTCAGCTCCAGAATGTCCACGATAGAGAGCAGTGCGTGCTACTTGCCCCTGGCGCTCATCGACAAATGCCTCGGGAGTAAAATTTGGATCATCATGAAGGGCGACAAGGAAATTGCAGGGATTCTGAGGGGATTCGACGACTATATGAACATGGTGAGTTGAGCGTATCTGTAATTGGCCCTCGTGCCTCTTCTTCTTCCGCGTCACACTAATGCCCGCAACAGGTCCTTGAGGAGGTCACAGAGTACTCGTTTACTCCGGAAGGCATCAAGACGACCAAGCTGAGTGACGCCCTGGTGAACGGAAACTACATTGCCATGCTCGTTCCAGGGGGAAAGCCCGAAGAATAGACGTTTATAGGAGCGCCAAGGTACAATAGTTTTGTCCCGCACGCATTTTAGCGGCGGAGATGCTCCAGGCACCCGTACTGCCTGGCTGCATAACTTTTGTTTTTTACTCCATCTACAAGGGCTGACTATGGATTTGCATTAGTCTACATGTACCGAGCGGAAAGAGCATACATGCATGTCAAATGTAACAACTTAGTCGTCCCCTGTTAAAATGTCGTTGTCTGTGGGAGTGTAGTCTTCGCTTTCTATGTCACACGTGGTTGTCATGGTTTCGTTCCGAACGAGTTTCTCATAGTTCTTTTCCGTAGCCACCATGTTAGCATTCTCAGTATTAAACTCGATCCTGCAGCTCATGACGAAGGAAATTGGTACAAATTTGTCATCAATATCAACCTCTGGGTACGGAGATTTTGGCTCATTTCTCAGTGCCGCCCTAACCAGGAACTCGTCTGGAACTGTGCTAAGGTCCGTGTGATGAGCCCAGGTATTTAGGTCTTCCTCTAAAACCTCCCTTTCCTGCGGGACAAATGGAACTGTTTCCTCCCCTCTGTTACACCTGGTACAGTCTATTGTATCGTGAGTGTCGGACAGAATACTATCCTTGTAGTCAAAGAGGTTTTTGAGTTCCTCCCCAGACAAACTATCCTTTAACTCGTTTATACCATCGGTGACAAGCATGGAACTCAGACCATCCTTACAAATCTGGCGCTGGTAAATCTTTTCCTCAATCGTCCCAGTACTAAAGAAGCGATAAATGTAACAGACTTTCTTTTGTCCATCTCTCCATACTCTTGCCAGAGCCTGCTTATCATTGGCTGGATTCCAATCTGGGTCAAATAGTACCAGTCTGTTAGCCCCAATAAGATTGATACCGCATCCTCCAGCCTTGGAACTCAACAGGAAAATAAAACTGTTTGTTGTTGGATCGTTAAATGTGGTTACGAGTTTATGTCTCTTTTTAATGGATATGGTTCCATCCAATCTAACAAATGGATAATTACATTCTCTACAAAGTCTCTCAAAAATATCCAGAGTTTGTGTATAGTTGCTGATGATTACGACTCTGTCATTTCCATTTTTCCTAATGTGATATAGGAGTCTGTAAAGCACCAGAATCTTTCCAGAAAGGTCACATCTGCAGCACTTGTGCTTGTTGTTCTTGGAAGCAAGTTCAATATTTTCAAATAGATCGTCAACATCTGGTGTGGACAAGAGGCCTCCTCGTTTTATCAAAAGTGGATGATTGCAGAGCTTCATCAGTGACTGGATTGCAGTAAGGGTCCTGCTGAATACACCCTCGTCCTTGATAATATTCTTCCACCTGTAGTTTTTATTTTTACAAGGAATAAATTACCTTTTGGAGTTTACAAATGACTTGTAGATTGTTTTCTGGATGTCAGTTAAATTGCAAAAGACATTTAATATAATTTTCGGAGGCAGCACCTTTGATAGGAGAACATTCGTTCTTCTAAGCACAAACTGGTTTGTAATGTGTGAGAGCTCAGCAAGCCTGTCGCCTGCCATTCTTTGTTGCTCTGGTGTAGCATCTGGCTCTCTTCCAATTAGGATAGGATTAGCAAAGCATCTCCTAAAGTTGTTCACATCTCCCAGAACATCCGGATTACAAAGAGAGATGAGAGAGTAAAACTCGTTCAAATCATTCTGAATTGGTGTACCACTGAGCATGAGTCTCATTTTTGCAGGAGACGAGGAGATACTCAAGGATGTTTGTGTTTTATCGTTCTTTAGACCTACAGAATTTGAATTGGTGGGAATTAAACATACGATGAGCTTCATCACAGATGATAAGGTCAATTGGGACTCCTTGGAGTCTAGCACAATGCATCCTGTAAGTTTCGTAGGAGGAAATGAGAACTCTGGAGTTATTGTCGTATTTAAAGCCTTCAAATGCTGAAATGACCTTTTCACGTCCAGAGTCTGCGATTGCAGTACATGGGCATTTCCCCCGAAGCCACTTTTTAATCTCAGATTCCCAGTTGCTTACCAAACTTGCGGGACAAATGATTGCACATTTTCTTGCAGCTGTAAAAAAGTGTATCCGGTATGCATGCATGTAATGTGTAATGTAGATGTGAGAGAGAATAGCCTAAGAGTCATGGATGACACCGAATAGAGTAGGATTATCCAGTAGATCCAAGAAAATAATCCATAGAGATGTAACGCCAAATTCTCCTACAAGTCCCTCTTTGGAGGTTTCCTCCTCACTGAGATAAAAGTTGAGGAATCTCAGTAAATATAAGGCTTTCAGTAACACTAGTATAGTTTATAAAATGTTCCCCTCACATGATAAACCAACAAATTAAGACCAACTACTCAGTATCCAAGCTTGTCTCCCTACTGGAGAGTCCATAGACTCCTAAATCTGTCTAACCCAAGGGTCTCCCTTATAGCGATTATAGAGTTTCCATCCAGCGAAACAAACCAAGGCAGAAGTACCAAGAATGCCTGTAGTTACAGAAACTATAATCTCAGGAGTAGAGTTAGAGTTTTTAGAGACTGAAGAGTCTGGAGACATTTCATAAGTAGAAAGGCCTGAGGCTGATTGAGCAGCAGCATTAGCTTCTGCAGTAGGAGTAACAGATTCTTTAGGAGTAGTAGAATCAGAAGTAGCAGGTTGAGTAACTTCATCAGCATTTGTTTGTAATTTAGGTTCGGAGTCAGGTTGTTGCTGTGGAAGAGCTTCAGAAGTTATTTCAAGAGCTGTGTTTGAAGCAATCATCCCAGCTAGTCCAAGGTTTATCAAGCTTGTTTGGAGTTCTTTATCAGTAACTACACTAACAACTTCTTCAAATAATCTTTCAAGTAATTCACCAGGTAAAGTTCCTACAATAGGGGCTACTCCCGCTCCATTACCAATATGTTTAGCAGAGCTTCCTCTAGCTCCAAAAGGACTATCATTTTCATCACCTTTATCACCAGTATGTCCCACAGCACCAGGTTCAGTAGTCTTTTGTTCTTCCTTTAGTTGGTCTTGAGATCCAGAACCAGGAAGACCAGGAGCAACACCTAATTGAGATGAGAGTTGAGGTTTAGGACATGTTCCATAGTCTGTACATCCAACACTTCCCAGTTCTCTCACAAGTTGGTCGTATGTGCCATCACTGCAGCCTTTAATATTCTCTGGTATATCATTAGGGAGTCCACTTGTGACCCTTTCCCAATCATTAGTGCCATTTCGTTTTTTGAACCAGCCTTTTTTTGAAGGTTCCGTAGTAGGATGTATGTATATTAGAACTGGACTATTCCCTTTGCAATAAAATGTATAAACAGTGAGAGAACCAGAGATAGGTAGACCTAATAATCCAGAAGATATCCTTTTCCTATTAGTAGCACCGCCATTCTCATAATACTTGATGCCTGCTAGTGTTGAAGTATTTCCAATCTCATGCTTGAAGTATGGAATAGTAGATGCACCTTGAACTGAGTTCTTAGTAACAGAAACCCTCCTTTGGCCATTAGTATGGTAAGTGCAACAATATCCTCTATTAACTTTACCACTAGAATTGGTTTTTGTAAGATCTATCGTAACCGCTTGGTTGAGTAAACAATTAACCTCGTTTAGTTTCTTGGTTAAATTCTCGGTAAGGCATTTTTTACTGTCATAAAATACATTAGATACTGTCTCATGAAGTATTTTCCAATCAGTACTATTCTTACTAAGATTCTCGTACCACATGGATTCTCCATTCTCCTTAACAAACTCAACAAGTAGAAGAGTATCAGAATTACTCCATTTGTATATCCTAAACTTAGAAGTGTTTTCATCATAAGGAGGAGTTATGTTGGTATCCTCTTTGTTAAATGTAACCCTAGATACTTTCGTATTAGGAGGAATCTTATAGGAATCCACTGTGTATAGATCAGATACGGTTTTAAAAAAGGATTTATCAATGTCAATCTTAATATTCTTCCCATTTAAGCAGTTAGAAGGTTTCTCTCTAGATTGGAATCCTTTAAGATCTTCAAGATTTGTTAGTTCAATAGGGATAGCTTTGTTAACCATACAGTTTTGATCATCCAGTGCCTCTTGTTCAGTCATACCAGATACTGGATCAAACTTCCACCTCCTAGCATGTTCACCGTAGTATCTAAAACTAGTGATGGTATTCTGTTTAATTCCCAGTAGGATAGGTTTATTTGGAGCTCCATCCCAAAAGTATACATGAAAGTGTTCCACACCACTAACATTATTTCCCGTTCCAATTTTTCCACCATCCTTTAAAAGGTGCTTAACAACAAAGGTCTTATCATCCTTAATAGCAGGCCTGTGAGAAGTCTCAAAGAATCCTCTTACGGGTGCATTCTTGGTTTTAATAACCTTTATGGGAATATTTCTGGTTTCCTTATTTGTATCGTAGTAAACCTCTTCCTCCTTATTTCCGTGTGGAGTTATTCTAATGTCCAGCTGTAAACCACTTTTAGGAATTTTTCCAATATCTTTAAGACTCAGTGTCTGTTTAGTCTGTATAAAAGTCTTACTAAGATGCTGTATAACCTGTAAAGGGTTTTTTCCCTGGAAGTTATGATCATCTTTGGTCTCTACCCAACTGTTAGTATCGATTCTTTTAAACCACCTTTTATTATTCTGATCATCCGACTCTACATACATGAGAAAAGGATTATAAGGATCTCCCGTACTCACATAATATGTTAGCTTTGATACTTTTTTAAATGATAAGTAACCAGGTGAAAAGTTTTGCTTTCTGCCATCGCAATAGAAGTCAGATACAGAAAATGGCTTACCTCGGAAACTATCATCAGATATATATTCATAAGCTGAAAATTCTGGGTACTTTCCTAGTTCTCCATTATACACAGCTCTCACTCTTTCAGGATGACCACCATCTTTTGGGACATGGCAACCAGTAACTCCAAATTTTATCTGTACAACACTGTTAAAATGACAATTAAGGAGATGAAGTCTATCCCTCAAATTATTTTGGTTGGAAAGATCCCCGATAACTTGCTCATTGACTGGCCTCCAACTGGTGTTTCTTCCATCTTGGCTAACATTCTCATACCATTGCGAGATTCCACTTGTGAGACTTATGTTGATTAAAAGAGGATTTTTACGATCTTCATCACCTTCCCAGTAATTTACTGTCACTTCCTTAACATTATCCTCATAAGAGATGGAAAAGTTTTCCCATCTCCTGGAATGTTTATGATTTTCATACCTGACTTCATTATATTCGTAGGTAAGGTGGTACTTGTCTCCAGTATTGTATTGGGGAGTATGCCCAAACTTCTTGTATATGCTAAGATCACCAAGTAAAGCACCTTCTTGAACTTTAACTGTTGCGTTACCACATATTGAACACTTGTAACTAGGAGGTTTTTGTCGCATGTCAACTCTATGGCGCTTATGGAGAGTACAAGTGAGATCATTTAGTTTTCTCCTAAATTGTGGCTTGATAGATTCTGTATCACTACTAGGAAAATCTCCACTCTGGTTAATATTCTTCCATGTTATACTATCTCCAGTGTTTTCAAACCATTTGTATGGCCCTTGTAAATAGTCCCTAACGGCAATAATTAGGGGGACCTTGATGACATTTGTATCTTTGTCATACAATGTAGAATAGTAGGTAGTGATCTCATATAACCTACCATGCGATTCACTGAATGGCTTATAGCTTGTCCCATTTGTGTGGATGTTTAATTCAGTTCCACCATAGCCTATTACATCTATAAGAAGCCCAAATCGTACTTTGTGTGTGCAAAATCCATATCCTTGGGTCCCTTGAAGATCTCCTACTTCTGCAGTAACAAATGTGCTATCTTTACAATATCCACTACATTTTAACCCTATGTTTATGCTTATTTTTCCTTTCATCCATTATCACTCCATCAAAACCTTCTATGTTATATGTTTTTAAAATCCTTTCAAAACCCTGAGATCCATGAGAATCTCCTAGCCACTCCTCATCCATACATTCATCCTCCCTCACTACCAGCTCACCGTCAGAGAGAGTATCCACAGAACAAGATGAACAACTATCAATACAGTCATCCTATTACCACTATTGAAGACATCCTACTCTTCCTTAGGCTCCCTTAGGGTCGCCCATGCTCATTTCGCTACGCTCCATTCGCATCCATTACTTACCTGGTCGATTATCAAACCCTTGTTTCAGCAGCGTCCACATTACGGTAATACTCTGGAGTGTTTTTCCGAGTCCTGTGCACGTCCATTTCAGGTCCAAAACATACCCATATCATCGGCTAGAATGCAGCCCCGTCCATTAAACTCCTTGAGACCCATTAGACAATCGAATATAAACTGCACACCCTGCCTCTGATGGTCTCTAAGGAACCTGAGCGAAACGGATAAGGAGAGGCAAAACCCACCTGGAGAGCATGGAATCCACCTTGATGACCACTTGAACTTCATCTTCCGGCGGCGAAGTGTAGAGAGTCAGAGGATTATCTGGCGGAAGATTCTCCAGCGCCTCGTCCTTCGTCTCATAGATAGAGGCCCTGAAATCACGCAAAAACGATTTTGTGACGCCTCTAATTCGACACCCGAGTGTCTTTCTCTGCGATTCCTCACTCAGACCTAATTTGGAGAGAATGGACGGACGAAAATCCACAAACCAGGTGTGTGACCTTCCAAGGGGCTCTTGAAGGGCTTCAGAAGCACAACCGGCCCGGCTTCCACACTCAAAAGGCTCAAAATAGGAGCCCTAATCAAGCAGACGTTGGTTGGACTGTAGCTAAACAGAGTGTAAAGATAAATGGCAAACAAACGGTATCGACCCATCCGTCTCTTCATTCGACCTAAAAACGCAGTGTAAAGGATTCCACAGAAACTTACAGTTTAAGACGCTTCTCATGAGGGAATAGGCGTCTCATTGTGTCGCCTACTTAATGGAAATGAAAACACACACGCGGAATCCACCCAACTGGACATGAAGAGGTGCTATGGTACAAATTAAGTGCGATGTTATGGTTAATGTACATTGTGCTCTAAATGATCGTGACCTTGAGCTTAAAAATCTTCCAGTTCAGCCTCGTCTATGGAACTGGCAACGTCGCTCGTGTCGTCGTCAGCCCCTGCCATATTCGAGTCCTTTGGGAGCAAACTCCTGCGCTTCTCCCACATCTCCTTGCTAGCATGAAGTCGGACGTGTTCTGTAAATGGATGTTAATAGCAAGTTATGGCTGGGCAAGCATGTATAACAAGATGGCAGCCTTCCAAAATGGTCTCTAATGTGCAAATAATGGTGTGGAGTGCCAGAGTACAGAGAAGATTGTAACACATCTAACCCAAGGATCTCCATTATGACTCTTATAGTACTTAAATCCAGCGAAGCCAGCTAGTCCAGATACAACACCAGTACCACTGATAACACCAAGAGTATTCTTTAGATCCCAAGTAAAAGAGGTTTGAGAAGGTTCATGACCAGAAGGGCCTTGATCTCGAGCAGCAGCAGGAGAAGATTCAGAAGGTTTTTGTTGAGGTTGATCATCAGTCTCATCTTTAGAGTCTTCACCACCTGTGGTTTCCATATGAGCAGCTTCAGTAACAGTAGTAGCTTGGAGAACGAGAGTGTCTTGTTGAGAAGCTTGACCTTGTTGAATTTGAGCTTCAGTATGTTCTCCAGGAGAAGCTTCACTGCCTTTAGATCCAGCAGTAGATTCTTCATCACTACTAGCTTTTCTACCACCTTCTTTACCAGGTGAACCATCTTCACCTTTTTCACCACCTTTACCAGGAGGTCCTATAGGTCCAGGAAGACCAGCAGCACTTGCTCCTGGAGATGAGGATTGAGTAGGATTAGGAGGATCAGAAGGTTCTTCAGAAGGAGGAGAAGGAACTTCATTAGGTTGAGGTTCTTTAGTAGTAACTACACTACCAGGTTGACTATTAGTAGTACCAGGAATTTGTCCTCTAGCACCTTCATAATACATATATTTTCCGCCATAGAATAGAGGATGGGGATTATGACCATCTATGGTAACATTTGTGCCATGTAAAGCAGCAGGGTATTCCAGAGGACCATCAGAGGTAATGGGTAGATCCAGAGATTCTTCAACAATGGTACTACTACCAGAAATAGATCCTCTAACATCACCTTGAGGAGTGTTGTCAGCATCATTTTGAAGATAGTTTTCTTCAGAGAGAGGATCTTCAACTCCAGCAACATAAGTTTCAAGAGTAGGACCTTTACTGGCATCTTTACTTTCTTGAGCACCAGTAGCAGGAAGACCAGGATCAACCTGCTCTTTACTAACACCAACAGGAATAATAACAGCAGTAGCTTCAGCTCCATCACCAGCTTCTCCTCTACCATCTCCATCAGCCATTTGAGCCACAGTATTACCTAGAATCTTAGTCTCAGACTCTGTATCAGGAACCTGGTCAGAAAGATCAGCTGCAGGGACTTCCTCACGTTGAACACCATCCTGTCCAAGGTGTCCATGTTCTGAAACCTTGGATCGTTCACCTCCATTGGCTACATGTCCTCCATACCACCACTAGTTGCACACTAGAGAGCTTCAATCTCCCCAACTTACCTCGCACCTTGGCTTCATACGACCTCTTATCCAGCATCATTAAAGCGGCAGCTTCATTGTTTAGTGGGTCCGACGGATTCGGATAAGTCAAGAGCTGCGGAAGGAAAACGTCAAAAACGTTAACCAAACTGTAAATGGGCGTCCAAGTCTCGTTGATCACATCGAGACACACAGACCCCGAGGACTCGTCCACATTTGGGTGGAGCATTTTATTCATAAATCCAATCGAAGGGGAGGCAAATGGATAATCATCCGGAAGCGTAACGTGCACCTGCCATACTCCATCCTCGTAAAGCGCTAAATTTGCGTGTCAGCAACTAGACAAACTTACTCCCATTGGGACCGTGAAACGTTACATTAAACTCTTGCGTGCTCCCATTCACCAGTTCCAAATCATACCCCGCCATTAGCCTAAATGATTGTGTAATGATGAATTAAAATTTGCCACGGAATACTAGAATCCACCCGGTAGCCCATCTCCGGCCGCCAGGGCCATAGCTCGCGGCTACGCAAGCGGAGAGCAGACTCCATAGAAGAAAACACGTACAATTTGGTAAAATCGCATTGCTTCCTAATGTGAGAACCCTTCGATGCCATTCTTCGGGGTTGTAACCTCAGTCTATCTTCTTCAACTCAATGTGCAGCGGCCCAGAGTCGTGTCCACTGCAGTACCTTTCCTCAAATGTATAAAAGGCTTGTTTTGCCTATCAAATTTGGCCCAGAATCTGTAAAATCAAAGAGCCGGGCGAGAGCGGAACAAATCTAACGAAACGTGCATTTAGAATCGACTAGCGACACTTGCATAGGCCTACAAGTAGCCCTGGAAGTAAAATTAAACACACACAATTTAGTAAAGTTGACAATTTTATCGGTTTCACAAGTCCGAGTGACCACCCCAGACACTGAGCGCTCGCATGAAGGTGCTGCAGAGTACAGGACTGTATCGCAGAATCTAGCGCTCTCTGGTAAGTATGGCTGTAGCTAATGGCGTGTGAGCACATGTGGACGCTTCCGTCTCTCTCCTACGGCTCGCCAAGGGCCGAGAAATGCCCGGAGGAAATGGATGCGATTCCACACTCTGTGCAAAGCTTCCCAAAGTACCGAGACGTAGACAAGGGGATGCACCCGTATATGACGCCCTGACTACTCCATTCGCGTCATGAGCTCAGGTTGTCTCTTGCTAGGCACGAATCCGACCTGTCTGGTCTCGTAGTCGTAGACGGTGTAATAGGCACGTAAGAAGACCTAGAGCGTTTTATTAAGCCATGGAACGTCAAACTTACCTCGCCAAACGTCCATGCGTTGATTCCCAGTTCCTACAAGTTCAGTGTAATGCGTAAAAGATGGAATGGGAGATGTGTAATCTCGGGGGTTTTGGTAAGTTTTGTACCAGTCAGGGCTTTGTGACTGATTAGGAGGAGAAAGAGAGTAGTCTAGAGGGGAGTGTCTCTTTGTCAAAGTTCTGCCTATTGGCAGATGAGTGAGGGTGTCCCTCCTGTAGTACATTACAAACGAGCTATTAGTCGTGCAATTAGAGCAGGTCCCTTCCATACGGCAAGGGCACCCAATCCTGCTCCACCTAGTCCAGTTCCAACAGATGTTCCAGCTAAAGTACTTGTATTATGTGACTCAGAAAGCTCCTTCTTTATCTGATCAAGCTTAGCCTCTAACTCAGTAAGTTTATCCAGCTTCTTTAGTGTTTCCTTCAATTTCTTGAGCTCATTAAGCTTTTCTATTAGATCTTTCCCCTGTAGCCTAGAAGTTTCTTGTCCACTTCTATAATATTCTGTCCATTTATCTGCATCCTTAGTTCGTCTGTAGAAGTACTGGTATGTATTACTACCGCTAATAACAAGTTCAATTAAGAGAAGATTAGACTGATCTGTAGGATTCTTTCCTCCGTAGTAATATCCAGAGACACTAGTTAGAGCATCTTGAAAGGATATACCAGTAAGCGGAATGCCCTCATGCTTGATTTCATTAACCTTGAACGGTGCACCCCTGAGGGAATACTGGTATCTGTAATATCCATCACCGATGTGACTTCTTAGCACAGTAATGCTAATATTACTACTTCCACCAGAATATGTTATACCAGACGATTTAGAGAGATCTAGAGGCAGATTAGGAGTAGTACCAGTAGGATGACCATTAGCATTAGAGACTTCAATCCAAGTGTTTTCATTCTCACTATTCCTTCTAAAGAATTTCTGCCCACCTTGATTATAGTAAATTAGGGGAAACTTATCACCAGATTTATGCCACTCTACCGTGATATTTCTTACACCCTTAATAGATGGAAGTCCAAGTTCCCAAGTGCTAGCATCCTTGAAACTAGTTACTGAGAAACTAGAACCAGAACGATAACGATAAGGTTGATAGAATGTGGTACCTGAGTAATTGCTGTATACTTTTATACTTCTGGTATTATCACAACTGGGACATTTGTAAGGAGTGGGAGTACCAGATTTACCCTTGTCAGAGAGATCTATAACATGCACCTGGTTCCTTGTACAGTTCTGCTTGTTTAGCCTCTCCCTGAGAGTACCAGTAGTTATGCCAGAGTCCTTACTCCAAGTACTACCACCTTCAGGATCAGTGTAATAGTTATTTCCATCTCCAAGTTGAATTAGGAGGGGTTTACTGAAACCATTGTCCCCTGACCAGTAGTAGACTGAGACACTCTTGTGACTTGCTACACTAATTTCAGAAAGAGTCCTTCCATTGTGATAAATACTGCCAATACTCCCACCTTTTGGAGTATGAGTAAACTTCCTATAGATTCCCTCTGGGTCAGGATACCAATCATCCGTTAGAAGAACTCGACCACCTGATTTATCAATATAATAGTATCCATTCTCATCTTTATCGACTCCACTTCCAGAATGTTTACTGATGTCTATTTCCACAGTAGCACCCTCTTTGCTCATACTACATTTTTACTCACCATTATATCACACTAGTTCCTCTCTATCCTACTCATTCATTCTTTCATAGTAGTACTCCATTTATGTCTCAACTGGTGTGAGCAGAATTGTCAGTATGGATGGGATGGTTGTAATATAAGTCCACAGGTGGACCTATGCATGTTCAATATGGCACATTCTTATTACCCATAGTATCTCCATAGACTCCTAAATCTGTCTCACCCAAGGATCTCCTCTAGAACGTTTAAATGCCCACCAACCAAATCCAGTAAGAGAACCTGAAGCACCAAGGATGGATGAGGTAATAATGGAAGGAATGTTCAGATTAAAGTTTCTCTTAGAAGAGTTTTCAGCGATCATTGTACCACCAGAATTTCCAGAGAGTCTTTGCGGTTGTCCTGTTTTAGCAGTAGTTTCTTGAAAACTCCAACCCCCAAAACTATAAGAATCTGAGGGACCAGAAGTAAATGGAAGGTATCCATTCCTTGCATATCTGTATTCTCCTATATCACCACCCTTGCCAGTAGCAGTAGGAAGAGTAGATGGTAGAGATCCACAATCACCGGGAGTTCCAGGAATATAGTCCGAGTCTTGAATAGCCTTGGTTTCAAGTTTGGCAGCTAGAGCTTTAGCTCCAGTAGGAGCAGGAGATCCTAGATCAGGAGCTTGACTACCTTTAACTCCAGTTTCAGGATGAGATTCTTCGGTAGAAACTTCAAGTTGAGCAGCAGATTCTCCTATAAGGCTAGCAGATCCTTTACCTTCCACTCCAGGTAGACTAGAAAGAGCAGTATGAGGAGATATAGGTGACGGAAGATATATGGTAGGTACAGAAGCAATAGGAGATCCTTCAACTTGAATAGCTAGAGGTGGAAGATATTCTTTAGGTACAGCAATAGAAGAACCTTGAACAGCAGTAAGATCTAGAGGTGATGAAAGAAATTCAGTTATAAGAGGTGGAGGATGTCCGGAAATAGAATATCCCGTAGAAACAGTAAGAAGAGGTAGATGAGGTGATGGTTCAAGAGATACTGTAGGTACAGCAGTATCAAGAGGTGCAGGAATAGGATGAGGTAGAGGAAACTCTAATGGAGGTGAACCATCTACCCAAGTTACTACTACTTCCTCTCCTGCTAATCCTGCTGAATCTGGAGAACTTGCTCCTGAATCTCTTGGTACTGGCCAGCCTACTACTGATACTTTCGGTTCTACTCTTTCACCATCACTATTTCTATCTTCAACCATTTCAGCCACTGGAGTACCTTGTAGGAGAATCTTTGTCTCAGACTCTGTATCAGGAACCTGGTCAGAAAGATCAGCTGCAGGGACTTCTTCTTTACCAACAACACTTAGTACTGGAGATGAGGGTTTAAGAGGCTCTTTACATCTTGAGTATTCACATCCAGTAAATCCTTGTAGAGCGTTCACAAGATGTTCAAAGTTCCTGTCATCCTTACAGTTTTTGATGTTCTCTGGATCTTCGGATATGTCAGGTACATTATCCCATTCTACATTATCAGAATTTCTTTGCTTGTACCAGTTAACTGTCTGATTGCTTTCATAATTGATACAGATAAGCTTTGGATCCTTCCCTGTACAATAGAAGACATATACACTAACTGGACCAGAGATGGGAAACTTTATACCATTATCAGATGTTATGTTCTTTCTAGTTTTTCCATCATTATACTTAATTCCAGCGAGTTTAGATTCACCGCCAATATGATGCTTGACGTAGGGAATTTTAGATGCAACTTTATCACTAGTAACAGAGACTTTCTTATCAGTATCATGTTCCTTACCACAACAGTACGAATGTCCACTCTGATATTTACCATGAGTTAGATCCATGGTAACACCGATACCAATGGAACATGCTACCTCATCTAGTTTTTCGGAAAGTGCTTCAGTAGGCTGACCATCACTATTATAGAATCCATAGTCACCAGCTTGTGCCCATTTAGTGCCATCTTTTTTTGTACTCTCAAACCACTTTGACTCTCCTCCATTCTTTGGTATAAACTGGAGCATAAGAGGAATATCAGTCGTTTGATGTGAGTACACCCTAACCCTATAAACCGCATAATCGTTTGGGAGATTTATACCACTAGTATCTGCTCCACTATAGGTTACTCTAGAAATTTGAGTTCCAATTCCAGAACTATGTACATCGTATTCCTTAACAGTATATTCAGGGATAGTAAGTTGTGGAGCTGATTTTATAGATTCTATCTTTCTAGTCTGTATACAGTAAGGTATGTCACCGGAGAAAAACAGAGATGGATTAGTAGGATCAGTGATCTCAAATGGTACGGCACCGTTGAAGCTACAGTTTTTCTCGTCTATAAGGTGAAGTAGGTCTTTATTTTCGTTACCGGCATATGACCAATTACTCTGGTTTGTTTTATTAAATCTACAGGAATAGTACTTAAAGTCATTACTATTCTTTTTAATTCCAAGTAGTATTGGTGTATTATTATTCCCGTTCCAGTAGTAAACCGTTACCTCCAGGATATTCCCTCCACGTCCTCTTAAATTATGTCCACCGCCTAAATTTGTATTTAGGGTAAATGCACTTCCACCATTGTGTTTATAGGTGTATCTCGTAAAACCATTTACCGGCTTGTTTTTATCCTTTTCAGCCCTTATGCCAGGTAAATTAGTATTATATATACAATCCCATAAATCATTCTCCTCTGGCTTTCTGGAGAAGTCTAATGTTAGTACTTGGTATCCACCTCCACATCCGCTCATCCTCCATCATAATAAGGGATATTATTCAGCCTTGTAGTATCCATGAGTCCTCCGAATGAAGTATTAAGATGCATGTTCATTGGTACTCCTAGTTTAATATATAACTATGGTATTATAATTGTTCACCATCTGTATACAACCATTCATCCTCCCTCACAACTAGCTCACTGCCAGAGACTATCCGCAGAACAAGATGAGTAGGTATCAATAGAGTTCCCTGAGTGACCTCTATGGAAGACATTCTACTCTATTCGCTTCTCTCATATAGTCCACTCATTCAAAAACCTAATTCTAAACTCACACTTCTCCTATATCCCGTACAGTCACAGGTAATTACCGCCGGCACAATATCTCACTCATAAAATCCCTAAACTAACCTCTTGTTGATCATCTACAACGATGCCGAGTGTACATTTCTTATTCCCGTCAGAACCTTGATATGAGAGAATGTAGTCTTGTGGTTTCAATTCTACGGGAAATTTGGTTCCATTCGAACTCTTGAATGTGAAAACCAAAGTAGGCTTACTACCCACCTCATCGCAAGATTCTACTCGCAGTTCGTCCACCAGACTAGACATGCTCTGCGGAGCGTACATGAGATACGATCCAGTGTCCATTATGACCTTGAGATCACCAAAAGTTCCCTTGTAAATCGGTCTGGATTCCTGCCCATTAGAGAGGGCGAATGAACTCGTGTTGAACCTATTCCTCTTTTTCGAATTCTTTAAATGCATGTCAACGAGGTTTAGACTCCAGTAGGTGGAGCCATCCTCAATGGGTGCCCAGAAAAACTCGGCATCCTGCGATTTTTTAAACTTTGGATTAATTCCTCCAAACGAAATGTTTCCTCCTGTACATTTTTGTAATGTTGTTGATCTGGTTAGGCATAGCCGTTGATGTATTTACGCACCTTCTTTGGAGACGTAGTAAGCAACTTGGTTGCGAAAGTTTGGATACAACGATTTATTATCCATTAAAGACTCTAGGAATGTTTTTGCTCCTCGATACTCCATTTCCTTTGTCCTGAATCCCAAACCTACTATTCCGTCCCAATGTACCTGGGACATTACAGGCACATTTATATTCGTAGCAAGTCCAACATTTACGTTTTCCAGCACTATGGAGTCCGAGAGACGGACTGTCGTCGTTCCTATAAACGGATGGGCATGTAAGAATCAAAACTACCGTCAACTGCCTTGATTTCTCCAGAGAGGTACTTTATAGATATGGGCACAGAGTTCCCATCCTCCTTGAGCATGGGCTTCCAGGAGCTTGTTTTGTGGTACCTCTGGCGAGTTTTACACTGTTGCGATATACAAGAGTCTCCAGGGAGCCAAAACTCCGACGAACCGGTATCAAAGAGCACCTTGAAAAGTTGATTTCCAGAGGGTCCTATAGGGCCATTTGCACACTCAAATGAGTACAAGAAGATGCATGTATTCATAGATGTGGGAAAGTGGACAAACCCATTCGTATTCCGCCGTAGTAAGTGGCCCACATTCTAGACGTGTAGTCCGCCTGGAGTGCGATGCTGCTTGAGATTACGTTCTTGAGGTCAAAGAACTTGGGTGACCTCTTGCAGACCTTTTCATTGTCCAAGATCCTCAGGCATTCATTTTCGTACGCCGAATCTGTTCTGCTCAGGCTGATGTCGTAGTATTCTCCCTCTTCCTGACCTCTCTGGAGCGCCTGAACTCCATGAAGCCGAGAAATGGAAAAAATACTCAATAGGAGGAAAATTAGGCCCACATTGCAGCCCAGCATTTATGGAAACTGAGTGTGTAGACACCACACCATGGTGTGTGCCCAGGAATGGATCGCAGTAGGGCCAGAGGAAGTTCTTTTCCTCCCATCTCCCGGTTATCAGCTCACAAGTGCTGCGTCTGGTCGTTGGCTGAATATGGAAGTCCAAGAGGCTCTACAAGGGAGGAACGGGAGCACTGGCTCCTCCTTCAAAGAATGAGACGGGTGGATGGGTCTAGCCTTCTACCGGCACATTCCATGATGGATACGTGATACATCTATGTTATAGAGTCGGTAACGGGCATTTCTATGGCCAAAATGAGGATTTTACCAGTGGCCCTTCCAGGAGCTTCTATGGCAATTTTCTCCCTCCTATGTCTCCTAACCTACGCTTTAGCCAGTTACTTACATAACTTGAACATTCATAAATGGGAATATGGTAGATAAGTGGCCATAGAGGCCAAGAAACGGACATTTGGAGATCCAGTGAACGCGCAACGTCGCAGCTCCCATTTACCACCCTGAAGCCACTTTTAGCTCCTCTTATGCACTTTCTAGACTACTGTCAGTCCCATCTCTCACATATTGGCGAATGGGTGAGGGTAGGCCATCCGATCGCAATTTTCAGCAAGTGGGCGCCACAGCGTTGGCCCACGTTCATCTCCTTTGAGGTTCCACTCTCACTTGTCAAATTAAACAATGCAGTTTTATTTTCGTATTTTATATTCGATTCTATAGACATCATTTCTGTATAGACATTTCGTAGGCACATTCAGTCCATAAACGCTCCAATTCTGTAGGAAATCTACGAGAAAGTGTTCTAGACGCCATTTAACGTTCCAGTGTAATGGCAAAATCGTCTCTTTATCGCTTAAATTCGGCAAAGGAAGCTTCCAAAGTGTCCGCAAAGGTCGCCAAGGACATTAAAAAGGAAGCGAGTAAGCCAAAGTCAAAAGCTCCAGCTAAAGTAGCTGAAAAGAAGAGCAATCCCAGCTGTACAGAGAACAAGAAGGTAAACTTGGATAAGGAAGTGCTAGAAAAGGTCATCAAGGCGTTCAAGAATAGGAAGAATCTGGAGCAAGTGCCGGATCTGCTCGAAGATTCCGCTGGAGTTCCAGTCTATTTGCAGATTTCATTGAGTAGAGTAAACCCCGAGGTTCACGTTAAGCCGCTTCAAATGTAAGTTTAATGAATGAAAGTGTGATGGCAAGTGGCATTGAGCACCTTTTGGAGATTGAGCGGTGTTTAACCGTAGGATGTATTTAGAGGATGTTTGAATGGTAAGGGAGTCTATAGATTTCATACGGTGGATCAATCAAAGTTTTGAGAGCTTGGAATATAGCGTTCTGATATACTACTAGATTCTTGGAATCACTGCATTTACAGTACACCCACTCATTCCAGCAACTCTACGCTCCGTCTATGAAACCTTGAGGATGTGAGCTACTTAAACATGCATCTTGAATGGTGAATAATACTGGAGCATTGACCTCCCATGCAGAGAATGGAGGGGTCTCTTCAACTTCTAGCCAATGATATGGTATATAATGGTGTGAATGACAGGTAAGCTCACAAGATGACTGATGGGAGATCCGGGACTTCAGAAAGGCGCCATGTTTATGGCAGGGCTGACTCTGTTGCAGTCTCTCCGTGTGGCTTTAACTGGAGCAAAGTTTGCACTTGATAGATTTAAAATTCCTCAGCAGTATGCCAGTTCGTTCATTAACATGGTCCATAATCCTATGGAACTGGCAACGTTTACTGGGATGGGTATTATGACCAGTCTGTCATTTATTGATAACCTTAAGGACTGTTTCAGGTACTTTGCCATATTTACGAATGTGACACTATGTCTTTCCTTCATTCTACTCCTCATCGCATTTAGATCAGGAGGTCAAATTGGAGATCTTACCTTCTACTATTGGACTATTGTCTTTGTCTCATTTATCTATGGAATGAATGTGGCATGTGTAATGAACGTTGGCAGTGCAAATGCCGCCTTTTTCAATGTGGGAATCCCCCTTTCTGGTATCCAAGTTTGCATTTACTACTATGTTTTTAATAAGCTTGCTGAGAGGTATAACTGGTCAAACGTTAGTTACTGGATTATATTCTGGCAACTCATAATAGCAATACTGATTTCGGCTGCCTCTGCAATAGTGTGGTCGGTTGCCTATGGTACTTCTGATAATGGTGGTGGAGGCAGTGGAGCTGCTGGTCTAAATGAAGCTCACAAGGCAATTTCTCCAATTCTTATGGGAATAGTTGGAATGGGTGGTATCTATGCCTTCTATCCTGCTATTGCTCCTTACAAATTGACAGATGTTGGCACTGGTTACAAAATTGATCTTGTTGTTTTATTTGTTAGCGCAGTGCCAGGCATTATTATTGCAGCTTTATGCGAAAAAGGTCATGGTCCAAATACTGATTGGGCTGGTGATGCAGCATGGCATGCTACTTGGATTCTGGCAATTCCACATATTACCGCAATGGTATTGTGCTTTGTTACACTTCATTACCCTGGTAGTGGGCTAGAAAGTTCAATTAAGAGCAGTGGAGCATTTGTTGGACTCATTACCATTACGTTAAAGTTTTGTGAAGAATGGCTAAAGGCTATTTCTTACGCTGCAGCCGGTAAACAGAATGGTAAATACTGCACAAAATGCAAAACCGACGGAGCAAACTGCCCGGACAAAAAATGTCCATGTGACAACTGCAAAGGAGTTGGAGGAGGAGCCAAACCCTGCCAACCTGATCAATGTACTAAACCAGACTGTAAATGCTGTAAAGATAGGGGTGGCGCTATATCTTCTTTTAATACATTCACTTCACAAGGTTTAATGATTCTTTTGGCCTTTACTGGAGACGGCTACCTGAAGACTTATTCCAAATATGAACATGATCGGAGTAAGTGGCCTACTAAGGATTTTGGGTTCTTTAAGTCCCTAGGATACTGGGCAGGTAATGGAGCATATGTGGCGTGTAAGAGTGTTAAGTCTTCCTTTACCAAGAATGTTAGATGCAAGGTTTTGGGTAAATCAGAGGCTCTCCTTATTGTCTATGCAGATGAGGAATTTTAGTACATGACCACTAGGAGGCTCTTTGAAGCTCAATCACTCATCCTTGGACGTTCGTCCCTTCAGTAAGAGTCTAGTGGAGAATCTGGCAAGACTACTAGGCTGTGAGGACTCATACTGAGGAGACATCCGATGATAAAGAGTTATGCACATAGTGTTTGTCAGTTGTCTGATAAGGATAGGAATTCTTGGCCTACTTCACGTTATGGGTTTTGGAGTCTAACCACCCCAACCATTCAGTAGACTCTTTAAGAGGTCCTTTGGAGATTCTCTTATGGAGTATTACGACCATGGCGACTGGAAGGATCCCATACAGTAGGGTATATCTATTCCACCAGAGATTCTCCCATGGACTAAGGTCCTTCATACGAATACACGGTGATCTAGTTGTTGGGGAGGATGAATGTATGGATGAAGATTAATGGATACTAGTCTGCTCCCTTTGGTCGCATTGAGATACTCATGGATCTCAGAGTTTTGAATGAGCATACCTCTGAACATGGATGGTGAATGCTTAAGGATGGAGTTGTTCCAAAGGAAAGAGAGTACCACAGGGTGAAACTGGACTAGTAAAAATGGCCTATAATGTCCAGCTCTAAGGACTTATCCAGAGCACTCTATCAATAATGGCTGTTGAAGGAGTAATAATTAAGCTTAATGTAAAACCAAAAGATGGAGACGTGAGTTCTACTGAGGAATATAATGGAGATGAATTTACTGGTGGTAATAGTGTTAAAATTACCGTCATAAAATCTGAAGAACCTAAAGGATCACACTTTTACAGGTATACTCATTCTCCGCACGGAGGGAGAGCATTCACACTAAAGGAAGTTAAAGATGATAGTGGTCAGAAAATCCAAGGTATCACAGAAGATAAAGAGGTAACCTCAGTTTCTGCCTATTATTGGAGGTATGATAGTGGTAGTGGCAGGACACCTACTAAGGTCCTCTTGGTAGGGATTACCACTAGTTTTGGAACTACCTATTATAAAAATAGTGGTGGCGATAAGTGGACTGAAAAAATGTTCCAACCCGAAGCCTTGGAGAATACTCTGGATGATCTCAACTGTTACAGTAACGGTGCAGCTACCATTAATCTGTCACAGAGTAATTCTACATCAGGGAGACAGAGTTGCTGCAGCGAACATAAAAATGAGAAGAGGGTCTCTGTTACTGATGGGCATATCAAAGTAAATAATGATCAAATGACTAAGTACACTAAGTACTCGATCTCCAATGGAAAATTAGCGGGATTTAAGTTTTATCAAGATGATGTAAGCAATGATGAAAAGTATAGAAGACGTATTAGGTCTACCGGCTTAAACTTTCCCATAGAAGGTCAAGTAGAGATTTACACCTTTTACTCTAGTAAGAATCCAGCTCTTATTTATGTAAAAGGAAGTGGGCAAAACAAGTGGTTTAAAAAGCCTGTTACTAGTAATGACACTAAAGATGAAGAGTGGGAAGAAACCTTGTTTGGAGTTCCTGACCCAGAAAGCATCACAAACTGTGACAAAGAGTTTAAGAAACTTGCGGAGGAACTAAGAGAACTTAAATGTGAAGGCTTGCAAGAATGTACTGCTGTTCGAACTCTTGATCCAGAACATCTTGGACAGAATGGAGTTCAACGTGAGGAAGTTCCAGCGGCTGACTTATCTGACCAGGTTCCTGATACAGAGTCAGAGACTAAGATTCTCCTACAAGGTACTGGACCTAAAGGTGAACCTGGTAAAGGAACTCCTGGTATACCTGGTGGAAAAGGTGAAAAGGGTCTAGACAGCATAGACGGTAAAAATGCTGCTTCGGGTGTTACTCATAATACTTCTGAACCTAATCAATATACTCATTCTGGAGGTGGTGCTACTACTACTGGACTTTCTCAACAACCTACTTCTCAAACGGCTGCTATTCCTAGTGGACCTGCTGGAGGACAACGCTCTGCCGGTGTTAGTATACTTGGTCCAGAAGGGACATCTATACAACGCTCTATTGATGGTTCATTTGCTCCTGTTACTCGTGCTGGTGACGGTTCTGGTTATGCTCTTCTATCTGCTATTCCTGTAGATTCTAATCATGATGAAGACCAAGAATCTGGAGCTGTTGGATCAAGCTCTGTTCCCTCTACTTCTACTGAAACTGCTCAAGAAGGTCCTGCTGGATCTGCTGGTATAGCTGCTAGAGGCGGTGATGATGATAGAGGAGCTGATTCTGCTCCTGGACATAATGGTGAACATGGTGATAAAGGACCTAATGGACTTACTGGTGGAGAAGCTCATACTGAACCTCAAGTTCCTGCTCAACAAGAATCTCTATCTGCTGCTCAAACTTCTACTCCTACTACTCAAGATACTGCTAGTGATAGTGGTCAAGCTGCTCTTGAAGATCCTTCTGTTATTGCTCCTACTCCTAAACCTGAAAAATCTGTTCTAATTCCTGCTGGTACTGAATCTCCTGATCCTCAAGCTCCTGCTAAATTTTTTGGTCTTGAACTTGCTTCTGCCGCTGGCATAGGATCAGCCTTTGGCGTATCCTCTGGTACTCTTGCCGGAGCTGGCGCAACATTTTTTGGAGGATGGAAACTTTATAAGGGAGTCCTCGACCGTGGAAGGTATGCTTCACTTACTAAGGATCTCAAGAATCTCCTGTCTGATCACAACTATGACTATTGGAAAGCATTTGGCAATATTTTAATACTCTTTAGAGCAAATCTCCCATTTTACATTCCAGAACCATATTATAGGACCACATATCATTTTGAACATTACATCTATATGCAGTTATAATACTCCATGAACATGGGAATTATTGATGATTCTACATTTGATCACATTAGGTACTCTGCCAACGTCACACTCCATATATGAATAATATATATTTCCATCTCACACTCATTTCATTTAAAATATACAGACACCTAAAGCACCCAATATATCGCAATAAAGACGTTTGTATCTTTGTAAAAGATCCTCAAAAGGAATGGAAAAAGGTAATTGCTGAGCAAGGCATCCGTGAAGTCAAGAAGGTTATTGGTGTTGATAAGCTACGTAAAAAGTACAAAAGCTACGAAGATAAGAGGCTATTGTGCAATAGTTTTGATTTGTTTTTATGTGATAAAGCAGTCATTCCTTCACTTCCCTCACTTTTGGGATCTTTTTTTATGGAGAAAAAGAAACTTCCTATTGGTGTATCGCTTTCAAAGGGTGCTATAAATAAGTCTATATCAACAGCTATAGATTCTACCTACTACAAACTGACTCAGGGGTCCTGTGTATCAGTAAAGGTTGCTACATCATCCATGGAAACGGATGCCATGGTTGATAATATATTCAACGTTTTGGAAAGTATTAAAAAGTTTCATGTAGAAGACAAGGTCTTCAAAAATCATATAACTGCAGTATTTTTAAATTGGGGAGGATCCGAATCCCTTCCATTGTACTCTGAGGATTTATTAGATGTAGAGAAGATTAAAGATGCTATTCATTAAAAGTATGTATGTAGCAACCTGTGCCAGAGTGCACATGAGGATTTTCTCAGGAATACAGACGTTTTCAACTACTAAAGGTATCCATAGAGTGCAAAGGAAACATGAGTCTGCTATTGTTAATCCTAAAAATGAAGAATCAGACGGCAAGCGTCTCGTAAAGAGGGTGTCTCAGCTGGCAAAATCTGGGCAGACAGATATACAGATTTGGAGAGAGTGCACTACCAATCTAATTGAACTGATAGATGAACTTGATATAAAGGACATTTCTTCTGTCCTTCATTCGTACGGATATATGAAATATCGTCATAAAAAGCTATTGGAATTGGTGGCTTCGAAGATTGGTGAAAATGTAAAAACTGTATCTACCAACAATGTTGCCAAGATTCTAAAGGCATATTCTATTCTCAAGTTTAGAAGCGACTTTTTGTTTAGACTACTGGTTCCACAGATATCTATGTACCTGCAAACAATGAGTGCCGCAAATGCTGCATCTATTTTCTATTCTTATGCTCACCTAGGCTACTATAACAAAAACTTTTATGCTGCATTCCAATCATGTTTTTCTAGACTTATTTCTAATCTGTCACCATACGATCTCACACTCGTACTTTGTGGTTACTGCAAAGTACGCAAAGGGATGGATGAAAAATTTTTAACAATTCTTGCATGTCAGTTTTGCAAACTCATTGATTCCTACGATAACAAGTCATTTTCCTTGTCGGTTAATGCTCTGTCTAGGATAAACTTTTGTAATCACCAACATGTAAAGAAGCTTGTGGAAAGTGAGGTCTACACCAGGACCAGTCTAAAGACAACGTTTAGTTCCCAGTCGCTAGCCCTAATCCTCAATGCTTTATCCAAACACACCCCAAGACCTAGCTCACTATTCAACCATTTATCTCGCATTGTTGTAAAAAGGATAAAGGAGTGTGACATTCATTCCCTCTGCCTCATTTCAGCCTCCTTTAGTAAAGTGGCGTTAGCAGACGCTAAAATGTTTGACAAAATTGCAGAAGCAGTTGGAAGAATTTCTTTGCAAATTTACCCTAGAGCAATAGCATCAATCCTGTATTCGTATGGACGAGTGAAACATTTGCATGGAGCACTAGTCTACTACTTTGCCAAACATGTGGAACTTTACGCGGAAGAATATACGTGTGACGAAATTGGCATGATTCTTAGGTCTTTGTGTTTGCTAAATGTTAGGAATGAGGAGGTCCTTACGAGCGTAGCAAAAAGGATCGTAGAAGGAACTCCAGATTTTGTTCCCACTCTTTTTGTCGATTCTTGTGCTCATCTTCGATCTAGTAGGGCATACGATGAGGATGTAGATGTTAGCATAAATAACATCCCAGTAAAAGTTGAAAATGATGTGGAAGAGCAAGATATGAAGGCCTTTAACATGTTACAAGTAATGGATGATCATGATGACAGAGCCAGTTCTATAGAAAACTATTTGGGTGATGCAAAGATTCATTCTCTATTGTGGATAGTACAGGCATTTGCAAAATTTTCTCACACGAATGGAACGGTTGAAAAGTGTCTCTCAAAACTCTCCAATGAATTCGTAAACAAGATGGAAAACATGACCCCAACAATCGTGGCAAACTTTATGCATGCCCTCTCTCAACTGAACTTTAGACATGAAGAGTGTTTAAAAATGTTAATTAATGAGGTAAAGGATCCGAGACGAGGCTTTAAATTCTCACAGACTGAGCTCAGACTGCTCTATGGCAGTTTGCCAATGTTTGGGTTTGTGAATGAGAGTGTCGGAATTTACAAGGTTGATTCTCTAATATTGAAGGAGCTAAAGGAGGGAGAAAAGTTTATAGATGTCGTTTATAGAGTAGTTAGACAAGAAATGGATAGCGATGTTCAATCACTGTTCATGCAGCTTTTGAAACCTCCAATCGGTTCAGTCTCAGAGGAAAAAACTGCCGATGATTACGTCTATCTTCACATTCCAGAGCATATAAGAAAGTATGTCGTAAAGCAATCTGGGGACAGTGACGCCGAAGAACCAATAAAGACGGCCCTGTCCGAGCACATGGACTATAACTTTAGCATAAATTGAGTGATGGAAACATTCATCTCACCAATTCATTTGTTAATGCATTGCAATTTTTGTATATAGTAAATCACCTAGCTTTATGTATGCATAAGTATCGTGAACACCAGATAAGTATAGAAGTAGTTTACGTTCCTGTTGGTGCGGCCTAAAATGAGTAGTTCATTACCCTAAAATCCAATACCGACGATACTGCATTAGTCCGTCATTTTGCACGGTTCTCTTATAAGAAAACATTCCAAATCATTCCCAGGAAAACAAGAGAAACGCTTTACACTTGAACTAATTAAACTGCCCTAGGTGTAGGTTATTCCACACTACCCTTGTAGACCCTCTAGAAGCAGTGGTTCTCCGACGTTTTATTATATTCCTAATCCTTATTACTTTGTCGCGAGATTACGCTTGTAAATTTCATGCCCTAGAAAGATCAATAGATTTTTCTTCGGAAGTGTAAACGTTAAATCCTTCATTGCCAAGCTTGTAGTTTACTATCTTCTCTACCCCGTAGGCGTATTTTGAGATGACTGTTATCCTAGGATCCTCTATTCCTTTTTTCCATACCACACTTCTCTCAATTAGCCCCTCTGTTTCATCGTCTATGACGTAGTCACCAAAAGTTACTCTGCCAATGACGGCGTCGTCTTGCATGTCTTCCTGAACAGTAAATTTCATGGGCAGGGTTTCCAAATTTTCTGGTCTATCCATAGGAGCCGTTCCATTGGCCACACCCCTTTTGTACTTTCCCCAATCTACTACGAGTTCGACGTTAATGTAGTGGTTGCTCTCCTGGGTCAGTAGATCTACATCGAGGGGAACTCTAAAGATTTTGACATAGCGGAAATAAGTGGGTCTCTTTATAAACTCCTCAATAATTTTGGTTTTAACTGTTTTCCCCTTGGCACATTGCGTATTTTTCGTTGTTGAAACAACTACATACTTTGTTCCGTCTTCCCTGAGTTCCGTAATAACTTGTCTACTTGTTGCATTCGCATCCCTCTCGACGAGCATCTCACCTAAATGCAATGGTGTATTGCAAACACAAGGTAGGTGTACGAAAAATGTGAAGATAGAATGTTGATAGATAGATAGATAGCTACAAGGGTGAATGTATACCTGCATCATGCACGGATCCAATGGTATAGTGATCTTTGTATTTCGACCATATGGTATAGTAAATCCCGCCAGGAATGCGTTTAGATGACAAGGTCACAATTTTGCCCGCATGACGCATAGATACATCTAAATCCAGCATTCTTATTGGTCTTGCAACTGCGTGGTCAAACAGTAGAACAGTAAGTGAAATGACAAGCAACGAGACTGGAACTGTCTGAGCCATTTTCTAGTATCTTATGGAGTATCTCTAAGCAAGAATGTAAACGTATGAATTATAAAGTCACGTAGACACTATCTACGGATCCGATATGTGGTAAGAGATCTATAAAAAGGTGCATGCAGCAATTTTTAGTGGGTAGAGTGACCTATTTTCTGGAGGATTGAGACATGAGGGTTTAGCACAGCTTGGCGATGTACTCGGTGGAGCCTATCCTCACCGAGAATGCTCCAGTGGCTCCAACAGTCATTCTCCCAGTTTTATAGCCTGGCAACTCCTATACGTGTGGATAATTTGGCCACTCAAAGCTTTGCTTGCTTCTCTCCAAACCTCATTCCTACTCGCTGCGAAAACTCGAAAAAGAGCTTGACGCAAGACTCTACGCACTGCGTTTCCTTCTTATCCAAATCCTTTGACCTAAACCCGGTAACGCATTCGTTAAAGCAGCGCTCCACCAGCCCATTGTAGGTGTCCATCGTGTCCTGGTATTGGATCTGGTTGAGTCTTTCCAGCACTGCAGACCTCTGGGAGGCCGTTAGATGGTTGAGATCTGATCCGAATCCAGCGGCTTGCGACATTTCGACTCGAGTATCCAAGGGGCTCGTATGCTATTCTACGGCTATCCTATGACCTCTTTAGTATAATGTACAGTTTTGCGGTATGTTTTAAGCCTCTATAGTCTCGATCACGGCGACGTTATCCTCCTTTGAGACTTCTCAGCTTGTATTCGCCTATTTTCCGATTATCTCCTTCCTTCAACCCTTAATTTATGCTTTAAACTGTAAAGTTTGCGATAATTTAGCGATTAGGCACCTGAAAACCAACTGGTGATAGTGCGGGGTTGACAGAAGCTGCGGCGCCCTGTGGGTCCGACGGCCAGTGCCAGTCCAGGGGCCAAAAGACGGAGGAGTCGCAGTTTTTGGATCAAATGATGTTGCAGTCGGTGTGACGTTCTTCTGGGAGGATTTTCGGGTCACTGCCACCGCAATGTGTCGATTTTTTGCCGGAAAAATTTTGCTCACAAACTACTCGGAGATTTGACGCTCTCGCCGAATGGTATCTCCTAATTTGATGTCTAGTGGATGGTATAGGGACCCTGAAAGGTAGGTGTGTGTTGAGGCAGAGGCTGTTCCAGATTTAGACGCCGATCAAGAATGAGGTTTCTCGCCCATTAAGGCGATCTTAAGGTTGAATGCGCCTTGCCAAGGCCAAAGCTTTGAGTTTATCCCCGTATGTGCTCCGGGGTGTGAGCTCTAGACCTCTGAAATGGAGATCCAAGAGAGGAATGAAGTGGAGTAGAAGCATTCACAGCATCGGAGGACGTAGGGGAATGCTGTGTATATAAAGCATAATCTTATTCTAGAAATTCCTGCGGTAATAAAGGGGTTTACTCGCCACTAAGGAGGAGATCTAATAGCTACGCTCGCCAGACAATCCGTAGTAGATGGTGCATGTCTAGGCACAAATATTCCTAGACAACCTGGCTACTGTTGAACAGTGCGGAGGGAAGGCAAGGGTGAAGATTGCTATTAGTAGGACTAACCGGAATAAACAAAGGTGGTACAGATTGGGACTTACAAGGAGTTTGATGCAATAGATTACACATGCTTTGGTGTTTTATACTACCCCTTAAATGTCCGTAATGGATACTTAACTTCATTCAGTGGTATAGGTTTACACTGAAAGAAGCTCATTCTTCCAAAGTGTGGGAAATTAATGATTAAAAACTATCCACATACCATTGTTAACATCTAAAAGGATGTTGTTTATTGCACCAATTTTAAACTTTGAAGCCACAAAATAAGACCATTAAAATCTTGAAAAGAGCCATAAAGGTTCTTTCAGACTGGAAAACAAACTACCAAGAATATTGGCATCACATTTGTGGCAAACACGAAAACATCCTTGCAGAATAAGAGACCAAGTTTTTTGCTCCAGAATAGGAAGATTTATGGAATAATATAGCCATTTTATGGCTTAAAGAGTTCAATTGTTACAGCTTACTACTTGTCCATATTGTGAACATCTGTTAGGGACTGTTAAACGAGACCTCAATAAGACTCCCAGTGCATATAGATGCACATGTATAGACTCTGAAATCTTACGAGCAAGACTATGATCAGGGATTACATAATACAAGAGAGAATAGCGAGAGGAACTTGTGCTACCGATATTGGTACTCTTGTGAAATCTACTATGAAGATCTCTAACAGCTGACCCGACATTCAAGCATACGGTAGGAAGAATAAAACGTTACTATAGTGGAAGTCAGAATCGTTTGCTAACAAATACTCATGGATATTCAATACCACAAATACAGAAAATGTGACCTACTAGCTATAAGTCTCAGGGGGATGTATAAGATGTCGGTACACATTATTCCTGTTGTCTATAGATGGGATGTTTTAGTAACCAAATTCTTTTCGAAACAGATCGAGAAGATTAAATTACAAAGAGAGCGAGGGAATGCACTCAAAATAGAATTCAGAGATCGACATATGACGATGCAACTCCTAGAATAAAAAGAGGGGAAACCTCGCAATGTTTTTGCCTCATGGAAGATGGCTGACGAGACGCTAGACCTTCACCCAAATAAATGGGACTATAACAAGAAATTAAAAGCTGTAGACACTAGTAATTGGAATTCTACTCCATATATCGAGAATGAATACGCCATACAGCCTGAAAAGAAACCCTTCAAGTTGGCTAAGATCCTGTATAATGAAGAGTCTATCGAAGGAATAACACTAAATTCAATCACAGTAACGAGTGTATCAGTATTTTATGACCCCCAAAAAACCAAACTACTGGCCTTTTGCCTTTGCTCCGGGAAAAAATATAATTATTATGCGAACCAAAACACTACCAAAGAAGTCACAAAAACAACCTTTACAACATTTTCACTCAATTACAAGCCTGACGTTACTATAACCAGAAACTTTTTAGAGAATATATATGAGAATAAGGGTTTGAACATCGTATCACTGGCCAGTAATTGCAATGAAATTGCTAGAAAGCTATTTAGAGACACAGATATAATCTTTGACCTTGATAAGCATCTTGGTGGAGACGGAGATTTTAAAAAGTACAAATCTGATACTCATGGAGAAACTATTATAGTGTATAATCCAAAGCCATTGGGTACTAGGTTTGTGGTTGTTAGGTATTTAACAAGCATGTTTACCATCCTTGGAATAAAGTTGAAAAATAAGAATATAACAATAAATGGAGGGTTTCCTGCTGAAACATTTACAGAATTTTCTGTTTGTTATAAAAAGGAGGACAAGAAGTATAGTGATCCCCTTCTCATGGTTTTGAAAATACAGTCCTCACATCACACTATTGGACATATCGCAGGAATATACCTTTTGTCAAAGAATACTAAAAGCACAATCTGGGATAGTACAAAAGTCGCTGGTTTTGAAATTTATGAGAAAGACTTTGAAGAGGTTCTTGATAATATAGTGAGATACTCGAGACTTCAAACCTCGGGATTAACACACGATCTCAAGAATAAACTGCGGGATGGTACAAAAGATCTTATACTTGACATAGATAAGGTTACTAAACAGGATTCTGATACCTACAGTTACAATGGTAAGACAGTTCACTACCGAAGGCAAAGTATGGAAGAAGGTTATTTTGCGATGGAACATGCTCACAAATTTCAGACCTTTACCATAAAGAAAGTAAAGACAAAAGATAGCAGATTTACGGATATTCCTTCCAATAACATTTTGGTTTCTCTATTCAAAGTATACTTTAATGAGAGGATAGGTGAACATCCACTTCTGATATATCTTCTGTATAACGGAAAACATAACTGGTTGAGGAGATTTTATGGAGACACTAAGTGGGAAATTGTCACTGATACCACTCTGGCTAAGGGGGAAACTTTGGGATCTATTAAGCGGCTTCTCGATGTATCATCTATCCCAAAGATTACAATAGATTTACAGAAAAGGGGGTATATCTATAAACCAGTCGATAATTCTTTACAATTTCGAATGACCATGAAAAGAGTTCAACATTCTAATTACTATGAGTTTAAATATTTCAGGGCTGGTAATGAAACTTTCAAAATCAAGAATATTCGATATGGAGCCAAAGAACTTAAAGGAATGAACTTGAATGGCGAATGGACGAGTATTTCGGCATATTACTGGGGAACTGAACCTTTATATGATAGACTTATGGTTGTTCAATTCGGAGATAGAGACGAAGATTGTTATTCATATGGTGGTGACAATGAAGAGTGGATACAAACTGCCAGTAAATTTGAAACTACTATTCTTGAGCTCCTTGAGAGTACAAATTGCAAGAGAAAGAATGCTCATATAATAGACATAGCCTCTACAAGCATTTATAGCTGTCAAGGGTGTGGAACAGGAATAAAGGTGCATACTATTTATTTTAGTCAATATCACTGTTATGAGCACACTATTACTGGTGAAGGTTCACCTTCAATTTCCAGATTCAAAGATGGCAATTTATATGACATTGGAGTGCCTGCATTTAGTAATTTTAGGACCGTCTATGTCTATCTAAAAAAACACTTCGAAAAACCCCTTCTTATTAACATTGCAGGATATATTGGAGATGGTAAAGAGCCACCGTATGATGAAAGATGGTACCAAAGAGGTTACAATGCCGATGGAAAATGGGAAAAGGTAGGAAAAAAAGATGCTCCCAAACGTTACAATGAGTACGAGACAATTTTAAAGATTATTTATGGAACTAAAGAGGGAAAACATCTAAATAAACCAGTTGAGCAGGAAAATAAATTGTTAACCAATCAGTATAATAATAGCATGGGTTATAATACAGGTTCAGATGACAGAGCTATCGGAACACCAGGAACTCAATTAAGGAATCATATTGTACAAGTTCGTGAAAACTCGATTCCATCTGATACTCGGGTTTCCATTCCAGCTTTAAAGATTAAAAATACAGCAAAACACAGTGTTATAGCTGGCAATAAAACCTCTGAATCTGCTGTTTCAAAACCAACAGTTACGCAAAATAATCTTAAAGATGCAGAAATCAAAGCTAAAGTCACTAAAATTGGTGAGGAACCTGACGCTTCCAAGAAAATAGAGCACAAAGAAGTATCTGTTGTGGAAGATTCATCTCAAAATTTTTCTAAAGCCCCAAGTGAGGATGGTAAAACCCATAAAACTCCTTTACATGAAAGTTCCGGTAGCACTTCCACTATGGATCGATCATTGGATCCCAATGGTGGTGACAGTAATAGACATAGATCAACTGGAGGAGGGGAAACTAATGATATAAGCCGAAACAGCACAGTTAGAGGGACTGGTGGTGAGAGGATGGATATAGAATCAAAACAAAATACTGTTGCTACAAATGATCATGTATCTCAAAATGGTTCTGAATATGACTTAGAAGGAAATAAAGAAGGTGGAACGGACAGTGTTTCTACTGATTCTGGTAGCCAGGAACATTCAACTGCTGATGAAGATTCAGATCAAATACAATCTAATGGTGATTCACATGTTTCTCCTAATATCTCTGACTGGTTTAAAAAACATGCTATAACTATTGGGTCTGCTGGTACATTAGCTGTTGTAGTTCCTACTGGGATAACCACTTATTGTTGCATTAAAAATAGAAAGGTCTAAATACTGGAATAATTCCATGAAATATTGTTTGTGTAATCCATACGGGATACGTGTAAATAACTTGTTTATTTGTAAAAATGTAGTTGTAATACAACAAAAGCCTTGAGCTATCACTCACAAATCGTCTCAATTTATGCTACATGCTATTTATCTACGGGATAAAACTCTTTGCAGGCATAAATTCCCCCAGCGTATCAGTCGTTAGTAATAACAGAAAACCATATGGATGTACATCCCCCTTTATGCATGCAAGCGTTAATTTACATTATAGAATACAAAAACGTGAATACGATTTAAAGGTCCGGGAAAATTATCAAACACGGTAATAAAATTGCCAACGAAGCCAGGTAGAAGCACCCAGTGAGAGCGAAGCAGGTGTGATAACCGTAGCTTTCAAAAATTTGTCCTCCTGCAACGGTAGTGATGGCCATGATTATGCGTGTGAGATATTCCGACGAAAGCCAATACCCTGCAGATTTTAGCTCTGTAAACTGGAGCATTACTGAAATCTTTAGCGGTGATGGCGCATTTTGAAATGATCCCCTGAATGTTAATGACTTTCCATTGTCATTACTTACCTCAGGACGAAAAATAAGACTATCCAGTTCGGATCCTTGGCCTTTGCGAATAGATAAAGAAGGCTACAAATGAGTGTTTTTATAAGTGTAATGTATGGATTCATAAATAGGTAGTTTGCATGATTGAAAGGGTTAATGTTTTGTCCCTACTATTCCTGAGAATTAACCGTTTGCGCCAAGTATCCCGTTTAAATTGCTTAATAAATATATCCGATACTATTACACAAAGCTAAATGAGAGTTACCCATTCACAGGGTAGGTCCTCAGTTGTGTTTACTTGAATACATCTGAGAGTATCTCTGTAGACACCCATTAAATCTGTCGAACCCAAGGGTCTCCTTTATAGCGATTATAAAGTTTCCATCCTCCAAAAAAGGTTGCGCCAGCTCCGGCAAGAGTACCTGAGAAGGCGTATCCAGCTAATGCGGAGCCAGTAGTAAGAATACCAACAAGAGGTTGAGGAGATTCAGGATCAGGAGGTGGATCAGATTCTTGAGAAGCAGCTTGAGCAGGATCAGCAGGTAGACTAGGAGCAGGAGCTTTTCGTTCAAGAGCTTCAGTAGTAGTAGCAGGAGGGAGTTGTCCTCCACCTCCACCAGGACTACCAGGAAAGTCTTGAGGAGAGCCAGGACCAGGAGTTCCAAGAGTAGAGTCTGGGACTTTCATAGCAGCAGCTTGAGCTTCAGTAGCTTTAGCTTGTTTAAGAGCAGGAAATTCTTCAAGAGAAGGAGGAGAGAAGGCAGAAGTAGGCTTACTGTCGGGAGGGCCAGCAACACCACTAATTGACAGACTAGTAACAGGAGTAGAACCACCTATAGGTCCAGGACCTAGTCCATAACCACCTATAACCTCAGGAACAATAGTGTCCCTAGAGCCACCCTCTGCTCCGGGTAAGGATAAAGGATCACCACTACCCTTTACTGGAAGAGTAGCAGTAGTAAGAGATAAGAGTGGGCCGTATTCGCCTTGTTGTCCGGGGAGAGGAATAGAACCACCCATAGATTTGAGAGAAGTACCCCTAAAACCAACTATAGGACCAGGGGAAGTAGGAACAGGAGCAGATTGAGTAACAGGTTCAGGAGGAGCAGCAATTTTAAGAACCTTGCCAACAAGACCAGCAGCTTCAGCAACAACGGGAGCAGGTATATGCCAAAGAGCCTCCTTTAACTCCTTAGCCAGCAAAGCAGTAACATCTACAGCACCAGCCAATCCAGCTACAACGGATTCACCTAGCACATGACCTATATCCTTTCCGACCTCTTTCAATAGTTCTACAGTGTCTACTCTAGCTCCACCTTGATCACTAGCAGGAGTACCAGAAGTAGGAACTGGTTCGACAGAAGGAGGCAGTTGAATATCTTCTGGACCAGTACCTGGTATTTCACCAACTCCATCTTCAAGTTTACCAGGACCACTAGCAACAAGAGCAGAAGTAACAACTTCTGGTTCTTCTTCATCAAGGTCTTGTTTTAGTTCTCCACCCTCTTCTTTAGGATGTAGTTCTGGTCCTGGTTGTTTAGCGGTCTCACTAACTTTAATAAGATTTTCAACTACCCTTGGAACCTTACTTTCTGGTTTACCCTCCTCCAAATCAAACTTACCACTCTTTGTGCAATAGTTACTAGACCACCTATAGGCATATCCATTCCCACTACTAATACGGAGTATAAGAGGAGTTTCGGCAGCTTTGTCATCAGGTTTAGGACAAGGGGGCAAGAAAACTACTACCTCTTGAACATTCCATAGTGTAAGTTTCTCCGAACTGTTACCTTCTGAAGAACCATTAATGAAACTAGTTATGGTAAAGGGCTTATTTCCTCTATAGGTGTGCTTCTTAGCGGTATACCCACACGATCTGAGGTCTTCATATTGAGGATCATTGTAGTTGGTAACTTCTATGGTCCTAGGACATCCGTCATTAGTACATCCTTCCTTTATACAGTACTCATTAGTATATTTAGGCTCATTCTGAGAAACATCTATTGTAACAGGATTAAAAAGTTTGCATTTTTGTTCTTGAAGCTTTTCCTTAAGTTTATCTTGAGGTAGTTCTAGCAAATAATCACCATCTTCAGATTTCATCATGCTCCACTTTGTATTGTCGTTATAACTTACATTTCCATCATTACCTAGAGGTATCAGGCTGTTTCCGAAGATCACTACGGTATATGCCTCCATTAAAAGAGGCTTGGTTCGTTGCAGATCCATATTCCAGTAGTAGACGGAGAGATTTTTAATGTCTTCGCTAAGTGGAATCGGGCCATAGCTGTCATCATTATCTCCTTCATCTTTCAATTTGAGAACAACGTCTTTGTACCTAACGGAGTCTGGCTTAATTTCGTATTCATGCTTATATTTTGTATATCCGGAAAAATCAGTTATCGCCTCAGAACTAACTGTGACCTTGTATTCTTTACAGACAGGACAATGGTAATTAGGGGTATGATTATCAGTGTTAAAAATATCGACGAAGTGAAGTTTGTGGAGTTGGCAGGTGAGCCTGTCAAGTTCTTTCTTAAGCACATCGTCATTTTTGATGCCATCTGGATAAAACGTTTTCTCCCCATGATCGATCTCCTTCCACGTCAGGTTATCATTACCCAGATTTCCATACCAGTAGGTTCCTCCATTGTTCCTGATTCGAAGTAGAAGGGGTTTCTTTATTATGTGTGGGCCATCGTCATACTTATAACTGTAGTAGGTACATATCTCAGTGATCGTCTTGTTTTTTACAAGTTCATATCCATCTGTATTTTTAAGCTCTTGTCCACCATATTTCAGAGTAATGACATTTCGTATATTACCCTTGTGATGACATTCTTTGTAATGCGGATCCCCAGGGGGAGTGTATAAATTTGATAGAGAAGCAATAAAGTATCCGACACACTTACATTCCCCTTGTAGACTTCCTCTTTCTCCATCTGGACATTTGTACTTTATGTCTACTGTTATGTCTTTTATTGTCTCTCTTGACATTCATATTTTTATATACTGAACCTCTTTCAAAACTGAGATTCATGAGAGTCTCCTAGCTACTCCTCTTCCATACGTTCATCCTCCCTCACAAGACTAGCTCACCGTCAGATAGAGTGTCCGCAGAACAAGATGAGTAGGTATCGACATACATCCTAGTCAGTGTGCTAGACGACACAAAACCCACATTAACCTTTTCATCATGCTTAATCATTAATACGACGGTCCATCACATTCAACTTACCAAAGTGCGATCAGCTTTGAAGAAAAGATTGTAAGGAGTTTTCCAACCCTCTTTTGCCCAGCGTTTAGCACAAATATGAGTAGTGCTGTAACAACTGGTGTGCATAGCAATCCGAACAAGACGTTCACGTAGGGAATTTTAAACACCTTCATCATGTAAACAGTCATAAGACTGATTGACATGCCTGAAAATTTTCATGGATACTAGAGAGGACAAACCAGCACCAATTGTTGTGAGTAAGTTGACTATGAAAATAATCCATGGTAGTCCAGAATAACGTTTAGAGGTATAGCTTGCTGTTTCATCTGTAGACTTTTCATCCAGCAACTGGGTCTTTTCACTCTGACCCTTTAATAGGTCCCCAGCTGCGAATGCTCCATTTCTAAAATGGAACGAGATGAATATCTGAATGGTGTTGTATGAGATAGCACCAAACAAACCCTGTAGAGCCCAAAGAGCAGTACGAGTATATACATGTACTCGACATTTCTAAAATTCAAAAAGCGCGGCCCAAAATTGAATATGGTTGGTAGTAGCGAAGCTGCGATATTTAGTAGTGGTCCAAGGATGTGTGCCACCTTTGTTAAAACGTTGTAATGGACTAGATACGGCCCCTTGTCCTCTACAAATTTGCATGTTTAAATGCGCATGATTTTTGCATCAAGCCAAAACATAAAAGTGCAAAACTCACTTGACTTGATGGCCAGGATTAAAAGGTTTGTCAGCGAGACATTGAGTGATGAGTAAATGCTATAGTAGCTCGTGTGCCACAAGACGTGAAATGCGCGATTCTTCCATGTGCAAAGGTGGCCGTAGACTACCAATTGCACGAGTAGTATAATGGAGGAGTAGAGCGGTGTGTTGTATATCCAGGAAGAGAGGTTAAAGTAGGAGAGCAAACACCAGTACATTCCCCCAAAAGTAGCACCTACGTGATGCAGCGCCGATATTTGAGATAACTGTAGAGTTCATGAGTGATGAAAATGGTCATTCCCTCGAGAGCGACGGAATATGAAGCAAGAAGAAACTTACAAATACATTGTCATTAAATGTGTTGAGTACAACAATGTCGAGTATGTTTGGGAATATGACTGCCTGAATGATGTCCGTGAGGAAGACGCAGTAGTATCTGAAAGCCGTGATTTTGTGTACTTAACTTACATCCACTTGAGGGTCTGCGGAAATGCTCTTCCTTCGTACGGAAGGTTGATCAATTTGCAGTAATACTTCAAGGATGAGCCAAACATTTTGTTTATTTTTCGGAGCGCCAAGATTCCACTCCTTCCAGCTGTTTGATAAAAATCACCAGCGCAACTGCATAGGTAAACGGGCTAAATTACATTTTGTACACGAGTAAAGAAATAAAACTGGAATCAAAGGCCCGGGAGTGATTTTAATCTTTTTGGCCAAATTTGGTGGTGGTGAGGGACTTGGCCTTCCAGGGGCCTGCCGCGAGTCTCACGCGAGGGCATTTAGTCCATAAACATCAACTGAAAGTAGACGCCAATCCCTTGTGAGGCTACAGAGAGGAAAATTCGTCGCTAGAGGAGAATTTTCGCACATTTGCCAGAGGAGCCGCTCGACGACGGAGGAGGCGGCCAGGAGCCCGGAAAGGCGACGTAGGCTCCATACAGCCGAAATTTTGAGGTTTAATGGGTGAATTGGGGCAGGTAAAGGGGTACAGGATTCGCAAATTCTGGATATAAGGGGATTTTGGTATAAAGGGGGAAGGAGCAGATAAAGAGGCCAACGTGGCCAGTAGATGTAGAATACAGTTGGATGGCTGTCGTATGTGCTCGGATTTAGGGCGACAAAATTTCGTCGGCGGACCTCCTGGATCATCATCGCAAAGTTTGGCTCTGAAATGACGCAGTTTGTCTAAAAGAACCATTCATAGCCGAGAATAGTTATTCTGTACACCTTCTGGAAGGAAGAAAGCATCGCATTAGGCTCCTCTAGACGTGAAAATGTCGAAAAAGTTTACGGAAAAGCTCCTCCAGTCCGGGCCGAATGTAAGCAAGAAATTCCACTCGAGCTTTGGCGCCTCAATTCTAGCAAAGTACGGCTGGAAGGAAGGCCAGGGACTCGGAAAGGACGAGAATGGAATTGTAGATCCAGTCTCCCTCAAGAAAGTCACTGGCAATCCAGGGGTACGTTTATTCTCATCCGTGTGCATGTAATGCTTTTCATTCATGCATACAATCACTGTAGCTTGGAACCGAGAATAAAAAGGACGACGAGTGGTCCAATTGGTGGGACGACATGTACAATAAACTTGCCGCAAAAGTGGACATAAAGGCAGATGATAAAAGGGAGAAGAAATCCGAATCCAAAAAGGTTACTTGAATGGTTTAATATAAACTTTTTAGGTAAAAAAGGAGAGTAAAAAGAAGAAGCGGAAAGAAAAGGCTCCAGAAACAGCGTAATGGTGTAAAAGATAGTTTACAGTTTTAAAAACATGCTCTATACGGGCCCGTGGCTTTAAAATGTAGTTGTTCCATCTTGGAACATGTGAATGCGCATCAATTCGCTACCGATACAACTCATTCTTCCTCTTTAACCTCTGGGTTTAGCACCCTGAGAATATCCTCTGGAACTGATTTATTCAAAACGCTTGGGTAATATTCCAAAATATACTTGTACAACTTTTGAGGATATGAAATGCTCCAATTTTCTACCCTCTTTACAATTCTACACCAGTCGTATCCGCGATTAGGTTCCGCCTTTGTGCAATTGTTGATCGCCTCCTTAACACTCGCCTCATCTCCGCAGTCGAGTTCAAATGCAACAAATGTCCCCCAGACTACACCATTTGAATTGTCCATAGAAATGGCACGTTGGAACCACTTTCTAGCCTTTAAAACCTTTTTGGCATCCCAAAACAAACGTGCAGCAGCCAGTACCACATCTGGTGAATTAGGGCATCTCTTTAGAGCATCTGCAGCCTTGGAATCTCTGGCTGCCTTATCTTCCATGAATATGGAAAATGACCACAAGAGACCGGAGTCTGGGAGTTCTTGCAGCGCCTTTGACATTGCAAAATATGCAGTACTGCTGTTTGTGGCTTCCAGCTCAATTTGAACACCTTTTAGCCAAATTAAATCACAATGGGACATAATCTTTTCAATCATCTCCTTAACCACTTCATCATCGTCATCAGAATCCATTGCAATTTTCGCAATTTTTAATAGTTCAGCAGCAGATAAGACCTTCGTCTGTATCAAGGCAACGTTAGTCGTCTTTTTAATCGACGGACCAACCAAGCTTCTTATCTTACTCTTTGCAGTTTCTACCAGTGCTCTCGCTTTTGCGTAATCCCCAATCTCCATATGGAGGTCTACAGCCAATAACCACAAACTAATGCTCCATGGACATGCTTCAACACCTGAATATTCGTGTATTTTGTTGTATTGTCTATGTATGAAACAGCTCGAGGTTGTTGCTTGGATGAGAGTAAAAGGTGAGATGTAGTTTACGAATTTGAAGATATTCCAGAAATAGAGTTTCCTAGCACTCCAGTGTACCAACAAGAGAGTAGTCTAGAGGGAGAGTCTCTACCACCTACCAGGGGTAGGGTTGAGAGTACTACAAACGAGTAATTATAAATGAGAGTATAGAAGGCCATTTCCACGCAACAGCACCTATGAGACTTCCACTAGTACCTATACTTGCTAAAGATATTCCTGCTATAGCTCCATCAGAAAGTCCTTCCTTATCTCCATTGATTTTCTTCAAAAGTGAAAGAATGTTAGCATCGTCATTGTCATTAGATGGGGGATTATTTCTCACTTGTTCCCAGCTATTACTATTTTTATCTTGTCTTCTATACCAACTAGTGGGTGATAAAAAGTAAATGAGCAAAGCTTTATTACCTGCCTTTGAATAGTGGTAAACCTTTACATTACGATAACCCTTTAATGATGGGAACCCTATCTGATAATCATGTTCTTCCTTGAATCCAGAAATGGAACTATTTCCTCCAGAAATCTTATGTTCGTGCCACGAATAACGGTCAGATCCCGTACAACTTGGTATGGTAATCTGCTCTTGACTACAACTAGGACAAGTATAGCCATCTTGACCCTTCTCTGAAAGGCTTATAACATGAGCACGATTCCTGTTGCAGTTCTGTTCATCGAGTTTTTGTTTGAGGTTGTCCGCAGTTAAACCTTCTTGCTGGCTCCAAGTACTACTACCACCCTTATCCGTGTAGTATTTTCCTCCATCCCCAAATTGAACAATGAGGGGATTAGTATAAGAAGAATCTCCAACCCAAAAGTATACCGTTGCAGTATAACAATACGCTAAGTCTTGTTCAAATCCATACTGTTTCTCCCCCTTTTTCTTAACTCCTGTAATCTTGTGTCCATCCCTTGGTTTGTGAATAAATTTTCTGTATCCATACCACTGAGCAGAATCTTTACACTCTGTCAAATCTATGGTTTTGCCAAAGTCATTGTACGTTGTGGTGTGTTCAGAATAACCGTTATAACTTACAGTTGGATTCTCACTGATATTTATGGTAACTCCATTACTCATACTAGACTGTCAGTTACCAGGAGTTATATTCAATTCACTCATCCCTCCATAGCCACCATAATAGTAGTACTCCATTAATGTCTCAACTGGTGTGAGCAGACTGGTCAGTATGGATGAATGTTGACTAGGGAACAAAAGTTCAGAGATGGATTTACGCATACTCAATATGGTACATTCTTTAAAAACTCTATAGGATATCCGTGTCTAACCCAAGGATCTCCTTTAGAACGTTTAAACATCCACCAACCAAATCCAGTAAGAGAACCTGAAACAGCACCAACTCCAGTCAAAACAGTAGGGATAGATTTGTTATAAGATTCCCAAAATGTAGAGCCTCCATGAGAAGGAGTTCCATGAGCAGCTTGAGCAGCAGGAGCTTCAACAGGAGGTTCAGAAGGAGCAGCAGGTGTAGTAGTAACTGGGTTAGATGGGCCAGCAGGAGGGGGATGAGATTGATCACCAGCACCAGAGCCTAGTCCTCCACCACCTCTAGTATGAGCACCATGTTCAGTAGGAATACCTTGAGAAAGTCCAGGAGTAGAGTTAGTACCTTTTTTAAGAACCTCTACAATCCGTTTAAGAGTTGCTTTTGTAACCTCTATACCAACTGCATCAGTTAAATCAGACCCTGTTTTCCCTATTTCCATCAAGTTTCCTAGAAGTTTTTCATCTTTAGCAATATCGTTAACTCCAGAAAGTGTCTCTTTAACTATGCTGAGTATGCTTCCTATAATAGGGGCTAATACAGCTCTATTACCAGCAGAAGGTTGAAGTTCAGCATCCTTTTCACCTTTAGCACCATTTTCATCAGGTCCAAGTTTAGCTTTTTCTTGAGTATCAATTTTAGTTCCTTGATTTTTTTCACCCTTTTCGCTCACTTCATGGCCTTTAACTTTCTCAAGGCAATCCTCTTCTTCAAGTTCGGCTCCAGACTCTTCTTGAGCATCATATTCATCATTTTCACCAAGATAATCAGTAGATCCAGAAAGAGGTTCTTCAGCACTGGCAGGAGCTAGGATACGATAAGATCCTCCACCTGGAGCATCAAAATGTAGTGCTTTATCTCCATCAGTGTTAATAATAACAGTAGGAGATCCTGGAACAGAAGTATGAAGAGAAGGAATAGAATATGAAGTTTTAGCTCCGGCAACAAGAGGTTCAGGACCAACAGTTTCATGACTAGAAGAGTCTTTAATAGCTTGAAATTCGGCTTCTTTAGAAAGTTCATGAGGAAGATCTTCTGTAAGTTCAGCGAAATGATGAACAACAACGGGGGGAGCTCCAGCTTTATCAGGTGGAACTGTATTAGTTTCAGAAATAATAAGGGATTGTTCACCTTCTTGACCAAGTAATGGTTGAGAACCATTTACTACCAGAGGAATATCAGTACCAACTAAAATCTCAAGAGGAGCAGTAGGTATATCTTCTTCCAAAAGTAAGGGTTTAGAAGAGAGATAACCACCTATAATTCTAGGTAAGGATTGAGTATCACTACTAATAGATAGACTAGAATGTTCACCTTCCAGTCCAGTAAGAGTAGTATCCATAGAACTAACTATAGACTGAGTATTTCCACCATTAGGCTTAGAAGTAAAAAATTTAAGAACCTTGTCGACCATGTCAGCAGCTTCAGGAAGAACATCAGGTATATGTCCAAGAGCATCCCCAGCAAACAGTCCAAGTAAAATAGCTATGGTTGATTCATCTATTCCAAGTTCTACCAACGCACTGGTCACATCTTTCAATAGTTCTTCACCATCAATAGCATCCTCAGCCATCTGGGCCACTGGAGTTCCTTGTAGGAGAATCTTGGTCTCAGACTCTGTATCAGGAACCTGGTCAGATAGATCAGCAGCTGGGACTTCCTCACGTTGAACTCCATTCTGTCCAAGATCTGTAGAGTTATTGGTAGCCCCAGTAACCACACTACTAGATGAACTAGCACTACCAGAGCTTTGTCCTCCAGCATCTTGAGCATCACATCGTATTTCAGCTTTCTCTTCTTCCTCAGATGTTTTAAGTTTAACACAAACATTAGCGCAAGCAGTTTGGTCTAGAGATGGGGATTGAGTAGAATCATAGGATACCATCACTCCAGAACCGGTACTACATTCTTGATAATTGCTACAATTGGCATCCTTTAGTAGACCCACAAGTTGGTTATATTTGACATGGTCTGTAGTGGCATTAAGATTCCCTGGTGTTATGTTATTGAGACTTGTAACTGGTGTCCAAGGTTTATCATCACTACCATTTGGCTTGAACCACTTATTACTAACAGTAGAAACTCCACCTTCAATGTATATTAGTTTTGGAAGATCTCCACAGTGGAATACAGAGATGCTTTCTACGCCAGGAAGAGGAAACTGTAGTCCATTTAGTTTTATATTCTTCCTACTAGTGTTACCACCACTATGGTACCTTATATCAGCTATCTTGTAATTACTACCAGAAATAGAATGTTTGTGATATGGAATAGGGAATGATTGATGAGTAGACTCTTTACAACGAACTGTCACACTCTCAACCGAGACTCTTCCATCACCCTTATCCTTATCTGCATGCTCTTTGCAGCAGTAGGACCCATTTCTAGAAGAAGATAAATCAACGGTGACCTCTTCGCGGTATTGGCAACTGAATCTGTCAAGGTCTTTGATAATGTCCTCTGTGAGTTGGATATTATCATCGTCATAGGATTTAGTACCATTACCCACTTCTGTCCAGTTCCTACCATCTTTACTTGTACTATAGAACGATCTGGAATTTTCATCGGGTAGTTTAAATGAAAGCATAACAGGCATGCTACCACCCGCATGGCTTGGCGACGAATAAACCTTAAAATCACCAGTTGCATTCTCTGGAATAGGAATGTTAGCTTTGTCCTTATTATATATGGCCATGGAAAACTTGGTACCATTCTGACTATTTAGCTTATATCCTGTAACACTATAGTTAGTACCAGGAAGAGTTTGTGAATCACCAACGCGTTCTATAGTTATATTCTTCGCAACATTGGAATCCAAACCAAGATTCTTGTTAGGCTCATCCAGATAGAGAGCATAGCGGTTATTCCGGCCTATATTTCTTTCGTCCAATAAGGCCTGTAAGGATCTTCCTCCTCCGTCATGTTTTTTCCAGACCTTTTCATTAGCATGTCCTTCTAGTTCATCATCCTCATATTTCAGGTAGTATGTTGGCTTGATTCCGTTATTAACCTCAATAAGGAGTGGATTCTGAAAACCCTTGTCACCATCCCAGTAGAAAACAGAGGCTTCCTTAACACCACCGATTGGTCCATCTTGTAGTTCCTCACCTAGCTCCTCTTCACCATCACCTAGACTTTTGAGTAGAGTGAATGTTTTTCCCTTGTTGGAATGGGTAAGGGCAACAAAGCCTGTAGCGTTAAGAGGATTAGAAGTCAGGAAGGATTCTAATCCGCCGGGTTTAGGAAGACAATTGCATACTGAATTATCTCTCCCACATTTTCTTCCTATGTAGAGCTGTAATGTATCCTCACTATCTCCACTACTCATCCTCCATGTTCAGAGAGAGTATGCTCTGTCAAACTCTGAGATCCATGAGAGTCTCCTATCTACTCCTCCTTCATACATGCATCCTCTATCACAAGTAGCTCACTGTGTATACTCGCAAGACTCCTCTATTTGCTAAGCACATCTAATCGCCATCACTCTTCCATTCATTACACTCATTCCATAGTGATATACTACCTAGTCTACGAGGTCTGTAGGTCATCATCAACATTGCAACAACCTTGAGCCCACATTTGCAAAACACTTACCTTCCTTGTAGACAGCGATGGCTGCATCTATATCCCTTGGTTCAATTTCCATTCTCATTTGTCCAGAAATCATCCACAACTTGTCAAAGTGAGGATGATTGTCAATTCCTTGCTCCACCAATTCGATTGCATATTGGTAATTCTTCAACTGTCTCTCAAGTTGAACACTTTGCATCCATACCTAAAGGTGTGTATAGTAACTCGCGACAATATACCTTTTTGGAATTGCACTGGGTACGAGCTTGTTCCAAGAGCTTCCTAGCTCGTTCGTATTCACCATTTTCCCGCTCAATTTTGACTGCGGCAAGAGAAATAGCTTCCGCATCTTCATTAAAGGCGAGACCTCGTTTCAGAATCTCCCTGGCGGCTGGAATATCTCCTTGAACCCATTTATGTTTTGCAGCCATTAGCCAAAGAACCTCTGATTTTGGACAATATGTTACTGCAGATTTCAGGGCTTCATCAATGGATTCTGGAGTTCCATGCTTGGACTCTAGCTCGACAAGGGCAAGCCAAAGAGATTTTTTCGTTTTCATTTGTTCAATTGCGTTCTTGTAAATAGCTCTTGCACATTCCACCGCGCCACTTTCCAGGAACTGTTCACCGTCCTCCAACCAAGTTTCCTTTTTATTATTTGCATCGACACCAATCATCATTGTGGCCTTGATGATGGCCTGAGCGGTTTTTACAAATCCATTAGTTTCTGCAACTTTAGCATGTTTCAACCAATTGCTTCGTATATGGACAACACCTTTTTTGGCCAAGTTATCCAGGGCCCTTGTGATGATACGTTCGACCATTTGGTCGTTTCCATTAGACTCCTCCAGCTTTGAAGCTGTAATCCAGATGTCTACATTTGTGGGTAACCTCTTTCTTGCCTCATTTAAAACCTTTTGGGCTTCTTCATACGGGCACAGACGAGCTAGCGATAGCCACATGTCTACAGAATCTGGGACGCATTCCACAGCTCGCTTGAGCAAAATGTATGCGTCAGTCTCATTCTCCATGGATATAGCCTCTTTCCACAATCTCACGGAGTTTGGGATGAACTCTAGAGCCTTGCGCAAAACTCTCTTTCTGTTATCATCCAAAGTCTCCCTATTGGCAGCTTCTAGCCAGAGCTTGACGGAAGAGGGTAACACCTTTATGGCCTTGGCCAGAATTGCTTTGGCATAGTCTGGTTTTTCTAAACGCGCAGCTTCCAGCCATACATCTTCTTTATCTGGGCAATTCTGGCAACCCTGAGAGATGAGCTCTCTTGCAGCCTCCAATTTTCCAGCTTGTTCCTCTATTCTTGCCGCTGAAATCCAACCGAATGCGTGCTTTGGATTCGTATTGGTAATGTACCGCAGCAAACTGCGCACCCTCTCAATGTCAACCATGTCTGTATTTATCGTAGAGTTGAGATCGGTAAGGTAGCCCTTGGGGTCCACAACAGTTTGTCCCGATAAATTGTCCATGACTTTATCAAGGGTGATGGATAATACGGCACCTCTGGCCTCACCAAGATCGTTCAGCGAGCTGGCGTTCCCAGCGGGCGTCCTCAGACCGAGTGGAGTCTTTAGTCCAACCGGGGTGGCAGAACCTCCCATTATACCCAGAGGTGTCGATATTCCTAGTGGAGTCGCAGTTCCAATGGACGTGGAGCTCTGCATTGCAGCTCTTGAAGAATAAATGAGACTGTCTGGCGCAGGAGTATACACTTGTCTCTTTTGCCTCTTTTTCTTTGCGGAATAATCTCCAATTTCTGGTATCGATTCCCACTCATCTGAATGTTTTGCGCATTAGCATCAACAATTTACCTTTTGTGAGAGTCATTAAATCACGTTTAAAATGTTCCAGTTGCTGGGAGATTGTCGGTTTCTCACTTCTCATTTTTAAAATTTCATCCTTAATCTTGCCTTCTCTATGCGATTTGCGTCGTTGATCCATTTTTGCGTCGATTAAATTATATACCGATTCAGCTTCCAAGTCTTCATCGTCAATTTCTACATCCTTGAAGAGCTGTTCGTTTTCACAATTTAGCTCATTGTTATTCCCTGCTAGATCCGCGGTATCCCTGTCGTCCGCGGCGTCATCTCTGGATACACCACCTGAAAAGCCCGTGGCTCCTCTTCCTTTGCCCGGTATGTACCCTGGAGGCGGTTTTCCGAACGGACTGCAGACGTTTGTGACGGGTCCAGGTCAACTTACTCTGCGGTTGTGGCCATGTTATAGGCGATTTCCTCCTTGGTGTAGGCTACCACCCTGTAGATTTGCGTATGGGAAGGAGATTAGGGAAAACTCACCCTCTTCCTACTCCGGGCATATAGTAGGACTCGGCGGAGGCCGGAGCGGGGAACTGGCGAGCTCCCGGCAGCCTTGACATTGTCTTTGATGCTACAAACTCCTTTTACGTTTTTAAAGCGATGATTGCGCCCTCGGAGCTCCCGAAAGTCTCGATGGGCGACAGATTCCTACTGTATGCAAAAATGGCCTACCAAAGGACTAAATTTATGCACATGGCCCTTTGGGATTCACATGACCCATAAAATGTAAAAAATTGTGAGTGAATCTCCGCTTGCCGGAGCTTGTGTGGACGGAGAATCCGTCAGTCGCTATTTTTGGCCCCTGGACGCTTAGGATACTGCATCTCCCCTAATGTCCGTGGGAAAGGTCACTTCTTGGCGCAAAAAGGTCTTTTCTCCGGTAAGTTTGCCTCTGTGGACCCAAATTCGTCCCTCAGGTCGGACTGTGTACTCTGGCCACCGCCGGCTATCTCTACATGCTAACAGAGTACTTCAAGCTCGAGTACCGCGTCTACAAGGAGAGGAAGGCGCTGGAGGAACACGACGCCGATCCGACCAAGTTTAACATGCTAATCAGGGAACGAGTTGTGAGCCGAGAGATGGGCAAACAGTCGCAATCGTGAAGACACTGGGGGTGTATGGTATGCTCAGGACCTGTGAGACTGTCTGGGCTCTCTCGCAGGCCGCCATTCTCTCTGCAAGACAAAGTTTCAGCTACTTACTGTGCAGTACAGACTACATGCGTAGTATGTACCGAGAAGTAAAAGGATAGAGTTTCTAGTCGATAGTTGGCCACGCTAAAGGGCATTTCAATATCTCTACTGGTATGTATTCACGAGTAAATAAAAGAGCTAATTAAATGGCCTGTCGCTAGGTTATTCTGCATGGGTTGTGGTACCCTTGGAGACACTCTATCTTCCCGCTCTCTAGGAGTCCAGAGGGTGCCTACACCTCATGTTTAATCATTGTACACTAGTCATCCATACTGACCATTCTACTCACACCAGTTGGGACATTAATGGAGTACTATTATGGAAGGATAATTGGAGGATAGTATGAAGAAAACTATGGAAGGATGACAAGTAGTAGAGGAGTCTGAGGAAGAACTAAAGAATGGAGGTTCTAGTAAAGCTTAAGAATCTACTGCTGGATCTTCTACTGTATGTGATGCTAGTGGTAATGCTAGAGGACCCGAAAGATCTGATTCTAAATATAAAGAACTTGAACTAGTTGGATTTGAAGCCCCTTATCAACCTAAAGGACTTGATCAGATCATCATGATCTATACACCCTATCAATAATGGCAGTTCCACCAGTAATCATTGAGTTAAGAAACAAGCCACCTGATATTGGGAATTTCACCCACCAATATACTTCCATTGGTAAGAAAATTAAAGTCACAAAATCTAATTACCCTCTTGGATCGGACTTCCTCAGGTATGAACATGCTTTACAGACTAAAGACAAATTCACACTATTGGCAGTTAAAGATGGTGGTACCCATATTCGTACAATCCAAAATACTGCTAATGTAACTTCAGTTTCTGCTTATTACTGGAAACATGACAATGGTACTAATCCACCTACTAAGGCTCTACTAGTAGAAGTTACCGGCAGTGAAACGAAGTATTATGTCAGGGGTACTGGTAGAAACAAATGGACCTCATTTACTGTATCTTTAGGTTCTCAACCTACTCAACTCACCGGTAAGCTTCTTGAGGAGAAACTCGATGAATTTACCTGTGAACGTCACAATGGATATTACCCAAAACAATTCTAAGACTCATAAGAATGGAAGCTACTGTTGTTACAAACATAATCATACTAGAGTCTCCGTTACTGATAAAACAGTTTCCTGCAAAACACATAAGCAAAGCTCTACTTCATGCTACAAACACCAGGTTATTCCTAATGCTGGTAAATGGAGGGTAGCTGCTATTAAGTATTATGGTGTTAATACTCCCAGTAAAAGGAATAGAGTAGAAATTCCTGGTCTTAGCTTGCTTACCAAAGTGTCAGTAAAAGTTACAGTTTATGTTTTATACTGCGGACATAATCCAGTTCTTATATATCTAGAGTCAACTAGTGGAGGTTCAGATACTACCGGATGGTATAAAAAGGGCAGTGATAATAACGACAATGAAAATTGGACACAAGTAGGTCTCGACATAACTCCAGGAGATTTAGGGAAGATTGACTGTAAGGATAATGAAACCTTTCAAAAACTTGCAAAACTACTTACTAAACTTGGATGTTACGGCTTGGAAGAATGTACTCAAGATACTAAATCACTACAAGAACAAGAACAACAACAACGTACTAAAGAATCTGAAGAACTAAGACAAGAAGTCAAAGAAGCCGAAGGTGAAGGCTCTGAAAAGGAAAAACTCAAAAAGAAAGAAGAGGAAGGTGCTGTTGCTAATGCTCTTAAAGTTGATGGTGGACCTAGACAAGATACTGCTGTTGATGCTCTTAAAACTCAACTTCAAGATGCTTTTCCTTGGGATATAGAGAACATTCTTGGAGCCTTTGCTGGCGTTTTTACAGCTTCCTGTATAACTATTTTTGTATCATGGAAACTTTATAAGGCATACAAGCATTACTCTGATCCTTGGGTTAGACCAATTTAATGAGACTCCTAATCCCACTCCTCAGCCTAGTTAATAATGACAGAGCTATTGCACACTAGAAGGATAATTTAAAGATCACTCATTATTCATCCTGTGGATAGACTGTTAATCGCTAATGCAGTGCACCTACCTTTGCAGTGTTTTCAATTCAGACTCATCGTCTGTTCCTCAAATTCCAATCACCATACGTTTCTATAGTATACAGTAATATGATATTAGGCATTTCTGCAGATAGTTTGCCCCGTCCCCAATTCTTTTCCTTTGAAGAATGTTCACGAGTTTGAAAGGGATCCAGACATGTTAAAGACAGAGGGGGATCCTTTAGATACTGATGAAGTTATACGGTACATATAGAATGTTTTCTAGGCACAAGTCACTCACTCGTTCTTTCACATCCCAGGGGCAAGGTCCCATCATTTTCTGTTGTAGAACTTGGTCGACGATTGTAGCCTCTCTAGAAAATTGAGGATACTAATTAATCTGCCCTAGGTGTAGGGGTTGTGTTATATGTGCGTTATTAGTTCCTACCCTTCTTGACTCCTACGGATTTTCCGTAGGTTTTGGGGGCCTTCAGACCTTCTAGAAGCAGCGGTTCTCCGACGTTTTATTATATTCCTAATCCTTATTACTTTGTCGCGAGAGAATTCGAGCTCGTTTTCCACTTCCTCCTCTTCAAGAGGTTCTTCCTCTTTGTCGAGGTTTCCGAGAAATCTCCCAAAGATATCTTCCAGCTTTTCTTCTGGTTCTCTTTCTTCGATCGTGAGTTACCGAATCAAAGGTGGTACGTAGTACTCTAGTCTGCATGTAAGCTCTGATTTTTGTGGGCAAAGCTATTTTCTCTAGGTGCTTCGCGTGGTATTTTGTAACCAATCCATCCCAAGAATATACTATTGGAACGGTGCATGCTGGCATATTATGGATGCAGCATAATTCTTTTGCAAGGACATCGTATTTCCTTTGTTTGTGGGATTCCGTATCTGAAACCTTAGTTGGACACGTGATTCCGACTTCGACTATAAATATCCTTTTATTTCTCCTGTCGTAGAGTTGGATATCGGGTCTATTGTTCGTTATCCTGGCGTCCGTCTTAACAGCAGTATCGATCCTAAGTTCATTTGTACCGTCAGTAACTGTCTCCTGCATCACATATCAGGATACTAGGAAGAAGAGTGTCCTGCACAAAATATGATGCGAGGATTGAATACTTGGATTTCAGAATGGTTAGACTCAACACTATTGATGCAGGATCATAGGAAACGGTCCAAGGTCAGATTTGGAGGTTTGTGTTCCCTCTTAACCAGAGGTCAACTATGGAAAGGATTCCACTCTCAGTTTGATACTAAAGCTTAGTCCATAAGTATAGGCGACATTATGGAGATCTTGTGACTCTTACAGCACTCATTTGGCAGCAAGGATTCATTGAAAAAGAACCTGAGGAAAAGCTCAATAAAGAATCCAATGCCTCCAAGGAAAGTTTCAAGAGCCTTTTCAGGTGGTTTGCCATATTTACGAATGTGACACTATGCTGTTCCTCCACTCTACCTCTCTTTGCATTCATGTCTGGAGGTCAAATGCTAGTTACTGGATTAATTAATCTGCCCTAGGTGTAGGGGTTGGTTTACTTACTGGATCATAATTGCTGTTGCCATATCTCCCATTTTCATGACTATGTACAGAATCTGGAGAACGTGGAAAGATGTAATCTACCGGTGATACTGATAAAGGAGCATGTAAACCACTTATTGAGCTTAATAAGGAACTATCAATCAAAAGTTCTCAGAGATTTGTACATCTGCCACCAATGCTCAGAATCTCATCTGATCACGGCACTGACTACAGCAAAGCCATTCTCCCGTCCTTAAATAGACCCAGCGATGATCTCAACCAAAACCACAACTCCAAGAGAGCCTCAGGAATAATACAAAGTTGTGTAGCTCAACAAGACAAACCTCTGTATCTATCCACTCACCATTTAGCTACACGTGAGATATACTTTGCTTTTACAAACTCTTCATACTTTAAGACGAGTACATCCCCTACATTTTCTCGGATGACCCTCGTGGAATCTCTCCTTCACCCTACGGATGTTTGGATTCTTCTTCCTTCCCTTTTACCTCAGGATCCATAAATGAGAGCTATAACGACCATTTTTGCGCTATTACTCTTCAAGCTATGTGAGTGCGAAGACAACGGCATTGTTCTAGACATTGCCAAGGCCGATTCCAACGTCACACACGAACAAACTTATGACCAGGACGGAGCTCAGAGGTCTTTTGTACCAAAGGAACAATTCTTCTTCAGCGAGGTTTCAGATGGCTCATCTTCGATATGGAAGTCGGATGGGAGCACGAGGTGTACCAAAGTCTTTTTAAGATTGGCAACAACGTCCGCAGACTCACCCTAAACGTAAGTACCGTCGGTAGCGGATGACCTGCCACCAGTTAATGCAAAACCAGTGGATACCCAAAAGCTTGAAGCCTCTTCTTCTTGCATTCGCGTTGACTGAAGGTGTTGTAGCAAAGGTTTTAATGGAGTGTCCATGGAATGCCATTGTTAGTTTTAAAGGTGAGTTGGATGGAGAGATTTTAACGCCCATTTGGTTCTCCGGAGCTTCCCTGTCTCTACCTATGCACTCATACTTCTCAAGGGTTCTCCACATCCATAGAGGAATGAGCGATGACTATGGATTGTCTGCCAGACTGTAGAGAGTCTTGAGTAAACGCCAAGGAATCCACGGTCGATACGGTAGAGCTACCCTGGCATTTTAACATACTCTAGTAGAAATCCATGTACACTCCTAGGTAGCGTCTGTTCCGAGAAAATGTGTCGCCATTTTTGATCGGTAAACTCATCCAAAGGGAGCGTGTCTAGTGTTCCTCTGTGGACAGTGAGTGTACTAATACCATCCATAGACACATTATGCACAAGATTGATGTTTAAATGAGAAGTTGTGTAGAGTATATGTAGTCCATGAAGAATGAATAGGTGATGTCGTAAGTCGGGATAATTATCACCACTTACTTCCATTATTTTCTCAGTCAGAGGAATTTTCTCCCTAAACCCACCATTTTCCGTTCATAATCTCCATTCAGTATAAATAATGGAATAGGCTCTTTATGGGATGTATGAAATGAGGAATTAGGCGGGGGTGTCTACACACTTCTAGAGCTATAGCCAGTATGGCTGGTATAGAGGCATTAATGCAGTTTTATAAGGATAGAGAATGTAGTAAAAGATGATTAGTTTCTATAGTGGTAGCTAGGGAGGACGAATGGTTGTCTACAGATAATGAGTGAGGATACTACCAGAGCGGTAAAGTTGGAATATCAGAATTTGAAGTACGTAAGGCGTGAAATTAGGAAGAAGACAACATTATGAATGCCCTCACAATCTATAGACATGCAGGATAAATGTCCAAACAGTAAGAGTAGATATGTCTGTCGGGACGTTCCTCAGGTTGAAGCTACCATAATAAACCTTAAAGGCGTCCGAGATAGCAATACTACTTGCAAATATTACACACATATGGATAATACATCCAAATGACTGATAACCAATCTTAGTTATGGTAATCACCCCCTCAGAATAGAAAATGATGGAGGTGGACAATCCAAAAAGTGAGTCCGCCAGTACTGGATTCATAGAAGATAAAGGACCTTACCTGTCAACTCCACAGACTTTATAGAGTCAGCCTACAAAGAGGCAATAAAGATGACTAAAGAGACGGGTGGAATGTTTGAGGAATATATTGGTTATGATCACATCTCTGCAATCAGAGATCAGAGTAAATTTACAGTGACATCCATAGTAAATGGTACTAAAAACATACAAAGAGTGGGTGATCTTCCTCTTTACAACGTTGAAAAGATCACTGTTTACTTTTCTGTTTGTGATCCGACTACACCTGTTATGATATACATTGAGCGTGACAACCAAACTACATGGCTTGAGAATCAAGACAAACAAGGGAACTGGACTGATGTTAGCGATAAAATCCCAGAAATCAAAGCAGATAATGGAGATACTATAAAAGAAGCCATTGAGGATATTCTAGAGGGTGTCAAAAGTGATCTAGGATTATGCCAAAAAAATCCTGGACCTAGTGGTATAGTAGAACATACTGGTGCCAATGCTTCTGGAGATAATGATCAATGTAGTTATGGTGAATATGGGCACTCAGGTGAAAACTCTGACGAGGAGTATATAGTGATGGCAACCCTAGTGGTATTCCATCTCCACTTCAACAACTTGCTCTACGTGTGTAATGTAACGATCATCCACCTTGTATAATTATAGAAACACCTTTACTATGGACCTTAACATCATTACAACAAAGATTCTCTGAGTTTCCATCGCAAAGTATGTAGGAAGGATAACGTACGGAAAGCGCAACTTGTCATAACCAATGGAGCTTAATGTGTATGGTATTGTCGTAGAGGATAATTTAGAATAGTGATAAAACTTCCAATACTTCACACAGTCGAGCGTTTTGACAAGTTTTGTAGGATATCACTGGATACGCTCATTCTTCCTTCCACATCAAGCACATCACATTCACGATTCCTCACCCTGCATTATCACGGTACAAGGTTAAATTGTACTTTTATGAATATCTAGATTCTTATAGAGACAATATATTATCAATAGTTCACTAACTTGTCATTGTTAGAGAATGGAAGTTATTATTCCCCATACGCAATCTCGAGATTATTCGTATTGGCGCTACGGGTAGTTGGAGGGGAAGGAAATAATGAAGGCTTCAACACTTTGCCTTTTCCTCCTATTGTATGAGATCAGTATAGTCTCAGGTACGGAGTCGAAGGATGCTCCAGCGGTCTTTGCTGGAGCTACTCTGGACGTTGCTACTCCAGATTATTCTACTATAGAAAAGTACGAATATAGGCTACATCACGTGAAGACACCATCTTACACAGCAAAACCTGGTTATTTTATAGAAAAGGTGGTGGAAGGAGATACCACCATCTGCGAATGTTCTCCCAAGGGAGCATTTGTCAAAGTCACGCATTGTTTTATAAAAGATCTACTTGATCTTATCCATGTATATACTATAGATTTAAATGGTGCAAAGAATGCCTGCTATTTTCTCAAGAAGGATGGTCAGTGGTCCTCCATAGGTGAAGAAGAATTTTATAACAACTTTGGTGCTCTATCAATCACTGGATATGATTTTAATGACAAGGTACTCGATGTCTCCAAAGCTTCTACTGATTGGGAGTTGTACGTTAATGAATCGCCAAAGTCTCCGTTCGCAGTTTATGGAACTAGAAGCACGTGTAGAGTCTCAGAAATTAAGACCAAAAACCGTGGTGGTATCACAATATGGAAGAGAGAGAATGATGAATGGTGTACCAAACTCACCTTTTATCCCAGAGAGGGAGATCATAAACTCCTCTGGATAGTCACCAAGGATCCTTATGAGAATGAGAACATCCTCTACTACTCCAAGATGAGTGGATCATGGAAGTCTGTTGACAAGGATGAGTATCTGGAGGACTTAGCCAAGGCTGGCTTTGACAGGTCAACCTTCGATGATAGGGTTACTCTGGACATATCCAATGTTGATGAAAAACTCTTCTTCATTGACAAATACCAAGTTGACATTATAGTAGAAAACAGACACCATGTTCTTCCGGGATTTAGAATGAACAAGGTAGTGCAGGGTAAGGATATCATCTGGGAGTCTTCAGATGACAGATTCTCTATCCACTTTAGTTTCCATGGCAGAGGACCAAAGATTTCGCTGGGTGTCCTATTTACCACGAATACCAAGAAGGAGAATAAAATTATCTATTACGGAAAACTTGATGGAAAGTGGGTGACTATCACCAAGGATGAGTACTATGATGTTCTCTCAGATAGAGATAGTCCTATTTATACTCATGAAGTGGACAAGCCGGACATAGTCATGAGCAGCTTTAGGAACAAGCAAGGTCTACGGATTGCAACATATGCCTCCAAGGTTGAGAATGCCAAAGCAGACATTCTTCTTGTCCATGGAGCTCGTTCACATCTTACGTCAGACTTTCTCACATTTAACATGGACTGGAACTATGAACGTTATGGCTTCGAGATATTCCCCTACTGCAGTGTTTTTGATGAACCAGTAATTGTCAAGGAGGTATCCAATGCAGAACGCTATAGATCTTACTTTGAGTACAAGACCCTAGAAGGAATGAACCCGCTAGACATTCTTCACAGGTCTCAATACAGGGCTACCTTTGTAGAGGCTCTTAATAGGCTCGGCTACAATGTCTATGGTTACGATCTGCAATCACATGGGTTCTCCGAATCCAAGACTGAAAGCAGATGTCATGCTAAGAAATTCATGGATTATATTTATGATCTCTTGCAATTCATTAGCATTGTAAAGAGAGGTAAATTTGGAGATCCTAATGAAAAGTGGGATGATAAATTAGTCTTCAATAGTCATGAGACGAATAGAAAGATCATACTCATGGGTTATTCAATGGGAGGAAATATGGTTATAAGAGCTGTGCAAAAGTTTTACAAGGAGATTAAGAATCCAAAGGCTAAGTTTGTAGATGGCCTAATCGGTCTTTCTGCCATGCTTGATATGAGCATATATTTGGATACCTTGACAAAGAAAATAGTAAGACCAATATTAGAACTTGATGCGTGCTGCCAGCCTGAGAAAAAGGCATACTTTCACTATACATATGACATTGCTCTCCATTTTGAAAGATTCACAGATTACAACACAGACCCAGTTTACTACAGTGATAGGTACACTAGAAATACGCGCATGTCTCCTTTTAGTGCATGTAGAAGGGTTAGGAAGAAAAAAAGAACCAAGTTATATCCCAAAGATTTGCCAACACTATTTGTACATACTACAGACGATGACGGATGTGGTATAAAGGGTCCAAGGAAGATGGTTAATAAGAGCCTGAAGGATAGTAAAGTTGCAAAACTGGTAGAGTTAAGTGGCTGTGGACACCATATGGCTGCTATTCAACTCATTCCTATCTTGGTACCATTGTTGGAAAAATGGCTAAATGGACACTTTTCAGAAACGGTGAATATGAAGAGACCATTACAGGTTCCCTCTAATGTTAAAGAGGGAGAATCTACAGTACCCGTTCAGTCTAACCTCCGTAATGTTGCACCTAAATAAGTCGTTACACGACTAGAAGGTTCTGTTTCTCAATCTGTAGCTTCTATGGAAGGAACTACTCTTGACCTCTCTTCTCCCAGTCCTCTTCTGTTTACCATAACAGACCATGTACTTTATGGAGTGAATCATAGAGCTTTTGTTCCCAAGGATGGATGTTCTCTAGTAGCCATAGTGGATAACAGGGATACCCTTTGGACTAGTAAGGACGGTGAAGAGTTTACTGGTGTTCATCAGTATTCCAGGGAGGGGTACCCCTCTCTTCTTAGTGTCTATACAAGGGGTGCCGGAGATGAGACCTTTTGTTTTGAGAAAGTTAGTGGAGCATGGAAGACGGTGGACAAGTTGGAATTTGAACGTGAGCTCCACTCAATGAAGGACTCTTCTGCACCTGCTGGTGAGAAGCATAAGGTGGCAGGCATTATTTACTGAGATTTAACGCTGTCAATAGAATATCATAGTATTTCTTTTAAACACACTGTAAAAGAAGTTTTTGTAATTTTAATAAAATAGGAAGACCTATAGCTAGAAACATTATACAAAAGTTGTATAAACACTCGTCATTAATGCAGTACCACCTTGTAGGCGGAGGAATCCAGACGGTTGTCTGTGGTCCATAGAGACCCTAATTTCTACCATACACATCCATATGTGTTAGCCATTTCTCTGTAACTGGTGAGTATTTGGCTCATTGAATCCATGAAGAATTAAAAAAAGGTATGTAGAAGAAGAGGAAGAAAAATGTGTAGGATCTCCCCATGGCTCTTCTTCCTCAGTTTATTCCTTGCCAGGAATACTCACCAAGTCATTAATGCAGTTTATCCATAGATTACAATGGTTGCAATATGGGTGGTTAGTGATTCAATGCAGAGTAGCTAGGAATGAGGTATTAGGAAGACTTGTTTGAGGAAGGGTGCCTCTAAGGGACCATAGACAGCAGAGGTGTGCTACTAAAACCTATAGGCACATGTAATGGAACATTAAATAGTATTATATGTACAGTGACTGTCCATTATGATGGTCAAGAATGGGATTTTAGATGATCGCCTACTCTCTCTACATAGTATCGACCATACCTACGGAACACATTAACAGTCCATACTATACTAAAGGGGTTTTAAGAGTATACAGGGACAGAGGAGGTAATTTTTAGAGAATGGATGGGTATGAACGACTGGAAGGAGCCTATACAGTAGAGTATGTTTATTCCACTAGAGACTTTCATTGACTCATTCAGCTCGCTGATGACAGAATGTTTTCCATACGGCTATCCAGTGAGCTGATTGTGAGGGAGGATGAATGAATGTATGAGTAACTAAGGTACTGGTCTGCTCCCTTTGGTCGCATTGAGATTACTCATGGATCTCAGAGTTTTGAATGAGCACTCCTGAACATGGAGGATGAGCAGAAATAGAGGGAATAATCCCCAAATCAACATTTCCAAGAAGCCGGATGATAGCGGTAAGGGAGAGTACACATCCCATGGAACAATCTTTGCTGTTACCAATGGTACTACCAATGTACCAGGATTCTTCAAGCTAGTTCACAAACCTAATAAATCACAGGTTACTCTGAATAGGACACTTGAAGATAGAGATGAGATAAGAGGGGGCTTTATGGAAGTAAATTCCATATCTGATGTTAAGGAAGTTTCTGTCTACTACTGGAATGGTAATCTTAACGACCCAATCCTACTTGGAATTACCAAGGATGGTCGACCGGAAAATACCAAGTACTTTAGTAAAGGTAATAATGTCCGAAATTGGATGAATGCTCCTATAGAACATCTGAATGAACAACAGGCACTTGATGAACAGAACTGTTACAAGAATAATGCTGTTGTGTTCAATATAAGGGACTCTCAATCAGGTTACCTTCGTGAAAGCTCCAGAGCTACTTGTATACAGAAGACCAGAAAAATAAGGAAGTCTAGACCTACTCCCCCTCCTGGAAGTGAATACAATGTCACAACCTACAGGTTTGCTGATATTAAATACAACAATACTAAGTTTACCAAGATCTCTAGGGTTACTCTTAATGGAATATATATTAACGATATTTCCCCTCCTCGTGATGCACTCGAAGGAATTAGGCTCTACTCATATCCAGCTAGTGTGGATGTACCTCTTATGATTGAATTTATAAAACAGGGTGGGGGATCTACTTTTTATGCGAGTAAAAACGGAAGTGGCGGTAACTGGGTACCAGTTGATGAAGGATCACAGAAATTTTATTGGTGGTGGTAAAGATATGAACGAGCAAAAACCAAAAGACACCCTGTCCGAAAAACTAGACGAATTACTATGTTCATATTATGATAACATTACCTTTGACATATCCCTAAAGAATTCTGAGAAACATGCCAAAGATGAAACCAAGTATTGTTGTGAGCATCATAAGAGTGTGGATGTCAAGGTATCCGTTAGTTCTGTGCAAATTTATTGTAATTTTCAACCTAACCCAAACCATATTACAGCTTATAAACATTCTATTTACAATGGAAATCTGGGTGGTATTAAGTTCTACGAAGATGGTGAGAAAAACAAAAGAAGGTGTGTTAAGTCTAATGCATTGAGCTTTCCCATGTCTGTAAATAGCGTTTATGTATTTTACTGTCAAGGGAAGAATCCATTATTGATATATGTAGACAGTGGAACTCCTATGACCCGTGGATGGTATAGAAAGAGCACTAAGGGTTATGAGCACAACTGGACATGGATCAATAGAGGACTTGACAGTATAACGAGAACTGACTTAGAGAGTGGGATTAGTTGTGATAAGTGGCAGAAACTCAGGAAATATCTTGGAGAGCTAGGTTGTCGTAGCTTTGGAGACTGTAACGGTAATTTAGCACGTTTATATACTGTACCTCAGGATATTGGACAAATAGAAGCTTCTGAAGATGAAACTCCACATAAATCATCTGGAAGTTCTGATGAAGAAGATGTGCTAGTTGAGAATGATTATTCACCATCTAATACTATACTTAGGACTGCACCTCAACGAGCCTCTCCACCTGGCGTTATTATAGACATACAGAAGGATCCTAATGGAGGGAGACTAGGATCTGATACATATAACTTAGGAGTGGCCGATCAAAAGGTTAAGTTAGTAAAGTCGGTAGACCCTCTTAACTCTGGTTTCTTTAAGTTCATGCATAAGCCACCAAATGGAAAATCTTTCCGTGTGGCACAAGTGAAGTTTGGGAATGTTCCAGTTTCAGATATTGGCGTAAATTCAAATGATGAAATTGAGCATCTGGCGGTATGGTATTGGAAAGGTGCTGACAACATGGAAAAGCCTCTTTTAGCAGAGATACTTAAAGGAGGAAAGTATACATATAAATACGCTAAACCAGGCGGCAGCACCTTAAGTTGGACTTCACTTAATAAATATCCAGAATCTAATATTCCACTTCCACCTGAACAACTTGAGACTCATCTTGACGAACTTAACTGCCAACATAACAACGCAGTTACCATAAATCTATCTTACAAAAATTCTAAGCATCATGCTAAAAATGGTGATAAAAAGTACTGTTGTAGCGATAATCATAATAATGGAAAGAGGATAACTGTTCAGGAAAAGGAAGTTTCTTGTCAAACGCATCCTAGCTCAAAATGTATTCCCTACTTCAAACATGATGTTAGTGCTGGACTTCAACTAGCTGGTATTATGTATTACAATGAGGACGATAACAATAGAGATCAAAGGAATAGAAGACGTATAAAGCCGAATAAATTTAACTTTCCCATCTCTGCTCCAGTCACTGTCTACGTTTTTTACTGTAACATGAAGAACCCAGTTCTTATATACGTTGATGGTGGACAACCTGGTGTTAAGGGCTGGTATAAAAAAGGTAGTTCTGTTGGTAATGGCAATGAGGAATGGGTAAGAACCTTGCCTGGACTCAAAGATAGAATACCTGACAATTTCAAAAACTGTAAGAATGATAACGGTTTTAAAGAACTTGCGGATAAACTAACCACACTTGGATGTCCAGGCTTGAAAGAATGTCTTGGACAGAATGGAGTTCAACGTGAAGAGGTCCCCGCAGCTGACTTATCTGACCAGGTTACTGATACAGAGTCTGAGACTAAGATTCTCCTACAAGGAATCCCTGTTGTTAATAATGGTGTAATTGGCACTGAACAACCTCCTGCTGTTGTTAGCGATAATAGTGCATCTGCAGTAGAAGGCCTTAGTAAAACAGTATGGAAAACTGTTAGTGGCACCGTTGGTCCCCTTATCGATCTTGGAGTAGATGTAGCTGCTAAACTTGGACCTGTTGCCTTAAATGCGGTTGGAACGTATGCTGCGGAGAAACTGTTTGAGAATCTTCTTGATAGTTCCACTGTTAAGGCTGTAGCTCCTTCTATGCCTGTTATTGATAGTGATAGAGAAGTTGGAGCTGCTGTTCTAGCTCTACAATCTGGCGAAGAACAATCTCTTCCTGAAGGTGCTGTACCTCAAGTTACTCAGAATGATGATAATCATGGTGTTAAAGACACTACTGGTTCTTATAAAGATGAACAACCTTCTGCCCAAGAACTTCAAAAACCTGAAACTACCGGGCCTGGCGGACGGTGTGTTGGAGCTCAATCTGGTGAGTGGATCCGAGTCCAAGCTAATGCACTACAATTTAATACTGCTGATTGTAAAGGAATTGCTCGTATTCTATCTCCTCCACCACATATTCCTGGACCTGGTGAAGTTCATGCAGATTCTGGTCTTGCTGATGGTAATAGTAGAGCTAAAGACCTGGATGAATCTGGCACTGTTTATGGTGCTAAAGCTGGTGAAGATTCTGCTGGAGATGAACAAGCTCCTTCTCAAGGATCTCTAGAAGAAAACTCTAACTTTGATCAAGGAAAAAAGGCTGATGCTGCTTCCGGTAGTCCTGATACTGTTGTACAACAAGATTTAGAAACACTACAACGTGCTGAAGGCCCAGCTGTAGGATCAGGACTTCATGAAGAAGATGAAGACCAAGAATACTCCGATGAAGATGGTGCTATACCTGCTCAACCTACTGCTCGTCAAGGTGGTGGAGGAGAGTCTAGTGAAGGTGATAAACATGAAGATAAAGATCCTAAACTTGCTTCCTCTACTCCTCAAGCAGCTCTTACTGAAGAAACTCCTCAAGCTGTTACTGGTGTTCTTGGTCTTCCTGTTGCTACTGGTCTAGGATCATGGGCTATCTTTGGATCTACCTCTGGTACTCTTGCCGGAGCTGGCGCAACATTCTTTGGAGGCTGGAAACTTTATAATCGCTATAAGGGAGATCCTTGGGTTAGACACAGATATCCTATAGAGTTTTTAAAGAATGTGCCATATTGAGTATGCATTAGGTCCACCTGTGGACTTTTGTTCCATAGGGGAATATACCATCCATACTGACCATTCTGCTCACACCAGTTGAGACATTAATGGATTACTACTATGGGTGAATACTGAGGATACTAAGGAAGAATAAGTGAATAAGATAAATAGGATAGTATGGAGACTATGGAAAATGATATATACTGGACACTCTATTATCTTTCTTCTTCCAATGGGGTACACATGAATAGACATTTCTCTTCCTTCCAGGCTCAGGCCTTGAAGTCTAAAAAGAGCATTGTACATACGAGATAAATTAACAAGAATCCTAACTGGTGCACTTCGTGGAATAATATCGGGAAGATGAGATTCTTCCCGTTACTATCTACGACATTCCTGATTGGAGTATGTTATTGTGTTCCTCCAGATTCTAAAATAGGTGGTGATAAAGCTACGCAGCATTTTAGGGAAGCCAATTCTACTTCTCAAGTTCAACGGGTAGCTCAACAGATTCTACAAGAGAAACAGAATGTTCCAGACACAAAGGTTGGAGCTCCTAAACCTGTTCCACGACATCACTCCACCAAAGAACTCGTAGTTCCAATTACCCTAGACTTGGCTAAGGTGGATACAAACTCAGTTGATGTTCCAGATACTACTACGAAGGATGGCATAAATACAACCTACTACTACCCAAAGGGAAAGTTTTATTTTGAAAAGATAGTGGATGGAACCAGGACAGTATGGGAGTCTACTAAAGAGAAATGTTCTCCAGCGTACACTATCTCAAAGGGTAACGTAACATTTCTTGCTCTCTTGCTAAAGAAGTCTGATGATGAGACCGATTTAATATACTACGAAAAGAAGAATCTAGGGTGGAAGCTTGTCGAGAAGACAAAGAGTGAAAATATAATAGAGGAACTAAAGAGGCAGCCTGAGCAACCAGCTGTAAAAACCATCGACTTGGATCTTTCAGATGTTGATTCTACAGCATTCTCTGTAGAAGAATCTGAGGAGGATAAGGTTCCTCTTAAGAAATTTGCCGTTAAAACTGATCATCACTTGAATGAGATAAATGATGGAGATTCTGAACTTTGGAAATCCGATTCTCCGGACAAACATTGTACACTTGCTACGGTATACTTTGAGGAAGAGAGTCCTATGCTAGCATCCCTAACACTTAACCAAGGATTTGTTTATTTAAAAAATAAGGACGGTAAATGGGCTGTTGTTTCTAAGGATGACTATGATGTTGCATTGACTGAGATTTAATACAACAAGCTCATTTAACTTAGCACTGATTTCTTGGAGTATTGAAGAAAGTTTGTTTTCTTGATCAACTTCATATTTTTCTCCTTTCCATGGACTAGAAGTGAAAAGAGGATTAGCTCTTTTATAGTAGTAAAACTTATTTGTGAGCCAGGTCTTCTCAAGTCCCACTATTAGGGGAAATACATTACTATCATCATACCCTAAATAGTATACAGTGACACTTTTTTCATAGTAAGCTGAATCTGTTACTCGTATACTATCTTGTTGTTTTCCATTGTAATATATGCCACCAATATATTGATTGCTTGAGAAGGAATGGGTATATCTCTTGTAACCTTTATCAGGTTTATCATCTGTCTTGTGGACATTTATAGTATTATCACATGCATCTTTGTATTTTCCATCACCAGCTGCTGTTTTACCAATGTCAATGTCAACCCAGCTACCATTGGTACATGTTTTTCCTGCACCCATCTATCATCCATCTTTATTCAGCAGCATTTCCTAATAGTCTCCTCCATAGTAGTACTCCATTCATGTCTCAACTGGTCTGAGCAGAATGGTGGTATAGGCAATAATTATTGGTATCAGAGAGCCTGTCTACTGGGAATAGAACCCAGGAATGTGTAAAACAGTGGGGATAAATAACAGTTTATGCAGGCATTCATTCTTCCTTCTCATCACTATTTAAGCCAGTGTTTCCCAGGGCATCTGTAGATTCTTACCGTCTTCCTTGTGTCCAAGTGTCCTCTGTATTCAAAGGTACTTTTGGCGAACAAGTTAAGGAATATCACTCATTGTCTTCCATCTGGAGAGCCTTCATTTTAGTAATTCATTCATCGAGTTTCTCTTCTAGTACTGTCCCATGGTTACAGAGATCCGTTTTGACAGCAGTGTCCGCTTTCCAGATCCTCCCTAATTGAACATGCATCAGTCTCTGTATAAATGCACCATTCCTTCCTCCCAGTCTCATGAGTCCAAAGAGTACCTCTGTATTCCTCTTGTAGAGGTTCTCCAATCAGTACGACGTTTTTCTGGAACCCCTATAGACATGCTGAGCTACGCCATCGAGGTTGGTACGTAATACTCTAGTCTGCATGGTATGTCTCCACGGGCATGGTCTGTGGATGGAGATAAACTCACCATTAATGTAGTAAAATCTACCAGTAGGCAGTACTAGAGACAATCATCATTCTTGTGGCTTTTCTGCATCATGTTGGAGCTACAGACCTATGTACACGAATTCACTATAAACTCTAGTCACAGAATGACCAAATGTATCAACATACTTTAAATCACCACAATACAGCTTGGTGGTTGTAAATTTTAAATTGCAGATTAATTGACCAACAAAGCATAGAGGAATGAAGCTCATAACATAGACTACCATGCATGCATGTACAAGACGAAGAATTAAAACATAATTTGTGCATTTTGTTCGTTTGGCAACTCGCGTTCCTTAATGTTGATAACCTGCATAATCTTACAAAGATTGGAACCAACGTGTACAGGTTTTCCGGCGATGATGGCACCAGCTGGTGTCTTGAGATTGTCGTATGCACCGCGTTCTGATGCGCTCATCAAAAACTTCATTGTAGATTCAAATGACATTTGTAGCAGGGGGGAATTGTGTTTTGCCATGCCGTACCTGGAGAACGCACGAATGTCACCCTTTTGGGTCATGAAATCCGCAATTAGCGTCAGGTGGCGATAGTTTACATCGATACCATAGACTGAAAAGACCTTGTTGAGCTCAGAGACGATGCATGCTCTGGCTGCTTCAACTCCGTAATAGTGCAATACCGTGGAAATATCGTTGATTTTGATCTTGTTAAAGTCAATGATGCCTTCCTTGAGTAAATAGACCCTCTTGAGATTTGTTCCATCACAATGCAGCGTGTAGTCGTCCTTGCCATCGTGTGAATTGTTGAGAACAACACGGGACTGACGGATCCCGGGAGACTTGCGGAGTGTTTCTTGCGATATCTCCTGCTTGAGCAGTGGTAGAAGATCGAGATAGTATGGGCACTTGGAAACTGGCCAGCCAAATTTGAGAATCAGTCGTGACGTGTCCTTGCAGAATTTGAGCGAGTGGGCAAATCTAAAGACCTTGCGATCTATAGACCTAATGTCCTGCTTTCCAAACTTGATTTCACTCTCGAAACCCTTGTATCCCGTATCTTCTTCCTCTTGTTCAGCATCCTCATCAGACTCTGAGGATGAGTAGGAACATGAATCGCTACCGCACTCGGTCTCTGACTCGTCTTCTTCTTCTTGAACATCCTCTTCCGGTTCCTGTTCCTCAATCTCCACATCTGGCTCGTCATCCACAGGCTCCTCCCGATCCTTGGACCTGGCGACCTTTCCAGAGGATCCAGAAGAGAGGACCATCTTTCTGATCCGAAGGGACTGCTTGTCCTTTTTAATCAGCTGCTTTTGCAATACCAAAGTATTCCAACACTCTTCTAGATAATCCGTATTATCCGGTAGTTCGTATGGTATATTTACATCCATTGTGACAACCATGAGGCCCATTACACGTCTGAGGAACCTATTCAATAGGCAATTTGAGGTCAGCTTTAGTATATTCTGCGTCTTGAATCCACCAACTACCTTTTTGAAGAATGACAAATTTTCAAACTGCACCGTTGCTGTGTATTCCCAAACCTTGCTCCCGTCCGGCCTCGCATAAACATCGGTCTCAATACCAACCGAGTGGACAATGTCGGAGAGCGGAACTGTCCTGAGGGCATTTAATGCCAATTGTGCATTTTTGGCAATCTTGGCCTCGTCTTGACCGAGCAGAGTAGCTGAAAAGTATGGAGTGGATGAATCACCAGTTGTTCTCAAAAGCTCAATCAGACGAGGAATACCGAGTGTCACATTTGCAGCACCATGACCAGCAAGATGGAATGTATTTAGAGTCATTTGCGTAGCTGGTTCTCCAATGGATTGGCCAGCAACACAACCAACAGCATCTCCAGCGTCGCATTGAGAATGTTTATAGTGAACTAGCAGCACTCGTTGATCCTGGTAGTTGCTAGTGAATAATCTCATTTTTTCCATAAACTTTTCACTAGCTTCTACATTGACCTTGGCAACCTCATCCTGTGGAATGAGATGAGAGTTTGCAACAATATCACGTGGCCTGTCTAGATATGCGGATTTTGATACATCAATGCCGTCTTCACCATATGCAAACTGGATGATACTACCGTCTGAACCCCTTACAGTTGCATCATAGCAGACTATAACATCCTCCATGGCCTTTAAAACACAACGCTGTAGATATCCGGATTTGGCAGTCTTGACACAAGTGTCGACAAGACCTTCTCTACCAGACATGCAGTGGAAAAAGTACTCTTGAGGCCTTAAACCAGTTAAGAAGCGGTCAGAAATGAAACCACCAGCACGTGAGCCAAAATCTCCAAAGGCAAATGATGGCAATGTCCTAATTGATGGCATCACTGGGACCCTACGACCTTCTAGCGTCTGTTGCGATAAAGCGGAGCAAATCATTGCAAAATTAACCTTACTACCCTTGGCTCCTGTTGCTACCATACCAAAAAAGCCATTTTCCGGAAACTTTAGGAGGGTGGAATCCACCACACTGTTGATGTCACTCGATACTCCGACGATGTTATTTTGGAAAAAACGATCAAACATGCGATAAAACTCTTGTTCATTACCTCTAAATCTGTCACAAATCAGGTTATGGAAGCTAGAACAAGTGCTCTGTGCCCCGCCCAGTTTGTAAACATTTTCCTTTTCTCTGGTCGTATGCACGTCTGTAGGATCGTGGTGAAGCCACGAGGGGAAACTAGAGAGTAGCTGTGGCTTGTATGAATCACCATTCTTCAACATTAAAATGTAGCTGAGCACAAGCTGCTTTATGCGAGGCACGGAAGAAAGCTTCTCTAGGGACTTTAAAATGAGATTCAAGAGGTCATCCTTTTGTGATACTTGAGCAATGTGGTGAAATAGCATTCCAATAATCTCTCTTGCACGATCAGTCGATTTACATTCCAAAAGTATATCGCGGGTAAAGGGTAGATTTACGACCTTTCCCACCTCATCAATCAAATGTTCCAGGGCAGATAGAATGACAGCGTGTGGAGCATCTCCACTTGATAGAGCGTTATTCTTCTTTTCAAACTTTTCACGCATGGCAGAAATAAAGAGCTGCTGGATGTGTAGGCCTGTATACTTTATCCTCCGAAGGATGCGAATTCTGAGTCGTTCTGCATCACTGGTGAGTATAAAATCCTTTGGACTGCATGTTACACCGTGCATTTGCAAAAATGAGGTAAAGAGATAGGAAAAGGAATTTAAAAGCATTCCGCAAATCCTTGGTCCAAGTAGCTCAAAGATGAGGTGTGTTAAACCATATGATGATGCCCCAAATTGTGATTTATCCAAAACACCCTGTAAAAGCTCAGAGTTTTGGATGATTATAGTTGACTCCTCCTTATTTCCATCGTTTGAACCTCCCCAAGCATCTCCAGGTGTCTTGGACTTTGATACCAAATTTATACCTCTTGGTCCTTTGGAAACGCCGCCACGAATATCCGTAGACATTCCATCCACAAGTGTCTTGAGGATGGATGTTATTACCTGCTTTCCAGTCCAAAGTGGGACCGGATAGACAATGGCTGGAGGGTCAATGTAAATTTCGCGACCGTGGTTTGGGAATTTTCGAGAAAAGGGGTCAGACATCACCTTTAGTCGTTTGGTAATTTGGTAAAGCTCATTATCAATCTTTATATTTTCGCAAATCCTATACGTATCTTCCTCGTCCTTTAGATAAATGTTGTCACTGCAACTGATAAAGGCGTCAAGGGAAACGTAAATCAGATTAAAGTATTCATCTTTTCTGAGAAAGGTATTTTTCGATGTAAGCAGTGCACCGCCCTGACAATGATCCTGGATTAAACCTCTAATAGGTTGGCCATTTTTCGGCACGACAAATTGACAATCAGCGTTTGCTATTAACTGGGCTTCCGCTTGAGAAAGCGGGTCTTGGGGTAGATGGAGGTTCATTTCATCTCCATCGAAATCTGCATTATAAGTACTACAATTGACATAGTTTAGACGAAATATTTTTTGGTTGGTTAATACCTTGATAAAGTGTCCCATAATTCCAGGTTTATGCAACGTAGGCTGTCTGTTCATTAAAGCGACATCACCGTCCAAGACATGCCTATACACTATCCTGGGTGAATTCCCCTCGGTAATACCGGTGAGAAGAAGCTTGGCCTTGGCAACCCTCTCACTATAGCTTAAAGTGGACAAGCTGTACAACCTTCCATTGCTATCTCTGAGGAAATTGGCTCCAGGATAAATCTTTGATCCATTCAAGACTAGTTTCCTTAAAAAGTTCACGTTATACTTTGTTACATGTTCCGGTATTGTGAGTTCCATTGCAAATTTTAGTGGCATGCCCATCTGGTTGGTGTCCATGAAGCAGTCTGGAGCAATAACAGTACGAGCGGAATAATTTACACGCTTACCAAGCATGTTTTGTCTAACAGTTCCACTCTTGTGCTCCATACTCTGTTTAATTCCTGGTCTTTGAGCCAATGTAGAAGTCCCCTGCTTTCCACTATCCATGTACATGGAGAGTCTCCTTTGCAAGTTTAAAGTGTGATTATAAATGGAGCTGTTGAAATCACACCCACTACCACAAACATATTCCTCAAATTGTCTGAGCTGTGTCTCATTCACATTATATCCCAGCAATTTTGAAATGTACTCCTCATCCTTAAACGCTTCCTGTATGTTTGGGTGATTTTTCACTCTAAAGAGGATCTTTAAAAACTCGTTTGCAATCACAATTTCCAAGAGCGCAGAAGACCGCGCATGAAGCACAATTTGTTTGTCTGACGTAACCAGAGGCGGTCTGAATCTGTTTGGAGAAACTCCCATGCAGTCCATTATGAATATCCTCCAGCCATGGAAACGAGATTGAGGAAAGATGTTTCCCAGAAAGCCAGGGTTTTCGGTAAAGAGCTTGTTGAGAGCTGGAACGAGATGAAACGCTTGCAAGTGCATCATGTTTATCGACTTTCCAGTTGCATTCAGCCCCTTGAGCATGGGAGACTCAAACTCTTCATTGAGCATATTTATGACCCTTTCCGTCTCCTTATCCTTTTCACCATACTTTCCCTGATATTTTTGAAAGTCTTTAAAAACCTTTGGCTCCAGGGATGAGGGTGCCCAGGATATTTCAATGTGAGTGGAATCAGCAGATTGCTTGACAGCGATGCTATTCCTATCACCGCAGTGGTTACACCTTTTGGTCTTGGCTCCAATTGCAAAGAAACGGTTCCTAATCTCGTTCCATATATTCACGTCAAAGTTTGAGCTGTTCTTTAGCCTTGTCAAATTCGTCGCTTGAGCATCACCTCCACTTCTTACTTGAGCCACCTTTTTCAGCTTAAAGAGAATCTTTTTAATGTGGTCCTTTTTCGACTCCTTTGAGAGCTGATGGAGTTTGGTTCTGTTGGATGCCTCTGCATCCTTCTCGTCATCATCCTTGTCATTCCCAAAGAGTTGGTCAAAGACGATTAAATCTGAAAGCATTCCGGCCTTTGCGAGATCAAAGAGTCTCTGGAACTTGAGCACCTGCTTCTTCCTGAGCTTGAGTTTAAGGCAGTAGAAGCAGACGGTCTTGAGGAGCTTGACGAGACTGGGCAACATGAGTGGATGGAAGAGGGGCACTGCAAAGTCAATGTGACCCAAATGGCCGTCACAGTTTGTCATTTCATTGCAGGAGGAGCAGTGCTTGTAAATGTCACTGGATCCCAGAGCTGGGTCGTAAATACATGACTTACCAGCTGATTCATAGCCAGAACGTCCTATATTCTTGATTTCAGAGACTGACAAGGTGTGAATCTCCTCGTTTGACAAGAAGGAGAGGGAGATCCCCTCCACCTCCGTAGACACCGCAGTATCGTAGCTGAGCATTTTCCGGCTAATTTATTTGAAGCTAATATCCAACGTGGTAGTGAGTTTAACGGCCGCAAAAGCTGCAAAATGGCCAAAACTAACCAGCGAGGGTAAATGGGCGATTAATCGACTCAAACAACCTCCTTTAAGCTTAAAAATGGTAGAAGTATCCGTAAATTGACCTAGTCGTCTCTAGGCTTGGGATATGCCGCGGAAGGTCGCCGCGCAACTCAGTCCCAATCAACTGACGCAAGTTGATGGAAAATAACGAGTCACTGGGACAAAGACTAGAATTTAATGTACATTGCGATGGTTTTTTGCATAATTACAAGTGAGGATGCAGGTTTAGGCCCTAGAAGGCACTCCACCAGACTCACACAACAGAATCTCAGCCAATCGTCCTTGAGACTCACAATTTCAGGCTCCATCACTCTCTCTCACTACCTATGCTACGGTGACGTGAAAATGATTACATAAAATTACTCTCGCCCACTCCAGAGCGGATCCCTTAGGGCGCAACCTTTTTGAAATGGTCCATGATAGGATCCGAGTCGTCCGTATCCTTTGGCTCCGACCATATAGACGCTGAACCGCCAACCGGCGCGCTCATTGTAGGAGGAGGAGTCTCGGTGCTTTGCACCTGAGTCTCCGGCTGCCTATACACAAACTGCTCCTCCTGGCCAGACACCCCCGTGAATTTACGGTTAAACCAGTCCTGCGCATTCGATGCGACCTGAATGAGTAGAATGAAGGTGGGTGGGAGAAATGGGTGGTATAATGAACGTGGAGAGTGGAGGAGGAAGATGAAATAGAGAAGGAAGAAACATACGCTGGTGAGTTGAAAGGCCATTTTTTGGGCTCCGATTCTGGCCTTGCAGTGGTTCTCTTCCCACCACTCTGGGTCTTGGATATTCTCGGCAAACTTTTTCCCCTTGACCTCGATCCACGACTTGCTCTGCAAACATTGTGCATGCACACGAGGGAAAACAAACCATTTCAAACATGCCCTTTGCCTGGTCCATGACGGCACTAGTTTGAATGTCAGAGACTGCCTTTTCAGCGTTGGCGTAGGCAGTTTGGACAAATGAGCCAAAGGCAGTTCCAATTGTGTTGAAAACGTCACCCTGAGGTTCGGGGTGTCGATTGGTAAATCCAGACTTTTTAGGGGCTGGCTTTGGCGCTTCAGGTGCGGGCGTTCCCTGCACGTACTCCGAGTGTTGAGACTCGAGCTGGAGAGCGATGCTTGGGTCCAGCGGAGGAGGCAGGGGTGCCTCGTCTACGATTGCCCTGAGACGTTTCCTGTAGTAGGCTGCACCTTCAGTCTTGTATCTGGCCGATATCGGCAGCTCTGTGATCTTGTATTCGTCAAAAAATGACTTGAGGTTGGCGTTTCCTCCGTTTTTCATGTACAAGAGCTGCCTGGCTGACCAGGTGTCCATCGTCACGCTCTTGACGAAGCTCGTCTGCAGGCCAAAACCTCTGAGTGTGGGTGTAGAGAGACCAAGAAACAAACCTGTGAATGCCTGAGCACGTGAGACAGATGAAACTGCCATGGGAGAGCGACGCCCAGGTGGGACCGATGGAGCCGCAGTCAAAGCACGTGTTATTGGCCTCTATGCTCAGCAGCTCCTGCAGCTGGATGAGTTCGTTGCCGTTTGAGGCTGCGCTGGAGCTCATTGTGACTGGAGGCGTAAATCGTGAACTTGAGGGACTCTCTGAGTGTTTCTTGCTGTTTGCGCGTCCAGATTTGCTGAATTTCTACTTTACATCACCCAGAGGATTCAAACTGGAGGCGACGGGGCACCCGCAAGGCCACGCCGCCGAGTGTGCGGCAAGCGGTGGCCACTGGCAAACTCTCAGGCAAAAGCCGACGAATGCACGCTGACTGACTAGGAGGAACATGGACGGTACAAGAAGAGAAACGAGTTACAAAAAATCCAGCAGCTCCTGGGCGCGTTTGTGGTATTCCTCAATGCTCGACTCATTCTCAATGACAAAGTCTCCCCAAGCGATCAGCTTCTCGTTGGTTGGCTGTGACCTGCGCGTCGTGACTGGCGAGAGAGTAACCTACTTGATGATGTTGAGGATGATGTTCCTCGATAGATCGGCGTTGCGTGTCTGACAGCGACTCACCCTCGTGTCCACACTTGCCACGCAAACGATAATCGGACCGCAAATCCACGATAGCGGCGTGTCGTACAGCAGCGGCACCTCAATCACTGCACATGCCTGTATAGACTGGCGAGTAAGCAACCAACCAATGCGATCATTCCACGAGAGGATCCGGTGTCTAAAAACCTCCCAGATGATTTGGTAGATGATGTACTTGTGCAGACACCGGTTTAGCATCTTCCTCTTGGCGTCGTCGTTAAAGACAATCTCCCGCAGGGCCGCCCTGTCGATCTCGCCGCTCGGCAGCACTATGCCGAGTCCAAACTTGTGAATCAAACTCTCGTACGCAAACGTCCCCGGGACCATCAGCTGCAAATGGCGATGCCCATAGAGTATCTAGACGAATAGCAAACCTGTCTGTTGATCGAGTCGCTGTCGATGACGAGAAAACCATTGGACGCAAAGTAGTGGCCTGTGAGTGGCGATGAGAGACATACGGCAAACTCACCGAGAGTCGATTTTCCGGCGCCAATGCCTCCAGTTATGACTGGAACGCAGAGCCTCTGGCCTACGATTGAAAAGAAAATCCCAGTGAGTCCATAGTAAATGTGTTTCAGCGCGAGGTGGGCCTGCAAACGCCTATGGAGGATCCAGTCAACAAACCACAAGCACAAACTGAAAGAGCAGTAGGGAAATGTGTAAAAAATAAGCGTTGCGATTAAAAGACACCTTCCTTTGGCAAATTGCCAAGGGGAAGAGACTTAGAGTGGTAACAAAGCGAAAGAAGTTTTGGAAAATAAACAGAGACGCCGAAACTGTTTCATCCATTCAACCTCCAAGTTATTTCAAAGGAAACTGCAACAGAGCGAGAGCCAAGGCCCAGGTACACCACCGCCGAGTGGGTCTCGTCCTCACGGGAGGGCCGCCGATTCCGCACCTTTGCCAATCGATTCCAGGAGCTTTAGGACGTTAGTCGCCTTGTTCAGGATGCCGTCCTGAGTGTTGCCGCACTTGGCGCACTTTGAGTTTTTGGAGTAGGAAGCGATTGCACACTGCTGGCAAAAGTAGTGGTTGCAGGAAGTGACGATCGGGTCCATTTCCAGGCGCCAGACTCGCTTGCAAGAGAGACAACAGAATGGAATCTCCATCTTCTTTGCCTTGGACTTTATGAGCTTCTTGAGGCTCTTGTCCATCGTCTCGTCGTCCTCACTCTCCGAGGAAGAAGAACAGTCGGAATCGCTTTCCGATTCTTCCGACTCTGATTCCGAACAGGAGTCGACTGACTCGCCATTGAGAGATGCTTGCATCTTCCTTTGCCACTTGTCTAACTTTGCCTGCATTTTCAGGCGCTTCTCAGCCTGCTGCTGTTCCCATTCCTTCTCCAACTGCCACCCTGACTTGTAATCGCTCCTATCGTGCAGGAACTTGCAAGTGTCTCCAAAGCCGCAGTAGCCCGTTTCCTTGTAGTCCTTGCAGACATCCGGCTGGTAGTCGATACGGAGTGTTGTCCTAATGTTTGTGCCAGAAGCACGAACTGGTCCATAGAGTCCAGTGTACTTTGAGGCGGCAATACTGCCCTCTCTTATGTTCATGATGGGCTTGTAGGCGCCTTTGCCGCGATATACATTTGCCTCGAGCTCCCCGCTGAGCAACTTTTTGCCAATCTCTACATTCCTCTCGAGAATGCTCCTCGAATCCATTGACTTTTCCGTGTCGATTTCGTATGTTGAAGTGGCCCTCTGGTTCTCAACCTCTGGTGTCTGAAAGATGAAATGTGTTTGCATAAACATGCATGCCGCGGAAATGTATAGATAAACAAACATCGAGAAAGTCAAAGACATTGGGATCTGGAAGCGCCGACGTTGTTGTCTTGGAAGTTTCCTTGGGAATCTGAATGTTGGTATAAATGCGTATATGGATGTATTGGTAAGGGTGAGAGTAGCGACTGCTTTGTGGTGATAAGAGTGGGTAAGAATAATGGTTCCTGAAGTTGTCTATCCAAAGAAAACCCATAAAGTCCAAAATAATCCATGAACACCCCATGTGATTACAAAGTCTTCAAGAGTAGGCACATGCCAATCACAAAAACAAACCAACAAATTAATACCAACTACTCAGTATAGATTCCTTATGGGTATCCATCCATAGACTCCTATATCTGTCTAACCCATGGATCTCCCTTATAGCGATTATAAAGTTTCCATCCTCCAAAAAATGTTGCGGCACTTCCGGCAAGGGTACCTGAGGATATGCCAGATATGGACCATATACCAAGACCAGCAAGAGGAACTCCAACAACAGCGGATTTTTCAGGAGGAGGTTCAGGAAGAGCAGCTCCAGGAGCAGGAGGAGCAGGGTCATTAGATCCACCATCTCTAGAAGTAGCACCATCAGTTCTAGCTTCAGTAGAAGCAAGAGATGGAGCAGCATTAGGAGGTTCTTGTTGATGAGGTTCAGCAAGTTTAGGAGATTCTTCTTGAGATTTTTCAGGAGGTACTTGAGCAGGTCCAAGTTGATCAACTCCACCTTGATTAAGAGTATTATCTAGGGGAAATGAGACATCACCATCTTGTTGAGGAGTTCCAGAAGGAGCACAAGCTTCAAATAGTGTTCCACTAAGGTATTCTATGGCTTTAGTATAATCACTATCATCAGTAACAGGTTTACCAGCAATATCTTGAGTATCTCCACCTTGAGGAGTAGCAACTTGGTCAGGTGAGTTAGGTTGTTGAGGACCAGGAGATTTAACACCAACTTGTGGTGGTGGAAGTACAGAATCATCAGTTTTAGATTTTTGTTCTTGAAGTTCTTGATCAGCAGCTACTCCACCTCCTTCAGGGGCTCCATCAGCTTGAGCTACAACTTCAGGTTTAGAAGCAGGTTGACCGGCTCTAGCGTCATATTTAGGATTAATAGAATCAGTAGTGGGAAGAGTATCAATGGCCTCTCTGGCTAGTTTAAGAGTTGTCCTTAGAGTCTCAATACCAACTGCACCAGCCACAACTGATCCTGTTATTCCAAGGTTTACTAGAGTTTTTAGACATTCTTCACCAAGGTCTCCTCCAGATTTACCGTTATTAACAGTGTGAGTATCATGTCCAGTAGCACTGGATCCACCAACACCTTCCGGAAGTGAGGGTTTGTTAGATTCAGGACATTGTCCATATTTACATCCAAACGAACTTAGTACCGTCACAAGTTCTTTTAATTCCTCGTCAGTACAACTTTTAATGTTCTCTGGACCATTTTCAGGGAGTTTACTGGAGAGCCTAACCCATGGTTGATTATCATCCTTGTCCTTCTTCTGGTACCATCCCTTAACACCGGTATTTTTACCATTATAGTCCAAGTATATTAGAACAGGATCCTTGTATTCACAGTAGAATGCAGAGACAGTAAGTGGGCCATCTATAGGAAAGTTCTGTTCCTTCAAAGTTATTCTATTTCTTGGAATAACAGTATTAATACCACCAATATAGTACTTGATTTTTGCAAGATTAACTCCACCAGTATTATTAACATCATGCTTAAAGTAAGTAATAGGAATTGGGGTGTGACCACGTTCTCTACAATAAACTCTTTGCTCCTTAACGGAGATTCTACCATCCTTATCACTATTTTCTGTATGGTATATGCAGCAATATCTATTATCGTTGGCATGCTTCCTAGAAACTTCTTCAGATTTCTTGTAAGACAGATCTAAGGTTACGGCGTAATTATGTTTACAGTTGAGGTCATCTAGCGTCTGCTCAAGGAGTTCACCAGTGAGTGGATTCTTATCATCAGAAGGTGGTCTAGAATATTCAACCCAAGTATTATTTCCGATGTTTTTACTATACCTGTACTCTCCAGCCTTCACTTTAACCTCAACAAGGAGAGGGTTATTCATGAAAGTATCTCCAGACCAGTACCAAACCGAAAGGTTGTCAATATCACTAACATTGTCAAATCGTAATCGAGCATGATCTATGGTTCTATCATTATACAAAACCTTATAAACCTTAAAAGATTCTCCATTAGGTGGCTTATGTGTAAACTTATAGAACCCAGAGCCTCGGGGACACTCTTCCTTAGTCAGTTGAACAACTTGCCCATCTGGAGGAATGTATGTTCCACCGTCTTCACTAAGTTTTTTCCTTAGATCAATAGTGATTCCCTGTGGAGACCTTTGTAGGGCTGAAAGTTTGGGAATTTCCAATTTATCTTCGTTGCTTACTTCGTAATATTCCTCGTCTCCAAAATCCAGTTCATCACCTCCAAGATAATTTTTCAGCTTAACTTCAATAGTTTCATCATCCAAAGTGAGTATTTTTCCTGCTCTAGCACTGGTATGCTGTGAATTAGGAAGGTAAGGTTGACAACATGCACGCGTAGCATCTTTAATGGACTCTAGAAGATTCTTAACCCTTTCAACATTTTGACCTGTAAACTCACTAGTAACATCTTCCCACTCATCATCAGTGGAAGATTTTCTCTTAAGCCATTTTTCCTCTTTTCTAGGTCCTAGCATATGTTCAATATATATCGCAACAGGGACTTTTTCGTTACATGTTGGAAAAAATACTGTTAATTTTTCTACATCATAGAGATTTAGACCTAGATTACCAATATCTTGCTTCCTAGTATCGTTGTATATCGAAGATATTATGAATTTATTCTCATTATCAATGGCAGAAGTGTGTTCGTAAATTATATAGTTAGGAATTTCACTACTGACTCTCTTAGAGTATATCCTTTTGTTTAAGCATTTGTCATGGCAATACCTTTTATCCTTCTTTGATATATCTATTTTAACAGCGTGGTTAATTTTGCAGCTTACTTTATCTAACCTGTTAATGAATTGTGGAGTCGGATCTGAGTTTTTTTCTCCTGAGTAAAAAGCCTTGGACTCTTTTTTGTCTATAAATTCCCATACAGTGCCTGCATGAGTTAATCTCTCAAACCAGGTGGAATATTCTCTTTTGTTATACCTAAACTCAACCATAAGAGGTACAGCTGACATTCTGCCCCAATAGTATATTATTATTTGGGGAGGATTAAAACTTGGGGGCTCTATATTAGTATCTTTAGTATTAAAGGTTACCCTTGAAATTCTAGCATTTGATTTTTGAATCTTATAGTATTCTTTAACATAGTCACCGTCTTGGTTTATAGGTTGAGGAATAGATCCAGATATTTTCTCCATTGTTTTATTTAGACAACTAGAAGTACCTGTGGAGAAAATTAATGGGTTCTGAATGTCGAATGGTATAGCGTTATTAACTTGACAATTTTGGTGGTCTAGTGCTTGTATTTCATCCATATTGTTCACTTGATTAAGTGTCCAGTGGGAGGCACTTTTATAACCCTTACCATAGTATTTACGTGGTCCGTTCCCCTTTTTAATCCCGACAAGGATTGGAATACTCGGTTCATCTTCCCAAAAGTAGACGAAAAACTCTTTAACATCCCTGTGCGTAATTGATCCTATCCTATCTTCACCCTGTAGATGATAGTCTGCATCAAAAGGAATTTTAGTGGCACTATGAGTATTCTTAAAAAATCTATACCTAGGATATATCTCTGTCTTTGTAACAATAATAGATGTCTTCTCATCTTTGTATTCTTTACTATGCCCTGTACCTGTAGTTTCCCTGATATTGAGCTTTACACTAGACCTAGAACTTTGCACAAACTGGGGACATCCATTTATTTTTAAGGGATCTTTGTTGCTCTCAAAAAGTGACCAAATTTGACCTGTAACATCATCTGGTTCTCTATTTGCAAAGTCTCGATATTCCTTCCATGTTTTATCATCCTCCCTTTTATACCACTTATTATTATCACCTGATTTTGCATACACTATAAAAGGGTTTGAGATGTCACAGGGTGACATGTAGTAGATAAGCTTCTTAACTTCTAGAGGAAGGGAATCCAGTGGAAAGCTCTGCTCGATACCACCACGAATAAACTTGGATATAACAAACGGCTCTTCCATGGAGTTATCACTTGGAGTGTATTCGTAAGAAGAGATAATAGATGTTCCCAATATCCCAGTATATTTGCTACTTATCCTATTTTTGTGTTTAGCGCCATACTTGGAGTTATGACATTTAGTAACTCCAAACTGTATTTCAATTACTCGATTAATGTTACAGTTGAGAAAATCAAGTTTTTCCTGAAGTTTTCCACCATGTCCAGATAGGCTATCGGATTCTTGTCGGTCTAGTTGTCTCCACTTTTCGTTTTTTTCGCTTAACCCTCCGATATTCTCAAACCAGAATGGGATATCACCATTACTAACTCCTATTTCTATTAATAGTGGATTATTGCGCTTTTCATCTTTATCCCAGTAATAAGCCGATATACTACTAATATTTGAATCATTAATTGGAATTGGAATGTAGTATGTCTTTCCATTATCCTTTCGTTTATAGGTTATTTTCTTGCCGTTGTGAGTAAGAATAGACTTTTCGGTTATGTCGCTATGTGTATATTTCGTATATCCAGACACACCTTTCGGAGTTTTATCTTCATAAACTTTTCCACTAACTTGTTCCTGGCAAATAGGACATACGTAACTGTATGTCCCAATATACTGTATATCTATCTGGTGATATCCGTATAATCTACATGCAACCTCGGTCAATTTTTCATTCAATTCAGAATTTAATTTATAATTATCTTTGTTACCAATTTTCCTCCATTTCTTATTAACATGATGCCCAGCATTTTCGTACCAAAGTGTATTTCCTGCATTTGTTTCAACCTTTATGATAAGAGGCCTATTAATGGTGCTTCCGGGTTCATACTGTTTGTGATAATACGTTGTTACAGAATGTATATCAGTAAATATATTGCCACCCGTTGTCTCAAGATTAATATTCTTCCAGTAAAGCACAAGCTTCTTACTACCAGCAGTATGGGTACAGTGTCCATAATTGTCAATATTGGAAATATTATCATTTCTTGTGGCGGATATACCGGGGTCCTGGTTTACATAGCATTTGCATGTTCCATCACACTTCCTGGAAATATCTATTAGTGTAGCCATTCATATTTTGTTTGTAAATTCCTTTCAAGACTCTGAGATCCATGAGTAGTCTCAATGCGACCAAAGGGAGCATACAGTAGAGATAGACTCCCTCACAACTAGCTCACCGTCAGAGAGACTATCCACAGAATGACAAGATGAACAACTATCAATACAGTCTTCAGTAGTACAGTCAACACTCACGTCGGTAGAAATTAGTTCGTCTATCCAATCATCAACTTCCACCGAGTCCATAACACAGTCCACTCAACAGCAAATGCCTAGACCTGCATACATACTAGACAAGGGTCCACTTAGCATTTTAGCAATCAGCGGAGCTCTTTGCAGCCACTTATTCTCCACGTACCGCTACCTTTACATCCTAAGGACGCAGAAACTTACCACTGGGCAAATCTTGCTGGCTGGGCGCCTCTTTATGATCTTGAGCTCCGGAGCCTCTCCGTCCTCCGTCCCTAAAACGTCGTTACGAGGGTCAAGTTGGCACATTTGCAGCATATGCACATCATTGAGTGGATCAAAAATCTGTAAACTAACCGGAAGGGTTTGAAACGCCAGGAATCACCAACTTTTGGCTGGAATCTCGCGATATCTTCCGTTTGTTGAACATTTTGATGCGATGAATCGGAAGTTTAAATGTTTAGGCAATAAAATCAACCAGAGGACCCGAAAATTAAAGTTTAAATCCTCTAACGCGAGCTTATCGTGCGGCTCTCCCCTTCCTGCCGGAGCCAATCGATTTTTGAGCAACTGGGCCGTGTGTGACGACTTTTTTGGATATTATCCAGAGCATAATGGTGACTGAGGGCGATTTGGCCTCAGTATTGTCGGAAAGGGGCAGGTTACGAGGACATGAGAGACGGTCGAGTGTGTAGGCCAATATGGGCGGACACTTGGCTCTGGTAATGTCTCTTATGGTTTATAGAAGATACCCTAGTGTAATGGGTGGTAGATATGAGGATTTAGACAAAAATAGGCGTCATCTTGTCAAGTGTCTATACTCCGTTTTCTGGACCTCTTATAGCCTTGTTCTCTCACAAATCAATGCAATAATAGGGGTAAATACGAGTGAAATGCGTGAATGGTGTACATTCAGAGTCCTAGAGTAGCTGATGGACTCACTCTGGAGATTTTAATCCTCGGAACTGAGCGCCTCTCTAGACCGCATGAGCCATCCATAAGGTTTATAAATGGTTCGCCATACTTTATGGATCCAATGGATGGCCTGTTATCGCCATTTAGGCATAGAGAAGAGCATGTCTATCCACCTCTCATTCTAGGTACCCCTCCGCTATACACATCAACAGATCTGCATGCACATTTTTCCACCGTCAATACAGCACTATTCCGAGTATACAAATGTCGACATGGTATCCCAATAGTAAATTCTTTGGACGGCATGGTTACAAGATGCCATGCCGAGGCTAGGAATCACAGACAGGATATGAATATACATACAAACCAGGCTGCTCACCTTAGACTGCGTAACTCATAACAGATCTATAATGGTACCAAAAGAATACCTCGTAGTGATGAGAATGGAGAATGAGGTAGATGACCGTCCATATTTCTAATATACCCAAGATGATCCTCCAGACGGTAGCATTATTTAACGGTAGCGATCTAGGAGAGCCCAGGAAGCACTAGCGTAAATACTGAATATAATGAAGAAGAGGGATAACAGAGTCCATCTGTAGGGTAATCATTTTGATATATTCTAAATCTCTTCCTTCAACCGTCTCTGCTCATCTTAAAATAGAGACTACTTGTGAAGCATTACAACTACCAATCTACCAGCATGAAAGTCTAAAAATAGTAGTTGGTTATCAGGAGGAATAAATGTCTGCATAATCTGGCAATATCCCCCACTGTTCTTCGCATTCCTTGGTTCCATTCTTACCAAGCCTACTCCACAATAGAAAGAAGATCAAGGACTTCTTATAGATAGCTCGTATCTCTGACTTGTCAAGACTTGTAGCCTTATTTTCCTTACTCTACTTCCATGTTACACCTACTGTCTGTTCTTCTAGTAAGAGCACGAGTACATACTTGCTGTTGTTTCTTGTTTGCATACTTATCATACAGCAGTTGAGAGGTGGGAGTAGGATGAGGATTCTGGCAGTACTATGGACGGTATGTTTGGTAAGATTGTGTTACGGTGGAGATAATGGTAAGGTAGACTCTACCCTATTCAATGTAGAGGAGGCTGAGAAAAATGCTGTTAAGGTTCTCAAGCTTACACCCAAGAAGGGTGCTAAGGCTACTAAGCTCACTTATGAAGGTTTGACAGTTTGGGAAGATAAGAAAAAGTCATGCCTCTCAGCTGTCTTATATATGGATAGAGACCAACCTACTCTGGCTGTTATAAGGACTAAAGGTATTAAGAGTGGTGCTGAATTTACAGTCTACAAGTACCATAATGGTAAAAAATGGAAGAAGGGTAATGAGAGTAATCATAAGAAGAAACTCAAGGAACTGCAAGATGCCGCTAGACCAAAAGAATCTACAGAAACAGTCGGAGATAATGTAGAAGAAAAGGCTAAACCTGCTAACAAACCAGGAGATGTTCCAGCTAGAAGAGATCCAGTGAAGACCGTTCAACATACTCCTCAGGCACCTAGCACTAATAAACCTGATACTGAGGACTCCCCAGTTGTCCAACAGAATCTTTATACACCTACTCAACAAGCTGTTAAACCTGTAACAGCCTCATCTGTACAGGTTGACAGTACTCCTATAGCCTTAGACCTTAACAACCCTGATAAGTCCAAGTTAGATGTGCATACAGAAACGGAACTCGAAGTATCCTTAAAGGGTTATACTCCGAAGAATACCTTTCACATATCCTCAGTTCTTGAAGGTGATAAAGAGCTTTGGAAATCAGCTAGAGCTGGCCATAAGTGTCTCATTGCACAATATTGTGCTAAAGATGACGCAACAATTCTTTACCTAGAAGTTGAGACTAGTGGGAAATGCTCTACAAGATATTCTGAGAAAATTGGTAATGAATGGACAAGTTTAAAGGAGAATGAGTTTAATGAGAAGGCAAAGACAATGATTGGAGAATCTGGAAAAAATGTTTCCCTAAATATCACTCATCCTAATAGATTACTGCACAAGTCCTTCAACTATTCCTTTGCTGGTAATGTTGTTCAACTCACTGTCCCTAATAATGGCGTCAGTGTTAAAAAGTTAATGGATGCTAAGAAAGAAGTGTGGACTCCTGGAAAGAATGAAGAATTTGGCTACGCCAAATTGTACACCAAGGATGGTAAAGCAGAGTTGGTCTCGGTTACCCTAAAAACATCTACTACAGTAAAGGAGCACCACCTAGAGCTCAAAGATGGGAAGTGGGTACCACGCACCAATAGTGATGCCAAGATTAAGAGCTTAGTAGAACCTGTACAATGGGTATCCGACTTCAACATTGATCTCTCCACTTATAAGGATACTAAAGAATGCACCATTTTTGAGACAGAATTACTGGGAGTTACTACCAAACATTTCTTTCCTAAGCCTGGTAACACTGCTGCACTTGTTAAGGATGGTAATAAGGAACTGTGGGCTTCTATAAATCCTTCGGATACCTGTCTTTCTTGTCTTTATTATAAGGGAAATTCGGGGTTACTTGAGATGATAGTCATAGAGAATTCATCGAGGAGGTACAAATATTTTGAAAAGGTAAATGGAGAATGGAGTGAGATTGAAAAGACTACCTTTAACAGCAAGCTTAATGAAATGAGGAATGGTACTTAAAAGTTTCATGACTAATCAATCCAGTGCATCACACTAAAACGCTTTAATAGTACAACAGAATGACCATTTAAAGATCACTCATTCATCCTGTGGACGGGCACTCCTTTTTGATATAATGCAGTACAATTAATCGATACCTTGCTCACATCTAATGAGAGTATGCATGCTTAATTAATGGTAGTCTCTCTTACATGTATAGGCATAGTAGATTAGCATCTTTCCAATGCGTATTCCTCATGAAACACTATCTTCGAAAGATTCCCTGGAAACCTCTTGCATGCAAATTAGTCTAATGAGTTACTCCATAAATCGATAGAATCAGTGCTTCTAGAGGGTCTACAAGGGTAGTATGGAATAACCTACACCTAGGGCAGATTAAGTAGTTAAAAACATGTACAAGGTGAGAACGTAGCTCAACGATTTAAAAACCACTCCTTTCTATAAGTGGTCAACACTAGATACGATAGAGAGCATTTTGCCACTCGTTTAAACTGTGAAATAAACGCCAGTGAATCCCCTACTAGGCACAAGAGCGTAGCAAGCACAAAGAGTTTGGAAAAATAAATGTACATACGATAAAACCTTACAGATGCAAGGCCCAAAAAGATACAAATAACGCCAATGTGAATCCCAAATCGTCTACAAATTGCAAGAAAGTCATTTATAGCCACGACAACAACGTCCAGTATCCCCAATGTTGATAGCAGAAACCCCCTGACCCCTGAGGGTATAGACCTGGAAAACAAAAATGCCACTGTCTTTAGTGCAATGTTTTCACATCGCTGGTAGCTCTTGTACATTTTTGTATAAATTGGCGTCTTGTCTACAAGATCATGGTTTACAATGTTTAGATTGTTACGCTCAACTTGCTCCTTTGATAGACTGTTTTCCCGTGTTTTTGCAATTTCCTCATCCATGATGGTCCTCATTGCACGTTCAAGTCCGTCATCCAGCAAGGTCAAACCCCTGCTCAGATACAAGGCATCGCCGCGGTCCTTTTCAAATTGTTTACTAGATGTTGTCTTGACTGAAAATGCAACAGAGGATACCAGTAGAAATGCAATGGGGAAAAAGAGCCGATTTACCACAAGACTAATGAGAAGTAACAAAGCGGCAAATTTTACAAGCTCAAAATATCTCACCCGAGGGTTATAACACACATGCTTGTAAATGGTCTGCAACGAGCGATAATGCTGATAAAAGTGTTCAAAAATTGAAACCACTGAAACTTTTTCTTCATTTTCATCCTCAACTTTGAGATACGGTGTTAGTATTGAAGAGAATATTTCAGTAAATGCATCAATTGGTTCCGATGAGGATGTGAGCTTAAAGTTGACAGAGACATAATAGTTTTCCAGAGAATGCTCACAGCAGTGTTCATAATCATGACACTTTAAGCAAAGGTCATATTTTGAGCTCTTGATCGCACTTGGCACCTTTTCTAGCTCCGTACATGTACAAGAAGAACTTGCATTTCCAGAGGGGTTCTCGGACATGTCTATAACTTCCAAAATGTCCAAATCTCCCTTTTTTTTCTTATCAGTCACTTTTTCATCCTTGGGCGGTTCTTCACCCTCGATATTAAACTTTTGCAAATTGGCCTTTGACGGGAATTTTATGTTGGCATCCTTTTCAGTTTTGACTTTTCCATTCACATAAGTGGAGTCAAAATACTTGTTTAGACTCTCAATGGATCCGCCTACAGATCTGTTTGATAACAGAGAGCAAACTTTGCACGAGCAGCACACTTTTTGCGTGTGTATGACTGGTATTCCACTTTCAGATGGGTAATAGAGCAGTCCACCAGGGTTATACGCATAAAACGCGGGGTTTGACCGAAATGTGCATATGACGTCATACTCTCGCTCTGGAATGAGCAGACCAATGTGCAAATCTACCCATGAGACCAGCACTCTATTCGTACTTTCATAGTACAAGACCTGCCTTACACGCGGGTTTTTACTGCTATTAATATCAAACTCTTCGCATTCAAAGAGCTTTAGTGTAACCACCGTATTTGGCGAGTAAATTTTGAGACGTATAGACTCTCCAAAAATGTCATTGGCGTGGTCCAAAATCTTGCTTCTGTAGACCATCTTTCCATTAATGTAAACGTAGACTGCCGGCCTGTATATCGCATTTGGTAAAAAGGTCAAGTCCTGGGCAATGCTGGACAAGAACTGGTCCAGCCTCAAGTCCAAATAGGCATAGCTGTCGTACAACTTTGGGTCAGAGGCTCCCTTGGGGTTCCAGAGACACTCAAACTTGTTGAATTTTGCGATGCCCGCATTTTCTTCCGGCTTATTTTTCGACATTTTGCCAACTGCAAACTACTCTCGAGAGAGCTTTCAAGTGCCACAAACCATCCAATGGAAGGAGGTGTGCGAGTATTTTGGTCCACCTGTTAGTTTGCTATGCTATACCAGTCTCCCTATTGAGCTCTTGGACGGTCCCTCAACTCTCCAGTCGACCGAACACGAACCTCTTTCCTCAATTCGCAAGCCAAAACTCCTCCTACTGCCAAAGATGGCCAGGCTCCTAGAGCCTCGTTACTCCTCAGTCACGTGCGCGTCCCTGGGACTGTAAAAAATGGGCATTACTGGCGCATTCACAGCAATGGCGCTAAAACGGCAGTTCCTATGGACAGTCCCGCAGGTTTTACCCCTAAAATTACGACAAAAATGCATATGCATAAAAATGAAAAGTGGGAGCCCAAAATTCGTGGGAAAAGGCGATGACCCGGGAGGTCCCCAACTGTGTGTGCTCCACAACGACATCGGGGCTTTGCCGGCGGCTTGCGCCCACAGTTTCCCTTTTCTCGCGCGTTTTATTTTTCAAACTTCTTTTTGAGCGATTCGCAGTGGTTGTGCCACGAAAGGAGGATGTGTAGAGGCCCATGTGCACATTTTTTGCCAAATCGAGATCTTGAACGCAAATTCAAATAGAAAAGGAGCAAAGATGCTATCAGACGGGACGTTTGGAGGGATCAACGCGTTCCAGGCCATGGACCAAGGGAAGATGCTGGAGGAAGCCATCTTCTTTGTCAAGGAACAGTCGTACTACATGAAGAAGGCAATCGTAAGTTTATATAACCAGTAGGATGAAGGTGTGAGGTGTATTGCGAGAGCTGTGTGAAGGCACAGCCAAGTGTGTCTGATGTGTGCCATCATTTTGGGAATGGATGGTAGGCATTCTGTCTGACGGTGAGCTAGTCTTGTGAGGGAGGATGAACGTATGGTTCTCTAGGGAGTGAAGTACTACTATGCTCCCTTTGGTCGCATTGAGACTACTCATGGATCTCAGAGTTTTGAAAGATCATACTCTCTGAACATGGAGGATGAGTGGAGATGGCAACACATTACAGCTACAGGTAAACAGAAAATGTGGAGATAATACTGGAGCAGGATGTACGTGTCCAGGTAAAAAACCAGACGGTGGCATAGAGGTCAGTAAGGGAACTGATAAAAATGCTGTTGGTTTTGTTGCCTTTACCCATTACCTTAAGAGTGGAACATTTACTCTACTCCAGGACCTAGGTAATACTGAGAGACTAGAAGATAATGAGGTTACAGAGGTAAAAAAGGTCTCCGTATATTACTGGGATGGAGATACTGATTATGAAAAGCCACTACTCTTGGAGGTTGTTAAATATGATGAACAGAAAGTTTATTATAAAAGATCTGAGGATGGTGAGAAGGGAGAATCTGAGACACATATCTGGAAACAGTATATCGCTAGTTCTGGTACAGCACTGCAAGCTATGCTGGACGATAGAAACTGTGCTAGAAATAATGTAGTTCCTCTTATTCTCGAAGATCCAGAGAAAGGTATAGACACTAGCTCAAATTGTGCAAAAGAAAAGGGTATACAATTTTTTAAACCATATCCACTTACCGGAAGTGACTATATGGCCACAGAATATAAAATTACGGGTCTTGACGCAAAAATTTCCAGAATAGAATATCAAAAGACCAAAATTAATGGTATAGATATCCCTAATGTTCCCGTTTCTCAAATACGACTCTTTTCGTCACCCGTAAATGGTAATCTGCCTTTAATGATTAACTTTAACCCAAAGAGTGGAGAACCTAGATGGTATTATAGTAAAGACGGTAATGGTAATGATTGGGGAGAAACTGGTAATGACAACCGCTTTTATGGTAGTAAACCCACTGAACATCTTTCCAAAAAATTAGATGAATTAGCCTGTCAATACCATAATGGTGTTACAATAGATCTCTCATACGGAACATCTACATCAGTAGAAAGCTATTGCTGTGAAGAACATGCAAATAAGAAAAAGGGTAAGAATGATGGAAAAATTACTATCACAACTGAAAACATAAAACTAGATGGTGGTGCAGGAACTCTCCCATACTACAAGCACTCCGTTCAAGCAGGACAGAGTGTAGCTGACATTAAATTCTACCACGATGGTGATCAAGAGCAAAGAAGACATGTAAAGTCCAACAAATTAACTTTTCCCATGGACGGCCCAGCAGATATCTATACATTTTACTCTAGTAATAGTAAGGATCCGAAGCTCATTTATTTTTATAAAAATGGAGATCCTAAAGCTACAGGATGGTATAGAATGCAGAGTAACAATGGTCACAACAAGCGATGGAGGAAAACGTCCGGTACTCTCGGGACTATTAAAAAGAATCATATAGAGAGCCGCACTCTCGGATGCCAGCAATGGAACTCCCTTATTGGTGAACTCAAGAAACGTGGCACCACTGATTTACCAGGATGTATTGAACCTACTAAACAAGTAGAACGAGATGGTGCTGGAGGAGGACAAGAACCAGGATCTGAAGAAGTTGAGGAAGTAGAAGGCGACGGAGAAAATGAAGTTAGTAATGATGAAATTGAAACATCTCTACAAGGTCCTCTTGGTCCTTTTCCTGGACCTACTGTTGTTAAAGCTGAAAATGAAGACACAAAAGATGACGAGATTCCCAAGACCAATAGCAAAACTGGAGCTAAAACCTCACTCTCTCCCGGAGTTTATACTGCTATTCCTTCTCCACATGATTCTGGTAAAGGAGCTGTAGAGGGCCTTCTAAAAACATTAGTAAAACTTGGATTAACTGGACTAGATGTAGCTGGACTCTATGCTGCAATTATAGCTGTTGAACTGGCTAAGGATGTTAAGGATACTGCTCCAAAACTTGTTCATCTTCTATCTCAAGATCGAGAAACCGGAGGGTCCAAAGAAATTGAGGCTGGACCTCAGGGACTTTCTGATCCACCTGATGAAAAAGGTAAAGATATGCTAGAAGAACATAAAACTGCCAAGCCTGACCCCAGTTGTAGTGATATTGATGCTAATCAAACTAATGGCGGAGTTGCTGAAACTAAAGTTGAAGGAGGCCACAAAGATGGTGAGCAATCCAGAGTTAAAGAGCCTCAAGAAAATTCTGACAATTCTACTCTAACACAAAAGTCTGATGTTACATCTTCTGAATCTCATCAACCTAGAAGTGGATCTGGAGGACCAGACTCTGGTGATGATACTAGTCTATCTGCTTCTCAAACTAATCCCCCTAATGTTAGTCCATCTCCTGTAACTCCCCCTCAACCTAATGACAAATCTCTCAAAGCTACTAATGCTTGTGGAGTTAGCAATCATGGTGCTCTAGTTGTTGATACTGGTGGAAATGGATGTATTGGTCTTCTATCTCTTGGTGAAGGTGCTAATATCCTTCCTGATGATAAAGTTGAACCTGCCCCTCTTCCTTCATCTCCTCCTGGACATGGCCAAGGTGGAGGTCCTCTTTCTGGAGGCGAAGGAGGTGCTGCTCAAGAACCCCAAAAAACTGTCTCTGAACCTCTTAAAACACAACCACAAGGTGTTATTAATCCATCTCCTAATCCTACTACCTCTACTTCTCCCGGAGTTACTTCTCAAACTACTACTGAGGTTAAAACAGTTACTCTTCCTACTGAAGCTACTCCTGCTGAACTTCCTAAAGCTGAAGAATCTGCTCAAGAATCTCAAGCCGAAAAATCTATTGCTGGTGCTATTCCTGCCGCTACTGCTACTAGTCTATGGACAGCGTTTGGATCTACCTCTGGCCCTATTGCCGGAGCTGGCTCTCTTACTGGACTTGGTTGGTGGGCATTTAAACGTTCTAAAGGAGATCCTTGGGTTAGACAGATTTAGGAGTCTATGGAGATACTCTAGTAGATACTAGCTTGGGTGCTTTAGGACCACTACCCATTCTGACACTGTTATCTTGCTGACATCAATAACCAGTAGACTCTCTGGAAACACGAGTAAATGAAGAATGGATATTCTTTTCAGCCATACTGATCTGCAACTTTTACAGCAATTAGTCCTTATAGTAAACACTTCACATCAGCTTGATACTATGCACTTTACTCCAAAATATACATTCATACACTGCTATACAGGAAAAGGAAGATGTTGGTAACTCACTCAAGCACGGTTCAAACATTATCTCGGAACTGAGGACTTCAACACTCTCACCAACGCATTATTATGAGCTTTACATGAAGGTATTTAATGAGCTCGAATATTTGGCAGATTTTATCGGCGAGCATGTAAAGAGAAAGAATGTAATTAGCGAATTATACGAATCTGTACAGCAGGCAACATACATACTGCCGCGCCTATACCTCCTTGTAATGATTGGAGCTCATTACATCAAAAGTAAAAAGGTTCCAGCAAAGGATATATTGACCGACATTACCGAACTTTGCAAGGGTGTGCAACATCCCATGCGTGGTTTATTCTTGCGCTACTATCTGGTTCAAATTTGCAAGGACAAATTGCCAGATTCTGAACCAGATAATGAAAATGGATTTTTGGATTCGTTCGATTTTCTCATGAACAACTTTTGCCAATCCATAAGACTATGGGTACGTCTAACCGCTGGAGGTTATGAGCAAAAGAGGTTAGAAAAGGAGAGAATAGAACTTGGTTTGCTTGTTGGTGCAAATTTGGTGAGAATTACCCAGTTGGATGGAGTAGACATTAATTTTTACTCCAAAGTTGCACTTCCCAGAATTTTGGAGGAAATTGGTTTAATCAAAGATTCTGTTGCCAAAAAGTACCTCCTAGATTGCCTAATTCAGGCATTTAGTGATGAGTTTCATATTCACACAATAGATGCAATTTTGACGGCTTGTGTCGCATCTATCCAGTCAGGTTTGTTTTTCCATCTTCATCTATACACATCCATTCAGATGATGGGATTACAATTTTAATCACAATGATGAATCGACTCTCTGACTTTATAGTTGCAAACCCAGAGGCATTGCCACAGGGTGTGGATATGTTCCAAACCTTTTACAAGCATTTGTCAACAATCGTAATAAAGGGAAGTCCAAATGACCAATCGCAGGATTCGCCCAGAGTTGGTATTAGGGGTTACTTGGATCTACACGCAGCATTTTTGGACTTTACCACAAAGCTATATCCGGGGGTTATTGAACACGTGGAATTTATAGAGAATAACATAATGGAGGTTCTATCTGGAATCCTGCCACCAGACACAGTTATTGAGGGACAAGCGGCTCATAGTATACTCAAGCTTATAACTATCCCCCTAAAGACGCTTTCTCTCAAAACTTTAGAATTGGAATATAACAGCAAACTTATAAAATTATTGGACACACCTGTTAAAAAGAAATTAGCGTATACCATTATTGATGAGCTCATTGAAGCCAAAATTTCAATGGACAATATTTCCAGTTTTGACGTCTTTTTTGACTTTATAGCGCCTCTATTCACGCCATCTGAGGATGAGTTTAGCGAGGTTATCTCAGAGGAAACTAGTGAACGTATACACTTGGAACAAGATCAAATTTGTAAACTTATACAGACTATTAAATGCTCAAACATACAAGACCAGTTTGGAATATACAAGAATCTATTTGAAAAGATCAGAGAAAGTGGTTCTAGGCGAATGAAACATAGTTTGCCGTGCCTCTTGTCCTGCTCGTTAAAGCTCCTCTTCCCTTCTCATGGGAAGTCATCAAAAGGTTTGGATTGGCCACTGAATCAGATCCAGTTTGCCTTTGATATATTCAACTTGGCTGGGCTCATTTCAGACCTTATTCAGCCGATAATTCCAGAGGAGACCATTAAGCTCCTGGTTTTGTGCGCCATAACAGCAAATGAATTTGGCTCCATGTACTGCAGAACTTATGGGAATGAATCGAATTTCTCAGCAGATTTGAAGCGTCTATGTGGTAGTTTCATCTTAAAGGCATGCACTTGCTACGAAGATGAACTATCTACTGGGAGGGACCAATTGGCATCCCTAAAATATATGACAGCGGCGATATCTAGCAAGATTTACATTATAGAAAGAGAAGATTATTACAATGTTGCGATGATATTAGCAAGATATGGTTCAAACATGGTTCGCTTGTTGCACCGCTGCGAAGCTCTCGTAGCAGCAGCCTACTTGTTTCAAAATGCCCAGTATTTCAACGAAACCCGTATCATTTGGTGTCTAGAAAAATGCATTTCTATCATCAATACGTACGATTTTGTCAAGCCCTTTACAAGGGTAAAGGCGTTTTTGATTCCACTAGAAGCCGCCAAGTTTTTCAAGATTGGTGATGTCACAAACAACATTCGCGTTCATATAGATAAGCTCCTTCCGGAGCTCTCCACAGATGAACTCGAGGTGTACAATAAAGCTATTGAACGAATAGACAGAAATTAAAAGTACGACTCATTGAAAACATTGTTTAAGAGGTAGCTTCGAATTCTGTCCTTGGAAATTGCCTGAAACTCATTTTTTCGCTTTATTATATTTGGTATTGTCTGTAGGTATTGGTATAATGTGTACATACATGGATGGAATGTATAGTCAGTATGGAGAAATGCGTTGTGGAAGGTCTATCCTCAATATGGTACATTCTTTAAACACTCTAGGATATCTGTGTCTAACCCAAGGGTCTCCTTTAGAACGTTTAAACATCCACCAACCAAGTCCAGTAAGACCACCAGCTCCGGTAAGGGTGGCAGAGGTAGATCCAAAGATAGCCCATGAGCTTAGACCAATAATACCAGCTTCACCAACTCCAGTAAAAGCTTCAGTAGCAGATTCAGTAGAAGTAGTAGTTTCAGCGGGAGTAGAGTCTGCAGATTGATCATTTTTAGCAGCTTGTCCACCTTCAGCAGGTTGATCAGGAACGGTAGCAGTTTTTTCTTCAGGACCTCCAGCCTCATTAACAATAGCACCTTGAGTACTAACAACTAGGTTAGATGGGTTATCAGTTGAGGCAACATGTTGTTGAGGATCTCCAGAAGATGGATCATTACCAGTTTGTGTTTGATGAGATGTATTGGTAGAGTCAGATTCTTCTTGGGGTTTTTCTTGTTTTTTAAGATGTTCTTGACATTCTTGCAAGCCACTATTAGTGTGAAGTCCCTTTACAAGTCTATTCCATTGTTTACATTCAAGTTTACCGAAATTATTAGGTGTTACATCACTGAGTTCATCAGCTTTCGTCCATGTATCATTACTATCATCATTCTTATACCATCCAGAATTTTGAGTATCAGGATTTTTGTCAACATAAATCAAGATGGGATCTGTACCGCCATTAGAGTATAATGCATAGACACTTTCTACGCTATCCATGGGAAATTTTGATCCATCTAGAATTATGCTCTTCCTTTTACTCTTTTTCCCACTATCACCAAGCTTAATGGCTGCCAATTTTCCATTTGTAATGGAGTATTTTGTGACTGTAAGATTATCCGAGCCCACATGTTGGTGATCATGATGATTATTAACTTGTACAGGAGTAATTTTAACCTTACTACTGCCTTTATGATGTTCACAACAAGGAAGGTTTCCATTTGGTCCGTATGCGTCTTTGGTAAGATCTAGGGTAACTGCACCGTTGTTGTAACAGTTAAGTTCGTCCAGTTTCTTTTCGATATCCTCACCATCTAGGGATGTTTCAATCCATTGAGTACCTTCACTATTCTTATAATACTTAGTTCCATCTGATCCACTATATGCTACTTCCACCAATAGAACCTTAGTAGGTGGATTAGTACCATTGTCATGCTTCCAATAATAGGCAGAGACCGAGGTTACCTTTTTATCGGATTCTTTAGGTATAACTATAGGGCTATTCTTATCATCTTTAACTTCCTTTAGTATGAATTGTCCTCCTCCATTCTGCAGAGTATGAGTATACCTGTAGAAGTCAGATCCACTAGGTTCTTCAGATTTTCTCACGGTAATTTTAACGTTATTACCACCGATAGTACTTGCTTGGTACGTATGATCTCCACCATTTGCACTTTTGTTTTCTTTAAGTTCGATGATTACTCCTCCATCCTCTGCCATAATTACTAGAGTTATCAGAGAAAGTCCTTAGACACAGACATCAGTTCCCTCTTCTTAGTGGTCTAACCTCTTCTCATTAGTCTAGTTTCCTTTGGATGTTCCTCCACAGTCACCATCCTTTAAAACTCTGAGATCCATGAGAGTCTCAATGCGACCAAAGGGAGCAGACTATTACTTTACTCCCTACTCATCCATTCATTCATCCTCCCTCACAACTAGCTCACTGTTTGGTCCTATGGAACGCATTTCATCACCCATGGCTATACATTCTCAAAATGATGATACACATCAGACATCTCCATACTCTGATGAGTTTAACAGCTAAACCACCGGTGGATAACTTCGCGGTTGTAGACTTTGGCACTTGCCCATACCGACTCCAGTCCTACACATGCCCACAAACGTACCGTGGCAATCTCTAGTATCCGATAGTAGGCAAAAATTAGCGTAAAAAGGGCAGCAAAAGCCCAGGTGAACCTGCGGCAACTCGTTACGTCTAAACGAAACTTACAGCACGTAGAACGCGTTCGAATCCCAGTTTAAAAGTCTATCGTACAAATCTATCAGATATCCACGGATCTGCGCCAATCGTAAAATCCCCTGAAGCCTTGAAAAGCCCAGGGCCGGACGCTCAAGCATTAAAGGCCCATCTGTACCGACATTTTCCATAGATGATGGCCCTTGAAGCAGAAATTCCAAGTCTGGAGTAAACGTGAAGCAACAAACACTGAAATGGAGACAAAAGGCGACAATCTGTGGTGCAGGGCGTTTCGGAGCTCCGGCAATGGCCTCTATGGAGATACCAGAGAGGTTTGCTGTGGCCATACATCTCTAGAATATGAGTGGCTATATAGTGCAGCCGATCTGTTACAGAATGGCGAAATGTGTAGCCCAGGTGTGTACAAAGTTCATGGGTGGATGTCATGTCAACCCCGAAGTCTTACTATCTGTCTACTCTTCATTCTATTCATCTATTAAGGTATATAAACTCTTATTATTCAGTTTATGCTATGGTTTTTGCACTCATTCTGGGTTGTTCGGTTCGAGTCCGCCCAGGGTTCCCGTGCATGCAGCAATGTTCTGAGAACCATAGAAGCCTTTATCTATGCCACTTTGGTGAAAATGAATGCGTACATCCTACATGGGTGGTTGGTACTCTAGCTTCCCGCTCTTAGGAAGTCCAAGGAATAACGTGCAGTGTTTCTGGAAGAAGGAATATGCCTATACATGTAAGAGAGACTACCATTAATTAAGCATGCACACTCTCATTGGATGTGAGCAAGGTATGGAATCATGATACTGCATTAGTGATCAACATTCCATCCACAGGATGAATGAATGATCCTTAAATAGTCATTATAGTCTACAACTAGAGTGCTTTCTTAAGACTCAGGTTCAAGTTGAGGAATATATTGTGATTTTGTGGTAGGGCCCTGTTCTGTATGTTTTAGAGACTCTGAAGTGGAATCAGGAGCTTCCTGAGAAGCTTGAGGAGTTGCTGATGGAGATGCATAATTTCTCATTTCATTTAGTTTCTTATCATAATCTTCTTTCTTGATGGATGTCCAACCATCAGCCTTCTTTTCAAAGTACACGTAACCATTTGCAAGAAAGAGTACAAGTAGTGGAGAGTTTCCGCCCTTTGATAGAAATTTTGCTAATACACACTCTTCATTTCCAGAAGATTTCCACAGTTCCCTATCACCGTCAACAACAGATGTTATTTTGGAACCACGTTTCGGATCATATGTAGTATGTTCCACTCCATTCTTACTATCTTTGTATACTTTTACCTTGGATTCATTCGGTTTGGCAAGATCTAAAGTATTTGGAATAGTAGTGACAGGTGTAGGTGGACTTCTGAGATTTTCCGCAGATCCACCATAAACTCCATTATCGTCATCGCTGGTTTTACTCTTTCCACAACACCAAATTGCGCTACAAAACCTCACCAGGCATAATGTCCATAGTACAGTCAGAACCTTCATCCCGTACACCTCTTAGTTGGTGTTAGCGGAGTCTTGGTATAGGCAGTAATAGCTCTAAGAAGAATAATGGGCGCTATCTAAAAGAAGAGAGTACCCCGAAATATTCAGAAGAAGAAACAAGCATGCACTCGTGTTGTCCTACTAGAGAAACACACAGTGTGTAACAGGGAAACTAGAACAAGAACAATAAGGCTACAAGTCTTGACAAGTCAGATATACAAGATATCTTTGATCTTTTACTAATATCATAGAGATAACACAGTAAGAATGGAAGTTAGGAATAGAAGGGTTAATGGGGGATATTACCAGTTTATGCAGGCATTTCTTCCTCCGGATCGCCAGTCTAATCGATTAGTTGACATACATGAATAGTCGCAATAGTTTTTATATTTCCTCTATTTTACTGGATGGCTATTTCTGGTGAAAGATGGTGAAAACATGCCATAGAGTTGCCACCTTATAACACGAACATGTTACTCATCTTCCTTGTCTTCAGTATTTAAGCCAGTGCTTCCCGGGGTATCTTATATCACTACCATAAAGTCATGCTACCGTCTGGAGAATCATTCTATCTCTCTCCTCGTATCTTTCATGTTACCTCCTAGTCTTCCAAGTAGTAAAACATTCTTCATTATCATCACTAGAATGTCTTCTTTCCTGGTACTCTTATAGATCTATCGTGAGCTACACAATCAAAGGTTATAAATTTAGTCTGCACATAGGCTTGAAATTTGTGGGCACGCATAAGTAGCATGAAGTTGATATTTTAAAATATTACAATCCATGACGGTATGTCAGTGGGTATTTCAAGAGTTGTATAGTCTAGAAAAGGTCTCTTGGCACTGAATCTCGATTATAGAGAGAAGCAGAGCCACAAGATCATTTCGTAAAAAGTAAACTATAGCAACGGTTCCAAAAGTAATTGAACCAAGAAGTGATAAATCTCTTTGCCCTTGTAGTCCAAATCATCATTCTAGCAAAGATGCCTCTTTGCAGTTTCTCCATCTTGCTCCAAATGCTTTGTCTGGCTAATCTACTTGATCTTATGATACGGCAAATTTCCCTAGAGGAGATTTTCGGATTTATCTCATGTAGCTTTCCTCTAGATACTTCTTCCCTTTTATAGTCTGGACAAAGAGCCAAAGTCTTTATTAGGGTAGCCCAACTCTCGTTACAAGTTTTGCATTTATCATACACATATGTCCTCCAAAACTTTTTTGCACTATTGACAAAACAAAGTATCACATCATTCTTCTCCCTTCTATACTTGATCGTTGCCTCGACTAAAACAACGAGCTTTAAAGTTGTATCTTCTGGGATGCCAACAAAGATACGATTGGAACAAAGTAAGTCCTTTGGCAGGCCAATGTCCTTCCCGTGGTACAAGAACCTCACGTAATAACTTGTGGATATAGGAGAGTAACTTACGAACACCCTATACCTTGGAACATAGCAACTACGGTCAGTAAGCACGTATATCCATGCTGGATTTCCAGAAAGAAGATACTTTTCTTCCTTGCTCAACTCAAAAGTTAGTGTTACAGTCATTTTAATCGTTCAGGAATTGGCAGTTTCCAAACTTTTAATGCGCTTTTATCCTATAAAAAGTGTGCAGTGAATTAAATGCAAAGTGGCTAGATAATGCGCATCAATTGGCCCAAGAGAAATGACAAATAGTTTTTACCAAAGTTGTCAAATAGGAAGTTTGCTTACTTTGGTTGATTGTTGGAATGTTTAAAAGATGTACATACTTTGGAATATACAGGATGCGTGTATGGACTGAAGAATCCACATAGGAGTTATAATCCCGGCCTATCTGCTGGTACAGCGAGAGCAGGATAAGTCACGAATGCATGCACACTGTTGTAATTTTATTTGTTCCTAGAAACATCATATTATGCCCACGGTCCACATCTTTAACGCATGTATGTCAGATAAATTTGCCAATTTGTTAACGCAGGTCAAAGCCTACGAACCATCTTGCATGTTTTTAAAAGAGTGTATGGGAAAGAAACAACAAATTAAAATCTCTAGTATGATTTATATTATGCTAAATTCCAACATTGATGCGAAAACACGTTATAATCGTGCCAATTAAATACTTTATAAATTCTCACTTTTAAAGTGCACCTTTATTTCCGCTGTACAAATGCTCCAGGACTCTGTAAGTGTCAAAATTCGTATTATACTTGGAGTAGAGCAACGATTCCGTGAATACCGATAGGGACTTTAGGGTATAGTTTATTTCTGAATTCACATTAATGACGTGTGCAAAACAAACCAGCATTGAGGGTATCGATATAATTTTGAACGTAGAGTGGGATAGACGCTCTGTTTAGTGTTGAAATGGTCTTGTGGATCCCCAAAACTTGGAATACTACATCCCTTGAAACCTCCTTTACATTGTCTCTATCGTAGCCGAGCATGTTGGCTGCACACAGCCACGACGTTATACCGCGCAGGTAAATGATACACAGAAGCATTACATTCAGCACGTGTGTAGAATGACTCCTTGCGGATGGTGTCAGGTAGAACACAAGCGTCTGAATGGCATTGTGTAGCCGGTGGTTATGGTATCCATGGAGGTGTTCACGGGTTTTAAAAGCGTGACCCAACTTGTGTTCATGAGTAGAGAAACTGCTAAACATGAGACGGTGAAGATTCACTCTGGTCTCGTTCATTGTTTCTATACACGCATCAACGTAGGAAGTGAATAGTTTGCTGGGTGACGCCACTAACATGCGATAAACTACATCATTGACCTGATATCGCACCTTTTTAGATTCCAAATATTTGCTTTTCGTAGCAATCTGCGTAAATGGCTGCATAGGAGATCTACGACGGTTGCTATCGTCCTCCGGAACGTTGAGAGATGGAGGGCTCAAAATATACTTGTTTTTATTCTGGTCCAAAACGTGAGAAATCCCTTTGCTGTAATTGTACATTGCCCGGGAGAACAAGATCTGTATGCGTGTAACGTCGAGAAGAGACTCACCTCATTATCCAGAGTGCTCATGTTATGAGCGGGGAATTCCTCTATGGTTGCCACAATGAGTGCGTCCTGAATTTGTCAATAGGATGACACATAACGTACCATGTGAGTGGACTCGAGGTTCATGACGTCTATATAGTACTCGGAGAGAGCAATGACCCAGGTCATTGCAGGCAACAACTTTGCAATTTGAAATAACCTAGACAATGTATATGGAGGACAGGAAACCTACCAGTGTGACGATGAACTCGCAGAATTTGGAATCTGGGAGAGCACGTAGTTTACATGCCACGTAAAGCTCGAGAATGTGGTATAGTAAGGCTGTCCCTGTATATTTGCAAGGGACCCTAGAAGGACATCAAGAGTCTGGTGGACAATTGATATGGCGATGGAGACGAGTAGCGATAAGAGAGAGTGTATAAAGGCCTATGGGCATTTATAGATGGCGAGAAAACATACCCTTGCGAAAAAAGGCATCAGAGAGTATGAGGAGACGTCCTGCTTGTCCAAAATCTTGCAGAAATCAGCCCTTTGGTGGTACAATTTGGCGTAATAAAGCGACCTGAGCAAAGTGTAAATTCATGAAAACGACATACCCTCCGACAAACACAAACAGAAACCCAAAATCCGTAACCTGCAGCCTCGATATGGCGTTTGCCGTCGTCACAATCGCCATGAGCGTGGCGAGACACGAGAGAATTAGACACAAAGTAATGTGTAGCGACCTTGTGTGATGCCCTGACGGAAAATGTCACCAAACGGCGAAATTACAAACCTCTAAACGACACATGACGAACTATGAATAAAAGCAACAGAAAGGCATACGATGGGAGGATATTTACGGCGATATTCCAGAGATTTAGCGCAGATGAACCTGAAAATTGATTTTTGTGGCAAAACCGACAAACCTTGAGGCAAGACCGCGATCCTGTAAAGGTTAAGGCAAATTACGTTTAAAATTACGATCGACAGCGCCAAGATGCTGTGGTATTTCAAGATTGACGACGTCACTCGGACGGAAGACCTCCATTTGACGTCTTCCCAGGCTATTATCTTGCCCATTACGCTTTTAGTTTATATATGCATTGCAAAGGTGGCGGAAGCCATGCGTTGTAGAAAATTAAAACTGAAAGTAGGGTGTAGGTCTACGGCCGTTAGGCCGTCAACTCTTTTGGAGTTTTGCGATAAATAAAGGCCCATATTCCGTCTTGTCTGGCATTAGGGCGTAGCCATACTTGCGTCTCTCCGGCTTGAAGCGGTTCCTTTCCTCCTCCGAGTCCCTGGTCGAGAGCGTCTCTATCACGCTACTGTAGTTGATTTCGAGAGTTTTCACAGAGTCTAATGTGTTGAGGATGGTGTGTATTACCTATGGAGTTTGAATGTGTATGGAATGGGTGAGTTTATGGAGAAAAGTGTGCATGCACATTCCATTCTTGGTCTCGCAGAATGGCTCAAAAACTCACCAATTCGTTTTCCAAGGGGTCCAGTGCACACGTGCAATAGAGAATAATGCCACCGGATTTCAAGAGACTGATTGCGGATTGCAAGAGCTGTAGCTGTCTCTTTGAATTCTCCTTCACATTCTTGTAGCTCCAAGGCTGCCCGTTGCGAATCAAGTGCCTCTCGGATGAGCATGGAGCGTCGAGTAGAATCTTGTCAAATTTACCAAATCTCCTAAACTTTTCGGGGGACGTGGCATCGTAGTTTACAAATTGAATGTGCTTCCCGGAAATGTGCTTCTGCGGTACAAATCGCCCAATTGTGTCGACCAAGCGCTTGAATCTTGCCGAAGAAACCTCGTTGCATACCAACAACGTGTTGCTACTTTCGTCCAAGCTAGTGTCCAGCTTTGTCTTTAGAGCCGAAACCAGTTCACTCGTAGACAGGCTTGAGGTATCTCTAATTCCCTCCAAGGTTGATCGTTCACGGAATAATTGGCTTGCCAGAATGATTGATTTGCCACCCGGTGAAGAGCACATGTCCAAGACTTTTTCACCAGGGGAAACATCCAGGCAAAATGCGGCAAAGGCCGAGGCTCCATCTGCGATATTCATGTGTTGGTGTATTATGTTGAAAAGAGTATAGACAGGAGCTAATGTGTGTACTACTTTATGGTCCACGGAGACTATATGAGCGCAGCGAATAAGAGTATGTATTCGCCTTTGAGAAAATGCGTTGCACTTAAATCTTCATTATACCTTGGTCCCTGACATTTTCTTTATAACTATCGCAAAAATAACTCCTCCAATTGCTATACAAAATAGTCCTAGACAGGCTTTCCATATAATGTCCCATGGAGTATCACTAGGAGCATAAAGATTCCATAACTCTTCAACTTCGGCCTCTAGTTCAGGGCTCCCAAGTTTAGCAGCCCATCCAGATTGTGCCGTCCCATCCCTCTTCTTCTCAGTCCACATATTTTGAGTTTCCCTGTGAAAGTACAAATATTTATTCTCATCACTTTTCTCCAATTCAACAAACAGGGGAGTTGATAGAGATGGATCGTCTTTTGAGTAAAACGCCGATACACTACCTAAAGCATGAGGAGATGAAATACCAGATAGAATCTTTCCTGTAGTATCAACAACACTCTTGACACTAAAATTTCCACCATCCTGTCTGGCATGTTGATATTTCTGAATCATGGAAGTATCAGCTTTGCCATTCTTAACGGTAAAATACAGAATATTACCAATGGGTTGGTATGATCCAACGGACTTGGAAAGATCTATCCGAACATTGGGGATATTTAGCTTCTCAAGGAGTTTAGTTATCCTCTCGGAATCCATGTCACTTGCCGGAGTAGTATCTCCACTCCCAAGGCTAAACCATTCCTTATCGCCAGAGTACCTGCAGATCCATTTCTTCTGTGACAAGTCACTATATAGGATATATATTAGGAGTGGTTCGTTATCTTTTGGATTCCCATTATAAAAAACTTTTAATCTAGAAAGTCTGGTACCATTTGGAGGAAGAAGCTCTGTAGAAATAAATTCATTACCCTTAACTTTAATCTCTCTAATTGTAAAGCTAATAAACGTGTCAGCATGTGAAACTACACCGTAATTATTATATATCTCCCTTTTATAGGGAATATCTCTATCACCGGACCTATATTTACCAGATTCCTCAGATTGTTTTGCAGCCTCATCTATATCAATAACCAGGTCTTGAGTGAGATCCTTGAGCTTATCCTGGATATATTTTTTCAGTAGTTCAACATTAAGCCTCTCGTTGTTTTCAATATTTTTGATTATTTCCCCGAGTTCATCGTCCTTTATACCAGTTGCTGAAACTCTACGAATGTCCCATGTATTTGTTTTATTCTTGGAGATATAATACTTACTGGATATGTACTTTTGATCGTTCCCACCTTCCTCTTTTCTTACATTTAGGGTTATCAAAAGTGGGTGTTCGTGATTGTTGTCACCCTCCTTATAGTGTACGTTAAACTCATTTAGTCCATCATTTGGAAAACCACCAGGCACATCTATATTCCCACCATCAGTATTCTTTATACCCTTAATGTAAAATGGAGTATAAGTTGGATTGTGCTGGATTTTAGGATATTTCTTTTCTATTTTAGTAGAGAAAGTTACATTAACTTCCGCATTAGTGACGTCAGAATTGTACCTATTACTTGTTTTTGAAAGATCAAATATAACCGCAGCCGCCCTCCAAAGTTTTTCCTTTATACCATCAGATAGATCATCATAGTTGAGCCTTTTGTTCTTTACTACACTATCTAGTATCTCTTTGATATTCGTTGACTCATTGAGTACTTTGCCTTTAACCGTTACAAATTCATCGAATTCAGCAATTCTATTGATGGGTTGGCCAACCCTATGGTTAGTGTAGTAATAATGCCTAACGGCTGTACTAACACGTATGGTCAAAAGCGTATCCCCGGCTTGTCTAAAATAGACCACTACTTTTGAAACATTTTGGATGGAAGTTGTAACTATAAGAGTAAACTTTTGTCCACCATATGATAATCCAGATAATGTAAAAGTGCCTTCAAGATTTTTGACATACTCATATCTATCGTATCCATTCAATATTGGATTGGAGTTCAGAGCTCCCTTTACACCTGCTTGAGTTTCATTCCTTTTCTTTGGTCCAATGTCCAAGTTTACAGTGGTCATCCTCCATTATTTCCTTCATCACAATCACTCAGCATTACCCAGACATTCTCAACTGATGAGCGCGGCTTCAGACTACACACCAACTTATTGGTTCATAAACACAGGACACACATTTCCTGCTTTACCATTAATGCTAGCCCACAGGTTGGTAGACCCTAATTCCATCCATAGCACCATTGTCTAGCTCCTGTCTATACTCTTTGATCAAACATCTTCATACCTAAATAGTAGACATTATCGTTCAAGCGTGAGATGTAGCCATTCGCATCGAATATGGTCTTGTTTACGAGCAGATTTGGGACGTTGTGAGCGGTCCCGTCAGCCACCCTGTAGCACCAGGGTAGCACAGTTGGCAGAAACGCCAGCGACGGGTCCTCGTTGAGAGCCCCTGTCCCTTCCATCTGCTCTACGATACCTCCCACCTCGACAGCTTCCTGCTGGTCCGGCACATCGCTATAGAATGGCGGGATCAGTGCGATTGTATTCACCGGTTTCTTGAGGGATTCGTACAAACTCGCCCAGCGGCCCTGGAAGAGCTTTGCGTAGTGATTCTCCAGGAAAATGTCGCCACTTCCTCCGTCCCTCTGCATCTTTACCTACAGAATTCCATTAGTTTCCGGTACTTTGCCAGAATTTGAAAAATTGCGATTTTTAGAGACTAAACTGCCGGTGGACTCTGAGCCCAACTCCTTTCCTCCCTTTTGTTCTCCTCAGTTTGTATTTTCTCAAAATTTTCAGGATTTAATATTTTAATGTTGCAAAGTGTCCATGTGAGCGATATCGTGGACGTTTGTGCCCTGATATAGTCAGGGGAGTAATTATAGCTCGAATTACTGGAGATAACGGGGAAAAGATGACAGAAGGCACTCTAGAAACAACAATGGAAGATCCCGATGCTCAAAATGTAGATAAAGAGCCGCGATGCACATCCACAGAGTCGGCTGAGGGGGACAGCGGAGCTTCAAGTACCAAAATCTCAAAAGTGGACGATTACACGACAGATGACGAGGGAGAAACGAATAGAGAAGAGCAGGACATTCAGGAAAATACCGATATGGAAAGCAGCAATGCCGTGAAAACAGAAAGAGAAGGGAGTAGAAGAGACGGTAGGATGGAGTTTACCGCTCACAGTAAGAGTAAACGTCACAAGGACGCTCTGGCTCTAAGGAAAAGGAGCTCAGTAGCCGTAAAAAACCCAAATACACCATACAGTTCGACCCTTAAACGTCTAAAGGCGAATGAACGGATCAAGGAATTGTCTGAGGAAGACTATGTAAGTTGTCTGGAGAATATAATAGAGCGTGACTACTTCCCGGATCTTACAAAGCTTCGTTACATTAATGCAATAGCAGAAGCTAGAGCTGCCGGAAATACACACATGGCGCAAGTCTTGAGTGAACGTCTCCAAAGGGTGGAACAAGGTGAACTAGACGAGACGGAGGTTGAACTAAAAACTTTGAACAAGGACGGAGAACGAGTAGTTGTAAATTTAGGCAAAAATGGCCTCAAATTAAACGAATTTCATCGCATTTTTACTTCGGAGGATAATCGCAGCTTTGAACGACTGACCAAAGTCGACATTGAAAAGAGTATACAAAAGACAAAGTGGATCGAGGATAGCGAATACAAACATAACCTCGCACTTGCAGACGTTCAAAGAGACACTGAGCTTGGAATGCGCTCAAAATCTACAGCATCAAATAAGGCAGTTGCCAGAAATTCACTAATGTTTTACCCAGATGGCAACATTCCTTCTGCTCCATCTGCTGTCAGAATTCTATCCAAAAACACCAGCCTAAATGTGGATGAAAGAATGAAGGAGCTTGAAGATTTGCAGATTGAAAAGAGGAACGAACTCAAGAAACTGGCGGAGGATGAGGAAATTGCAAATTTGGTCGTTATGGAAGGTGTAGCAAAACACAGAGATTTGGCAACCATACAGCACAGTACAAACTACGGATACGTCCATACACCAAAAATCGTAGCAGGCCAGGGAAACACGCCTCTCTTTACTTGGGGAACGATTGCGGACGTTGAGGCAATGCCTTCAACTCCTCTTTTGCAAAAGGCATCCACACCACTGGTAGCTGGACGCAGCTCTCTCGATACGGACGGATTCCAAATACCAAATGCAGTGCCTAGGGAGATTCTGGCTGACAAACTCTACAAGAAGCTGAGCCGAAAGCCAAGCAAATACGCCAAGACGCCAGTGACTAGCAGTGGCAATCCAAACACACCCCTCATTGTCCAAAAGTTGATCGCAAAACACACAAAGAACGTGGATATGCAGCTAAGGGACTCGTATTCTGGGCACAAACACAGGTCGAGGTCCTCCTCCGTTGCGTCTTCCATCGCATCATCGCATAGACGAGTCTAACCGGGTAGCATTCCCGCCTCTAGGCTCTACATTCATAATTTATCACTAATTTCTCGTAACAAATGCTCAAAATTTCCGTTCAAAGTCTGCACCTGAGGTGCCGCGTTCCTTCCAGTGGCTGCTGCATAGTCGCCAAAAGTCATTTGAATGCGTACACATTTTGGATTTTCTCGGTTCTTTAGATTAGTTTTAAACTTTTAACTTCAAACATTTGGTGTATGAACGCCAAGTCTCTTTAAAGCAACGAATTTACTATCGGATGGGGAAGGCGGAATACAAGACTGGATTCCATAGGTAAATGGCCAATTTCTCAGCGGATAAAAGCCATGGAATAAAACTAGCTTATGCTATAGATAGCTGCTCTAATGTAGTTGTTATATTTCTTCTCCTTGCCCGCAATTGCAGCTTGTTCTTCATATAGCCAAGATTCCTTAGCAAGATGATGCTCTGGATACCAATCGCACTCGCTTTGTGCGTTAGAACTTCTCTAGCGTCGACTATGAAGCCTCTGAACATCGTGTTGGAAATCGACAGGAAGAGCAGATACCTCCAGGGCTCAACCAACATTGAGCTTCAGGTCTTTGACGTCGCAGAATTGGACTATTTTATTAACATGCACTATCTCAAAAAGACTATAAACAGAAAAGTACATCCGGTGCCCTTTCTTATCACAAAATGGACGTATGAGAAAAAAACCGTCAAGGTGGACACGTCTGCATTCCACGGTCACAACCTCAAATCCGTGAGAGTTTGCATCAGGAAAGGAGCGAAAAGGCCAGCAGTGCTGGAAGTTGAAGTTATGAACGACCAAAACGGTGCAGGTGGACCATTCTTCTATCTCGTAGCTACCAAGGAGCTCGAGTATGAAAGGGCGGATATCAGCAAGTACAACATGGAAGGAGCAAAACTCACCTACCACCAAATTTTGGATCTTATGGATGATGTAATATACACCTTTAATGATGCACTCCTTCTGAACATCGACAACAAGGAAAACTACGGAACAGCCACCAAAAGATGCACTGTCACACATAAGCCAAATTATCCAGCATCGGGGTACGATGAATATCAACATGACGTCTCGCCTCACTCGTTTGTCCCTGAAGTTGTAAGGAATGGAGTCAACGTGGTCAAATGCGGAGAATTACCAAAGAATGTAACCTCCGCATCCGTCTATTGGTCACTTGGTTACCCAGTCATGTTTAGAGTGAAAAGCACAGAAGGATACACCTACTATGCGAAAATAGGAAATTTATGGCAGAAGAGAACTTTTGGACAGTACAACGAGCCTGAATATTCTAAAAAGCTCGCAGAAGAATTAGATAACATCAACTCACAGAACAATTATATAACCATAGATATCGCCAAAAATACTGAGGCTCCTTACAAATCTGGAGCAAAGAGTGTGAATGTTAAGAAAACTGCTGGAAAATTGAATGCCGATCCTCCATATGGCTTTCATAAGTTCACCCATACTCTACAGGGGAAATTTAATGTTGCTCGTTTTGTTGATGGCGGAGCACAACTCAAATTTTATAGCAAACATTCCGGTTTTATGGTCGTGGATGGAGTTGATGTCTACTTTTCCGAGTTGCAAACTCAACACATTCCCGTACTAATTTGTGTCCGTGGTTCTCGAGTAGGAGGCAATTCAGACAAGGCTTGCCTTTCTCTTGCAGGAAATAAAATATGGGCAGATTATACCTTTAACAAGAAAACACTCAAGAATCAATTGGAGGATATTCTCTATAACAGTACCACAAGGAGAACCCTGGATATTTCAAAAAAGGCAGAATACGGAAAACCCAGTTCCATGGTTTCTGTAAACACTTTTAACTCCAACCCTTTCACAGTCTATGTCCATGAGTTCCACATGCCTTCAATAGTTTCAAGTTTGGTTAACAATGGCAAGGAACTTTCTGGAATGACTGACATAAACGATTATGTCGTTCGTGCAAAGGTATACTTTTTGGAGGGTACCCCAAGATACATATTTTTGCACAACTTTAGCTCACTTCTCTTCTGCTCAGGAGATCGCCTCGGTAAGTGGACTGTAGACAAGAGGATTACAGATTTTTCTCACGCAAATGTATCCGCCATAGAAAAGGAGAATGCTTCATACTTTGATCCAACCAAGTTTAAGACCGAGGAATCATATCAAGGACTCACTGGTGTCAGGGGAGCTAAAGGTAGCGTTTATGAAGCAAATAATCACACTTTAGGAGGAGCAAAACCCGGATGGGTTGAATCCGCTGAAGAGTACTTGAATATGACATCCCAGGATGAGGAAACTGAAGAGGATACTACCGAAGATAACCATGTTGTAAGTGACTCCGAGAGAGTTGCGAATACACCGACTGGCAAAAGACCAGAACAAGGTCCAAGACATGAATCTACAACAGATGTTGTAGCGAGATCGCATAATCCACAAATGTCTCATGGAGATGCAGAGTCAAAGAACACCTCCAAAAATAAAAAGCCAAAGAACAAGGGTTCAAAACATTTGACTACTTCAATGGCTCCTCAAGTTGGGGAAGAAAGTGAGTTGAAGGCTAATCAAGAGGGAGAATCCGATGCTGAAAAAAAAGAAACTGAAGATATTGAGAACAAAGACTTGCACAAGAGGGATGTAGAAGAACTCATGAACTTTGCAGGGTTCTCCATTTTTGATCTATTTTCCCTTTCAAGCGGATTTCATAGTGGAAGTACAGGGGTATTGCTATGCAACGCTCTACTCTACGCCTTTTTATATTTTTAATCAGTGTAGGGACTAATGTGGATTAAGTTACTGATTATTGTCTCGTAAATACCAATTTACGCCTTTTGTATTGCGTTTTACCGCATTTTTTAACCATGATGAAGAAATACACGTTCTTGTTAATTATCCTGAAATATGCACTTCTGGAGTAATTCCTATCTCTTTCATGGAATGCTTTTATGCTATGTTCCATTACTAGTCGATTGCATAGAGCACTGACCATTTTAAACTTCAATTGGAATACGAATAGCTGAGAGTTTCATAGCAACATCTCAAACCTGAACTGACATTCTATCAGCCCCAGCTCTGCATGCACAAAACTGACCATCTACCCGGTGGGCTGACACCCACAGGAGACCGACAACTTGCAAATAGCTACCACAAAGAGTTTAGCAGAAGATTTAAAAGTCGTCAGACACTGACGTATTCCTGCATTTTGATGCTTTCATGATACAAGGTCATGGAAGTCCCGGTCTATACTATAGACGGCATCGTTTGGACTTCAACAATTTAGTCAGGAATGTTTAAAGACACGTTATCCTGTTTACTGCATGAGTTCTGGCTTGTGTCCGGCTTGAGCGGCAACAGCTGGATATGGCTTCTGGAGAGCCTCAACAGCGCCAGCCTTATGGAGAGCAGTCAATACAGCTTCAAGGAAGAGCTTGAACTCCTTTACATCGCCGCCATCATACTTTTTCTTAAGAGTACCAGCCACTGGGTCAAGCTCGAGGTAATGATGAGCCAAACCTCCTATATCAGTTAACTCAGAGACGACAGCGAAAGCAGCCTCCTTGCACTTGGAAAGAACAAGAAGTTCGTTGAGTTCGTGGCCTTCCTTCCCGGCTGTGCTCCAGAGTTCATGAGTACCACAGAGAACCTTTTGGAGTTCCTTGCCAACCAATGGCTTGAACCATCCAAGCTTCAAACTATGACGACCTTCTACAACAGTGAACAAACCAAGATCATTATGACCAGTTTCCTTGAGAGTCCTCAAGTCAAGTTCAGCGGCAAAGGCTGAGGCCACAAAGGCAAAGAGGGAAGCGAATACGAGTTTAGCAGAAAGCATCTTGTAATGTGTATATAAAGTGATTAGAGGGTTGCATTCAAGAATCTTCCTATGGGGAGTTAAACCTTCACAATGGGGAATAACACAATCTTCTTCCTTCCAGCCTGCATTACACAGTGAATCTCATGCCTTTAAAATCACCCAAGGTAGCTGGAACCTCCCATGATCCTCCAGCATCCAAGTACTTGCCCGGTGATCACCTAGTCTTCTTTCTACACACCTTCCTGATCCCCCTATATTCCACAACAGGGCCATGCATGAGTGTTCCTGTGGCCATGGTAACCTCAGTACATGCTTCTACCCACCAACATGGGCTCATTCATTGCATGAGCCTTTTGGTGGTACGCCCTAGCGCCAGGATAGTGCCCAGTGCATGTTTCCATAAACCTGTAGAATGCGATTTTAAAAACCTGTAAATTCCAGACTGCATAAATGGTCATGTAAATGAGTACATTACGATTTACCGACAATTTTCTATACGTTCAGAGCAATGCCTGCTCCAGCTGCCATGTACATTGCATTCCTGTGATTACATTTTCTACTTCATCCATTGCACATCATGAATTTCCCAAACGAGAAGTTACCTAGTCGAATCCAGATTTTTGGAGCACAATTTCTGCTCCAGATTCTTCCCAGTCCATTTTGCTTATCCACTTGGAACTGCTAATATCTTTAAGGTTTGGTTCCGATAGAATGGAGCCTCCTTTCCAGGAGAGAGTGTGACGATCAGGTGGTGCAGTGACTTTAATTTTGCTCCTTCCTCCAGGTGGCGCGATATCTCTCAGTTCCATTTCTAGACGCTTGTCTATATTCTCAAAGAGCGACGACCCTCCGGATATGAAGATGTTATCAGTCAGAGTGGTGCGTTGTTGAATCGGTGAATTTGTTATTGCATTCCAAACGGTCTTTACAATACTTGGGGCGTCGCTATGTACAATTGTTGGATTAAACAACGCTTCGCACACATAAAACTTTTCAAGAGTAAGCTCAATCTCATTAGTTTCGCCATCCCTGAGAACGCTTCCATCTGGTAGAGTGTATCTGCTGTGCAAATCACTCCTGTTTTCATCCTTGTAGGGATCCAGCGAGCAGAAACAATGCTCTTCCTTAATTTTACGTACCAGCTCAAAGTCAGCTCTAGATGTAAGATAGTAACCTCTTTCACACAACATCTTTTGGAGGTACATGGTCAACTCCAGACCTCCAAAATCCACACGTTGGATACTTCCCTTTTCAATGTAGCCTTCTATAACTGGTAGACACTGCGTAACACCCTCGCCAATGTCTAAAATGGTGCCAGTTAGTCTGCCTAGACCGTACATGGCCAACAATCCAGAGACTGAGATGTTCAAATCATCCACATTGAACTTTTCAAAGAATATCTCAGCCATCTTTATGCGATGGTTTGGGGAACAAAACGGCGGTTCCGTCAGGAGTGCAGGTCTGCAGTCTGAATGTATGCCTAGCCTTTTGAAGCTGTAATCCCAGAGCTTTTCCATGGCGTCAAAGTCTGAAATGTGTCCGTGGTCAATTGGATACTCCAACGATAGAAAGTCAATGTTATCTATCGCTTCGTCTCCGTAGTATTCGTCTTCCATCTTCTCCTTGAACTTTGCTCTGGGCGTTCCGATGACCGACGGTATCGCAAAGGAGGGAGTTGAGCTCCCGGTAAGGCCGACTTTGATGGTACCGGACCCATTGTCTATGATAACGCACTGCTCATCTGACATTTTGATTAACGTAGCACCTCCCAGAGAGTGAACGGCCTCCTTTACAGCTATGCGATGCCCCTTTGTCCCTAGTTGACACACACTCTGCCCTTGTCATGAATTTGACGCTCTGCCAGTATCCGATGGAAAACGCCAGCGCCGTCTTAGGACCTACACACCGAGCAGACCCCTTCGTATCTCGATTCTGCCTCGCCAAAATTCTCGCAGAGCGACCTCTTTGCCACTCTGAGCTACTCGTTGACAGAAAGTGAAAAATGAGCGACTTGGACACCACTGTGGGCGGCGGAGGCCCGTTGTGGGCTTTACTTTTAATTTTCCTGCCCTAATTCGTCACATTACTGACAATGAGTCAAGAATGAGGACAAGATGCCCGTCGGAAGGTTCAGGTTGATCGTGCCGGCGGCGGTGGCTAAGCCCTCGCCCTCAATTGGCCAAACTTTGGGCCCTTTGGGAATAAACATGTCGGCGTTTTGCAAAAAGTTCAACGAGAGGACGTCTGCCATCAGGCCAAATGTGCCCATTCAGGTCAGGATCTACACGCAGCCAGACAAGTAAGTTGCTCTCCTCTTCATTCCTCGATACTCAGCACCTACAAGTTTTCGCTGCGAACCCCCGGTTCCCAGTGGTTCCTAAGGAGAATTGCGAGGGTCCCGCTGGGCAGCGCGAGGGCAAAACACGAAATCGTCGGCAACGTTACCCTCAAGGAGGTGAGTGGCTCCCCGGCAACGCACACACTTTAGGTCTACCACATCGCAAAATGCAAATCCATGGACCCAACGCTCATTGGAGTGCCACTGTACGTCATTTGCAAGAGGATAATCGGCACAGCGAATGCCATGGGCATCAAGGTGACCAGAGACCTACTCCCAGAATTCAGGAAGAGAGACTACACGCCAGTCTCCAAGCTAGACCAGATGAAGAAGGACATTAAAGCACAGAGGCGCTCGTCTAAAAGGTCAAAGTGATGATCTTCCGGTCCTGCAAGAGGCGGAGCCTCACGGCGGTCTCTGGTCTCTCTCTTCATTCTCCATTAATCGCAATTTTTCTCCTTTGCCAATTTAACACCGTATACTCCATTATTCTTGCTTTACGAGTCCTTATGTACGCTATTGGAGCATAATAGCTGAAACTCATTCGAGACGAGTCGTTTTCAGGGCTTAAAAGGATGACCGTCCGGGTTTGCTACGATCCTTATCAGCCAATCAAGGAGAATGATCATATTCTCATTGTTGACCACAATAAACGCGGTTTTGTGGTTAAAGTCGAACGGAATAGGTAAGTGTCTGGGTCTTGTGCTGGATCCATGGGCCAATGCTTGCCAATCGTAAGGTTTAGAGGGTATAGAATGGTCAAGGAGGCCGAATATGGGTTAGAAGCTGTGGAAAGATGTTAGGGGAGATGGAAACTATGAACGTAGTGAATAGATGGTGGTTGTTCCATAATACAACAATAGGATATGAGCCTGTCTACTCACAATGTTAGTAGAGGAATGAATTGTCTATTCTGGACTTTGGATCATCTTTAGACTGTACATGGACTAATGTACTCCATACGGCTACAGGGTGAACTAGTTGTGATGGATGTCTATGGATGAAGAGGAGTAGCTAAGGATGACCACTCTAATGGATCTCAGAGTTTTGAATGGGCATATTCTCTGAACATGGCTGGTGAGTACTGGAGTAGGGACTTTCTCTGATAACGCTAGTAATGATAGCAGCTCAACAAGAAGTAACCATTGAACTCAAAAACAAGCCACCTAATGATAGTACTGAGGAATATCAAGCAAATACTACTGATGGAAGTGGTAGGAAAATCCAGGTTAAGGCAACTACTGAACCCCAAGGATCTAACTTCTGCAGGTACACTCATCAGGATAATGATTCTAATGGAACAAAGCCATTCAAACTAAAGGAGATCCAAGATGTAAATAGCTCTATAGATATAAGTCATGATAGCGGTCTAGAGGTACTCTCAGTTTCTGCCTATTACTGGAGGTATGATAGTGGTAGTGGCAGGACACCTACTAAGGTCCTCTTGATAGGAGTTACTACCAGTACTGGAGGAACTACCTATTATAAGAATACTAGTGGTAATCAATGGGTTGAACATCATCTATCACAGGGTGGTGAACAACTTGAGAAAGAATTGGAAACTCTTAACTGTTACAATAACGATGCAGTTACTATGAATCTCACAGAGTCTCATTCTAAGAACCATGCTGGCAATAAAACTAAGTACTGTTGTGGAGAACATAAGGATGACACAGGAAAGGTCACCGTCACTTCCGGATCAGTTAAAGTTCCTGATTCTGGTTCCAAAGATATTCCCTACTACAAGCATGAGGTTACCAATGGAAAAGTAGCGGGATTTAAATTCTATAAAGATGATGTAAGAAATGATGAAAAGTATAGAAGACGTATAAGGTCCTCTGGGTTAGAATTTCCGATTAAAGGTCCTGTTGACATTTACACTTTTTACTGACAAGAATCCAGTTCTTATATATGTTGATTCAACTGGGAGCCCTCCAGTTAAGGGTTGGTTTCAAAGAGGTAATGACAATGCACAATGGACAAAGGTTGAACTGAATGGTATAACACCGGAAAATATCAATAACTGTACCCATTGGAATAAAGTTGTTGGTGAACTAAGAGGACTTGGATGTAAAGGCTTGCAAGAATGTCTTGATCCAGCACATCTTGGACAGGATGGAGTTCAACGTGAAGAAGTCCCAGCTGCTGACCTATCTGACCAGGTTCCTGATACAGAGTCTGAGACTAAGATACTCCTACAAGGCACCCCTTTGGCTCAAATGGCTGATGGTCCTAGTTTACCTGGTGAACATGCTAATATTGGTGGTGCTACTAGTAATGGTGTTGTTAATGATGAAGCTAAAATAGTCTCTGAAATAGGTGAACCTCCTCCTAAAGGAGCTCCTCAAGAAAAAGATACTGGTATAGAAGATAAATCCAGAGGAGATGCTGAAAGGGCTGTTCTAGAGTCTAATAACACCGATCCCGAAACTAAAAAGGCTCCTGATGACCCATCCCTCCAAGCTACTTCTGCTTGTAGAATTGCTAATACTAGTGCTTATATTATTGCTTGTGAACATGATAGAATGGCCGCTGCTCTACCTCTTTATCAAGGTTCTGGTGAAGAACTAAGACAAAAAGGACCTGGACCTGATGAAGATGCTGAAAGACAAGACTCTGTTGATGGTGCTAGTAGTGATCCTGCTCAACCTCTTACTACTACTGCTAAAGGAGAACCTCTTTCTCCTTCTGAAGGATCTCCTAAAACTCCTGAACCTCAAGCTTCTACTTTTCCTCCTCCCCCTAGTCTAGGATCGACCACTTCCTCTCATACTGCTACGCCTGAAAAGCAAGCTACTATTTCTAAACCTGTAGATGCTCTATCAACTCGTGGTACTAGCCCATTTCGTATATCTGGACGTGGAAGACCAAATAGTTCATCAGGATTAGGAGGGGAATCCCCGGTTCTACCAATCACCTTTGGTAGTTCTCCAGCAATTTTTAATTGTTATGAAACAGGTTTTATCATAGGTGGTTCTAATGAGTTTCTTTCTACTATAGAAGAAAATAGTCAAAATAATGCTCAAGATGAATCTGCTAACTCACTTGGCCAAGATACTAATACTAATACTCAAGGTGGTGCTCAAACTCTTTCTCCTCATACTGAAGCTCGTGGAGACTCTGCTTCTGGTCCACCTAGTAGTCCTGCTCAAACTACTACTACTTCTACCAATGGTCAATCTTCTGCTCAACCTGGAGCTCTTTCCCCTGAACCTCCTGCTCCTCTTCCTCCTCAAACTCAAGTTTCTTCTCAAGAATCTACTGCTCAACGTCGTGAAGAAACTCTTCCTGAAGCTCCTGGTCCTGACTCTTCTTGGAAAGTAATTTTGGGAGGCTCTGCTTCTGCCACCGTAGTTTCTGGCTCTCTTACTGGATTTGGTTAGTGGGCATTTAAACGTTCTAAAGGAGACCCTTGGGTTAGACACGGATATCCTATAGAGTTTTTAAAGAATGTACCATATTGAGCATGCATAGATCCACTTGTGAACTCCTACTCCCTAGGGATTATGCCATTATCCATACTGACCATTCTGCTCACACCAGTTGAGACATTAATGGAGTACTACTGTGTAAGGACGATTTGTGCAGTGGAAAGAAGATGTACTGGATATTCTATTATCTTCCTTCTTCCTATGGGGTCTGCATGATTGTCTATTCTTCCTTCCGTATAGTAGCTATTCTATGAAGGGAACATAAAAGGGAAAATCTCTTGTAATTTGTAATAATCACTTGGTGTCTTGAGAGGGTGGTAGCTGGGGGAGATGAGGGTTCTGGTGGCACTCTGGACAGTATGCTTGGTAAGACTGTGTAGCGCAGGTTGTTGTGGAGGAAGTAAAACGAATGACAATGATCCTCCTCAAGTTACTAGTACTCCACCTAAACCTTCTACTCCCATTACTTTAGACCTTGCTAACCCTGATAAGACGAATAGACTAGCCCCGAGAAGTGGTCTTGTACTCTCTCCTCATGGAACCTTCCATATTTCCTCCGTTGTAGACGGTGAACAATCTATATGGACCGCTTCTGGAGATGAGAAGTGCCTACTGGCTGAGTGTTATGCTAAGGATGGGCTAGAAGTTCTTTGTCTGGAGACTTTTGACAGTACTGGAGAACTTTCTGCAAGATACTTTGAGAAGCTAGATGGACAATGGAAGGATATTACGGAAGACGATTTTGATGCTAGGTCTGTGACAATGATTGGAGAGTCTGGAAAAGATGGTCTTACCCTTGATGTCTCTCATCCGAATAGACTACTATATAAATCCTTTGATCATAACTTTGACGGCAATGCAGTTCAACTCATAGTTCCCAAGAAGGGTGTTACTGTTACGAAGCTAATGAGTGGCACTGAAGATATCTACACTCTTTCCTCTGGACAAACATTTGACCATGCCAAGGCATATCTTAACCAGTATAAGCGGCAAGAACTTGTGTTGATTACTCTCAGAACATCTTCTAGCATATTAGAGAAGGCGTACTCCAAGAATGGAAGTAAATGGGAATCTTGCAATAATAGTAACGCCAAGATGAAGAGCTTAGTTTCTACTGCAAAACGGAAATCAGGCTTTGAACTTGACATATCTCTTGATAAGGATATTAAAGAATGTAGCATATTTGAAGCGGAATTACTAGGAGTTACTACCAAGCATTTCTTTCCTAAACCTGGGCATGATATTATTAAAGTAAAGGATGGTGATAAGGAACTATGGGAGGGTGGATATGATGATTACTGTCGTTCGTGCCTTATTTATAAAAATGGGAACATAGAACTACTAGAAATGGTTGTGGTGGAGAAACCTTCAGGGAGATGCAATTTCTTTGAGAGGAATGTTGGTGGAGGATGGAAGAGAATCAAAACGAGTGAGTTTTCAAAGAAACTAAAGGAAATGAAGAGTGGTGTTACTAAGCAGTCTGTATCATCTCCTAATCCATCTTCTTCAGATCCATCTTAATAGCTTCTAAATAGTGACTCCTCACGGATGCTCTTTCTACCCACTTCTGTCAATAGTGGATACTCCCTACGGATGGACTCATCACTAATGCAGTATACACTCCCCTCTAGACTCCTCTCTTGTTGGTATACTGGAATGTTAGGACTTGTATGTTTGTGAGGGAGCTATTTTCTGGAATATCCTCATTATCATTCATTACCAAAAACTCTATACCTAATAACCCATCAATAGACTTATGCACCTTTAAATCTCCAACAATTCACAACTTTTATAGGATCATTAAAATTTGCAAGGACAAGCTTAAGCTCGATGTAATAATAGGATCGCACTACGGTCAAATGTTCACCAAGGTTGACGGTGAATGGAAAAAGGTTGACCGAAAAAACGATAACTACAGAAGCTACTGGGATGTTATAGATTCTTACGACGATGTTGATGATATATGCAAGGATAATAGAAACTTTATGAACGATGCACCTGCGCAAAAGCTCTCATGTGAAGAAATTGTAAAGATCAAACAGAGTACGTATATCCATCAATTCCACAGAAAACTTTAGGCACAAGTACAAACGAGTTAATTTCGACAATTTTGGAAAACTCTGAGACTTTCCACTCGAGAACTGCCATGTCTCAGGAAAAGTATATACGCCGGAAGGAGTTTAGACACCTTAAACTCTTTGAGGTTAGACCATGTGATCTCGTTTCCGTTTGTGAAAGTTATTATGCGGGTTTCCCTCATAAGATTGGGTACGTCCATCTTCTCTTGATGAATTAGAGAGTATGAGATCTTACAAATAACATGTAGGTACATGCGTTTTGAGTCACTCGGAATGATGCTTCACATTGCTAGTGTCAAGTCTGATGATAGAGTAATTGTGTTTGACCATTCGTTGGGTCTTCTCACCGGTAGTATCGCACAGAGACTTAAAGGTTGTCTTGTTTTCATCATTTCATGATTACTCGTAGGTACTGGTAAAATTTACCGTCTGGTAACAAAGGGAGTCTCTGACAAGATTGTTCATGAATTGGGGATTAATTATTTTGAGAATATCATCTCTGTGGACTATGAAGCCGTTTTAAAGTTTTGCAGTGGAGAAGGCACTGCAGTCGAGGATGCAGCAGACTCAAATGATTTGGCTTCTTCTAACGATGCCTATGCAAGACAAGCTGAGGAGAACTCTGTAGAACATCCAGAAGATATCCAGGATGATGGAATAGAAGAGTCTAAGAAACGAAAACGTGAGAGTTCCATCCACGGGATATATCCTCTACACAACGTTTCCGAGGATGACCTGGCAGGCGTAGACTTGATCATTGGAAACGTCTCATTTAACAAATGTGGAAAGGTTAATTCTTCCGTAAATGACTACACGTCTAGACTCATTGAAATCGCAAACAAGTTCCTAAAGCCAGGTACTGCAAAATTACATTCACAACATGATTTAAATAGATGGACGACTCGTTATATTTGGCCAACATTTCCAGCCAATGACGCATGGTTACTATTCGCTGAGCGCGTCGGAGGAGTTTATAAATGTGAAATTAGACGAAACATTCTTTAGAGAATATCAGGTTAGTATCTCTAGTCCCCTAATCGCGATTGCAGATTAAACCAATGAGAACCCATCCCACTATGGACGCCAAATCCAGACCATGCTCTGGACTCATTTTGTCGGCTATAAAAATTGCAAAAATTGAGGAATAAATGGATTGGAGATTCCCTTCCAGAATGGCACTAGTAGTGTCTTGGCCCATTATTTTAATAGTGACGTATATCCAAGCGTCTTGAACTCGTCTAAGTGTTTTATTCTTCTGTTTAAGCCATGAAATGTGTGATGTATATACCACCGGTCTTGCGCAAATCTACATGCAGAATTTAGTGGTGCTAATTTGAGGAGTTTGTGGGTATGGCTGCGGAGCGTCATTTACTCCTTGATGGATACATGGGAAATTTTAGGTTACATACGGTCATGTATTTGATCATTATAAATTTCTCTGTCGGTTTTTTTGCAGATTGACAACCGTTGTAGCGTCAAGCTCCGCATATCCAAAGTGAACCTTTGTCACGCCCAGATTTTCCCACTGAAATGACTAGGTGCCATCTATGGAATAATGCACCGCTTGAAGCATCTCATTTGTTAATTTTATGCGAAACGTAGCGAGTATCAATCGGTTCATATCTGACGAGATATTGCATTATAGAGGTATACCGATTTCCCGGTACAACATTCTAGCAGTCTTGGCCCACAGTTATTGGATTTTGGAACTGAGAGATGAGCCTTGTCTATCAACAATTTTGGCATCATCTCTATCTACATCAAGATAGAATTTGCGTTCCATCTACTACATAAGCACCGTCTAATTCCATTGTCTATGGACCATTATTTTAGGGTATAAAATGTTTGAAAAGTGAGAACAGGGGCACTAAGGAACGTTTGGACCTTCATATACATGAACGGAGACATTAATTTCTTGCAGAAACATCGCCCATTCATTATTCACATGCAAGCATACAGAGAAACCTCAAAAAATTACAATATTGGCAAATAGGGTATAGTATACGAAAATTGGATAGGCGACAAGGTATTGGCGATCTTGCATTTCCAGTTCCTGTGATTTGCTGTAATATACAGTAGAAAACTAACCGTTTTGACCAGATATGAAGCAGATAGAGTGCTCCATAAAACGCAAGCGTAGATTAGAGCGATACATACGCTTTTAAGGAATCCAGAAAATATCCAAATGATTGGTGAGAAGCAAAGCGGCAATAGTGAGTAGCCAAAAATTGTAAAAACCTTTGATAGGTTAATATATGGGCCCTGACTCAAAACATTAAGAAAGTAATACGTGAAAATGTTGCTGAGCAACGAGACCACGTATAGTATTTTAAAGCACAACTTTCCAGAAAACAAGAGCGTGAATCCAAACAAGATGAAAACAAGCAGAGGGCCAGATAAGTCTGTATAGTTTGCAAAGATATTGTCCCCCCTAAACATTATATGGCCGTCATAGTCAGCTTACCTGTGGAACAGAAGGACAGCCTTCAAGTGTCTGTAAATCTCTACAATATCGATATCCAATTCTTCCAACAGTGGAGGGTCATTGAGTTCATCTTCGTTGTTCATCCTTTCATTGTAAATTTCGCCGAATCTAGTCAGCTGTTGGCCAATTGGCCCTGAAAAGGAGAATGGGTTGTTGTCGTTCCATGGGTTTGCAGTTCCAGCTTCATTTACCGACTGCAGCGATATTAGTTTTGGGGAGGTTACACGATTATTCTCGAGACCTATATGAGAATGTATAAGTGTATGGAAGGATTATACAAAGTTTGAGCTTTCTTGGGGATTTTTCAGGGCATGTCGATGACTAGATAAAATGTCCTGTACATCTTGATGTTCCAGAGATTATTTCTGCAGTAAAATTGCAGAATAGATTATTGCCATAATGAAGTTTATTAGGAAAATAAAGGACTGGAATGAAAACTATCCATGGTAATCATTGTCGTGTTGATAGTAAGATGGTCCACAGAATTCCTCATGGCAGGATGATAGGACAATCTATGATGTGCCCATTACATCAACAACAAGCCAACAAATTAAGACCATCTACTCAGTACAGATTCACATCAACAAGATAACAATCTCAAAATAAATCTTGAGGGATCCATCAGGAATAGAGAGAGTATTCCAGGAGCATCTCCATAGAATCTCAAATCTGTCTAACCCAAGGATCTCCTTTATAGCGATTATAGAGTTTCCATCCTACAAAACAAGCCAAGGCAGATGTACCAAGAATGCCTGTAGAGACGCCAGTGATTACTTTCCAGTTAGAGTTAGGAGGGTCTTTAGGAGAGCCTCCATAACCAGCACCACCTGAGACTCCTTGAGCAGCAAAATGAGCTTGAGGATCAGAAGTAGTAGCAGTAGCAGATTGAAGAGCAACTTCAGCTTCATATTTAGGGTCTCCCTCATCACCTAGATCTTCCTCACTTTCCTCAGTTTCTTCATGGTCTTCTTGTGTACCTCCATCAGCTTCTCTATCTCCACTTTCACCATCTCCAGGATATACTGAACATAAGTTTAGACTACTTTTGACTTCTGGGATTTTCCCGCTAACATCCTCCCAATTCCCTTGTTTGTCTTTATTCTCAAGCCATGCACTTTGATTGCTACACTCAATGTATATCATAACTGGTGTACTTTGATCGCAGTTAGGGAAGTAGACAGTCACCTTTTTAACATTCTCAAGAGGAAAGCCCATCTTTACAGTAACATCTTGCTTCTCATAACCATTGTAGAAAGAAGATATTGTAAAAGTTTCCTTGGAAATATTAGAAATATGGTCATAACCTGTGCATCCTGAAATTCTTTTCTTGGTTGGAATGATCTTTATCCTTTTCGGAGAACACCTACCGTGACAGTATTTGTTTGGATCACCCTTATTTGATATATTGATTTTAACTGTGTGATGAATCCTGCAGTTTACCTCATCTAGTTTCTCCGTAAGATCTTTCTGTGGAGAGTTACCTATGTAAAACGTCCGTGATTCTTTCTTATCAACTGGTTTCCATTTTGTAGAATCTGGACTTCCAAGATTCTCGAAAAATGTATAGCCTCCACTACTTTTAACAAATCCTACAAGAAGAGGAATCTCATTGGATCCACCTAGATCATTCTTCCAATAATATACTACAACCTTAGTTACGGTATCTTTAGTGGCTATATCAGTATCATTTTTATCAAATGTAACCCTGGATATTCTTGCGTCACCTTTAATTACGTATTCTTTCGTAGTGTACTCACCCCCATGAGGATGCCTTGGAGATGGAGATTCTGTGATCTTTCTATGATCCTTTATACATGTTGGTGCTTTACTATCACTATATAGCTTAGACGGATCAGTAGGATTATTGATTTCAAATGGAACAGCGTTATTTTTTTGGCAATTTTGATCATCGAGCATAAAATTTAAATTTTCAGATGTTAAAGTATCATAACTACCCTGTATCCAACTACCCTTTCCCTGCCCTCCAACATTAGTTGCAGCGTATGAATAATACTTTGTCTCTGTCTGGCCATCACTCTTATTGGTGGAAATTCCAACTAGGATAGGTTTATCTGGCTCACCCTGCCAGAAATATACATTAGTTTCCTTTACGTCTTTAATACCTTTCTTATTCGATCCTATTTTATTTCCATCTACTAGTTGCTGTTGCACAATAAAAGGACCATTTGTGTTTGCTTTATGAACAATCCTTAAAAAACCTTTTAGACTGGTAGACTCCTTATTGATGATGATATAGTCGGCCTGAGTACCAAAGATCGTACTGTAGGTACCAGAAAGTGTGTTATCCTTTGGTTGTTCTGTTATATTTATCTTGACACCCTCCTTTGGAGGAGTTGTAGCAGGAGAACATTCTTTTATTTTGAATGGTTCTTTCACGCTGTTGAAAATTCCCCTGATTTGGCCGGATAAATCATCATGTTTTTCCCAGGTATTATTAGTTTTTCTTTCGTACCATTCATTTTTTTTAGAAGTATTAAGTTCCACAAAAATCAGAAATGGATTCGTAGGATCACAAAACGAACCATACGACAGGACTTTTGTGACATCTTTGAAAACTAGATTAGCAGACCCTATTTTCTGCCTATGATCCTTGAGTATAACCTCTGACACAGAAAATGGTCTCCCATCTGACTCTTTACTTGTATATTCATAGGCCGAAAGTTTAAGGTTAATATCCACAGTTCCATTATGACGGGTGCTAATTGTACTTTTATGGTTACTATCCCTAGAATCATGACAACCAGAGTCTCGTCCTAAGTGAATTCTAACAGCATTATTGAGTGTGCAACTGAGGCGGTCCAGTTTTTTCTTTAGATCTGTTCCATAATTGGAGAAACCAGCAGTCTCACCTGGTTCCAACTTTATCCATTTATAATGCTTTCCACCATAATCCCCTATGTTCTCATACCAAGTAGACTGTCCAACATTGGGTTTAACTTCGATCAAGAGAGGATTGTTGAGCCTATCATCACCTTCCCAGTGGTATACTGAGAGACTAGAATTCTTATTAATCGAAAGCAATTTCCATAATTTGGAAGTATGTTTACTTGGGTCCTTATATTTTACCAGATTGTTCTCATACGTAACATAGTATTCTCCGTTATCTGTTGGAGTATGGTCAATTTTTGTGTATATTTCTTGAACCCTTTCATATTTATTAATACTGACATTTGCGTTACTACATATTTGACAGTAATAAGGATTCTTTTGCTCATTCCTGGAAATATCAACTCTATGAAGATTGTGGATAGTGCAGGAAACTCTATCAAGGTTTTCCTTGAACTTTAGAGTGGATTGATTACTCTTTGTAGGAAATCCATGAGCGTCCTCAATCCTTTTCCATGTCAGGTTATCTCCATTAGTACTGGCATTCTCATACCAGTCATAACGGCCTACATATCTAGCATCCTTTACTCTGAGGATCAGAGGTACTTTTATAACACGTGCATTTTTGTCATGCTTAAAAGAGTAGTAAGTTGTTACTTCCCAAGCCTTAGGGTGTTCATCGGAGAATAAAGTAGAGTTTCCACCCACGCCATTTTCTATTTTAAGAGGTTGTCCATCATAGTTGAGTCCCTTGATCCCTTGCCTAACAAATTTCTCATGAGTGCAATATCCGTATTCAGTAGCATCTTTTAGTGAACCTGTTTTAGTAGTTATAAGGCCCGCACTCTTTTGGCATGTACATGTATATCTGCATTTGCTACGTATATCCACCTCTACAGACATTCATTCTTCACCTTATCCTTCAAATGTTTCAAAACTCAGAGATCCATGAGTAGTCTCAATGCCTACACATTCTCGGTACTATCCATGCATTCATCATCCCTCACAACTAGTTCGCCGTCAGAGACTATCCACAGAACAAGATGAGGAACTATCAACACGGTCCTATGAATGATCTCTGTGGAAGACATTCTGCAGATTAGAAGCACCCTTTTTGTCACCATATAAATGGCAAATCCCCAAGAAACTCAACATTTTGTGGCCAAACCACATGTTATACATGCACACTAATGGCATCTACAATGCCTAGCCAGTCATGCATGATACACGACTGCTCTATACCCGAGCATAGCTCGGTGCCAACACTCAACTTACCCATAGAAAACCCTTGTTTGTCGAGAGGGGAACTTATAAAATCCATTGTGACTGCTCCACTGCCGTCTAGATATGCCTCCGATTTATCTTCCGGCTCAGGTGCGATAAAGATGTTATGGGCACCTCCCTGTGGTCCTACAACGGGCGAGTTGTATCCTCCTGCCAAGTTTGATCCAATGCTCGAGTCTGTGATTAGACTATTCGTCTGGGTAAAGGGCACAGACGTTTGTGAACTCGAGGCAAATGGACTAGTGAGTGGTCCAGATTGCTGCGTATTCGACCACATGGTATTCCCAAAAGCTCCCGTTGAGGAGGTTGCGTTTCCGACCGAAGATAAACGAGATTTTATGCCTGGATGGGCGCTGGAAGTTACGCTAGGAACGCTTCCACTCCAACTGTCCATACTGGAGCCGTAGGAGATACCCTGGGACTCCTGTCCGAAATTCAAATCCAGAGACGCCGTATGCATACTTTGCGAGTTGTAGGAGGCTGTAAAAGTCGTGTTTCAGCATTTACTGAGCGGCGAGTGTGTAAGGGGCCGATAGGGGCTAAAACTCGGTCCTTAAAGCCCCCAAAGCGGACGTTACTTGGCAATTTAAATGCTCACGCATATGCAAAAATTTGGTGGCGAACAAACCTGTTTGAGAGGAGCTTTCGTCGCCTACGTCCATCGGTGCAGCATCGCCGGCGGCATTGTGGTACGCGCGGCGAGATCTCAAGTTCGAAGACATTTTTGGCGCCTAAAATGATAAATCAACACACAGGACCATTTCCAGTTATTTCAAGTGACGGAGGGGCGCCTGGTGGGTTGGCCGCCGGTACACATGAAGGCGAAGCTCAAATGGGCACAAATTCTGCCATTTATGTGACTATATGAGTGCGTAGATGGGACTGCGGACGTGTAGAATGAATGGAGGATGAGTTAGACAGGAGGAATGCATGAGTGGAGCTCCTGGTCGTTGCAATGGATGAATGTCCATCTCGTCTCCATTTGCTACTTTTGGCCAAAAGACTCTCCATTATGATTCAGGAGCGACTATAGCGCTCTAAATCGCCCGCGTATTCACCGTATGTCACCTGCATGCTTGTCATTACGCCGTCTGTTCGTTGTACAATTTCATAACACTGGCGTCGTTTCCCGAGGAAATGCGCTCCAGGTCCTTGAGACTCCTGAGGATCCGTTATGGATGCAGAAAAAACTCACAGTTTCGCGGTATAGGCATCGTACAGGCCGTATGGTTTAAACTTGGCAGATTCTCTCCATTTAACAAGGGTCTTTGCAAACGCATCCTTGTCGGATTCAGACTGAATGAGCTGTAACTAGGGAGCAAAACAAACCTCTGGTGATTTACTTGAAAAAACGTCGAGGAGGTTGTAGAATCTGTCCAGGTACGCATTCCAGCGCGAGAGATAGTCCCTCTCTAGTTCCAGAGAAGCTGATCTCATTGTCTGTGCCTGTTGCTTGTCAAATTTGAGATTGTTTAGCGGCGCTGATTCCTCAGTAATCTGTAGAATGTGATGTTAGCATAGAGCATGCATACCTGTTCCAGCTCTTCCATACTGTTTAGACCGTGATTCCTTAAATTATTTGCGATAAAAGTGTCGAGGGGTTCATCCTCCTCTATCTGGAGATTTTTTGTAATCTTCTTGCCATGTTTGATGCGAGTAGATGCTAGTTCGATCAGGGATTCTTCCAAGAGTTGCCCGTTGCTTGTGCACTCGTTAATGTAGCCTGAATGTGGGTGTAGGTATGAATTTTTATTTGGATGGGTGGATGTTTCTTTGGTATGTTGTGATTGTTTAAACTTCCAAAAGTCCGCACAAGTCATAGCATTCCAGTGTACCAACAAGAGAGTAGTCTAGAGGGGAGAGTCTCATGGTCCTAGTACTGCCTATTGGCAGATGTATGAGGGGTCTTCTACAGGCGAGCAATTAGTCGCGCAAGTAGAGCAGGTCCCTTCCATACGGCAAGACCACCCAACCCAGCCGTTGCTAGACTACTTCCACCTATCTTTAGAGTATCTGCAAGTGCAGGAGGAAGTAAAGAATCTTCAGTTGTTTTGTAAAAGTACTTTTCTGTTTTGTCAAGCTTCTCAAACTCTACCATTAGAAGCTTGTCACGCTTGAAATCAGGTCCTTTTCCAGAGTAGTATGCTATTACACTTTTAGCAACTATATTGGGTGGTATGCCTTGTAGAGGGGAACCATTGTGCTGTATATTCTTAACCACAAAACATGTTTTCCCTTTAACAAAATGGGTAAAACTAGTATACTCAGTTTTTTTCTCAGATTCCATTATGTCATTTCTTGTAACTTGAATTTGTTTCTGTTCATTTTCACCTTCAGAAGGATCGTCATACTCAGTACAACTTCCACTTGTCTCAAGACCATTTGTATATCCAACATTTATGGTAACAGGTGGCAATTTAATCTTTAAAAGCTCCAAAATCTTTTCCCTATGATTATGATCATTTGGTTTATCGCCTCCGACCAGCTTCCATTCATTCGAGTCAATAAACTTCCTTCGATACCAACCTCCAGATGAATATGGAAAATTAATCAGGAGTGGAATTCCATCGGGTCCACTCGGATAGCGATACACATACACTTGAGTGGCATCATTTGGAAAATTAATTCCGGTCTGTTCCACTCCTCTATCCTTGAATCTAGATGGAAAGCCACAGAAAGATATTGGAAGTATGAATAGTCACTACTAGTCTGGCTATTACCATAGTCTGATACTGTAACTTGCTTGACATTGCAACCGGGACATTTATAGATACCATCACTCTTCTTAGAAATGTCCATAATATGAGTCTTAGTTTTTTGACAGTTTAGTTTATCAAGATTCTTATTGAAATCTTTGGCAGTTACATTTCCAGAATTACTCAATGTTTTATCACCATCGTAGGTGTAATAAACTGGAGAATCTCCCTCACCAAATTGAATAATCAGGGGAGTTTCGAAAATTTTATCACCCTCCCAGTAGTAGACTGAGACGCTCTTATATCCGGAAAGACTAGGAAATCCTTTAAGGTTAGAAGCTCCCTTAATAATATCTTTAATTGTATCGCCCTTTTCTGGAGTATGTACAATCTTCCTATATTGTCCATTTTCAGTGGAATACGTTTCTTCTATCAAATATATCTTTCTACCAATGTTCTGGTAGGAGTATCCTTTGCTATCCTTTTGGATTTTACTTCCAATATGTTGTTCAATGTTTATAGTGACATCATTACTCATACTGCATTTTAATGTTCAGCTATAGTACAATAATATAACACTCTATAGAAGTTCATATACCCACATTTTCCATAATCCTCATCTCCCTATTTTTATCCATCTTTCCATAATAGTACTCCATTAGTGTCTCAACTGGTGTGAGCAGAATGGTCAGTATAGATGGTATATTCCCTAAGGAGGAAAAGTCCACGAGTGGATCCATGCATACTCAATATGGTACATTCTTTAAAAACTCTAGGATGTCCGTATCTAACCCAAGGGTCTCCTTTATACTTAGTATAGAACTTATATCCTGCAAAACAAGCCAAGGCGGAAGTACCAAGAATTCCTGTAGGTACTCCTATAGCTATACCAGGATTAGAGCCAGTAGAAGAGGGTTGAGAAGTTTCAAGACGAGCAGCTTCAGGTCCAGGAGCAGCATGTTGAGCTTCAGGAGTAGCAGTAGCAGGAACAGAAGAAAGAGGTGATCTACCTTTATCAGCACTGGCAGCGATAGATTCGATAACATCCTTAACCAGTTCCAGAAGTTTCTCTGTAACATCTTTGACAACCAATCCAGCTACACCTGATTCATATAACACAGAACCAACAGTTTCAGTCACCTCCAATAGTTCTTGACCAAGGTTAGAGCCAGCTCCACTATTACCATCTTTACCAGTAAGTCTTTCAGGTCCTTTGGGTCCAGGAGCACCTGGTAGAGATGTCTCTTCTTCACCCTCAGATTCTTCCTCTTCATCACTATCATCGTCTGAGTCATCATCCTCTTCTTCAGGTCCTAGTCGTCCATCAGGACTTTCAGAACCAGAACGTAGTTCTGGACTCGGAGGTCTAAGAGGTTCTTGACAGTTTGGCAAGCCACTGACACCACGTTTATTAAGTACATTTCTTAGTGCATTCCATTGTTGACAGTTGAGCTGCCTTTTCTCTATATCCTGTTTCCTAATACCTTTAAGCTGGCGGGACGTTCTCTTCCACGACCTGTTATCACCAAAACCATCTCTCCTAAACCATCCTGTAGCTTTAGAATTATCCCCGGTTCCATATACATAAATAAGTGCAGGATTATTACCGGAATAAAAGGTATAGATGTCCACCGGACCTTTCATTGGAAAGTGGAACTTATTAGACTTTATACGTCTCCTCTTATCTTTGTCATTATCTTGATAGAATTTAATACCAGCTACACTATGTTCTTCTCCAATATGATATTTATATGCTTTAATGAGCGTTCCTGGGCTACCACTTAATTCTATATTTTCAGTTTTAACACTAACTCTCCCACCACCCTTATTCTTACCATGTTCGTCACAACAGTATGGTCGTTCTCCCGTAGATCTATCATGGGATAGATCGATAGTCACTCCATTGTAATTAGAACACACTATTTCATCGAGTTTTTTGGCAAGGATTTCGGTAGGTTTCTGATCATGCATATCTTTACCAGTATAAAAGTTGTTCGGTCCTTGAGTAACTTGTGTCCATCTTTGACCATTAGAATCGTGACTTGCAAAAAGGGTAGACTCTCCTCCAGATGACCGTTTAAAGTCGATCATAACAGGGACATTGCCATTGATGGACGTGTTTGAATAAAGTCTAATCCCATCGAGCGCGTCATGAGGAATCTTGATATTAAGCTTTTCCTTATTATATTGTACTCTGGATAATTGTACAGATCCACCATTGATCTTGTAAGTTGTAGCCATGTACTCACTTCCAGGAAGTGGAGCAGGACTAACAAACTCTATATTTTTATCTTTTGCACAGTTAGAAGTAGTGTCTAAGCCCTTATCTAGATCATCAAGGTTAAGTGGGATGACACCATGTCTACCGCAATTTCTGTCATCCAATAAAGCTTGCAGGGATACCCCTCCGGAGAGGGTATAGCTCTTCCAAATGTGTGGTTCGCTGCCGGCTTCCTGCTCACCATTCTCATATCTTTTGTAGTATACCTTTTCTTCACCTTTCTTGACGACCTCTAGTAGGAGAGGTTTTGTGTAATCAGTATCTTCATCCCAATAGAAAACTGATACTTCTGTAATATTTTCAACAACGGAGGTATCTAGGCTCTCATTATCTCCCAGGTTTTGGAGTAATTTAAACGGTTTTTTATTTTTGTGGATGTAGGCAATAAAGCCAGTAACATGAGGGATAGTAGTTTTTATCTCAACATCAGTTCCAGGTGGGCTAGGAACACACTGACATCCATTTGTCTTATCACATTTTCTTCCTATATCAAGTTGTAATGTGTTCCCATTTCCACTTTCACTCATCCTCCATGTTCAGAGAGATTGTCATTCAAAACTCTAAGATCCATGAGAGTATCCTTACCTACTCACTCCTTAGACGACCATTCATTCATCCTCCCTCACAACTAGCTCACTGGATGATCCTATGAGAATCTCATGAAGACACTGGTTAAGAGTCTACTGGAGTGATAGACAGTATCCCCAAGAACTCCAAAACCCATAACGTGAAGTAGGCCAAGAATCCCTATCAGACAACTGACAAACAGTGTGAGCATAACTCTTTAGCATTGAAGGTCTCAGTAGTAGTCCTCACAGTCCATTGGTCTCTCCCTCAGACTCTCCACTAGACTTAATGCAGGGACGAATGGCCAAGGATGAGTGAGTAGTCTAGTAGTCCATTAAACATGACAGATTTCAGGTCATCCATTAAAATTCCTCATATTCATAGACAATGAGAAGAGCTTCTGATTTACCTAAAACCTTACATCTGACATTCTTAGTAAAGGAAGACTTAACACTCTTACAGGCCACATATGCTCCATTCTTCGTCCAAAACCAAATGGAGCTAAATGTTCCACACTCTTTAGTAGGCCAGTTACTCCTATCATGCTCATACTTGGAATAAGTCTTGAGGTAACCGTCTCCAGTAAAGGCCAAGACTATCATTAAACCTTGGGATAAGAAGGCATTAACAGGTGGAATTGGGTTTTGATATGCACCAGCTCCGGCATATGATACTGCCTTGAGTCCCTCTTCACAAAACTTTAATGTCACAGTAATAGCTCCAACTTTTAAACCACTGCTCTTTATAGAACTCGCTACTCCACTATCTGGATAATGAAGTGTAACAAAGCACAAAACCATAGCAGTGATGTGTGGAATTGCAAATAGCCAAGCGGCATGCCACTCCCAATTCTTACTCCAATCAGTATTTGGACCCTTCTTTCCATTATTTTTAGGATCAGTTCCATTACACATGCATAAGATGGCAATGATGATACCAGGAACAGCACTCACGAACAAGACAACAAGATCGATAGCGTAGCCAGTGCTAACGTCAGTCAACTTGTAGGGAAGAATAGCAGGGTAAAAGGCATATATACCACCCATACCAACCATTCCCATAAGAATTGGAGAAGTGGCAGCGGCAGATTGATCAACACCTTCAGTACCACCTCCAGATTGAGCGCTTCCACAGGCAACAGCAATCCAAACACCAGCTGATACTGCTGATATAAATATTGCTATTATAAGTTGCCAAAATATAATCCTGTAGCTTATGTGTGACCAATTATACTTCTCAGCAAGTTTAGTAAAGATAAAGTAGTAAATACAAACTTGGATACCAGATAGAGGAATTCCTACATTAAAAAGGGAGGCATCTGCACTTGCCACGGTCATTACAGCTGCTACATTAAGTCCATAGATAAATGAGACTAACACGATAGTCCAATAGTAGAAAGTGAGATTACCCTGTTCTCCTCCAGAAGTGAATGCGATAAGAAGCAAGACAAATGACCAGCACAGTGCTACATTCGTTATAGCGGAAAGACCCCCAGCATAATTCTTCCACTTCTCCTTCCAAATAAGTGCTATGTTTACAATAGCCATCCCAGTAAACGTCGCCAGTTCCATAGGATTATGGACCATGTTAATGAAGGAGCTGGCATATTGCTGCGGAATTTTAAATCTATCCATTGCAAACTTTGCTCCAGTTAACGCCACACGGAGAGACTGCAACAGAGTCAGCCCTGCCATAAACATGGCGCCTTTCTGAAGATCCTGATCTACCATCTGTCATATTTATAGTCACGAGCTCTGTCTATATTTAGTAGCTCAATTTCTCTACTAGGGACTCTAATGCTCCAGTATTCTTTACCATTCAAGATGCATGTTTAAGTAGCTCACATCCTCAAGGTTTCATAGATGGAGTAGGAATGGAGAAGCCCCTTCCAGTCACTGATACATTCTCTGGTTTTTAAATAAGCCAACCGTGTGCTCATGAAAGACGCTCAGTTGCATGATAAAGAGCAATCTACCAATAGAAGAGCAGATTAGTGTTGGTGAATACACAGGCTCCCATACTATGTATACTCGCAAGATTCCTCTACTGTATCCACATCCATACCAATCATTCCTTCATCCAAAACCAAACTTACCCATTGATTTGGCAAACCCTTTTGCCTCTTCCAGACTCTTCAGCTGTTGGTAGTCCAGACCAGAAAGCTCTGCAATCTCAGAGTAGACGCAATTCAGGACTTTTATTAGGTTTGACTCGATGTTTAGGACCTCTAGGTTGATGCCAAACGTCGACAGGGAGGATATTTTCCTGCAGAATCGCACATGAGTGTGTAGACCAAGAGGTACATTGAAGTAGATGGTGAATTAGGGCAAATTTTGCACATTTATGGACATACATGGCATGAACGCAGAGTTCTTATAGACATGAAAAGTAAATGATGTACACAAAACAGACAAAACTCAACAAACCTTCCATTGTAGCTCTCATAGAGTAGACCGAGCAGCCCTGGCACCGATTCACTTGTCTCAATCATGTTTTATGAACAGAAACATCCGTTGAAAGTCGAGAAAACTCCAAGAGACGAAAAGTGAGCGACTGCTGTCCTTCCGCCACTGGGAGTCCACCGACCCTCCACTATCCGGGCGAATTCAGCTGCACACTTTAATCCAATGGCAAAGGGACGCTCAATTCTCCTCTTTGACCTTGACGACACGCTCACAAAGGCCTACCAGGTTCGTTTCTCGCTCTACTCTCTACACATTTGCCAATTTCTACCTGTTCTCACGTTTCTCATTCTTTATCCCACGCATTTCATCACCAGATGCTCATTCCACACTGACCATTCAGGAGATTGCTCCAGAGATGAAAGAGTGTCTCTCGGAGTGTCTGGAGAGGGGCTTCAGTTTGGGCGTCGTTTCTGGTTCGGATTTCAGCAAGATTGAGCGCCAGATTGGTCGAGAATGTGAGTTTTGGTGGGATGATAAGCACGTGGTTCAGTTTTGAAGAATTTCGAGTACGTCTTTGCCGAGAATGGAACACAAGCGTACCACCAGGGTGTCTTGATACACTCAGAGGTTTGTCCTTTCCGGAGACTAACTAGAGGAATGAACAGAGCATCGTCAACTTTCTGCCAAATTCGCTCCTGAATGAATTCTTCAACTTTTGTCTTCACTATATCGCCGACCTGGATATTCCAGTCAAGAGGTTTGTTGCATGAGTAGGTAACGGAATGTGGAGGATGGAATGAGATTGGTGATATTGAGGCTAAGTGGTTATATGGTTGTTGAGCATTCTGTCTGACGGTGAGCTAGTTGTGAGGGAGGGTGAATGAATGAGGAGTAGATAGGAGACTACTAATGGATTTCAGAGTTTGGAAGGGGCATACTATCTGAACATGGAGGATAGATGAGCATCTGGGAACTAACCACTAGATCTCCTTAGGTAATAACCCAGAATGGCTCCTCCTTCACCAGGTATCACTATTGACATTAAGCAGGATATCCCTAGTGAACATGGAGATGGGCCTACTACATACTATGGAGGATCTATTAACAAAGTTAAGCTGACTAAGGTTGAGGATCCTCCTGGTTCCGGATTCGTGAAACTCACACATGTAGCATCTAATGGAGGACTTTTTACAGTTGAAAAGGTTCTGTTTGGAAGTACTCCTGTTTCAGATATAGGAGCTAAAGAACCTATAAACTCTTTGGCAGTGTGGTATTGGTCCGGAGACAGTGGCCATAATCAGCCTCTTTTCATAGAAATCCAAGGTAAAGATAAATATGAACGTCATGAAACCAAGGGAAATGGCTCTTGGAATCCACATAATAACGGTTCTCAAACTACTAAACGGCTGGAAGGTAGATCCCTTGAAAATATACTTGACCTCCTCAACTGCCAACTCAACAAAGCAGTTACCTTGAATCTAACCTTTCAGAATTCGGAGAATAAGTCGGGAAAAAAGTACTGTTGCGGTTACCATAATCCTAAAGGTCAAGGAAATATCACTGTTAAGAAGGAAAAGGTTCGTTGTACACTGAATCATAACAGTGCTGATTATTATGAACATGAGATTACCAATGGATCCACGCTTTCTGGCATTAGGTATGATGTTAGTTATTATGATAGAAGACGTATAAAGCCTTCTAAACTACAATTTCCCATTCAAGATCCTGTTACTGTATACGCTTTGTACTGCGACAAGAATCCTAAACTTATCTACATCAAAGATGGAAGACAAGATGGCATTACAGGATGGTATAAGAAACCTAATAGCAGTGGTAGAGATAAAAATGAAGACTGGACAGATGTTACTCATGCGCTTGGAGACATAACACCTAATTATTTCGGTAGACTTGAATGTAACCAATGGAATGCGCTTGTGAAGGAACTAAAGAAAGACGGTGGATGTACAAAGTTGGAAGAATGTCCTACTCCACCACCTAAACCTCCTGGTCCTGGTGGTTTTTGTCCTGGAGAACCTGCTGTTCCTGGTTCTCTAGTTATTAATTGTGGACCTGAAGGAATTTCTGCTGTTTTATCTGCTGAACCTGAAGATATAGCTAAAGAACCTACTGGTACTAATTCTGAAGGTGGTGGAAAGGGTGATAGAGGTACCGGTGATGGACCTGGTGCTAGTGCTTCTGGAGATAATGAGAAAGGTAGCTATTATGAGTATGAGTACTCAGGTGAATACTCTGAAGATGAATCTCGTGCTGCTGTTGCTGATGGTAGTAGTAGATCTGAACCTGTAGCTCTTCAAACCACTCCTCCTACAGGCTCTCCTGATACTGGTCAACAGCCTCTTACTGCTCCTAAAGAACGTCTTGTTGCCGTAGCTCCTCTTACTGTTGGTACTATAGCCGGATACTTCTTTGCTGGAACTGCAGGGTCTGGCGCAACCTTTTTCGGAGGATGGAAACTCTATAATAAGTTTAAAGGAGATCCTTGGGTTAGACAAATATGAGTATCTATGGACTCTCCCAGAGATACTCTCCAGTATGGATACTAGCTTGGGTACTGAGTAGTTGGTCTTAATTTGTTGGCTTGTTGTTGATGTAATGGATACACAATAGCTTGTCCTATCATCCTGCCATGAGGAATTCTGTGGGCCATCTTACTATCAACATGACAATAACTATGGATAGTTTTCACTCCAGCTTTACTAGCACATCCACCCTTTATCCCCTTCAAATTTCTTGGATTGTGTAAAGCGCAGTGTTAGAATCTTCACCGTCATATCTCGACACAATTTCCATGCATTCCATTATCCAACTCCAGAAACAACTACCACTATATACTGCATTCATGTCGTGCACATTGCAATCTTTACATACAAACATTTAGGGGTTGCTTTACAGAGTGTAGAAAGGCAGTAATAAATATATCGCCAATCGGTCGTTCTTGCAGTTTTAATGAGCGTGTGGAATTTAACGAGCTAGATTCGAGACTTAAAATTAGAGAGAAAATGGTAAAGGCACTTGAAGAGAGATTTTCCGGCTGCGAACCTCCACTTCAATTTTCAGTAGGCGGTAAAATATCATTTGATTGCTTTCCAAAGGTAAGTGGGAGTGTAGGATGTGGAGTAAACTGTCGCCAAATCGGCGTACTATCTGACAAATTTTGGGTAAAACTAGCACATTAACATATAGCACCCGTACAAATGTAATGTGTGGAATATCTTCATGCACAGATAAACTCCCAAAGTGGACAAGTTAACATTAAAATTACAGGGATGGAGCAAAGTTTATGCGCTCAAATTTCTCGACTTTGAGGAGATCCACTTTTTCGGAGACATGACACATCCGGTATATCTTCTGCACAAATAACAATACATTCAGGGAGGAAACGATCACGAACTCTTTGTGCATGAAAAAGTAACTGGACATCGAGTAACAAATTCTCAAGACACACTCACACAGCTTAAAACAATTTTAAACTATACAAGTTAGCTACACTGATTTATCAGTAGAATCTATAGTATCAACGTCACCTATAGCATTGCTATCCTCTGGATGATTTGCAGCCTTGGTTTCCTCGTCATTAGCATCTTGTTTAATCTCCACGGGTGCCTCTTGTTCCTTTGGCAGAGCATCTGGTACGGTTGGCTCCGTTTCAACAGGCTTTGGAGCGACATTCGAATGACTGGCCACAAAATCCTGAGCCTCTTGCAAAAGTCGCTTAATCTCTTGCTCCCTCGTGCAAAAGTCGTTAAACCCAAGTACAATTAGCTGCTGCTTGAAAAAGTTTTCAAGCGCGTGGCCAATTGACGCTATCCAAGTGTCCGGCTTATTATACTTGTAACAATTGTCAAAAATTAAAAGAACATCGTCGATAAATTGCTGCGGCTCGACATAAAGATACTTGCGGAGTTTTCCCCTAATGCAGCTAAATGACATGGGATTCTTGATAATGTCATAATAGTCTGGACAGTTTTGTTTCTTTGGGTCAACTGGCTTGTCAAACACGTATCCTCCTTCCTGTTTAAGCAGCGTAGCCAAGAGGGACTGAGCCAGGGAATACCATTGCTTTAGCATTGGGTTCTTGAGTGTGGTTGCAGGTGGAAATGGAGCCTCCTTGTCCCATTTGGCCAAGTCTGGAAAACGAAGTTCAAACTCCTGTACCTTGACCAGGGGAGCGTCCAGCCATAACTTTTCATCATCCGCAAAGGGACGATACTGGAGCCTATACCGTTTAGGTTTTTGTGGCACCTCAGTGCTGAGTACAAGAGGCACACCACTGGTTGGTCCAGTTGCTTCAATGGGTATGTCGACTTCAGAAATCGATCTCTTTGAGGCAGTTGAGAGCCCAGATCCAGATCTTTCAATACTCGATCCACCCTTTTTCAGTAGAGCGATAATTTCTGCGTGTCCCTTTGCCTTTGCAAAGGTAAGCGCAGTTCTTCTTTGGTGATCCTTCCAGGAGGCATTCACTTTCTTTTCGAGCAGCAACTTTACTGCGTCGACGCGACCATCCCTTGCCGCGTAAAAGAGACAAGTCTGATTGTTTGTATCTGTTATATTCACATCAGCTCCATGTGAGATCAAAATATCAAGTACATTGGCGTGGCCGTCTCTTGCGGCATAAAACATGCAAGTTTGGCCCAATTTATCCTTGTGGTTCGGATTACATCCATTCTTTGCAAAGTATGAGCACAGCTCAGTACGTCCATCTCTTGCTGCATAAAACATACAAGTCTGGCCTATTAAATCAACGTGATTCGGGTTGCACAGTCGGTAGTCTTCGATTAGCAGCTTTGCGATTTCTAAACTCTCTTCATGGCTTTTGTGTGATAACTGACATAGTGGTGTGATTTTTGTGTTTGGCTCAATCAATTCCTCAATGGTAACTGGAATAGGGCCAGTTTGGTTTGCAGAAGCGTCGTCGGTTGGCTGTTCTGCTTTAACATCTTCTCCAGCTCCGCTAGTTTCCTGGTCGACTTGCTCCTTGGTCACCCTTTTGAACCGTTGGTCCAGAACCTGCTTGAACTCATCCAGCGTACCGTAAACCAGCGCCTTGATCAGCGGATTGTTCACGTAAGATTCGTGATACGCACTCATTTTCCAATCTCTACAAGCCAGCCATATACGTAGTTTCGAAAACTGGCAGTACGAACGTCTACAGACTTGGGAATGTCGTGTCTACCTGAGTGTCTGTCTAGTGTCGTCCATATACACCACGGTCAGTATCTTGTCATTATAGGGCCAGAAATTGTACAGGGAGCCTATCGGTTGGGATAAGGCCGAATTCGGGCTGTAGGACTCGCGTAGTGACAGCAGGGGCGGTACAGAGCCCGTAAAGTGAGCGCAATGCAGATAAAGTGCTAATATTAATCTCAAATGGATAGAAAAATAAAAGAGCGACTATCCCCAAAAAATACAAAATGGAGGCTGGGACGCCGCAACAACGCCCCAGAGCTGAGGGAAAAAGTACGAGTTACACTTAAAATTTATTGTGAAGCCTACGCACATTCGCAACCTCCAGATACGTTGCCAAATTCGTGTAGCAAGTCGTGCAAATGATCTTGAGACCTGGAAACGAGTATAGAGGCGAATATGCAGGGAACATGGCGCTAGAATGAAATCAACCAACCTTCCTTCGACTCCCACTTTACCTTGGTCATCGTCTGCTTTATCTTGTCGCAACGCCAACACCTACACGTTTGTGTGTATGCCAGTCCCATGAACGCAGTGAATGAGTCCCGAAGAATGAGGGATGCGAACTACGGAGTAGTGAGCCTGAGCGACTAACAGGAGCTCTATGGTGACCAAAGGGAGCCTATAGAAGAGAAGTGGCAAGTATACAGAGTACAGGAGCCTCTGTATCCACCGTATTCTTGTGACCAAAAGAGTGATGCGAATGCATCCTCAGATGAATGAGCTACCATTATGAGACACCAACCATCGAGTTGTATAATGCAACAGTAGCAGGATAAGAGTCCGTTGGTATCCTCAGTCTTCTACAAGGGTTCACGGGGGAGGTCCTCCATAAGCGTGGCAAGCTCCTTACTATCCTTCAATCATCCATGGTAGTACTCCTCAGTATCAACTATTCAGTATCCATTCCATAGGAACATCTAGAGTATCTCCATAGACTCATATTTGTCTAACCCAAGGATCTCCTCTAGAACGTTTAAATGCCCACCAACCAAATCCAGTAAGAGAACCAGAAACTACAGTGGCAGAAGCAGAGCCTCCAAAAATTACTTTCCAACCATGATTAGAAGAACCAGGACCAGGAGAGCCACCACCATCTCGTTGAGCAAGAGCAGTAAGAGCTTCAGAAGGAGAAGATTGTTCTTCAGGATTAGTAACAGGAGTAGATGGAGGTTTTTGAGCAGTAGCAGATTCACGTTCTTTAGGAGGACCAAGTTTAGGAGATTCTTCTTCAGCAACACTAGCTTCAGGATTAAGATGTTTTAGTCTTTCACCATCTATAGCATCTTCAGCCATTTGAGCTACAGGAGTTCCTTGTATGAGAATCTTTGTCTCAGACTCTGTACCAGGGACCTGGTCAGATAAGTCAGCTGCTGGGACTTCCTCACGTTGAACTCCATTTTGTGAAAAACATTCTGGGTCAAGAGTAGATCCAGCTTGCTTTTCAGGAGGAGGTGAACCAGCAGATTGAGAACAGCCTTTTTGAGCTTCAGCAACAGGAGCATCTTTAGTAACTTTAATATCAGCTTGAGGACCATCCTTACCTTTTCCGGGAGCAGGATTACCAGCAGCTCCAGGTTTAAAAGTAGGATCATGAACAGTAAGAAATTGGTGTGCAAGTAAATTTTTTACAACTGTTTGAGCTGCCTCATTAAGTACTAGTCCTCCAACTCTTTCAACTGCGGATATAAATGAACCAAATGGCCAACTAGATCCTATACTTGGACTACTAACCAGAGTTCTTGCACCAGAGCCTACTTGAGCTTTGGCTCCAGCTTCACCATCTTTACCAGGAGCATCAAGATCAGATTTTCTTTTACCATCTCCATCAGCTTTACCTTCAGCAGGATCAACGGGATCAGGATGTTTAGGCCCGGGAACTTTTTTACCTCCTTTATATTCAAAATCAGGCTCAGTAACAAGATTTAGTACTTTATATGACTCAACTTCACCCTCAGAATCTTCCAAGACGATTACCTCATCTTGGCTCGGTTCTTGTAATCCATCTCCATTATCAGCAGCGGAACGTAATGGTGAATATATCGAGCATTTGTTGAACCTTTTACATTCCAGCTTTTTTAGTGCCCCTACAAGTGTATTCCACTTTTGGCAGATCAAAGTACCTCCATTCAGGTCACTATGTGTTATACCCCCGATACCAGCACAGATCTTAGTCCAGTTATTTTCATAACCTCTTTTGCTTTTCCTGTACCATCCTGTGACTTGAGATTTTGTACTCCTATTGGCATCAACGTACACGAGTATAGGATTATTGTCACAATAAAGCACATAGACATCCACCGGTCCTTCTATAGGGAGACCCAAATTCCTAGAGGTTACACGTCTTCTTTTATTCTGATCACCATCAAGGTAGAACTTAATGCCTGCAAGCTTATAGTCACCATCAATGGAGTGTTTATAAGCTATAAGCTTGCTTGAGTTATGACTAGGATTTGTGCAAGAAACTTGTACTTTATCAACAGAGATTCTCCCACCACCCTCACCCTTTTCTTTACCTGCATGCTTGTCACAGCAATAGGTTCCATTAGTTATAGTAGAGGACAAATCAATTGTTACTCCATTGTAGTATTCACAAACTAGATCGTCAAGGTTTTTGATAAGTTTCTCTGTGAGTTGGATATTTTCTTTATAAGATCTGTCATCACTACCATGCTCTTGCCAGTTTTTACCACTTTTATCTGTACTGTAGAGTAATCTAGAGTTTCCATTCTGTAGTTTAAACTCAAGTGCAATAGGCACATTTGTATTAACAGATGAGGAGTATAGTCTGATTTCATCAGTTGCCTCAGGAGGTATCTTAATACCGGTATTTTTCTTATCAAAGATTACTGTTGAAAACTTGGTACCTCCGTGACCATTATTTTGACCATTAAGTTTGTACTCGGTAACAGTATAGTTAGTACCAACGATTTCTCTACCACTCTGAACAGGTTCTACTCCTATATTCTTTGCAAATTTTGAATCCAAACCAAGAACTTTTGTAGGATCATTAAGGTAAAGGGGATAGCGATTGTTTATACCAAGATTTCTATCAAAGAGCCTACTCTGTAGTGATACTCCTCCAACATGTGGCTTATGTCTCCAAACATTCTGTTGACCACCTGCTTCTGGTTCATTATTCCCGTACTTATAGTAGTAATCTGGCGCGTGTGTTGCATCATTCTTAACCACCTCTAGAAGAAGAGGTTTACGGTATTCTTTATCTCCAACCCAGTAGTACACTGAAACAGAAGTGACCTCTTTAATCTCTTGCTGGTTATCTCCGATGTCTAGTTCATCTTTACCATCGCCTAGACTTTTAAGTAGCCTGAATGGATCTTTATGGGAATGAGTAAGGGCAACAAACCCAACGGCATTACCATCGTCAGTCACCTTCTTGGTTTCTAACCCATCTAGTTTATTACTTGAACACCTACATCCTGCTCCACTTACTCCACATTTGTTTTCTATCTGTAGCTGTAGCCAGTATCCAGTACTCATTCTCCATGTTCAGATAGAGTAGTCTTTTAAAACCCTGAGATCCATGAGTAGCCTCCTATCTACTCCCTAGACAACCATTCATTCATCCTCCCTCACAAACAGCTGTCTTACAGTCTGGAAACCATTCTGCCATCTCATACATGATCCCTCTTGTCATATAGTATCCATCATTCCTATATTTGTTTCGCTCATTCTATAGTGATCCACTACTAGTCTACGAAATCGGTGGGTCACCTGTTTAGGTCTAGAGACCTACACAGTGATAATCCTACTAGACGGAAGAGCTCCCGCTGGTAGCCCAGGCTCACTACTCTGTAGTTCACATCTCTCATTCTTCGGGACTTATCCTCCTTACAGTCGGATATTTGCTTTGCTCAAGACCTTACATCCATAAAAAAGTAAACTTACAGGAACGACTGAAGCGAACTGTACTTGGCAACGGTGGCCTGAGAGGTTTGAAATGACGAATCCAGGTGCTTCCTCGGATTTGGATCAAACTTTTTTAGCAGTTTGACCGCTTTATTCTTCTCCTTTAGCGATACGGACGAGCTGAGAACCTGAAGAAGCTCAGATTTCTTGAATTCGCTCTTTTTTCCCATTTCTTTGCTACTTAATCTTTACACAATGTATGCTTTATCTACTGGCATCTATTCTGTGCCATTAAAATGTGATTTCGTCCACCAAAATCTACTCTAGGGCCGTAGCGTCTATACTATCGCTACAAATGAGCTCTAAAATACAAGTAAATGGCGTAAAAACGAGTAGCTACGACTTGACCACTTTATCCAGTGGATCATTTGGTTTGGCGATGCCTCGAGGCGCCCGGCCTCATGTGTGGTAGCCCTCGTGATTCCTCCCTGGACTTTTGCCTTTTTCATCAACTTTTTCTGCAAATTTTTCGTCCATTTAATGATCATCTTGATGTTTCACTCTTGAGGTGCTGCAAACGTTCCGCAAGCCTTTGGTTGGACAGTAACGGCGACAAAGTACTCGAGGCTTCATCGTTGGCCCAGACGACTAGTAGTACGTCGAAGGAAAGGTAAATAGCTCGGCACTAGGCACTGAACAACGCCCCTAGCCCATACACATCGAGAGGTTCTACCGGGTGGACTTACTGGTCATCGTATCAATACCCGGGAATCCGGTTTTCAGAGACAAAATGGAGATGAAAATGCTATACGGGGACTGCGAAATCCCATCACGACTCAACAGCCAAGTCAAACAGCATTATATCACGGTGCTCAAGGACGGTCTAACTGCAGAATATACCGGGAAAAGCAGGTACTCCAACACAGGGGTAAGTTTCATGGATACATGTTGCCGGAATGAATGGGTGAAGATTGTGGAAAGTGTTGTAAGATGTCTATGGGTGCTGCTCATGAGTACTTGCTCAGAGAGGATTTGAGTTTGCATGATGTTAGTCTCTCTGACAGTGAGCTAGTTGTGAGGGAGGATGAATGAATGGATGAGGAGTATCTAGATGTGGAGGATAGTATTAGAGCAGTAAGGCTGGAGTATCATAAATTTGAGGTAACTACAGTGGGAGACTAGAAAGTAGCATTATGAATGTCTTCAATAAACATAAAGAGAAAGTGTCCAAATGGAGAGAATAGTCGAGCAACAACTGAAAAATGTCCAACACACAAACACTATAACGTTTCTCTAACTAAGGTATATAATCCTCCTGAGGGTCCACATTACAAAGTCTGTAAGCATACAAGGAAGACTGTAACTATCCGTTACCTAAGATATGATGGACAAAATCTCACCGATGAGGGTGGGAATACTAAACTTACTGAGAAACACTCTGGGATAAAAGAAGTATCTACTTACTACAGTGCCAAATATGATTATGGTCAAGACTATATAGATAAACCTCTTCTACTTAGAATAAAAGATGAAGGTAATAACTATCACTGGTATTTTAATGCGGATGCAGATGATACTGAAGAAGATGAACAATATGAAGAACCTAAAGAAAAACCAAATACTAGATGGAAGGCGATCCCAGAAGGAGAGACAGAGTTCTATCAGGGAAATAATCCAACCCCAACACTTAGAATCAAACTCAACACACTTGCCTGTAAACTCCATAATCTCCATTCTGTCAATATTTATGAGAAAGAGACATACAGCTGTGCATGCAGTAAGACCAAAGTTTCTGAAGAGACTGATCTTTCCGGATACACTAAGTACAAGCATGAATATGATACTAATGCAAACTTTGTTAGATACAGAAAGGTTAGCCTTGAAGAAGATGATGATGGCTCTCTTACACTCGATGATATAACCGGGGATCTTTCTGTCTACTATTGGGACAAAGATGAAGAGCATAGAAAGAAACCTCTTGTTATTGAAGTGAATGTTGGAGGTATTAAAGCTTATTATGGTAATAATGGAAAGCATGATAATGCAAAGTGGAGTGTGATGGAGTCTGTATCTCCAGAGACTCTCCACAAACAAAAATGTAAACTTTTCAGACCAGCCGATATAAATGTCTTTGAGCAACAGCAGTATAAGAATACATACTGTGAATCTATTTCACATGATGAATGTCCTGAGAACGTAGAAGTTTCTACTTACAATAACCTATCTAATCTCAATGGATATAAAGCTGTCCAACACACTTACGGAGGGGGTAAATTTACCATAACTGGTTTCACTAAGGGACCCTTTCCAGGTAACGGTCTAGACAAAGATTTTCCAATATGGGATGTTGCGGAACTAGTAGTATTCTTTGCCTCTTGTGCTGATCCTAAGGATCCTGCTACCAGTAAACCTCTTTTAGTCTACGTGGGCAGTAATGATGAAAAGACCCAGATTCACAAGTGGTATAGTAGGACAAATGAGGGTGATACTAAGTGGAAAACTATTTCTAATAATCTAGATCAACAACCTCCACATGATGTTCGTGATATTCTTGTGACTACTCTAGATGAGATTAAGAAGGAGCTAGGACTTCGGTGTCCAGGAGAAGAGATACCTCAACAACCACCACCTCCTGTTCCTTTACCTCAAGCTCTAAAAGCATCTCAACCACAAGGAGTAATCATCAAGTTTAACATAAGGCCAAAAGGTAATACTCCTGAGACTTATAATGGATATGAGTCTATTGGAACTGGCACTAACCTTCAAGTCAAAAGATCCCCTTATCCTACTGACCAAGGACTTACTTCGAACTTCTACGAGTATGAGCATACTTTACAGAATGGAGGAGAGTTCACATTAAAGGAAATCCAGGGTGATGGTGCCAATATTAGTGCAATCCGAAATACTGCCAATGTTACTTCGGTTTCAGCTTATTACTGGAAGCATGAGAATGACGGACCTAGGACAGCTCTCATAGTAGGAGTAACTACTGGTGATACAACTACCTATTATGGCAGCAAGAGAAATGGCTCTTGGATTGCACTTAATAACACTTCTCACCCTCCACTCAGAAATAATGATCTTGAAAGAACGCTTGATGACCTACTCTGTTTGAACTATGATGCGGTAATTATGGACCTATCACATGATGCTTCCTATACCGTATGGACTGCTAAGAAGCCATATTGCTGCAGTTGCCATGATGGTAATGATCGGAAGGTCACTGTTACTCTTGAGAAAGTTTCAGCTTCCTCTCAAATTGGATACTACAAACACTCCATTAAAGGTGGTGATCAACTGGCAGGCATTAAGTATTATCTCCATGGTAGTGATGCTAATAAGCCTGAGAATAGAAAGAGGATCAAATTAAATGGACATCCATTTCCCATACAAGGTCCTGTTAGTGTTTATTCATTCAACTGTGGAAAGAAACCGGTACTTATCTACGTCGATGGAGGCTCAGCTACAGGTTGGTATCAGAAGGGAACTCTGGATAGTGATCAATGGGTAAAACCCAGAAATGAACTTAACGAAGTGCCAGATAAAATCAAAAGGTGTAATGAAGACTTTAAAAAACTTGCAGAGGAACTAAAACGACTAGGATGTAACGACTATGGAAAATGTACCGCTCCAAAGCCTCAACCACGTTCTGAAGATGATGGACCAGGATTAGGATCCCAAACTGAAGAGAAGGAAGAGCTCCAAAAGAAAAAACTCAAGCTAGCTGAAGAAAGGGTGAGAAAGAGAGAAGCACAAATAGCACAGAAAGAAGAGCAAGAAACAATACAGACGATAGCTGCAGAAGCTCAACAAACGCAACTTCCACCTACTCTTCCTGTTGCTCTACCTATGACCTCTCCAAGGACTGAAAGCTCTGCCGGTAGCGGTTCTGGAGAGAGTACTGGAGGTGCTGATACCGATACCACTAGTGTTGGTGAAGTTGAAGCTAAAGTAGATACGTTTGAGCTATTTAAAACACTTGGAGGAGCAGCTGGTAAAGTTGTTGGTTCCGTACTAGGTGGATCAGTTGTAGCTAGTGCACTTGGTACAGTTGGATTAGGTACAGCTCTTGGATTGGCAGACAAGATTATTTGTCCTGCTGGTCTACATGGTGATAATGGTAAAGGTGGTGCTGTAGATGGTAATGATCCGTCTCCTGATACTGGTGATGTTCCTGATCTTACTGCTAAAGAAGATGAAGTCTCAGCCAGAGATGAAGAACTCCCTAAAAGTACTCAAGAAGAATCTGTTCCTTCTGTTGCTAAATCAGAATCTGGAGCTAAACCTGGAGAACTTCAAGTTGAAGATCCTCAACCTCAACAAGCTGAAGTTGCTGCTCTTACTCCTGGAACTGTTACCAATGTTGATTCTGCTGAAAGTGTTATAGAACGTCAAGAAGAAAAAACTGCTCCTGAACTTGTTACTTCTCCTGAAGATAATGCTGCTACTTGTCCTGTTAGTCTACCTGGAAGTGCTCTAGTTGTTGCTTGTGATGAAAAAGGAGTGGCTGCTGTTCTAGCTCTACAATCTGGCGAAGAACGATCTCTTCCTGGAGGTGCTGCTAATCCATCACAAGAAACACTACTACAAACTCTACGTAATGATGGTGATGGACAAAGACTAGAATCCAAAATTGAAACTGCGGAAAAAGAAAAGGAAGAGAGCGAACCTGAGGGAAATGATCAAAGAAAATCTGAAGAATCTGATACTATTGTTGGTTCTAGTGATACTGGTACTTATGGACCTGCTCCCAGAACTACTCCTGGAGATTCTGAACCTACTTCTGATTCTCCTACTACTAATGCTGCTCCTTCTGAACCTCCTGTTGAAGCTCCTGCTGCTCTTGCTGGTCCTACCGTTGCTGCTGGTTCTGTACTATGGACAGCGTTTGGATCTACCTCTGGTACTCTTGCCGGAGCCGGTGGTCTTACTGGATTTGGCTGGTGGATCTACAAACGTTCTAAAGGAGACCCCTGGGTTAGACAGATTTAGGAGTCTATGGAGTATTTTAGGATTTACAGGTTTTATTTTGGATATATTCACCACGACCCAAAATTATTCCTAGTAAATATGGTAACAACCTATTATTAAAACGGTACTCTTGATACCCTCTATAAACATTGCAAATGCGCTGTCATAACTAAGGGGCCTTATGAACAAATCTGGAATCATCATCTTCACCAACACTATAATCTCACCACTTTTTCATTCCCATTCATATTTTTACATGTCCATCATCCTTTCACATTTCATATCAACATATAGGCTATCCAATCTGACATTTGTGCACCAACAAATTGCCCCTTGTATTATTACGAAATTGAAATTTTAAACTGCGATAGTCAACCCAAAATCGTAGTTGGCTTCTCACATAGCAACTACCACTTGAATAAACATCCAGGCTCTGAGCCTAATTCCTTTGGCTATAAATCCGAAGATGGAACTCGCATGAATGGAGGATCCAAGACTGAAACTTATGGTTCAACATATGGAAAAGGAGATGTTATAGGATGTGGAATAGATTACATCAAACAATGCTATTTTTGCACAAAAAATGGAACCTTGATAGGAGAGGCTGGATCACTTCATCATGTCGATAACTTTCCTACGGTTGGCCTAAGCTCCTCAGAGGATTCAGTCAAGTTCAACTTTACTGGACCATTTAAATTTAACATTGAAGAATATTTTAAAGTTTGTTTTAGTTTACTCTTATGGTATTTTTCAGGACACACTCACCGCTGAGAGAGATGAAATTGATAAAATAAACGTATCGGATAAATCGCTAAATACTGTTGTTCATTTGTATCTACTCCATCGCGGATATTCCAAGACTCTGGAAGCCTTCAAGAGAGAGACGGGTGTTTCCCTGGACAAACAAGATGCGACGGACAAAGATGAAGAAAAGGAGGATGAGATGAAAGACGTAAAGGAAAAACCAGAATTCCTTCCATCCTTGCACATTTCTGACAAGGTCATAGAGACACTAGAAAGTACCTTGGATACTAGATCGGAGCTTCTGAAGCAGATTCTTCAGGGAGACTCGAAAGCGGTAGTTAAGAGGCTAATGGAAGAGTTTCCACAAGTCAAGAAAACTTCACTGTCCTATGCCATGTTGGTCACGCAGCATTTTGTTGAGATGCTAAAATCGGGTACAGATGCAATGGAGGCAATAAATTGGCTAAGGGATTTCATTCAGCAACACGTCGTTACCTCTGAGGATTCTGATGAATTTTTAAATGATGAGAGCATCAAGAAGCTGCTAAAGGTACCTCCACTTGTAACGATAATTAAAATATTCAGGAAACGTGCGGTCTGATTGCCTACAAGGATTACGAATCAAGTCCCCTAAAGGAATGCCTGGATTTCAATAGAAGACTAGAGACTTCGAAAGTCGTCAACGATGCCATTTTATGTATGTTTTAATACTCTCATTAACGCCCATTTAGCGCACAAGGATGCAAACCTCTCAAGCTTGAAGATTGTACTGCAGTATCTCATTCTGGGCAGGTTTGTCTGCATTCTTACATATTCCCGTACATCTATAATTCCATCATAAATGCACATTTAGAAAACTCTTGAGGGAAATCAACGGGAACACCGGTCCCCTGTATTCATCGCACGATTTGTGCATGCCACTCCAGCCAACAAAGTAGCTAATTTCTCATTCCATAATTGTCACTGTACATGCCTTCTTCCTTCATCCTCAGCCCTGAAACATCTACGAGTGGTTGTTCCTTGTCTAGAGCATTCCCTGTGGATGTACAAGACACGGAGGCTCCGCCTAGAGATCCATTTTGGGGGCGAAGCTCACGGAGTTTACCCTCAACTTTCTCCCTTCCTCGCTATTCTCGAACCTGGCCTACATGATTGCAGAATTAGAGAATGAAACGTCGTCGTACCAAAGAATCTCGTCGAGTCTTGACGAGCCTGTAGCGCACGAAAACGACCGAACCGCCAACCAGAGCCGCCAGGCCAAAAAAATTTTTGTACCTCGAAAAGCCCTGCGGCGCCATGGAAGAAACCAAGTGCCCCTCCCGTGGGAGAAGGAGGAAAATTCCACCCACACATTTCCTCGCTACACACTCGGTCCCTCAGAATTAATTTTTCATTCTGGCGATCTCCAGGCCCAAACCCCAAGTTTATGGACCATGAAAGAGGACGTGGCAGATGGCGATGAGGCCAAGGGAGTAAAGAGGAAAACTGAGACGAGTCCGGAAAATCCCGGCGTCAAGGTCAAACGAGAGGCCGTTGAAGTTCCAGTAAAGGTTGAAGATGCCGTTGGCACTGAATTGAGTCTTGAAAATACCCTAAAGAAGGAAAGCGACGTGGTTAAAAATGAAGGAATCAAAAAGGAGGAAAATGACAAAGATATCGCATCCCTAGAGATAAAGACGCAGGAATCACCCCAAAGTTCCGGAATTGAGAGTCGCTTCAAGCCCCTAGGCAAGCACCTCGGAGAAGGAACCTATGGACAGGTCGTCAAGGCTCTAGACACACTCACCGGCAGGTACGTTTAATGCGTGAAATTGGCAAAGGGTGAAATTAATGTAAGATAAATGTGGTAAAGTGGCGTATTAGAGTGAATGTGCGTAGTTAGACAACAGGGCTGCTACTAGGAAGGTAAACAACCAGAGGGGAAAGCGTGTTGATAGTTGCTCATATTGTTCTGTGGATAGTCTCTCTGACGGTGAGCTACTTGTGAGGGAGGATGAATGAATGGTTGTCTAGGGAGTGAGTAGCTAGGAGACTCTCATGGATCTCAGAGGTTTTAAAGATCATACTCTCTCTGAACATGGAGAATGACTAGAGGCAGAGAGAGGGTGCTCAAGTTAGAGATAGGTAAAAAATGTGGTGTATCAGGATGTAAATGTGAGAAAAGTCCAGATAATATTATCGCTACTAAGGCAGACGATAGTCCTTCTAAGGGGTACACTAGACACACCCACAAACTTAAAGGGGGCAAACCGTTTACATTATTCAATGTAAAGTATAACAATACATTAGTACATGCAGGACCACATCAAGTTCCTGGTGTTTTGGAAGTAGCAGTATACTATGACGTTGAAGAGAGACCGTTTGTAATTGAGGTAAAAAAACAGGGGGGACTGATTGATTATTACACAAATAATAACCCTGTAACGAGAAAGGATGTAACGAATTGGGGTGATAATACTTCCTGGACTCAGGAAAATAGCCTTGGAAATCCTCCAAAAAGTCTGAATGAGAGACTAGAGAATTTAAGCTGTCAATATGCCAGATCTGTTTCATTAGACATATTCAAAAAGATAACAAGAAGTGCTTATTACTGCAAAAATAAAGTTAATATAATTGGCCACAAACTCTCAGGTATCAATGATATTTATGAATTCAAACAAACTATTCAAGACAACAAACCATTTAAGGTCCACTCACTTCAGTATAATGGAAAGAACATAGAAATACCTATACCTCCAGATGGAATCAAGGAAATCTCCACATTTTACTGGAAACACAATTTTGGTAAACCACTTGTTGTTAGGGTTTTGGATAGAAATAGTAAGTCAAAATACTACTTTAATGATGGTAGGGTTGGTTTGCAATGGCATGAGAGAGAACTTCCACCAGTTACTAAACTAGAGGATGCAGTAGTTGAACATAACTGTACACGAAATAGGACTACAACAATTAATTTATCCGAGAAAGTAGAACCTTACTGTTGCACAGAAAAGTGTCAAAATAAGAGAATCAAAGTTAGTAGGCAGTCATCAGATGCATTTCCAGGTTTTACTGTATATGAACACATCTCAAATGATGGGCTTCCATTAATAATTGGTAATATTATAAGAGATAATGTTAAGCAAAAAGGGATAATGTATCCCATTAGATATGCATATAAAGTAACTGTATATTACCAAAATACCTGCGCTAATGAGCCCATTTTCATGGAAATTTTATACATGAATGATAGTGGACAGAGAGATTATAAATGGTACAAAAGAGTAACTCCTAATGGATGGAACGATCTTTCGAATCAAATACCAGATACGGAGACGGAAATTTATAAGTCGTTGAGGGAGAATTTCAGGACAGTAGCTGATTTATTGAGCAAGGGTAGATGTGACTCCAGTAAACTCGGTGATGATACAAAAAAATTTCCCAGGAAAGAACCAGAACCATTGAATTCTCCAGAACAAACATTTGAACAGGCAGTAAATCAAAATACTAAATTAGGACTTTCTGTTCCTAGAGGACCTGAAGATGAAGCTGCTGAAGAACAGAAGATAGAAGAAGACAAACAAAAGGCATTAACAGAAGGGAAAAAATATATTCCTCCAGACCAAATAAAATTGGAGGATCTCGAACTCAATCCTAAGAAACAAACTTATCCAACCACTGTTAAACAGCTAGAAGCAATAAAAAAACAGGTGGAAGCAAAAGAACTCGTGAATACGAGTCTTTTGCACAATCTACCACCTATGACTACAGCTAGTTTACCCCCTTCATCTGGTGTCACCATTGATATAAGTCAGGATACTAATGGACTAGAGATCACTACATACCCTTCTGGACTACATGAGCAAGATATTAGGTTAGAAAAGATTGAGGATCCTCATGGTTCTGGTTTCTTTAAGTTCACACATACAAGGATTGATGGTAATGATTTCATGGTTGATCAAGTTATACACAGAGATAGTAGAGAAATAGCAGATCTAGGACACATAAATGATCTGGTTAGAAGGTTTTCTGTTTGGTACTGGGATAATGATGATGGACTGAAAGAACCTCTTTTGGTAGAAATTGAGAAATCTAGCGGTAATTTTGAATATCACACCCGGAAAAGTTCCACTGAGTGGTATAAAATTGCTGAATATCATGATTTTCCAAACCAACTCACTGGTGAACCCCTCGAGAAAGTACTGGATGACCTTAACTGCCAACATAATGGTGCTGTTACTATGGATCTTAGCAAGCATAGGTCGAAACCGTATTGTTGTGGTAAGCATAATCCTAAAGTTGGAGTTGAGCTGCGTTCCATTAAAATAAGTGGATCAATGGATATAGATTATCGTATACACTCTATCAATGAGCTTCAGCTTAATCTAACCAAGATCAAATACTATGAAGATCCCAGTACGGTGCAAAGGAAAAGAGTAAAACTTCCAATTTTAAATGAACCTATTCCTGGTAAAGTTAGTATATATCTTTTCTACTGTTCAGATAAACCAGTCTTGATATATATTGAAAAATCGGGGTCTAAATATAATAAGTGGTATAAAAAAGACCTTATTAATGAAAACAATCCTTGGAAAGAAAAAAATATTCCCGATGTAACACCTACCAACATTGGTACAAACTGCCCTAAGAGAAATCAACTGGCAAATATACTAGAAAAACTTGGATGTTGTAGCTTGGACAGGTGCAATGAAGGTCCAAGTGGTAGACAAATTATAGGAGGTTCCACACAGATCGTTTTTGTGACTCCAACTCCACCACAAGTAACCATTCAGCTTGGTGTAAAGCCAAAAGGTGAAAATGATAATCCTGCTACTTATAATGGCACTGAATCTACCGGAAATGGTAAGCAAATTACCGTCAAAAGATCTGATGAACCTACTGGATCGGACTTCTTCAAGTACACTCATGTGGATTCTGATGGAGTCACACCATTCTTACTAAAGGAAATCCAAGGTGATGATGGCAATACTATTCCAGGAATTCATGCATACGGAGAAAATGTACTTTCAGTTTCAGCTTATTACTGGAAACATGAGACTAAAAAAAATCCACTAATAGTTGAGATACAAGATGATGGAAACTACAGTTACTATACTAAGAACAAAGAAAAGAATGTATGGGAACCATACAAGCTTAAATTAGGATCCGACAAAGAACCCACTAAGAAAGAGTTAGACTTACTCAATTGTGAGATTAACAATGTAGTTCAAATAGATGTTAGCAGGACAGAGGGACCATATTGCCATGAGGATGGAAATTATAAAGATGGCCATGCTAACAAGAAAGTCAAGGTTGAGAAGGTATCAGGCTCAGATACTGGACTTATCAACTATACTGCCTATTCTCATACTCCAGCTAACGGATCATTCATCATATCCAGCTTTAGAAAAAACTGTAAGTCTATAATACTTAAGGATCTTAAACCCGAACTTCCTCTCAAAAATGCTAAAAAAGTTACTGTTTATTTCTGTAAGGGGGAAGTTAATGCCGATCGTGCTTCCAGACAGCCTGCGAGGAATCCCCTCCTCATTTATGTACCAGATGCCAAGGAATATAAGTGGTTTAAAAAATCATACCCTGGTAATTGGACAGTTGTAGAACTAAGTAAAACTCCGGACCATGATAAAAGTTATGCAAAGATACTAGATTTGCTCGATACCCTTCAGAGCACATGTCAACCACCTGAAGTAATCATTGATATATCTAAGAGAGCAAACGGAGGGTATTATTATGGCCCAAATTCATTGGGAAGAATGATATGGATTGAAAAGACCGAAGGTCCAAGCAAAAAAGGAGATCCTCCAGAACATTACAGCAGGTATGATCATAAAATTGTTGGTAGAGAAGATAGCTACTTTACCCTTAAACAGGTGGACTATAAAGGTAATTCTACTGGAATTGCGAATGGAAGTACTACTTACAGGGTAACTAAGGTATCCGTTTACTACTGGACCCCTCTGGATATAAAACCCAGGCAAAGTAACAGTAGGGGCAGGCCTCTTCTTGTCAAAGTAACTACTGTAGAGCCTACTTCAAAATTAAAGAAGGAAGAATACTATGAAAATAAAGGTGATCCAACGAATACTACTTGGGATGTAGTCCATGAAGATCTTAGTCAGAATGACCATCTCCAAAAGAAACTAGAACTTCTTAACTGTAGACTCAACCATTCAATCATAATAGATGTCAGTAAGATGGGGAATAATCCCCAATATAGTACAGAATATGACTCTTGTGATCCTACTGGTAAGAGCCTTTATACTGGACATGATGAGCATAAGATGAATGTTTGTATGGATGAAGGTGATACTAAGGAGATAAACAACTATAAGGTTTATAAACACACTCTTAAGAATCCTACACCTAATGGACCGTTTCATGTAGTATCTTTTAAGAATGGGTATCATATATTAAATTTCACAGGAAAAACACCTTTGCCTGTTTTGGATGTGGATGAAGTAAGAGTTTACTTTTGTAAAAAAGACCCTGATAAGCCTCTCCTAATATATTACAACACTAATGGAGAGCATAACTGGTACAAGAATGAAGAACCTGAGACTCCAAGTGGCAAATGGGATACTACTTTAACCAACACTTATGATCCCAAACAGCACGACAATATCCTCGGGGTACTCAATGGTCTTCCAAGTGAATGTAAACCTGCTTCTGATGGTGAAAAGGCTGCTATTGGTCTTGAAGCTACTACTATATCTCTCGGGACTATCTTCGGAGCATCATCTGGTACTTTTGCCGGAGCAGGTTCTCTTACTGGACTTGGTTGGTGGGCATTTAAACGTTCTAAAGGAGATCCCTGGGTTAGACAGATTTAGGAGTCTACGGAGATACTCTAGATATTCCCTGGAATAGTCTGTCCACTCCTGACGAATCTTTCAAGATTTATTTTGACATTGTTATCTTTTTTATCTTAGTGGGCACATAGATTATCCTATGATGTATCCATGAGGAATTCTATGGAATATTTTATGATTTACAGATTTTATTTGGGATATATTCACCACTACCAAAAATTTCTCCGCACTATGCACATTATTTACCTCTACTACTTTAACATAAAATCCACCTCTAGTTAAACTATACACAATACATCTAACATGCATTCTTTCACCAAGTTTTACAGGACCGTTGCCATTAAAAAGGTGAAGAATATCGAATATAAAAAGGGAGAGACAAATGTAAAGGAACATCAGTTGGTAGGAGTACTTGGGATTCACTTTACTACTCTGCGTGAATTGAAAGTGATGTCGGAGTTAAACCATGAAAATCTCATGGGACTTATTGCAGTCTATGTAAAAGAAGGTTTTATCAACATTGTAATGGACATTATGTTGTCCGATCTCAAAAAGGTTATAGACAGTAAAATTCGTCTAAATGAAGCACATGTAAAGTGCATAATGAAGCAAATTTTGACTGGGCTCTATGTACTACACGAATCACTCTTTGCACACCGCGATCTCTCACCTGCAAATATTTTTATAGATGAGAATGGAGTATGTAAAATCGCAGATTTTGGCCTTTCTAGGCGTACAGTATATCCACCAACATACAGAGAATCAAAGAATATGAAAATTCTAGAAGCAAATGCATCCAGAGAAAGGTTAACATTCAAAGTTGTTACTCTATGGTATCGTTCTCCAGAGCTACTTTTAGGTGCTGAATGCTACCATTTCTCATGTGACTTGTGGAGTGTTGGCTGTATATTCGCAGAGCTCCTCACGGGAAAACCTCTATTTCCTGGAAGTAACGAAATCGATCAACTTGGAAAAATCTATCATCTCATGGGAACACCATCTGAAACTCTCTGGCCAGGAGCGACCAAACTTCCTCTATACACTCCATACACGTTCTCCACCCCAAAGGAATTGTCAACCATATTTCCACGTTTGTTTGAAGCTCACCATAAACACGATGCACAGATGCCAACAAGACCTCACTCGATCTCCTATCAAAGCTACTCGCCCTCGATCCACACGAGAGAATCACAGCTCAGCAGGTATGTCTTATGACAGGGAAGCACAAACGTATAGGCATTGGAACATGAATACTTCAAGGAATCACCTCTAGCATGTAAATCCACAGATCTACCATTTGACTTTATTAAAAAAAGTGCAGACTAAATGGGCATTTAAACATCAAGAAGCAGATAAGCTTTCCAAAAATGTACTAGCCAACCTCAGGGCTACATCCTGACCGTGACGAGCTATAGAAAATGTCTTTCTACGCAATGCTCCGGCCTCGTCCCTGTAACGGCACACATAACGATTGTTACTACGTTCATGAATTAGGTAAACCTTCTTTTTAGGCTGCTCCGTCTCCGCACGTTCTTCCTTTTCTTTACTAGGCTTGCGTTTCTCCTCGTCACCCGTATTACGAGGTTTCTCAGATTCACCATTGCTAGCAGCAGGAACCTCTCCTTTATCACCCTTCTCTCCTGCGTGCCATGCCCTTGTCAAAAATTCCAGGCAGTTTACGGTCTTTGAGAACGTAGACATTACATTCCCAGAGTTGTCAAGTCTTCCATTAACCCTTGAAATCTTCCCCAACAACTCTCCATAGTTTATATTAAAATCAGATTCAATCATCAGTCCCTTGTACTTGGCTTTGGTAAAGGCGCCAAAATTCTTGGGGAAGCTGAGCGGTCCATCCTTATCAGTATCCAGCTTGTTCATGTGCTCCACAAGGAAAAGAGCAACTAGAGATAGCAAATGTTGCGTATTTATAATCTTGCACGAAAACCTCTTTGCAAATAGCATACGAAGAAGGTCCAGAACCCTCTTGTAGTTTCTGTAGAACGAGGATCTTGCGACATCCAAGGCCCTAACCAAGACACTTGGCGAAATATTAATCTTTAGAGCGGCAATCACAATTGCCAATACACTGGCGACAAGCGTCTTTTTACATCTGTACATTGCCCTAGACCTGGGGTCCAGGATATCTCCCGATTCATCGTCGATAAGTTCCAGAATCCTGCAAACCATATCCTCGATGCTCTTAAACTTTATGCCAACGGCTCTATACAGAGACCTGTGAAGTGTTCCCTTCTTCTTTGACTGGCCCTTCTCATCTCCCCTCTGGAGAGATTGGTTATTTTGTGAGAGTTTGTGATACTGTGCGGACAAATGGTATGGAAGCATTGGATCCACCGGGACGCTGTCCCCAAGTTCAGCCTGTGGAACGATACTTCCTTGTTCTAAACTCGTAGATTTGTCCCTTGGAATGTCACTGATGGGATTGTTGGCAACCATCGCCACAAGTTCATCCAAACTTGCAAATCGATTCACGTTCCCAAGCACAGTTGTGGTTGCTTTGGGCATCAGTTCGTCCTTTTCTCCACCTCTTAGGTAGTCTCGCAGCTGGTCCAGCGCATTTGAGACGATCGTATCGTACCTCTCCGATGGAAGCTCGGCGATGCTGAGCTCGTCACAGACCTTTGCCACGTATCCGACGAACTTTTTCAGGCCAATACCGCAGTCTTTGATCCTGCTGAGGACGTCACGCACGCTGAGACGCCCGAAATTGCGTCTGCATTCGTCGATGTAGTACAGGGCCGCAACCACAATCTCGAGACTTCTCGTCGAAGCCTCCAGACGGAACCTCGTCTTGAGTCTCTTTAGGAAAAGTGAGTATATCCTCTCGTGGTCTGGAATTTTCAAAGTGTTGCAGATTCGCATCAGTTTATACATTAAATCGATCCTGCGGTAGTCTGCGGACTCCTTGTTGGCGATTTCGTAGTACTTTGCCCTTTGAAACCCCGTCATGTTATAGTTTACAGAAATATGGCCATTCCTTGATGGCCCCTGGGAAGATGTTGACCCCGAAGAGACCGGGCCACCCTCCCCCGGATCTACCCTGGCGTCCGCTGCTTCATTCTCTACGCAGTCATCGTCAATTGACGCATTAGCCAGAAGAACTTCGTCTGGAAGAAGTCTGCCATAGCCCGTAGAGTGCATTATAAACCAACTGACCGCGGGGACAACAGCGTGGGACTCCAGACAAGGACACTCTTACCCCTAAGAGACTTTGCCGTCACTCGCCTCATTTCACAACATGATACTTGTCACGGATGGCTGTATGTCACAGGGCTGCGTTGTTGGCTATGAATAGGCCAGTGGGACGAAAAACTATGGCTGGAGGAAGAAGAATGAGACCCCAAAACCTACCGAGTTGCAGGCCCAGGAATTGACTCTTTTGGACCATTCATCGAAACTCCCACACTGTACCGCTCATCTGTGAATGGAATACTCTTGTATAAAGTTTCCAGAGCGGCTGACGCACTCTCGTTCCGTCTCTGACATCTTGTGCTGGCAGAGACGCTCACTGACTTTACCGACCAAATACAGTGGATAAATGTTCGTGCAAAGTAGACAAAAGGCGTATATCCTACGTGATAAAACGTTAAAAATTACAACTTTTGCTGTTTGATAGGCCGCTCGAGAGATACGCCGCCCTTTTGTTGGTTGCCGAAAATGGGTACCGACTTTGCCTCCTGCTCATTATCCAAGCTGTTCATGTATGTAGCAATTTTGTTGCATCCAAATCTATCAAATACCGGCGCTACGTTGTTATTCGTGAGTGTAATCTGGCTGACGACTTTGGTGTGATCAATGAAACCTTCGTTGTCCAGAGTAGCCTTGCTTAGGTCGCATACTTCAGTTTCCATGTTTCTAAGGGCCTTTGGAGATAACATGAGCAGAAAATCGAAAATTCGGCCTTGCTTTGTACCATCAATCCTTAGCTCGTTGCACATATCCTCCACGGAGTAGATTGTGTTGCAAGCTAATTCCTGTAGTAGGACACGCTTTGCGAGGAAATAGGAAATTGGTGGCAACTGGAGAGATTCACAAAACTCAATCTCGTTGTCATCCAAAAATTCTGTAATTTTGAGTCTATTCATAGCCAATCCACTAGAAGCTTCCAAGTCTAAAGCATTGGCACGTAGTCTCCTCTCATGTCTTCTCGATGGATCCGACTCCTGCTTTACAAGAAAATCTTTATATTCCTCTATACGGTGTACTTTCTCTTCATACTTTCGAACGTCCTCTTGGGTCTTTAATCCCAAAGTTTTCCATACCATAAGTTGGTAGAGCTTAGAGCGCAGCTTCCTCTCCTTTACTATGAGTTGTACGGTCTGATCGTGCTCTTCTGCAGTCTGGAAGCGTAGGAATGGCTTAAGGAGATTATAAAGCTCCTTCTCTTCCGAAGTGTACTTGCGTTCCTTTTGCTGCAGGGACTTGGCGTCCAGCAGACCTCTTTCAATAATGACTTTTTTGCGATAAATACGTTCATCCAATTTGGAATTATAAATTTCAATGACATTTAACTTGAGCTCAATCTGTTCTGGAGTGTCCTCAGGTCTAAACTCCATGTCAGCTAAAATGAGCTCTGCATCGTTGTCGTACTCAATGTCAAAATCACCCCTCAGTGGCCAATAGCCAATGATCTGTGGTTTTGCCTGCGGTTTATTGGATACTGCGGGCTTTGGCTTTTCCTGAGTTGGGCATACACCAGAAGGGTGGACAATTAGTGGTTTTCCATTCTCATCATAAACCAGACTAGTCAAGTCCTATATGGTCAATGTGTGCAAAGAGTTAAAACTCACCGGGATTGGAGGGGTTGGAGAATTTAAATATATTTTATAATAGTGCGATTCGCATTCCTCTTCAGATTTGTAGCCCGCATAGGCCATTGTTACCATTTCGGATACTTCTGTCCAATTTCCCAGGCCATACTTTGCAATTGCGTCGACCAATAGCAACTCTTGCTCCGCGGACCAGTCTGTATAGAAATGTGTATAATGCATTGGAGATGTAAGAATGTATGATAGGAAGGAACCCGAACAACTTTGCCGTAAGGTGTTGTAAGAAAGTCTGCATAAGTCCTAGCACTCCAGTATACCAACAAGAGAGTAGTCCAGAGGGGAGAGTCTAGTACCTACCACAGGTAGGGATGAGAGTACTACACACGAGTGATTAGAAACGACATGATATTAGGCCATTTCCAGATAGTAACACCGATGATACCTGTTCCTATTGCTCCAGCTGTTCCTGCAAGTGCATTCTTCATTGTGGAAGGAAGTCCAGACTCACCACCATCTTCATCGGAGTCTTCTTGGTATTCTCCAGGTTCTTGTCCTCTAGAATGTTCAGAATGTTTTTCCTGTCCTTGTTTAGGCTCTTGATCAATTTGCTGGAGAAGTTCAGAGATCTTATCCTTGTTAGGATCATCATAACCCATTGGCCAGTTAAGGTCACTTTTAGGTACTTCTTGCCAAGTATCTTTTCCGGTTTTCTTAAACCACTTATGTCCACCAGAAATTTGATAATGAATGAGAAGTGGCTTAGGGATGTTATCCTTAGGATACCAGAAGACATTTACCTCAGCTATACCACTTGGAGAAGAAAGACCTGATTGAAGTTTGCCACTACTCCCAATAAAGGAGGATGCAGAAAATGTTGTAGAGCTTGCCTGAATGTAATGCCTGCGTTTAGTATAATTGTGATTACTCTCATCTTGGGTGTCTACCTTAATCTGAGTACCACAGCCAGGGGAACTACATGAGTATTGTCCAGTATTGGAAATATCTATGACATGGGCTCCATTCTCTCGTTCAAGTGCATCCTTTAGTCCGCCAGATGTTATTTTTGCATCTATCCACTTGCCACCATCTAGTTTGTAATAATTGTCTCCACTGCCAAACTGAAGAATTAGAGGCTTGGAATGCTGAGTATCCTTACTGGAATAATAAACTGAGGCCTCATTATAAGGAGTACTAAGTACATTGTCCTTGAATGGTTTATGTTTTCCCTGATGTTTTGTACATAAAATGTTCATAGATCCACCAGCTTTCAGATGATGAGTAAATTTCTTGTAATCCGCAGAGGGTTCATTTACTGGTTCAGAAACCCATATCCTAACATCTGTATTGAACTCTAGAGCTCTGCCGGAATCTCCATTAGCGTAGTATTCACCTCCAGTTGGTGCATCCAACTTTAGGGTAGCTACATTTTTAAAACCATTATCTTTGATAACCTTTGTAAGTCCACTGGAAACATTGTGGCCCTTATCAAGTTTGGTCCAAGACTTTTTGTTTATACCATCTCTGATGTAGTATTCATAGTAATAATCACTATTCCAAGACCACCATGTTTTTCTTACTCTAATGAGTAAGGGGCAGAAATTGTCCTCATCATGACTCCAGTAGTATACTACCACATTTGTATGACAAGATCTGGTATATATAAATCCTTCTTGTTTAGTTCCATTGTGATAAATACCACCTAGGTAATAAGACCCTGAGTTCCAATTGCCTTGTGGAAGTTTGTGTATATATCGCTTATAGCCTTCTCCTGGTGTGTTTGGAGTATGTATAGGAGAAACATCATGATTACAGTAGCTGTACCCATATTTATAGGCGATATTGACAATTACATATTGATACGGGCTGTATCTGTTATTAGTACAATCTGTCATACTACATTTTCACTCATCTACAAGTCCACATTGCCACCTTTGTGGTATCCTCAATTCTTCCATAACCTTAATCTCTCTATCCTCATAACATCCTACATAGTATCCTCCAACTACCCTTCCATAGTAGTACTCCATTCATGTCTCAACTGGTGTGAGCAGAATGGGCAGTATGGATGAATGATATGTTCCCTAGGGAATAAGAGTTCACAAGTGAATCTATGCATGCTCAACATGGTACATTCTTTAAAAACACTATAAGATATACTTGTATAACCCAGGGATCTTGTTTATAGCGATTATAGAGTTTCCATCCTGCAAAAAAGGTTGCGCCACTTCCTGCAAGAGTACCAGAGGTAGATCCAAACGCTGTCCATAGTGCAGAACCGGTAGCAACAGTTTCAGCACCAAAAGCAGCAGGTTCAGTAGGAGTATCAGCGGGAGCAGTATCAGAAGTAGTAGCAGTAGTAACAGGTTCAGTAGAAGGAGAAAGAGGAGCAGCAGATTGTTTAGGATCTCCAGAAGGTAGATTAGTAGCAGCAGAAGTAGGTTGTTGAGGTTGCTGTGGAGGAGATGGACTAGCAGCAGTTTTGCCAGTATCGGATTCAGATTGTTCAGAAGATCCAGGAGGAATAACTCCACCAGCAGGAGCTCCAGTAGCTTCACCTAGGTTGCTATCAGTACCAGCAACAATAGTAACAGGAGCATCAATAGAGACTCCATCAGTATCTCTAGCACCAACAAGTCCTTGGGGTCCAGAAGAAGGAGAGTCTCTATTACCTTGAGGGAATACAGGAGTAGGACCAGGAGGGAGAGGTTGTAGAACCTCAGTTACTACTTGATTTCGTGCTACTTTTGCTTCTTCCTCTTCTTGTTTGAGTTGTCTTTCTAGTTCATCTGGAGTGAGTGGATCGCCTCCAGGACATTCTTGCAAACCATTACAACCACAATTCATTAGATATTTCTTAAGTTTCTGCCACTTCGTGCAATCCAACCCCTTCTTTAAGTCTGCCTCTGTTATGCTATTATGAATACCAGGTATCCATGTCCACTGATCACCACTGCTTTTCTGGTACCAACCTCTATATGGAGATGTTCCACCCAAATATACCAATACTGGATTCTCCAAGTTACAGTAAAACGTATATACACTTTGTATACCTGATATTGGAAATGATACTCCTGAAAGCTTTACATTGTTCCTTTTATCTTGGCCATTATTCTCATTGTAGTAGATACCAGCCACTGCTGATCTGGAAACATTATGCTTGTAGTATGAAGTCTTTTTGGCACCACTTACAGTGATATATCCATACTCAACAGAGATCTTAGCACTATCCTTTTTATGTTCTTCACAACAATAACTCCCTCCTGATGTAGATACCTTGTAAGATAGATCCAGAGTAACATTGTTGTACTGTTTGCATAATACTTCGTCAAGTTTCTCAGAAAGGACATCTGTAGGTTTAGTATTACCTTTATCTCCAGAATAAAAGTTCTTTGACTTACCATCCCCAACCTCTATCCAGTTATTACCATCTTGGCTTATACTCTCATAAAAAGTAGAATCCCCTCCATTACTTGACTTGAGCTCAAACATAAGTGGTACATTCACGGCACTTGGATATGAATAGAGCATTACTGTACCGATCGGATAAGTGGGAAGGGAAATTTGGACAGATCTGCCATTTAAAGTTACCCGGGATATCTTCATATCCCTATAGTTATCATTAATGGTATATCCTGTAACAGTATAATCGCTTCCCGGAGGAGAGAGCTGAGAAAGGGGACCAGTTATCTTCTTATTTTTTATGCACTCAGATTTGGAGTCATTGAGAAGATCACCAGTCTGAGAGTCCTTTATATTAAATGGAACTGCATCATTATTGTGACAATTCTGTCGATCAAGCGCATCTTGTAAATCGGTCAAATCTTGAACTGGAGCTATCTTCCAAATTTTTTCACCATTAGGTCTACCATAGCGTGTAGTTTTCGCACCATCTCCGGTGATAATTTCAAGCAGGATTGGGTTACTAGATGCTCCATTCCAGTAATATACCGATACTTCACTGACCTTAGGTATTGGTGTTCCTTCTTTTCCTTTTTGGCCTATTTTTCTTATCTTATCTCCATTACTGAGTGTTCCACCGAGAGTAAAATAAGACCCCTTATTTGCTGTATGGGTAACCCTGATGAACCCGTTCGTAGGTTGGTTGGTATCCTTAGTGACAGTAATACCAGGATCATGAGAAGGTTTTGTGCATATACAGTTCTTATCATCGCATCCGTTTGTTACACTTAATGTTAGTCCAGCACTCATCCTCCATGTTCAGAGGTGTGCCCATTCAAAACTCTGAGATCCATGAGTAGTCTCAATGCGACCAAAGGGAGCAGACCAGTACCTTAGTTACTCCCTACTCATCCATACACTCATCCTCCCTCACAACTAGCCCACCGTCAGTAGATACAACCTCAATATCTATCAACTCTCCACTAAATCACCATCGTCAAACCTGTAATCCTCATAAACTTCCCCTTACCACATCCATTCCCCTGAAACAACCATCTAGACAAGCCTCGATCCCATTCCGTCAACATGTTCTCACACCTTACGGCAAATGCGTTTACGCTCCTTCCATTAATATGTAACCCTTCTTACCTTTTGTGAAAAGCGCAAAATTGGCTGGTCCGACTGGAATGTATTTGTGTGTATTCTTATGCTTCACGTTACTATTCCCCGTGGCTACGCTCGGGACGAATGAACTCGCCAAGGCGCTACTGTCCGCTTTCTCGAGTCCGGAGCTAAAACACTTGACGCAAATGTTGAAATCGACACATTCAGCGCACTTTATGTGTCCCTGTCTAGAGCAAAGTTTGCTGCAGATGCTACACTGAACGTAAGGGCCAATGGCCTTGACCACGTTGGCCGACGCGTCGTTATCGCGGTATTTTGACGCGTTTGCGTTCTTTCCCTTCGTGTCTAAATTCCTGGACTTTATGTGCGGATTTGGTGGCCGCTTGCCATCGCCGCCCGAGGCCTCCGCCTTTCTCCTTTCATCTCCCGCGCCTCTGCTCTCCAGAGGAGTAGAACTTGTCATTTTTCTCTTCTATCCGAGGCCACGCAAGAGTTACGCACTGACGAGAGGGAAAATGGTGTAGATGATGGAGTGGGAGCGGGCGGAGCAGACAGAGCCAATTTTTTATCTCTTTCCAGGCGACTTTGGAAGTTTTATGCAATGATGCGAATGGGTAGAGTATGAAGGAGCATTTTCATGGGTAAAGGGCGGTTTAAAACGCCTATAGACAAAATATGGCAAGGGGTACCTAGAATATTGTCTAGAGAGTAGAGGTGAGGGTTTTCCGGGTAGCCAGGCCGAGAATGTGAATTTTACCCTAATGGAGAGAAAGAGTACACTTTTGAACATTAGTGGTCTAGACAGAGGGAACCTTTGGAAGTGAGTTTTCTACAAGTGTAAGATATCCGCGAGTACATAGTTGTAGTAGTATTATCACCCTGTTAAGGACATCCAAAGGGTCTAGAAAGCTCCCCAACCGTAGGTGTGTTCCTAGGGGCTCTGTCTATGAAACGGAGGAATGGGAGTTGAAATCCCCCAAAAGTCTCACTTTGATTTACTGTAATGAAATATGCGAAATGTGAGACGTTGGAGGCGAAACGCTGAACTGGGCCACTCTAGGAATGGCAGTGATGATATGAACGATCATGTACTCCAACCTCTGGTCCCAGTAGTCCAATGAAGAAGTGGCTACTCCCACCTCCATCATGGGCTCTAAAAATAATCGCCACAAATTATCTGCAATCAATGTGCAATTATTCTCTACATTTCTCAAAAAGGGAAGTTGTGAAAACATCTTTGGAAAAGAATAAACTGTTTCCAAGGGTAAAAAGTTTGTCTAAGAGCCTGTGCATGTTTTAATTCATGAATGGCTACATGCATGCATTTGGCAAATATTTGACCAGAAATGGCACGAAAAACTCTGCAGTCACTAGGGAAAACTTGCAAAATTTCAAAAGGCATTCTATGGGTATCAAATGTCTCATTAGTCACTCTTGAACACCTTATAGCATGTATGATTTCATACCTCTCATTCAATTGACCCTGGAAAGGAATTCTGAAAACTGGTATTTAGAAAATGGGTTAAACTTTAGAAACAACTCTTTGAAAAGGCCTTAATTTAAACATTTGTGGACCTTTATAAAATGTCTAGTGTAAACATTGATATCGGAAATTTGCGCTTACTCGGTCCAGGTGTTTGTTTTCTATTTTTGTTCAAAAAGGTATTAGCATAACATACTTTATCACATTCTTCACCCTTGTACAAGGGTGAATTGTGGCTTATATGATTTGTTTTGTGGTTGCTGTTAGACTCTTCTTTATCCATCTCATTTCGTTACTTTGAAAGTGTATCCCCGTGATGGTACTACAACCACCCATTAAACTTAAAACAGTTTTCTTCAAGTTTATGTTTATAAATATACCATCAGTGATATTCTCGGGAATAATGGGCAAACTTGGAAAACTCTTCAGAGGTCTATCGACTTCCCTTTTCGCACTAGTATCAAGGGGTTGGTTAATTCCTTGGCGGTTCTGTAGCTTTTGTCAACCTATTATTTAATACTTGTGATGCCCTCGCAAGGCAAACTAGAGCATTACGTACCACCTTCGATTGTATAGCTCATGACAGAATGAGCCAGAAGACCTTGTAGTGATGAGAAGGAAAACTCCTGGAAAACCTCTTTCATGCAAATTTGTCTGAGTTACTCCATAAATCGCTAGAATATCTGCTTCTAGAAGGCCTAAGACCCCCAAGGGTACATAAACCCAGGGCAGTTTAATTAGGTAATTATAAGATCAGTTACTGCTAATAAGTTATAATAGTTGATCTGAGCTTCTCACAAACGTATTTTATGAAAACATTCAAGATTGCATTTTATATTCATGGAGTCGGGATCCCCTCATGCAATTGAACAAAGGCTGACTCCATGAATATAAAATGCAATCTTGTAACTAAATGGATATGTTTACAATGTAGAATGTTTCAAACTAGTTTATAAGTTGGCACAACCAACATACTCAATGAGTTGACAAATATTAATCTGCATTACTTTTGCATGTTTTCTGAAACGTTCCATTAAAATTACTTGAAAGAAGAGAACCGATTCTTCTTTTGACAAAGAATCTTGAATTGATCTAACACCCAGTGAGGTACATGACTTAGTAGCCACTGGTTTAAATAAAGCACATTTATTTCTTCTGAGGTATAAGAAGTCTTTCTATCGAAGACATCTGAATTTTCAGACGTATCCACAAGTCTATCCTTTAGCAACTGTAAACGTGAGTTGTTGCTCATAGAGGCTAGCCTGGTTTTAAATGTGTCCCAGTTGACTTCATTCCATCCATCATCGCTCTTTTCAAAATAGCTCATGGATACATTATATCTATTTTTAATTAACAGGTTCATTATTGAAGTGTAACCCTCCCTTGAATAAACTTCACATGACAAGCATCTATCACAATCACCACCTTGCCAAATGAACATCTTTGCTCCATCTATAACCCTTTTAACATTAGCATTCATAGGTGTTTGATACTCGAATCTAGTGACAGTTTTGTCACTATAGTTGTAAATTCTGATAGCATTACCTACACTATTTATGTCAAGAGTAGTGTCTACCAATTCACCACTGAAAACGTCTTTTGGAAGAGGACACAGCGCATAATGGTCATGATGAAAATTATAAGGATTACTGCTAAACCACTGATCATTTGCATATTCAAAGGAAACACAAGTTGTATCACCAGGGCTAGTGGGTGTACGGAGGTAAGATAAGTGCTTATGTCCATCACTTGCAAAGTGTGCAAAACTACATTCATTATTTCCAGCCTCCCATATTTTTTTATTATCATGATATACACCTGTAACTTTAAACCTAGGAATTACTGTGATGGTTAATACTCCGGCATCAAAATATTCCACTAGAGTGCCAACATCCCTAGAGATTCCAGAAAAGTCAATTCTGATCTCTGTGGATCTGTATCTTACAAGTTTCTTCAGCTTTTCAGTATATCGTCTAAAATCCAGTGATATCCAGATATTACCTTTCTTCTCAAAGCAGTGAGGAGTAATGATACCAGAGGAAAGAATGTCGAGACGACATAGAGAGGATACATCCGTTGAGTAGGTCCAAGCATTGATACATTTTCCAGATGAGCTCTTCCATAACACGCTTTTACCATCCACAACTTCCAAAATGGACCTGTCATCCTTTGGTTTGAAGGTCTTGTATATGACATCATTATAGGTATACTCATAGAAAGTAACATCTTCAGTAGGCTTTGTCGATATATCTAGAGTTATAGGATTATCAAAAGTGGTATCCGTATGTGTTACAAGAGAATATCTATACATTGTAGTCAACAGCTCATCATACTTGGTCTTTCTAATGAGGTACCATTCCTTGTCCTTCTTCACCAGGTACTTGTACCGTACCTCAGTATCAGTGTTGATGGAGAGGCTAATGAGTGAATCATATCCATCCTTTGAAGATATAACGGCAGTAACACATTTTTGGTCAGAAGCTCCCATCCAAACTATGCCATCAGAGTCTACTATCCTACCAATTCCAGCAATAAACTTGGGTGAATATGTGACGCTCTTGACCTCCTCGGATATAGTCTCAGTAGCAGTAATCTTATCCCTGTCCACAGCTCCAGAAATATCCAGTGTGTAGACATTAGGGCCCGATTCATTATCCTCTAGAATAGACTTTGCATTCACATCTATATCCTGTATACCAAGCTTGTTCCTAAATTCAGCCTCTTTAAGAACATACCACTTACTGTCCACCTTTGTAAAGTAGCGATGTTCAAAAGAACCTCCCATCTTGAGGAATAGTCTAATGAATATGGCACCACCCTTGGTGATATGCTCAGCTGAAATGCAGTATTCGTCATGGTACTTCCTATACCATATAGTAGACTCCCCAAATACAACTGCAGTAACATATCTGCCAAGATGTGGAGTGTATCTTAGTATGGTAACATCTCCCATCACATCTTTATGTCCAGTAACAATATCAACGTCTGGCCTTGTTAGATCAAGTTGCATATCTTGTACTCTTTCAGAGTCATTAACAGGAACTAGATACTGATCATAGACATCCTCATCAATGGGTGACCAACTGTTTGAAGACTTTAGGAAGCAGATATTCTCAACCTGGTAGGAATGGCTGATGATGGACATGAGTGTATAGTCACCAATTATCGACATCTGGAACTCTGTAGCATATTGGTTATGTCCAGCTTCCCAAACTTCTGTAGAACCATCAACAACGGTAGTTAGTACATAACCAGGTCGTGGTCTTCCATACAGTATCTCATAGCCGTTCTGAGTATACCTGAAGCTCTCAAAGAAGTTAGTGTCAAGGTTACCAAGATCAAGTTTAATTCTAGGAGTCTTGACATAGTTCCTCAGCCACTCATGGAAGGTCCCGTGATTAGTGGAAGACCAGTTGCCAGTCTTTTTGCAAAAGTACACTGGAGTTATGACATCCGAGGAGAGTACGTCCAGACGACAGTGTAGTTCCTCCTTGCCATAAATGGCTACAGTAAGACACTTGTCCTTGTTACTCTTCCAAATGCTCTTGCTATTGTCCAATAAGCCATTAAAGTAGTCATTAGTCTTGGCAGAGTAGAGGTGTCTGACGCCATTCAAGGAGTCTTCATGGACATAAATCCTATCATGGTCAACATTGGCTGTGTCAAGGGTAACTGCATTCTTGTACTGAGGCTTATTAACTATGGCAACAGTAGTAGTCACATTGTTAGCCTGCTTCTTCTCAGTGAGTCTCTTGTCATAACCACGTTCATCAATGTGTCTCCACTGATCAGTTTTCTCAAAGTGTTTGAAACCACAGTAGTCCTCATTCCTCACAAAGAGACTTAGTAGTGGAACTTTGCTCTTATTAGTACCCGGTACAGAGAGAATGAATATACATTGCTCCTTATCCTCTGCCTGCCATATGGTAGTCTCAATATCCTTTACCTCCTGAACATGGTAGCCAGGTAATGGTGAGAAAGCTCTGTGTACTATACCATTGAAGACGTTGTCACAGAAGTACACATTCTGAGGAGTCTTGTCACTTAGGTTGAATACAATAGAAGTAGTAGTCTTATGGTCATTCTTTGGTCCGAGTAACTGGTGAGAGAATGTCCACTTGTCCCTCATCTCATAGACCATGAACTTTGATCCATCCATATAGTCCACAAAGACTGTTATAAATGGGTTCTTTCCAGACTTGTCATGGAACATGAGATACCTACATTCCTCATTCTCAGACGACTGCCAAATGAGGTCCTTACCAGAGACCACCTTGTCAAAATAGTATCCGTAGATAGTAATGAAGACTGTGGTAGTAACACCATTTATGTCCATCTTAAACACTCTGTACTTCTCTGGGTCATGTTTTCCAGTTAGGTCAAGTGTCAGTCTAAAGGATGGGATTGGTAGTGTCTTGGTAATGTCAGTAGAAATGGCTTCATGGTTTACCATATTCCAAACATTGTTCTTCAGATGGTAGGATAGAACGGCAGGAATGTTAAATGATGACTGAACAAGAATGTAGAGATGAGTGTCCCTGGAGAGGAGTACCATGTTGGCATAGTAGTCATCTGAAGACGGAGTCCATATGGTAATGCTACCCTGAACTACCTTCTTTATGGCACCGTTCTTGGGAGTACAAACAGCATACTTGTGATCTCCATATGTCATGAAACCAGAGTTAAATCTAGAGTCTAGGTGGTATCTAGTCAAGTCAAAAGTGTATTCATAGTACCCATCAGTTGTGGTAGTCAAGGCAAACTTGAGTGGTTCTGTCAACTTTAGGACCATCAAGTTAAGTCTATCATTGAATACATCCTGACTGAGACATATCCACTTGTCAGTATCAAATGCAAGGTGTACAATGTTACTTCCATCCTTGCCAACAGTGCGGATCTTGAGAAGCTTGGGTCCATTGTCCAGATAGAGACGACCATAGACACAGACCTCATCCTCTTCAGGTTCCCATACGGTAAGCTTACCACTGGATATCCTGTCTATAATATCCTTGTCTGATGTGTAAAAGGTAGTGTAAGATACTCCATTGAAGGTTCCATTTTCAGTTTTGACTCTGGAGTCCAGTGCCTTTGAGACATCCAGTGAGATTGTGCTGAGTGTATCTGGTACCTCAAGTGGAACATAGAATGGAGTTTGGTCAACTTGTCTGTACCCTAGTTTCTCAAATAGTTCGTTGTACTTCTTCTGTGGCACCTTTGCAAGTTCCTTGTCAAGTCTACCAAAGTGGAGAGTCTCATTCTCAGTGACTATCTGGACTAATTTTATGGACTCATCAGTGGAGAATGTACTGACGTAGAGACACTTGGAGTTACCACTGGTCCATAATGCCTTCCCAAGTACTACTCTGCCAATGGTATGTTTATGTAGTGGTAGGTAGACTGCAGAAGAGAGAGTATCCAGCTGGAACCTGTCAATCTCAAAGTCCACTTCAGCTGGAGTCATGAGATCAAGAGTGTCTATGGTAGAAAGAATGAATTCAAAGTCTTCATCAGATTCACCATCTCCAGAGTCTAGTCTCGATATGGCATCATTGTACTCCTCGGCTGTAATGCTACTTAGTCTACCATCCTCCATCTCAAAGTGCATATACTTTTCGCAGCCATCCATAATACACAGTTGAGCGAGTTCTATGGATATTCCTCTGTATGTAATAACGGCAAAGTTACATTGGACACTAGCCTTGAGAGTCTGCCATAGAGAGTCATTGCCGAAGACCACTCTGGTAACACGGCTGTTCTCTGGTGGGCTATATTTAATGCTGGTAAGTACTCTCAACTTTGTAGTCTCCATGGTATACTTGCTAGTATCTACCTTGGCAACATCTAGACTGAGCACTTCCCTGGTATCTCTGTCAATGGACTCAGACAACCTAGATTTAATGGTATCAATAAGGTCCTCCAGTATAGCTTTGTAGTCCAGACTATTAATGACCGTCCATTCACCATTGTTGTAGAAGTAGTAATGTTCCAGTTTGCCATCAGATAATCTCACAAACATGTTCAGTAGGATAGGAATACCATCCAGAAAACTGGTAAGAGTATATAAACACTTTTCACCTTTATCACCCTTCCAAAGAACCAGAGCTCCATCAGTAACCATATTAGCTGTATAACCAGCATTAACAGTGTGGGAGTGAGTTACAACACCATCATGACGGAAGCTTACAAATTTGCATCCATCAGTTCCTCCACGGGATATATCCAATGAGAAGATGAACTTGGAGTGTTGGTAGGACTTTAATGCTTCAACATCAGCAAGAAGACAATCTCGTTTTGTGTCTTCTATACACTTGTATGCATCGAAAGTGCTTGTGCCAAAAGATTTTGTGCTTAAAATTCCAATTACATGCAGTATTGAGGGTTCATTATCCTTCAGAAATGTAGATAAACCTTTAAATTGGTCTCCCAGACGACTATGGGAAAACTTAATATTATCTAAAATAATTTTCTTTAAGTTAAAACTCGGTCCAGGAATGTATACCAAAGCAGGAATATTGTTTATAAAGGCCTTTATAATCTTGTATCTCTCGTGAAGAGATATATCTTTAATATCCAGTATACAATCTTTACCCATAGTTCTAACATGTGCAACCTTTTTAAGTCTTTCCTGTCTCATATCTGATATCTCTTTACCCTCAGCTGATGTATCTTTCTTATTAATTAGTTCACTCCACCTGTCTTTATAGACATAATCGTAGCAACTTGACCATTTACCTTTTTCATCCCTATTGTAAAATGTATATTCAAGTTTATATCCATCCAATGTTACAAAATATGCCAACACAGGTTTATCATCAAAATAACTTACTGCCAAGTAAAGACATCTTGCATCAGCTCTTCCATCATTTCCGGTTCCACTCCAAACGTCCTTATTTCCCTCCATTACCTTCTTCACTGTAACTTCTGGATATGGATAGTATGAATGGGTCAGAAGCCCATCTATTGTGTAGCTATAAACCTTGCACTTATCGTTACTAGTAGTATTATTGATGTTAATTGTGTAATCCCCGGATTCTGGTTTATCCTTACGAAGTCCATTAAGTTTCCTAATGTAGTCTGCTTGGATTCCCTCCCACTTATCTTCCTTGTTTGCAAAGTATAAATCTATATCCTTGTCTGACCCTTTTATGAGGTATGCAAATGCCGGTATACTGTAGACATAGTGGATCATTAGGTACTTACACTCCTCATTTCCAGCACCTTCCCAGATTGTAAGAGTCCCATAGACTACCTTCTTAATGCTACCCTTGTCAGGAATAAAGACTGTAGTAGGATAACCATCCAGTGTACAGTTTGTTATTGTATAAGCATTGGACTCCTCATAATGGACAATGTCAAGAATGGAAGGATCTTGTGGTCCATCACAGTCTGTAAATTTCTTGGACTCTACCAGTTTATCCAGAGAGGCTTGTGACTCCATCAGTTCTTGTCTGAGCTTACCAATGTCTGTCTTTCTACCAGGTGCAGTAGCCTTTATTTCAGAGAGTAGTCTATCGTGAACGTCCTTGTTAATAGACTCCCAATTACTACCACTCTTGACAAGGTAGCTGTGTTTGAATGCTCCATTAGTGTCTTTAGAGAGCACGTGTAACAAGGTAGGATTGTCAGATGGGTAGAGTCTCACCAGGATTGCTCTCTCATTGTCTCCCTTCCATACTACAGCTTGTCCATTAGAAACACTAGTGGCATACCTTCCAGCCTTTGGAACATAGAAACGAGTGTTAACCTTATTGAAGGGTGTCTCAAAGATTCTGCAATTGGGACTATCCTGGTTGGTAGAGATGTCAAGGGAGAATGAATATGATGAGGGTACAGCAACTCTAAGCTTAGCAAATTCCTCACTATAGTTGTCAATGGATTTCCATCCATCATCGGTCTTTAGTATGTACAACGAGGATCCTCCAGAAATGTAGACTAGCACTGGTTTCTTATCCTTGATGTGGACGGTACAGTAGTTACATCTTCCAGTGTCATCAGACCATAGAGTCTCTTGTCCAAGCACTATCCTATTTGGTTGTTCCTTCACCGCAACTATGAGTCGAGTTGGGACATCATCCAGTGCATAGTCAAATGATCTATAGCTTTGTGGATCAGGTCGACCAATGTCGAGGACTATCTCCTTTACCGGAGCTCTCTTGGGTGATTGAGTAGACTTTTGATCAGGTTGAGAAACTGGAGTGACCTCTTCCTTGATATTTTTTGGTCTATAAGCATCACTTTTCAGAGAGTCACGTTTGGTATTAAAATCATCCTTAGTTATACTCTTCCATCCCTTGCCATAGTTTTCAAAGTACTTCATGGAGCTTTTATCCTTGGCGTTCTTGACTGTCATACGGAACAAGTGTTCTTGTCCACCCTTGAGATATGATGTCACAAAGGTGCATCTCTCTCCTTTTTCAGCAGTCCATATGGATACTCCATTAAGTGCAATAGAGGATGCATAATGACCACTATTGGGAGAGTAGAAGCGAGTGTTTATTCCATATAGTGGAGCTTGGAATATTCTGCATTCAGTAGTATCAGAAGTTGAGGAAATGTCAAGAGCAAATTGAGATGAGGATGTAGGCGCTGTCCTTATCTTCTTGAATTCGTAATCAAAGTCTTCAGTTTCTGTCCATTTACCATCTTCATCCTTGTACAGACCACCGTAAGTCTCTCCCTGAATGAATCTGACAATGTAAAGTAACGCCGGTTTATCATCCTTGAGATACAGCATTATAATTATACACTTGCCATTCTCAGTGCTCCAGAGGTAAGCCCCGCCATTCACAAGTCTATTTATTGTAACGTTGTCCTTTGGAATAAACATCTTTACGGGGACATTATCAACGGTGTAGTCGAATAATTGGCCTTTGTTGGCATCAAATTTGGCAATGTCCACCGTTCTACTAGCTATGAGAATCTTGTGTTGTCTAATCCTATTCTCAATGACCTTCTTTAGCTCCTCAAATTTTGACTGGTGATCCTTCTCCTTATAGTTCTTCCACTTCTTACCATCATGGTATCTATAGACTGTTCCCTGCTTGTTCTTATTATCCCTGGTGACAAGTACTGCAAGAGTAGGTTGGTCTCCATCCATATACAGGACAGCAGAGAGACACATCACATCCTTTTTCCCTGGCCATATTGTGTCAGATCCATAGGTAAGTTTAGAGGCACCATTTCCAGCTGTGCATTTTAGGACTGGGACTGTATCTTCCATGTCACTAACGACGGTAAACTTGGCGGTGTCAATAAAGCTCTTGACTTTAGTATTCTCAGATGCAGTAGCTACAGAGGTTTCTGGATTCTTGGCTTCATAAAGTACCCTTTCATAATAGTCACCATTTACACCTTCCCATTCGTCGTTGCTAAAGACACGGAAACAGTCATGGAGGGTCTCTTCTATACTGTTATGGGTAAAGGATATGCCAATGATACCAGACTTTCCAAAGTAAAAAGTGGCTGATGAACAGGATTGATTTCCATCAGCTTGCCATACGACTTTGCCATCGTAAACAAGTTTGGGTACCTTTACACCCTTTTTGGCAATGCAGTTTAATACTGGTATTCCCTCGTATTTTTCCACCTGTATGTCAAATAGAGTAGAGTCTGCCTTTGTTCTATAAGCAGATGCATTAGCATTACCAGGTAGTTTTACCTCCTCAAATGTCCTTTCAAGGGCACCTTTATCAACAAATGTCCATCTATCCTTTACAAGCTTACAGTATTCCTTTGTAGTGCTTTCTGTGACTCTCTTGTATGTCAAGTTTGCGGCTAGTGGTCCACCAGATCCAAGGTATACCGTCGCCTTTACAAGGGTGTCCTTGTTACTCATACTGTCTATACCCTTCCAAACAAGCTTATTATCATGCAGGAGTAGAGGTAAATGAGCGTCTTTCTTGACTGTATAGGTAACCACTGAAAGAGTTCCCTCAGTAGACTTTTCTACAGTGACCAAGGTCATGTCCATCTTGTACTCCAAAGGTTCTTTAGGCTCCACAGTACTAGTTACCTCAAGGGTAGTCTTGATAGTTTCTTGTCTATTATCATGATACGCCTTGACATGTTTAAAATCTTCTTCCAGGTCCTCGCCAACATCCTCAATGTCTGGACGAATACTAGGCTTGGAGTTTACGGTTACTTTAGTAGTACCCCTTCCAACTGCAGTTTGTGTAACAGTAGGTTTTGCTCCTGGGAAAGTACCTCTTGTTGTTGTATCCCTGAGTCCTCTAGACTTAGGAGGTGGAGTCCTTTGAGCATTAGGACCGTGTCTATTGGCATGTGAACCACCAGATGGAGATGATAGAGGTGATTGTCTCGGTTCAGTCTCCTTAGGTCCACTTTTAACATCTGCTTCTTTACCGCTAAGACCAGGAGGATCTACACCACTGCATAATCTGCAGGTGAGTAAAAGAATGACTATGATGATCTTCATTCTTCTGAACTGCACATTAAATCTATAAGTGTTGAGGACTATTCTCATAGAGAATTAGAGGTGAATACTTGTTCTCTTATTCCTCTTCTTTAAATCAAAATCCTAAAATGGAAAGTCATTCCTTCTTTGAGGAATACTGTCTTTCTTATAAATGTAATAGGTCTCATTCCATCTTTAAAATTACAATGGATGTGAAACTATTGCCTATAGTCTCAACTACCCCTGTGAATCTCCAGGCAGTGCAATATGAATAGTCAGAGGGGTGGTAAATCTACGCTTCATAATTAAGCTATCATTTCTCCTATGTCTATATCCATTTCACACTTCTATGGCTAGTAGATAAAGTATGTCTGGCACGTATATTTAGGTGTATATACCTAACTGGAAGAAGACTTTAGGATTGTTACGAAAGGAAGAGAGGATATGGGGAAGAGAGCCTTTAATATTGCTAAATTCCGGCTTATTAATGCATTAACTCTCGTAATATGATGAACATTATAGTGTGATTCATACCGGGTTCTTTATGGCATATACTCCGAGCATGTTAGGGTAGTATACGGATGCTTCAATCCACCAAGGATATACTGAGAAGGCCCATATTATGTATTTATAGTTTAGTTATTAAGCGCATTACTATACATACATCCTATTTAAACTGTAGAGTAAGCGTACTGGATAAGGTGTCCAGTGCAGTAAATGAAATGATAACCTTTTCCAGGGAAGATTCCAGATGTGTAGTCCCTCCAGAATGTGCCCAAACCTTTTTCCGTGTCTTTTAAGCACTGTAACTAAAGTCTATTGCTGCGGATATTTAAAACGTGAAGTTCCTTGCCTTGTGAATTCCTTGTCCATTCTCAACTGCGTTCATCCTTTAAACAGAAATTCTAGGGGTATCAATCAGCACCTGTACAGTCTAACACTTGCATAAGTATAACCCATCACTAAAAGTTTCATGTGTACTAGAAAACCGGTATTCTCTCCCTAGTGAGGTCTCCTCTATTCTCTAACCACGACAAGTTAGTGAACGATTGACAATGTATTCTCTATAAGAATCTAGATATTCATAAAAGTACAATTTAACCTTGTACCGTGATAATGCAGGGTGAGGAATCGTGAATGTAATGTGCTTAATGTGGGAGAAGTAATGGGCATGCCCAGCGATCTCCCACAAAACTTGCCAAAACGCTCGACTGTGTGAATTATTGAAGGTTTATCACAATTCTAAATTATCCTCTACGACAATAGCATACACATTAAGCTCCATTGGTTATGACAAGTTGCGCTCTCCGTACGTTATCCTTCCTACATACTTTGCGATGGAAACCCAAAGAATCGTAGCTGTAATAACGTTAAAATTCATGGTAAAGGTGTTTCTGTAATAATACAGCGAATGATCGTTACATTACACACTTGTGACGGAAGGGTGAAAATTCCGAGAACGTTAACCTCCATCAGTTGTATCATCCTTATTATGTCTACGTTATATAATACGATGCTTGAGCTAATAGAGAAGCGTTTCAGTTGTTATAGATCCATCCAGCGGTGATCCGTGGCCATACACATGTGTAATTAGTTTCACTCATCCTGCATCCATTCCGGGGTAATATTAATGGATCCTGATAGTTTATCATACATGGGTACTTGGACTAGTGCAAGAGTGAAGGCTATTTATTGTGGAAGTCATGCAGGGAATATCACTCTCTCGGCATGCATAAACTCGGAGAAGCTGGAGTCGGGAGGATCCTCTTCCTTTTTCAGCCTAAGATACTGTCCATCAGTACCTCCATAATATATAGGTCCGCTAGGAACATTCTGTTTATGTTCACAACACCAGATGGAAGACCTTGTAGAGGTGAAAGTGGAGTGTTAACATCACCAGAACATCCTCCAGTGTTTATTCCTCGTTATCTTCTTCGTCAGAGTCGTAACTCTCCATCATAAACTTTCCTTATTCCCACAGCTTTGCCTATTCCTATCACTCTTTCATCATCTTAACAAATTCTCCATGGACATTCCCTAGACAGCCATTAAGGACTGACCCTAATCTCGTGGATTCCTGAGCATACTCTGTTCCAGCCATGAGCATCAAATATTTATGCCATGAAAGACTCAAACTGCTCACTGAAACAATTTGCGGGACGTTCTCCTACTTTATGGAATGGCTGACAGAGCATGGATATGATGGCCACAAATAGGGCTACAAGACGCTCATTTGCCTTGTACAGTATCCATCTCACATCAAGCCGCCCAAAAGTCTTCCATTTCCAAAAATAGCAAAGAACAAAAAGTGGCGATTCTCCATGGGGTTAGTCGAGGGATAAAATTCTAGTAATTTGCGCCAGTCTTCTCTTCCTGTTCCATTTTTGTGTACATTTTGGGCGTAGGTATCGTAAAAAATCTACACATTGTGCCAAGTCCAAACAATGGCACTGTGCTACATACGCTCATTCGGATAAGCTAAAATGACCTCTAACTTTAGTAGTTTATACCATTTACTCTTTAATGTTCGTCTATTGCGCTAAAATAGACGCTAGTATCGGTTATTGGTTTACATACTCACCTCTCCAAGTTTGTTTATAGATGCGGATTCTCATCCATTTTTGCATATATTCATGTGTTTAAATCTATATACATGATGCATGGACGCTGGAATATATGAGATTTGCAGCAATGGGAACTCGAGTTTGGGACGGGTGTAGTCGGTTGTTCTCGAGTCCAAAGCTCCTTGTCTCAAGGCTAAGCTCCAAGTTGTCTAGACTAAAGGAGTTTGACGAGTCTATTCTCTATTCAAATGGCTACTTTTCGTCCAGGAATGAGATCGTCTCGTGCATAATTGCCATGGTCAATGGTGTAGAAGTGCTCAGTAATCTGCCAGTCATGTATCTATACAAGGATGATTTTAATATTCCACCGGGTAAGTATAATATACATGAATGAAATGAGGTATACGAATACAACGAGTATGATGTTCTATTATGGAATTAATTGGATTAAGAGGTTGTATGGACAGCCGACGGAGAGTTGTATAATGTGTTAAGGAGAATGACTATTTTTGGTGACTCTAAGGAGCCTCTACAATAGACCATCTCTACTCCACTATAGACTCTCTCATGGATCTCAGAGTTTTGAAGGAGCATGCTCTCTGAACATGGAGGATGAGTACTGGAGTGTTAACATTAAATGTAGATGGAAAATGTGCTGATCAAAAGGATAGTACATGTACCTGTCCAGGTAATAACAAACCAAATGGCCTAAAGGCCAAAATGGAGGTAAATAAGCCTATTAAGGGTTTCATCAAACTTACCCATAAACTCAAAAGTGGAGGAGCGTTTAAGCTAAAAAAGGAAGTAGATGGAAGTACGATAATAGAAGTAAATGGAACGGGAGGACCAAGAAAACCCATAGATAATGTCATAGATGTATCTTTATACTACTGGGATGGAGCTCCAGATAATCCTATCCTACTTGGAATCACGAAGAAGGATGAACCGCAACCTACATTCTATGGCAGGGCAAGAGGTTACAAAACTTGGAGGAATGGTACAGTACCTAATATGAATGAACAACAAGCCTTAGATAATCAGAACTGTCACAATAATGGTGCTGTCCCATTTAATATACAAGATTCTCGCACAGGTAATTTTCTCAAAGATAATAAAATCACCTGTGTAAAGAATATCAGAAAGATAGAGTCTACATCATCACTTAACCCCCCAGGTAGCGAATACATTGCTACAGGGTATATGATTACTGGTCATGATACTAAGATCTCTAGAGTTACATATAAGGAAAAATATACTACTGATCTTACTCCTCCCACTTATTCGGTTGGTGTAATAAGGCTGTATTCATATCTAGGTGCTATAAATGTACCTTTAATGCTGGAATTTAAGTCATCGAACGATGAAACATCTAGGTGGTTTTATAGCACAGACCTCGACGGAAAACAATGGAAAGAATACGGTAGTGGTAACAATGGTTTTTACGCTGATACAGACAATTCTAAACCTACTATACAACTCTCCGAACAACTCGATAAAGTATTATGTTTTCGGTATAGTAATGTAACCATAAATCTTACCAAGACTCACTCTGAGCATCACGCCACTGGTGGAGATAAAAACAAGTACTGCTGTAATGAGCATAAGAACGAGAGAAAAATCTCTGTTGTTCCTGTACAAGTTTCTTGTAAAAATTTGAGTCACATATCAAGTCATACCACAGCCTACAAACATACCATTAGAGGTGGAAAACTAGCTGGTGTCTTTTACAAGGATGATGGTCAAAGGAAAAACATAAAATTACACGGATCACCATTTCCCATAGATGGCGTAGATAATGTTTATGCCTTTTATTGTCAAGGGGAGGAACCCTCACTCATTTACGTTGAAAGTGAAAACCCCGCAGCAAGAGGTTGGTACAAGAATAGTAATGGTCAATGGATGTGGATCCTTCAGCTCAGTGGGATAAAGCGTACTCACATAGAAACTGGACTTACCTGCGCTCAATGGACAAGGCTGAAAGAAGTACTGAGTCCACTAGGTTGCAGTAGCTTGATAGAATGTTCTTATGGTAGCAATAATCAACAACAAGTTGAAGACGAAAAACAACTCGACAAGGAAGAGAAAGAGGCGGAAAAGGAACGAAATAAGGCTCTAAAAGCATCTCTTACTACTCCTGTACTCGAAAACTCTCCAAGTACTATAAACTCTGATGCTGCTGGTCCACCTGGTGAAAGTGGAGGTGATAAAGATGTTGAAGAAGGTAAAGCTAAAGCTGAAGAAACTATTCCTGCTCAAAGTACTCAATCTGGAACTCTTGTTCAACGTCTTGAAGCCTCAGATGCTGGTAATGTCTCTTCTCCCCAAAATGCTTCTCAACATTATCAAACTGATCAAGGTGAACAAACTTCTGCTGGTAAAAAGGGTGAAGATGGTACTCCTGTTCCTGGTCCAGGTGGAGCTGGAGAAGTTCAGACTAATAACTCTAGAAGTATGGGTACTAGTTTGTCATGGGAATCAATTGGTTCCAGTATTAGGGGGCTAGTTATTGGAGCGGTTGACACAGCTGCCACTCTACTCACACCTGCTAAAAAACATGCTCAACCTCAGGCTGCTCCTGTTCAAGAGCCTGGAACTACTCCTGATACTGATGATGCTAGTGGAGATTCTACTATTACTACTGCTGCTGTTTCTAGTACTGATGCTTCTAGTGGACATACTCAACTTGGAGATGGTTCTGAAGGAGCCGCTAGTCAAGGTGCTGATAAAGGAGAAGCTACTCTTCCTGAAGCTCGTAAAGTCCCTTCTGGAGGTTCTCCTGGCTCTTCTCCAAACTCTTCTAATAATGGTTGGAAAGTAATTTTTGGAGGCTCTGCTTCTGCCACTGTAGTTTCTGGTTCCCTTACTGGATTTGGTTGGTGGATCTACAAACGTTCTAGAGGAGATCCTTGGGTTAGACAGATATGAGACTGTGGAGATACTCTCCAGTAGGGAGACTAGTGAATCTGTACTGAGTAGATGGTTTAATGGACTCCTGGAAGTTGTATGGATCATCTTGTGAATATATTACGAGACTCTAGCTCCTTTAGTCACATACTTTGGAATACTCTTTACTCATGCGTATTATTCATCTACATTCATATATTCACAACCATTACACAAATTTACAGCAATGTTAATCTTTCTTTGTGGGTTTGTAAAACTCCCAATGAATATAAAGATGCTATTTTCATTCATGAGCGACTCTATACCTGTATTTGGTAGCAAAAGAAAAGGGTATCTCGTTATAGGATCGTTTATTTTGTTTTTCTCGCTGTTAATGCTAGGGATCCAGGATAAACAAGACATTTACGTAACCACATTTTACCTGGTAATGTCCTCTCTTGGCATAACAGTAGGTTTTTATACTTTATACATGTTGTAGGGAAGTGTTTGGAATATATTTTTCTCATGTGTTCTGTGCTTATACTCTCCAAATTTTTACATCCATATACAGATGTGCAATGTTGTTGGAGAAGCGCTAATTATAGAATCAGGAAAGCAACAGACCAATGACCAAATTACACAGTCGATTTCTGTATTTTCTGCATTTAGGAAGTTGGCATTTTCCGCAATGGTTTATTTGTCCGCTGTTCTACTTATGACTATCCCAAAGAGGGTAAGTTTATCCTTAATACTTTCATGTCTTTTCTACTCTTAAATCTGAATTAATGTGAAAGTTTTGTCATAATGCTCTAAATAAAATTAGACGAGGCACATGAATATCCAGAAAATATTTCTCTACTCGGCGATAATACCGGCTATTGTACTCTTGAGTAGCCTATTTGTTCAAGAAAGGGATGTGTTGTCATTTCCAAGCGTTAGAAACCAATTATCACGCCTAATCACATTTACTGAGATGCGAGAGATTAGAAGGCCTGCAATATTTTTGTTTCTGACAACGGTGAGTATATTGTGTGATTAGTGCATGCATTAAGTACACGAGAACGTGGCTAAGATCTGAGATGGAGGGTGACTATAGTAGTAAGAGTAAATCTAAAACAGAGGATTATATGGAATGAGAATAGAGTAAACATGATACATATGACTGTAGAGTATTACTATGGAATTCTCAATCTATACTCATTCCTACTGACCATTCTGCTCACACCAGTTGAGACGTTAATGGAGTACCACCATGGGTGAATACTGAGGATACTAAGGAAGAATAAGATAAATAGGATAGTATGGAGACTATGGAAAATGATATATATAGGACACTCTATTATCTTTCTTCTTCCAATGGGGTACACATGAATAGACATTTCTCTTCCTCCTAGTGTTTGGGTTGTAAAACAGGATAGGAGGAGAAATAACTGGCACAAATTTTGCATATGTACAGGATAAATTCTAGGGGTAATAACAAGCGGAGATGAAATTCTTCCCGTTACTATCTACGACCTTATTAGTTAGACTATGTTATTGTGTTTCTCCAGATTCTAAAATAGGTAGTGATAAAGCTACGCAGCATTTTAGGGAAGCCAATTCTACTTCTCAAGTTCAACGGGTAGCTCAACAGATTCTACAAGAGAAACAGAATGTTCCAGACACAAAGGTTGGAGCTCCTAAACCTGTTCCACGACATCACTCCACCAAAGAACTCGCAGTTCCAATTACCCTAGATTTGGCTGATGTGAATACAAACTCGGTTGATGTTCCAGCTACTACTGTGCAAGATGGCATAAGTACAACCTATTACTACCCAAAGGGGAAATTCTACTTTAATAAGATAGTGGATGGAGGCAGAACTGTATGGGAGTCTACTGAAAAGAAGTGTTCTCCAGCATATACTATCTCAAAGGGTAACGTGACATTTCTTGCTCTCTTGCTAAAGAAGTCTGATGATGAGACTGAGTTAATATACTACGAAAGGAAGAATCTAGGGTGGAAGCTTGTCGAGAAGACAAAGAGTGAAAATATAATAGAGGAACTAAAGAGGCAGCCTGAGCAACCAGCTGTAAAAACCATCGACTTGGATCTTTCAGATGTTGATTCTACAGCATTCTCTGTAGAAGAATCTGAGGAGGATAAGGTTCCTATCAAAAAATATGCCGTTAAAACTGATCATTACTTGAATGAGATAAACTATGGAGATTCTGAACTTTGGAAATCCGATTCTCCGGACAAACACTGTACACTTGCTACGGTATACTTTGAGGAAGAGAATCCTATGTTGCTATCCCTAACACTTAACCAAGGATTTGTTTATTTGAAAAAGAATGGTAAATGGGTTGGTGTTTCTAAGGATGACTATGATGTTGCATTGACTGAGATGAAGAGACTGGCTTCCTTACCCAAAGCCAGGACTGTTGAACTTGATGTTAATGATGTAGATGGCAATGTCTTTGTGGTTAAGGAGGAAACTGTTGAAAGAGTACCTCTTAAGACCACACCTGAGGAACTTACATCTCAAGATGAAGAACTAGAACTCAAGGGTACGCATATTGAGCAGGAAGGACGAGTAGATACTGTGAGAGCTGATACACCTTCAAATTCTAGCTCTCTTGATCTTTCCAAGGAGCCTAACGGGGATTTATTCACTTTCAACGAGACGATAGATAGCGATGTAAAGTCTTCTAAATACAAGTTAAATACTAGAAAGGACAAGGTTACGACAATTATCCATGCTGAAAAGGTGGTATGGAAGGCGAAAACTAATGAATCTCTAGAAGAATGTACCCTTTATACCAAAAATGGATATTCTCCCATGGTTGCCGTACTCTCAAAAGGAGACTTTAATGCAGAAAGACATCTTTTAAGGGGCATGGAAGGTTGGCTTACAATTTCTCCTGAAGAGTTTGACAAAAAACTGGAGAAGATGAAAACAGGTCTACCAGAATGTGAGTTCTCTGTTCATTCTGAACCAGTAACCATAGATGTTTCTAGGCCATATCCATCTTTCTGTCAGTCCTTTGCCTATGACTATGATGGAGTTCCAACCAGAATGATTTTTTATGGAGAAAATGTTCCAGTAAATAAGCTTGTTAGTGGTAGAGAAAAAATCTGGGAAAGAGAAATTGGAGAGAAGTGTATACGGTCCATAGTTACTATGAAGGATGATAAGCCAGTACTTGTCTACCTAGAGAAAGATACTCCCTCTGGGATACAGTTTTCCACACTTTTAAGAGATAACGGTAAATGGGAAGTTACTTCAAACTATTACGATGAACTTAAGAAGCTCAGGAACACTCCTGGATCTCCAAATAAATTTACCCTTGACCTTTCTGATACCCAGGATGGCGATAAATGTATAATATTTAATAGAACCTTTCTAAATCTTCCAGCCCGTTTCTATGTTCCAAAGATGGGCAACTACGCCACTGAGGCCAAGGATGGAGGAATAAGTATATGGACTGCTGAAAAGGAAAGGTGTGTATCTGGAGTTGTATATTTCAAGAGTGGAAGACCACAACTTTCCCACATGACTATTAATGATTCCAATGATAGATACTTACAAAAGTACTTTGAAAAGTGTGGCAAGGAATGGAAGGATCTTACGGAGGAGGACTTTTATAAGAAGATAGAGGAGATTAGTGGAAGGCCAGCTAGATCTAAAAATGCTCTTCCAGAAGAAACAACGCAGTCGACACAACTCTCTGATTACATTCTTGACATTTCTAAAGAACCAAATAAGGATCTAGTAGCAATACATAAAGGTATCACACCTGAAGAAATAAAGTGTCGTGTATACCAAACGAGGGACAAGAAAGACAAGAGGGTTACCTCTGTTGTAGATGGAGATATTCCCATCTGGACTGTCAGGGCTGGTGAGGAATTCCGATATTGCTTTGTTGAAGAAAAGGAAAACTACTCACCCATAGTAGCCATTTCCACAGGAAACAAGTGTGATAAATACTATGTTAAGGATAGTGGCAAGTGGGTTGAAATAGATCAACTCAGCTATTATAAAAGGCATAAAAACATGGAGAACGACACTACAGGGGATTCAAATTCTCAGACTGCAGAGGGTAAGGATGCCTTGGACATTTCTAAGCCAGAGAACTCTGGAGTGGAGATTAAAGAGGTAAAGATGAGTGGAATAACTCAAAAGACTTTTACCTCCGAGGATTCTGCAAATATAACTAGTGTTTGTAATAAGGGAGTAGAGCTTTGGAGTACACCGTGTGATAATGATGGACTAAGAACTGCAACTTTATACTCCTCTGGAGACTATGGCCTTTTATTTCTGCAATCTAAATCTGTTGGTGGAGCAACAGACTCCTACTACTTTGAGGGTTGGTCAATATGGACTCCACTCACTGGAGAAGAATTTGATAGAAAGCTGGGTGACATGAAAAGAACCACGGAACATCTCATTGAGAAACTTTGTTCACCTCTGCTAAACATTGAAGATGCTACTGAAGGTGATCTTGTAACATTGAAAGTGGAGGTTAAGCCTGGTAAAGATACACATCAGCTAGAATATGGAGATGAAGTACTATGGGAGGATGAGGACTCTTCTCTATCTTCAGCGATTCTATACTTTGATGGAGATGTTCCGTCACTTGCTGTTATAAATACAAAGAGTACTGGTAAGGAAGGTACAGGCTATAGATACCATGATGGTAAGAAGTGGAAGAAGAGTGACGAGAGTGACTGCAGAAGGCTTTTGAATATGCTAAAGATAAAGTATAATCCGGAGCAATAATCTTCTAACCCTTCTTCTTCACATCCATCTCAGTAGTGACTCATTGATACTCCCTCAATGGATATAATGCAGTATGCAGTATGTTCTCAAACCTGTGGTAGGTGGTAGAGACACTCCCCTCTAGACTACTCTCTTGTTAGTATATAGTACAAGGGAAAGGAATAATAAATTTTGGACCCTTCCAGGGATATAGATGACCCACTACTACACTATCATTCCAACCACATTCATGATATCCTTACATCTTATTAGTACTAATTGTAACATTTAGGTCACCCCTTCGGCTGGAACTGCGATGTTTTACTTCATGACAGAGAAACTGCACTTTGAACCGGAACTGTTTGGAAGATTTGCAGCAGTTCAGGCTATTGCAAATATCGTAGGGATTTATTGTTATTCCAAATTCTGCAAACAACTAAATGTGCGAAAGCTCTACGTAACCACAACATATTTGGTGACTTTATTTTGCCTTATGAGCGTCGTATTGGTTAAGCGTTGGAACGTTAATATGGGTATTCCAGACGTTGCATTTATCCTTACAGATGACTCTATTCTGGAGTTCTTTAACGAGATCCATGCACTTCCAATATTAGTTTTGAGCGTACGCCTATGTCCGCAGGGAATAGAATCGAGTATGTATTCGTTGTTGTGGACCGTTCAACTCATGGGAATCAACGTAAGTACGTACATCTCGGCCATATGTACATATCTGCTCGGAGTGAATAACAAAAATTTTGATGGGTTAGTCCCACTTATTGTCATTTGTTCGCTCTTGCATCTGGCGCCAGTTTTTTTCGTATGGATGATTCCAGAGGAACTACCCGAAGAGAACGTCCAAGAAAAGAACCCTGAAATGGAGTTGTATATACCTTGAGGTGAATGTAATGGCGGCAAGTATGAGAAATTTATAGAGGTATATAGTACCCTGCATGCAGAGGTCATTCATGTCAATTGCATGAGCGAAGGATCACTTGCTCTATATTCCTCATATAGATTTACTGGGAAAAATCGCAAACTTTTGTAAAGTATACCTGTGACATGCTAAACTGCATGTGGTTTTTAACGTTTACATTCACTCGTCTGTAAACATTGCACTCAATTCTAGTACATAAATACCGTATAAGTGTATTATAAGAGAAAACTTTACGGCACTTATTCATTTTGTTAGTGAAGGTACTGTGCCAAAAATCTGAATTTGACGTTAAAATCGTGGATATACGGCCACTTGCGATTTATCGCAATCTGCATTTGGGTTTACGTTTTATTACTTTTGTAACATATCAATCTCTAAATTTGTGATTATTACCAATTTCGGCGGTCCTAGTATCACACTTGGAAATCTTTACCAAATTTTGTCCTTGGTGCCACACCTGAAATTTCCAACTATTCTCCCGGCTCCAATTCTGGTTTCCCGAGTTGTACGACGCTGAATAGCGGAACTCCACCAAATTTATCCTTTCCATTCAGACTTGCCAGCTCAATAATGGAGACGGTTTCCAGAATTTCTCCCTGCATCTTTCTAATCAAGTCGCATGCAGCAGCCATTGATCCTCCGCTGCCTACGACGTCATCCACAATGACAACCCTTTGACCAGGTTTAATGGTCTCTGCCTGTCCTTCCAAAACAGACTTGCCATAGTTGTAGGCATAGGATACTGAGGTGGTAGAACCTGGAAGTTTTCCGCGCTTTCTCAAGAGCATAAACGGAAGATTGAGCTTGTGGGCGAGTGAAGCTCCAACCACGAAACCCTTGGAGCCAAGCAGAGCCAAAATATCGATAGTATCACCAAAAGTTTCCCTCAAATGGTCCGCAATCGTAGCTATCGCCTGGCCATACTTTTCCGGGTCCTTGAAGAGCGGGTTTATGTCCACAAAGTTGAGTCCCGGCCTGTGAAAGTGAGGGTACCTCTTGAAGTCTTCCTCAGACAGAATTAATGACGTAGACATTCTGATGAGAGAATGAAATGGACAATTAATGACCTATATGACCACCTAACGGAACGTTTTGTGTAAAAAGGGGCAAATGAGCAAATATACAAAGTCTAAAGGCTCTATAAATGAAATAAAATAAAAGTCCCAAGTTAAAAAAATTAAAGAAACTGGCATCTGTTCGGGATTTAGACCCATGGGGTGGAGCATCGGAAGGAAAATTTGGATTCCTTGACACTAGTCGGTCCTATCGCAAATATTGGCCTGTAACGTTGGCCATGTGGATTCTTTGCGGCTATCTGAGCCTCCACTGACAGGATTCTATCAGACTATGCGACTGCACAAAGCTTTGTAAGCAGTGTGTCTGAGGAAGACAAGGGTACCTAGAATGGTGTGTAGAGGAGAAATTTCCTCGGTCCCTCGGAGTGTCCCTTTCAGTGACAATTAGTCGTGTTTGCAATTGCAGCAACGGTAATCAGGTAGTTGGTGGTTCTAGAGATCCCACGGATAATTCGTTAAGATGGCAAAGTGGGAACCAGAGGTGTGTGTGTTTGAATTTTTGCGACTGGAATGAACCAAAGTGGTTATAATGGGTCTGTATGCTCCTATAGCCTAAAGATGTCTGTCTGGACTGTTGGCGCGACTATCGTCTCCATGGGAGTATTCCGCTACTCTACCAGTGGATGGAGCATTTACAAGGAATATGGACCGTTCAAAGTCAATAAGGCGCTTTAGACGCTCTGCATGTCCAGCCAGCACTGGTCCTATTTCTCTGTATCTGAGGTTCAATACCTCCGCTTCCTTCTCTTGCCTAAAATTGAAACACAACTCTAGACTTTGTGATTAATGCTCCATACTTTGATAAAAGGTGAGCTGGCAATCCATAAAATGGAAACACCAACTTGAATAACCCAAAGCAAAGTCCATCAATCTGGATGTAAATCTCATCCCAAGTGATGCATGCATGGGGGTTTTTACGGAACTTTACCTGGTTTTGTAATTCCTCAATAGTTTGGCTACAAAAGGTCAAATGGACAAGTCAAATGTGTAGGTTATGAGAAGTTTTGTCTAAATTTTTGGAATATTTAGTCGTTAAATTCCCCTCCACCATTCCTGTTTGCTGGTTTTTAATCCGTTTGTGGAGATTGAGAGTCAATAATGGAGATTAGTGGTGATAATTCGTTTGACTTATGATATTTTACGCGAACAAGAACGGATTGGACCGGGAATAAATTAACAGATAAGTACCACAAAACTGTATACCATTACTGCATGTATTTGAAAAATAGAAAATTTAAAACTACTGCTAATTAGCACACATCCATCCTTTAGATGGATGACTAGTTTATACAGTGACCATTCTGCTGAAAAATAATCCTCTTGTGTGATACAAAATTTGTGAATATTCATGAGTTAACGGTACATCATCAATCAGGTCTATACGTTCAAGCAGCTTGCATAGCATTCTTTTTTTGACTAAAGTTTTCTTGTGTTATACTCTTCCACTTCGCTCCTTCCTTCTCAAAATATTCATAGTCTAATTCATTATTAACCTTGAGTGTTATAAGAAGAAGCGGGTTATTATTCCCTTTGGTGTAAATATCACAGGATAAACATCTCTCGCCATTATCTTCAGCCGCCTCCAAGAGGGACTTACTATCATTTTTAACCTCAGTAGCGTAATAATCTGGTTTTGGAACAAACATTTTTACCTCTAGACCGAGCAATTCGGTCGAAATTAGATAGCATTGGTCAGTTTCCTTTTCACTTCCAATGTCAATAGCAGCTTTTGTTTTTGTCGCCTCTGTTTTGAGATCATTAATCTTCTCTTTATGATTGTTGCAAGATGTCCATCCACTCTCACTCTTTGCATAATATGTTCGTGATATTTCAGAAGATTTTTTTACTACAACAAAGATTACTTCTGCTTTCTTATCCTTGTTAAGATAAACCTTGGCGTATTCAAAGGTCTCTCCACTTCCTAATGACCATATTTTTTTTGTATCATCTTTTAGTTCATTTATCGACTTTCCAGAAATAGGAGCAATAAGCCTAGTTAAGTTATCATCATAATAATAGTCAAAGGCTTGACATTGGGAGTTGTCTGGATGATTTACATCAATGGTACCAGGATCTGATTTTAAAGATGAGACGTCTCCGTCTTTTCCAGCTGGCTGAGGAACTGTAGAGTCTTCACTAGAAAACTGGCCAGCAGGAACTATAGAATGTTGAGGTGGAACTGCTCTGAGATTCTCCGTAGAGACTTCATTAGAACCTCCTTGTACTGTTCTAACAGTAACTTCATCGTCATCTGTTTTACTTCCTCCACAGCACCAAAAGCCTGCACTGCATAGTCTTACCAAACATACCGTCCATAGTACTGCTAGAATCCTCATTTCGTAATGTTACCAACAAGGAAGAATAACTGGCACCGCATGGGGTTAAGGAAGGAAGAAGACGTTTATTCTCATAATGGGTGAAATACTTTGAATGTGCATTAAATAAAAATGAGGGTTTATTGGAACCCGTCGTTGCTTCCACCGATTTACAACTGTAGGATAGATAGAGAGGGCCCTTTGCATAATTCCATAAGTATATGGTGAGTCGAGAATTATATTGGCCTTCTAGAGTCTTTAGATACTGCTAGTCTAACTGTATGTTTGCGTTGTTAAAACTCTTCAAATGTGCTATAATGGCGCCTCGTATTTTAGTTTGGAGTGGGAAAAGGAATGTGGAATAAACAATCCTTATTATTCCAGAAGATAGTAAATTGGTATGGACGTCGTTTCTAGAGTCTCTCCACATCAATTTTTATCACCTAACGATGCTCATTTATATGCTTCTTGATGCTAATGCCTATCATTTTATGTTCCGGTTCGGACCAAGTATAAGCACTGATGATCAAGAAAATGCTATGATGCATCTACTATAGTATTGGTGTAAACATCCCATTATTATGATCTAGGCGATGATAGTTGAGGGGTAGTGGAAAAATAAATGAGAGCATTTTTGCATGTTACAATGGGAAGGGATATTTGGAATGTGCATCAGTTTATTGCGCGTAATTTACAATTTATGCTAGGTCCTTTATTTTTACATTACTGCAAAACTACTTTAAAGCGTGTTCACGGACGTTATAGGATGAAATATGGTACAGTTGGATGAGACTCTTGAAAACCCTCAAATCGCATTGTTTGCTCCATTATTCCTCATATGATGACAAATCGTATCTAGCTATTGTAGTTACATATATAACGGTTATTTAATCATAAATTACGGGTGATAGCTTAGATTGACTTTCCCATTAGTCAGTATCACGCCATTACATGTTCTCTATAAACTACAAAAAGGACATGCGAAACATCCTCTAAAGTCCATTTTTCTAGTCATTAACCACTTCATTAGACCATAAATATCCAAAATAGTCCATAGTTGTCTACTAATTCGTAAGCTACAATTTTATAAAATTTGCATGCAGATGTTCATTGCCTGGGCCACAAATTCTCTGTTGGCCAATTAGTGCAAAAGTCTGTGATATCGGGTTAATGTAAGGTCTAAACGGCACTTGAAACTTATCCGTATACAGTTTAGGCATAGACAACCCAAATTTCACGTTGAAAGAATCTGAACTATTAAACCATATGTTGAGAAACATGTGGAATGTTAATTCATCAAGATATTAAATAGGAAATGACAGAAAACTCTCATCTTTACACCAAAGTGTGTATTTACAAAGTTTTTATTTATTTTGCAAAGTGTTGAAAGAATGTTGTAAATGTAATGAGAAATAGGGGAAATGGAAAGAAGAATATGCACCGGTCATGGAGATTCCAATTACAAGCACGTAGATGTTGATATCGGTAATTCTGATTCCAATGAATTTTACATGGACAATTGTGGTAATGTTGTATACATAACACGTAAAGCATTCAGTGGTTACAAGGAATACCTGCATAAAGTTGAAGGAGGTCATGTACGTAGTATCAAGTATCACGGTAAAGAACAAAAGGAATTTTTAAACATACGGAACGATCACTACAGAAAAGTGGCCATCTACTATTTATCATACGATGATGGAAATGTGCTACCACTTTTAATCGGACTTGGCAAATCAGGAACTAGGAACTACAAATGTTACAAAAGGGGTGATATCTTTGCTCAATACTCCCAATGGGAGGCTTTGGAAGGAGATGTCTCCACAAATATTCAAGAGATTGCCAAAGAAATAAGAAATGCAGTAGTACTGAATTTAAGTATTACGACAGGAATACAATACTATGTAAACGGGGACCCTGAAAGACCACCACTCAATAATGATATCAAGATAAAAGTTGATCATAGAATTGAACAAAACTATAATGTATACCGTCACATGCTCCAAACTCTAGACGCACGAATTATATCCACCAAACACAAGAATAGAACCATTGCCTTTATGAATGCAAAATACAATTTAAGCTTAAAATCTGCGTCAGTGTACTACTGGAGTGAAGATAAGGATCATGAAAACCCACTGATACTTGAGCTTAGTTACGGATCTTCCACAGTATATTTTAGATTTAGTTTGAATAACCTAAAGTGGAACCATGATGGACGAATTCTTGATATAGATACTTTTAACAACGATATCGACATGCAAAACTGCATACATAACAAAGCCCATAGAGTGGATATTTCCTCTTTGGAAAAGTATATTTGTTCATCTTGCAACAGCCAAACCATTGAGATTGTTGGCGAGGAAATAAGAATGTATTATACCAAATGTCGCAAAGTCAAACACTATATTTCGTCTGGAAAAATGTCAATTGCTTCTTTTCACAATAATGGCATTTTTCAAAGGGGTATTCCGTCTACAAAAAATGTGGACCATGTTGTCGTATACAAGTATCCGGAAAATGGAAGACCTATACTCTTGGCTATTGCGTCTGTAGACGGTAAAAGATGGTATAAAATACATATGAACAATCTGGATGAATGGGAAACAGAGAGTGGCCTTGGTGGCAATCCAAGTTCTCTGGAAATTTTGACAAAATTAGGGGAGATAACTGGGAATAATTCAGCCTCTAGAGGTGGTAATATTGCGGAAAAATATCCGCATGCAAGAAAGAGACATTCACCGGAAGTGAATACCATTAATTCAGACTTTGTACTCCTTTTAATAGTCAGCACTTTCCTTTTAGCTTCTTTGGCATTTGAAACTTACAACTACCTATTTTGTCCAAAAAACAGCTTCTTCAGACGTTTATATAGGTATGTATCACTATGTCGCACATAGGAAATGTGCATGCAGTTCATCGTCTCTATATATTCGCCCATGTACAAATTCTGCAAGACTTACCAGAGCATTTACACATTTTATGGACCAGTTACTAAGCATTCCTCTACTGTGTATCAAAACTGTTGGTTTTTGGAGATAAAAGTAAAGCTTGTCGAAAGATGTCATCAACGGCTCCCAGACGGTGTGTTACAACAAGATTCAGAATCCACATATTTAGAGTTTAAATAATTTTTGGATAAAGCATTTCCACCTTTACATTCATGTTTATAGCTCATGTAATCAAACGTACATGATGATTGCAAGTTATTCTGGAGGAATGAAAAGAATACTCCAGGAACACTCGCATATTTTCAAATAAATGTATATATGCACCACCCCTCGTACAGAATCTAAAACATGGACAAAAGTGGTACATTCTTCGTACTAAAGGAAGAGAAAATAAGATGGGAATAACTCTACTTTGGAGCGTAAATTGGAGATAAACAAACAGTAATTCCGCATACCAGAGATTTAAAGTTACAGGAAGAGGCGAACAAAGTCTCAAGCAAGAGGAGAAAAGTGGTCATGGCATAACCCATTCAGTGAAGAGTTAATTGGAGACACACATTGCAGTAGTGGATTGTATATGCACGGAAAAAGTTCCATGTACTATCCTTTTTCATACTGCAAGTACATGACTCTTGAAGTCCGCTACTTAATGATTTAGTGAATTCCTAAAAGCGAAGGAAGAGTATTGTAGATTACTGTCCATATTTCCGATTCATCTGGACGATCCTCCAGGCGGTAGGAAGATTTAATAGTAGCGATATAAGATACCCTGGGAAGCACTAGCTTAAATAGAGAATGTAAGGAAGAATGTTTTACTACTCGGGAGAATGGGAGGTAGATTCTCAACCTGTTCCATCAACCATGCCTATGAATATAGACAAACCTAACAAGACAGGGAGTATTGTGACTACTAACCCACAGGTATGAATGTCAACTAGTCTACTAAACCAGTGATAAGGAGGAATAAATGGCTACACAAACTGTTATTTATCCCCACCATTCTTCACATTCCTGGATTCCATTCCTACCATGCTCTCCTCATGATATCGTTCATTTACCAATTAAACTTTCTAGCTTTGTTGTACCTCTCACTTGTCAAGACTTGTAGTCTCATTGTTCTTGTTCTATCTTTCCTGTTACGCCTATTTCGTGTTCTTCTAGTAAGACAGCACGAGTGCATGCTTGCCGTTGTCCCTTGTTTTAACCGGTTATAGCTACTCTTTGCTTTACCAAGACTCTGCAAGATGAAGGTCTTCTCAGTACTGTGGACGGTATGCTTGGTAAGACTATGCAATTGTGAAGATGCTAGAAAGGGTGTCAGAAGAAGATGTTATACCCTCTAGAGCAGTTCCATGCTTGATTTCAGTAGCCTTAAATATACCACCTCTCAGAGAATTCTGATATCTGTAATAGCCACCACCTATGTTACTATCTAGAACAGCCATCTTTACATTAGCACCTCTAGAAGAGTATGGTCCTCCAGATGTGTTTGAAAGATCAAGGTCAACAAAAGGAGTAGCAAGAGTAGGAGTTTGTCCATCAGGTAGAATATTTTGACCAGTATTAGAGTTTTGTTCATCTTCATCGTCCTCAGCTTCTTGAGATCCAGCTTCTTCTCCATTACCACTAGGAGTAACAATAAGATGTTTTAGTCTTTCACCATCTATGGCATCTTCAGCCATTTGAGCTACAGGAGTTCCTTGTATGAGAATCTTTGTCTCAGACTCTGTACCAGGGACCTGGTCAGATAAGTCAGCGGCAGGGACTTCAGTATTTTGTTTGGGATTTTTAATTTCAGGGCTTCCTTCTATAGTTTGCTCTTCAGCTTTACTACCACTAACGACAGGAACAGTATCAGGTTTACCACCGGAAGGTCCACCAGTGTCTTTTAGAGATGGGTCAATTTCATCCTCAGATAATCCCAAGTTAATTTTATCATTTAGGTCTTGTAATCCATCTTCACTATCACCAGAACGTCCTCTTGAGGATGTAGGACATTTTGAGAATTGTTTACAGCTAAGTTTATTAAAGACTCCTACAAGTTTGTTCCAGTTTCTACAGTCAGTAATATTAGTTGGTGTTACACCAGAAAACGTGAACTTTGTCCATCTTTTTGTATCACTTGTCTTGCTCTTCCTAAACCAGTCGGAAGTTTGGGAAGTGCCTCCAGTTGAACTAACATATACCAGAGCCGGATTCTTACCACAGTAAAAGACATAAACGTCAACTGGTCCATCCATAGGCAACTTTAAGCTGGAAGATGTTACACGTCTTCTTTTGTTCTGGTTGTTGTCAATGTAGAACTTAATGCCAGCAAGTCTCAAACTTGAATCTGTAATGGAATGTTTATAAGCTGAAATTTGGCTGGTGCTAGAATGGGTTGGGCAGGAAACTGTCATGGGAGTAACGGAGACTCTTCCATCACCCTTACCTTTTTTCTTACCTGCGTGTTCTTCACAACAATACTTGTCTCCATCAGTTTTAGAAGATGATAAGTCAATAGTAACCCCTTTATGGTGTTCGCAAATAAATTCATCCAACTGCTTGGCAAGTTCTTCAGTGGGCTGATCACGATTATAGAAATTACCACCTCCGCCTGTTTCTCCCCAGCTAGTACCATTTGAACCTCTGCTAAAGTACCATCTATAATCTCCATTCTGTAGTTTCATGTTAAACATGAGAGGTGCATTTCCGTCGACAGATGTTGATGAATAGAGCCTTATTATGTTAAGAGGATCAGAGGGAATATCGATACCATCTATCTTCTTTCCATATTCCACTCGGGAAATTCCTGTGTTTCCATTTATCCCATTAATTTTATAAGCTGTAGTGACATATTCTGTTCCATTAAGTTGAGGAACTTGCCCGGCAGACTCTATACCTTTACCTTTCGTGCGATGAGAACTAAAATGGAGAGGCTCTTCTGGATTATGAATGTTAAATGGTATGACGTTGTTTATGACAGCATTTTGGTCATCAAGTCTTGTCTGTAGTGATGTTCCTTCCACATATCCGTGATGTACCCAAGTAGTCGCATCTTTGTTCTGTGCTTCAGTTTCCTTATCTCCGTCATTATAGTAGTACTCTGTATTCTGTACACCTGAAGCCTTTTTAACTTCAATGAGAAGAGGTTTTTCCTCGTTTTTATCTCCATCCCAGTAATATACTGATACTTTACTAACATTGAATATGTCTTTTCCGCCATCACCTAGTCTCTCACCATTAGTTAGTTCTCCTTTGAGGATGAAAGGGGTATTGCTTTCATGGGTATATGCAACAAAGCCTGTTACAGATGGTGGATTAGAATCCTTCTTGGCGGTAATGCCAGAAACATTGCCACTCTTAGTGCAACTACATGATCCACCTTCACATTTTCCACCTAGATTTAATGTTAACTCTCCAGTAGTCATCCTCCATGTTCAGAGAGCATGCTCATTCAAGACTCTGAGATCCATGAGTAGTCTCAATACGACCAAAGGGAGTATACTAGTATCTTACCTACTCACTCCCTAGACAACCATTCATTCATCCTCCCTCACAAGACTAACTCACCGTATGGCAGTATGGAGTACATTTTAGTATCTAGTAGACTACATTAGTCCATTAGAGAATCTCATGAAGACACTGGTTAAGAATCTACTGGTGTGACCAAGAACTCCAAAAGCCATAACGTGAAGTAGGCCAAGAATCTCTATCCTTATCAGACAAAAATTCATCGACACTATGAGCATAACTCTTTAGCATTGGAGATGTCGTCAACCAGAATGGTATGTAAGAGAGAGCCATAAATGGAGCCATTTTGTTAAAGAGAGAATGATCATTCTTCAAATATTCACGATTTCCTCCTAGACGTTTATTACCACTCCTCTGGTCCATGATACCACCCCTTCCCACTGCCAGGAAAATGTCATTGATAAAACTAACAGAAAGCATAACAAGAAATGCCAACCAAGTGTGACTCCTGATATAGCAACAGATGCGCCAGTCAGGATAGTAGATGTTAAAGATGATGAGTAGAAATGATGAAAAGTACGGTATATATAGAAGCCAAACAAGGTACCATTTGTCTTTACCTTCCAAGGCCTGTTGGCAAAAGCCTTACTCTTAGTCTCAAAAAATATAAGATTGAAAATCTGAACAATTGCTGCCAAAAACATACTGAGGACATTAAATATACGAGCATGTTCAGCAGAAACCAAGGTCTTGGGGACCAAATGAGGATAAATTGAGCCCATAGCTCCAACTGCTAAACCATGCATAATGAGTGGCATGCAGGTCTGAGATAAAGACCCAGTACTAGGATCCCATAAAACCTTCCGATAGTCATAATTGGGATGATCAGATTGGAGACTAGTCTGTAGGTCACCACAAAGTTTAGAATGCTTAGTACTGTCAAGCAGTCCCTTGCTACCACTATTAAGTACAGTAAGCAGTTTACCTAGTCCTTTATCAGTACTACTTCCATCTGGTATCTTTCCACCATTACTTCCATAGCGATACCTATACCAACAGTTGTCAGTACCTTTGCAGTAGTAACCATAAGAGTTGCCAGATCTCACGCAAAGTAACAGGAGAGCAGTCTTCTCCTTTTCATAGTAGATACTAACTTCATGAACTGGCCCTTTGATAGGTGGGCGTAATTTCAGATTATTACCGGTATAATCTTTTACTTCCTTTACTGTGAACTTTCCTCCAGACCTAGAATCCTTATGAGTGAACTTGCAGAAGTTAGTAGGTTCCTGTTTACTTGTAACTTGAACTAATTAATCTGCCCTAGGTGTAGGGGTTGTGTTATATGTGCGTTATTAGTTCCTACCCTTCTTGACTCCTACGGATTTTCCGTAGGTTTTGGGGGCCTTCAGACCTTCTAGAAGCAGCGGTTCTCCGACGTTTTATTATATTCCTAATCCTTATTACTTTGTCGCGAGAGAATTCGAGCTCGTTTTCCACTTCCTCCTCTTCAAGAGGTTCTTCCTCTTTGTCGAGGTTTCCGAGAAATCTCCCAAAGATGTCTTCCAGCTTTTCTTCTGGAGCTCTTTCTTCAACTCCTCTTCTTCGATCGTGAGTGTAACTTGAATAGTCTTACTAGTTCCATTAGAAGCAGGATATGTAGTATTTCCACAATTTTCCCTTTTGTTCTCTGAGAGCTTAATGGTTACTCCATCATCTTTATCATCTGGTATAAGTCCAGGAAAGTAGGCTACGGTCCACAGTACTGTTGTTATACACGAATTGATAAGTCCCAACCATATCTGATTCTTGACCACAAAATACCCAATATCCCTAGGTCTATAGTCTCTAAACCACATATGGATTAGCATCTGGTACAAGAAGATGATGACAGGTGATACAGGGATATTCATAAGGTACCATAGTGCCCTGTCAACATCTATAAATCCAATACCTGCTCCTATGATACAGGTAAAGAAGTGTTGAAATAGTAGAGAATAGTAGAACCATTGAATGTGTCCCTCTTCTCCACCTGACGTAAAAGCCCTGAGCACTTGGAAGTATCCCATTAAGATGATCCACTGTATACCAACTGTGAGATATCCTCTAAAATCCTCTTCATTCTTTCCCTCAGGTATGAATTTATATAACCCTAAGAGCACTGCAAAACCTCCCATGAGAATAGTTGCCAAGACCTCTATGAAGATGAGTGAGGTGATTGTCCTGGAAACATACTCATTGGAACAACGTCTCTCGAGAAGGAACCTGTCAAGCAAGTAGTCAGAGTTAGTAGCTGCCAGTAACATAGGCTGTAAATGACCCAGTCCAGCAAAGAAAAAGGCTGTCTTCTTTAGCCGATCCTTCTGCTGAATGGAGACAGGTACACTCATAGTATACCATCTTATACTGCATCCAGTGTGGTTTAATTAGCATTATATACCACATCATCCTTGGCTAGAAGGTGAAGAGACCCCCTCCATTCTCTGCATGGGAGGTCAATGCTCCAGTATTCTTTGCCATTTCAAGATGCATGTTTAAGTAGCTCACATCCTCAAGGTTTCATAGATGAAGTAGAGTTGCTGGAATGAGAACATGCATGCAATAAGAGGGGAGATGAGGGAGCTGGTAGTGACTACTCAGAACAACATCACGGTAAACTAGTCGTAATAATTGTATAGATAACCCTTATCATTCCTAGCCATTCTCATTCCATCTCAAATCATTAGCCATGAGAAACCTGGAGGAAAGTCTTTCGCATTCCAGCAACTCTGGAAAACGCATGGCGGTATCCATGCCTTTCCATAGGCAAACGGACGACTCGCAGATCCTCAGACATTCCTTATACCCATCCAACTAATCACTGGGATGAGAGTAAAGAAGAAATGTGTAAAGGAAGAAGTTTGTCTATGGACTTCCGGGCCTTTTCCGGACGAGAATGCCCTATTTTGGCAACCTTGCACATTTTTCCAATGATTGCTGGTATAGATGGCATTAAAATCCTCAACCTTGGCATCCAAAATCTTCATTCTTTCTGTCTATCCCTCTGCGGAGATTCTTAACGGCAGGGAATGGCGCACCTTTCATCAGTATAGAACCATTTACCATCCCATCTGACCGTAAATGGCCACCTGGCGATGCAAAGTCTCAGGGAAGAGCAAAAACTTCCACTGAATTTGGCTGGGCGCCGCTGCACTCCCTACAAGTTCCTCATTTTTAATTCTTGACCGTTTGTATACCCTCAAGATGATTATAAACTTTTAAAAATGAGGAAGGCTAAAAAGAGAGCCGGCGTTAGGCCCAAAAGACGTACAGTTAAGGACGATTATGACGAGGAGATTCCAGAGGACGAAGATATAGGCGATTTGCTCCCTAAAAAGCCCAAACAGAGCCGAGATGCTAAAAAGGATAGAGAAGGCGGAGAATTGTGGAAGTACATTTACGAAAATGGCCCAATTGAAGACGATGAGGAGATCGAGTCGGCGGACGAAGCTCCAGAGGCCGAAAAGGAAGCAGATCTGGACAGATTTCAAGAGAAGGACGTTGAAGACTTTTGCGATCGGCTAGAAGATGATGGAAATATGCTCAGCAGTATCCTGGACCCAAACCAAGTCGAGGATATTGAGCCTTCCTTCCAGTGGATAACTAAAGCGACGGAACCTGATGATAGTTACAGCAAGTTGGTCAATAAGTTCAAGCAGATTGAAGAAGACGTCCCGGAACTCTTGAAATCCGAGTCCCAGACAAAGACGAATAGGATAGAACGAACTCTGCATTACGAATCCGCCAAAAAAGTCGTTACAAGTAAATGGGCACCCATTGTTGCAGATTTAAACCGCCCTGATAGAAAGATTCGCTACGGTGAAGACTTGGATAACACGGATCCGAGCTGTAACGTGCTCTCTGCTACATTTCAACCCGAGACAGATTTTGAACATGAACTCTCGGCGGCCGTTGAAGGGGATAATAAACAGATGGAGGAGCATACAGGTGAAAATTTGATAGAAGGAAAGGCTTTGGCTAGAGCTATATTGGCCAGGGAGCAAAAGAAGAACAAGAGAATTAATCGCATAAAAAGTAAACGGTGGCACAAGAGACAAAAACAACGTGATTTACAAGTTGCCGCCAAACTCTTGTCAAAGATTGACGACCCGGAACTTGCAAGTGATATTCGCAACAGTTTTGAAAAGAAACGTGCCGAAAGGAGGGTATTGAGGAAGAAGGAAGCACAGTCTAAATGGGCAAAACTTGCCCTTCGATACGGTGGAAAGGATCTTATTAAGGAAATTTCCACTCAACATCAGAATTTGCGAAATGAAGAAGCCGTAATAAAATCTGCCACTGGCCCAGCAGAACCAGAGGATGATGAAGACGAAGAAGATGACGAGGAGGAGGAAGAAGAGGATCCATCATCACCTTACAGCAAGCTTGAGGTAATTGCAGATCCAACTGGTGAGTTTACATTGCGTAAATGTAACAATATGCAGTACCGATACCAAAGAAGGGGTTGTTCAACCTTCGATTTATGCGCGACGCAATAGAAACTCAGAGAGAGGCAATGGCAAATGGTGTAAAAGAGGCTGAGGAAGAAGAGGAAAATGATGAATCTAGCGAAGATGGAGGCGCTACCTACGACTTTAACGTTGACTTTGATCAAGAAGGAAATGAATACGGAAACAAGAGAATCCAGAAATTGATCAAAATTGACAAGAAGCCAAAGGAGGAGCTTCCTCAAGTCTCGTAAGTTTTACGTGAATATTCCCAAAATTTTGCAGGAAGGAGGAATTAGAGCAAGCGATGAAAGAAATTGATGATCAGTTTGGTGACGACGATTTCGAGTCCGCGGGCGATGTACAGCTTGTAACAAATGTAGCATCCGTGGCATATGGTTCCACGATCATACCCTCTAGTGATGATACTAGAGTGGAGAATGTAGAGTCTCCCAAGAAGGAGAAAATTGTAACTAAAAATGCAGAACATGTACCTGAAAAGGGGAACTATACAAGTCTTCCAAAGGACACGGGTAAAAGTCTAGCGAATTATCTTGCAGAAGATACTAGTTTGGATAATTTGATCAGCACACTAGAGGTACCGCAAGAGGGTACCGCAAACGAAAAGCTGGTCAAGGAGCTCTTTGTGACTAGACCCGATGAGGATAACTATCTACAAGACTCCTCAGACGATGAAAAGGAAGAGACTGGAACATCTAAAATGTCCGGTTGGGGATCATGGACCGGCTTTGGTATTGATAAAAAGAAGAAAGTTGAAGAAGAAAAAAAGGAAAAGAAAAAGAGTCTAGTCAAGGTGACCAAGAAAAAGGACCCCAAAGTTGCCAAGTACTTTATTCACAATGTAAGTTTATGCACCAATGCCTGTAGACTTTCATCCAAATTTAGCTCCCTCACCCATTCAATAATCGCCACGAGTATAATAGCAAGATGGAGATTCCGCTGGGTCCTGAGTGGAACACAATGAACATGCACGAAAAGCTTACTGAGCCAAAGGTTTGTCTGCTTCCATTTCCTCATTTTTCTTGCAGGTATCGGTCAAAGTTGGCTCTGTTGTCATGCCACTGGGACTTGGAAAAAAGAGCCATAAGCAGCTACTTCACGACTATGGCAAGAGAATCATCAAAAATCGCACTAGAGCTAGACTTTGAGGGGTAGCAACTCCCTGTAATGGATCTGGTTAGATCCACAATAATGTGTCCTTGTTGCAACATCCCACTACCCATTCACTATACATTTGAGGTTTACAGTAATCGCTTCTAATCGACACTAGAGGCTCAAAGCAGCCAAAGAGAGGACTTTGCGTCTCATTAATGCGTCTGGCGCGCCAGAGGCAGATTCCTCCCTGGGAACACGCAAGTAGGAGCTCGTATCGCAAATGGAAAGGCACTGGAAGCCAAAAGATTTCAGCTTCTGGGCTTCTTGCGCAGTCATTCAGGTCTTGTGAAGAGATTATCTCAAAAATTGCCGACACACATTCGTCTTTGACGCCAATTTCAGGTTTGTCGTAAATTTTGCGGATTTAAATGACTTTAACGCAGGTTCTGTGATAAAACATGATGGAATAGACGCCATAAAGGCTCAACTCGAGCCAATACTGCTGGAAATTGGCGTAAATCTCCAGCAGATTGCCTACACTCCCCTGACAAGGTCGCAGCGAAAGCTCTGCATAGACCTTTTACAGCGCATTGACTCTCTGGCAAATTACATGAGTGCGGAGTCTCTATTCAAGTTCCTCGTTTCATATTCTCAAGTCACCAATACGCGGATTTATCTAGCGGATGAGGAAAGGACTGATGGACTAGTTACCGAGTCTGCAGCGAATGACAACTATGGAAACATAAAGATAAGCTCTTGGAGAATTTGTGAGAGACTGTTCTCACAGTTGAATAGGTCAGGATTCGTCATTAGCTCGGAAACTGCCCCTCACGTTATTAGTTCCTACATGCGACTTTGTGTTGGCTACGGTCAAAAATCCGAGGGGTTTAATGAAATGTATCACAGGACAATTGATGATATTGTCCAAGAGAATGTAGAGATCACAGAGGGGCTCCTGGATGAGCTCCTGTTGCTCTACGACAGACTGGGAATTTTTGACAAACGATTTGCTGTCTACTACAGTAACCGGATTTCCAAGAATTTTAATCTCTATACCGAGAATCAGATTGGTAATTTTTGCAGGTACGGTTATACTGTCAAAGAATGAGTTTTAGGTACATGACAAAATTGCCGTTTATAAAGACAAAACCATCGAGCATGGAATGGGTAAAGAATGGCTCATACTATAGAGAGTTTAAGGGCGGAAATAAAAGTCTCGGAGTAAAGGGAAAAAGGTTACCGAGATATTATCGCAAAATGCTCTTGGACAGAAGAAGTGATGCTTTTACTACCAGAGTAGACTATTCTAGTAGCATTTCAGCTTCAATCCAGTCAAGAGTTTTATCAGATTGGGATTTTGGATCGTCTGCATTCATAAAGTGCCTTGAGAAGGAACTTTTGTATGTATTGCACGAGTATACCTATTTTAACCTTGTCGATGTCGGAGAAATGTTTTTTGTCTATGGCATCAATAGTAGTCTTATGCCAAGGTTTTCAACAGAGCTTTCAAAGTATCTGTATATTCTCAAGTATGGGTATCCAATAAAGGCACTAGTGGTAAGTTTTATGAATGGTATTTTGTTGAGGATAAGCAAGAGCAACTACGTTTGTGGTTGCAATTGCTAGATTAACTTGTGCAGAGAATGAAATGGGTTTGTACTTGTGCTATTGGGGTTCTCAGAATACTTCTCACCTACATCCTGTACTACTGAAGACTGTGTTGATAGTTATTCATCTTGTTCTGTGGATAGTCTCTCTGACAGTGAGCTAGTCTTGTGAGGGAGGATGAATGAATGGAGAGAATGCTGAGTAAGGGAACTACTATGACATAATTTGAATGTATGAAAGGTGGGAGATTAGAAAGTAGCATTATGAATGTTTTCCAAAGACATAGATATAAAAAATAAATGTCCTCAGGGAAGGAGTACCGGTACCTGCCAGGATGATCAATCTATACAGGCAGATAAGGGAACTCTTCCAGATGATGCTACAGATTATGGATATGTTACCCACAGTTCCCTTGGAAAAAGGATAGGAATGCTTACCTACGGTGGAAGGTCCCTTGAGATAGAAGATGGTAAAAGAACTACATTTTCCACAAAGTATCATAATCTAGAGAAAGTAACTACATATTACTATACAAAAGGTACAGATAACAAGGATGAAATTAAGGTGCCCCTTGTCCTCAGGGTTCGTAACAAAGGAGGTGCGTATCACTTGTACTTCAACATAGGTGGAGACAATATAAAATGGAAGTGGATCCCCCTACACAATAGTCTTGTAATTCCAGCAGGCGATAGAACAACTCAGGAACTGACTAACACATTGGTTGTTCAGACGTGTAGACTTCACATACTCCATAAAATTGATATATGTAAGGGAGATAATGGTAATAAGCTGTACACATGCCCTGCTTGTGGCAAGGCTAGACTATGGTCAGATGCAGAGAAATATGGGAAACCCATTGACTGTTACAGAAAATTTTGTCATACTCTACTAGACGATGGTAATGGTAGGGTAACCTATCCAGTTACCTATGGAAATGATCTTATTAGCTACCAAGAATATAATGGCAAAATATGGAAGTCCCTTTCAGTTAGTAAAAGTGACTGTAGTAGTGTCTCAGTATATTATTGGATAGGAGATGAAAATCTTGACAACCCACTATTAATGGAAGTTAAACGCACCGGTGGAGGTGGTTCTGATTGGTATGAGAATATAGGGGATTATGGTGGAAAGCATTATAGATGGATAAAGTTGGAACCAGGTGAGATTGCTAGTTTCTCCAATTATGGAAAAGAACTTGAGAAAAAACTTGACTTGCTTAGCTGTGTATTTAATGGAGCTGTTAAGATTAGGTTGGGATTATCTTCAAATTGCCACAATTCTCCTGATCCTAGACACAATAATAGGATAAGCACTCATCATGATGGCACTGTGAACAAACACCTTTCCATTTCAGCTTATATATATAAACATAATAAGATTTATGAGAATAAACCATTTTCGGTTGCAGAGATCCTACTCAAAGATCATAGGCAGATATTTTCTGATAATACCAAATTCTTTAAAAATATTAAGAGGCTTATTGCCTATGCATCATCTTGTGACCCCTCTCAGCCGTTCCTACTTTGCATAGAAACGGAAAGTAACAATGAAAAGTATAACTGGTATCAGAAAACCAAGCTAGGGAATGAGTGGAATGAATATTCCAGACTCAGTAACAAGCCTCCTGATACTGTTAAGGACCAACTTGGACAGATTTTCTCAGATTCCGTGAAAACTCTGGGTATAAAACAATGTCCTCCTCCAAAACTTCCTCCAAGTGGTCTTCAGATAAATATAACAGAACAACCGAAGGATAATACACTTAATGGTATATACGAAGTTGGCTTAGGTAATGATAAGACTCTCATTCTTGTTGCTAAGGACACTAGCAAACTTCCACATGGATTATTCAGAGTTATTCATGGTACAACTTCAGATAAGGACTCCTTTACGCTAAATAAAAAACTTAGGAATGGAGAGGCAATAAAAACATCTACAGTATCAGGGAAACCCATAAAAAATGTTAAGGAAGTAACAGTATACTTCTGGAACGGCAATCTCAATGAGCCAATTCTAATTGGAATTACAACTGAGCACGGTGATCCCAAAACAAAGTACTATAGTAAAGGTAGGGATTGGATACATTCAGGTAATGAAAATAATTCACTTGAATACCTACTAGATTGGAGAAACTACCAAAGGAACAATGCTATTCCGATTAATCTCAGAAACCCTGAAGACCCTTCTCAGATTTATACTGATGGTAAAGCACCTCCATGTGCAAGGATCACAAGTTCTGGTTCTTCTCTACGTATCCTCCTTCCTGGTACGAACTACACTGTTAAGGGATACACTGTTAAAGGTGGTGCTAAAATTTCCAGAGCCACATTTGATAAAAAAGATACTGACATAATTCTTCCTACATACCTGATAACTGGAATTAGAATATATAAATGGAATGAAGATCCTGAAAATATACCTCTTCTAGTTGAGTTCATTAGTGATGGCAACTTTACCTGGTTTGAGAATCTTGACAAAGATAGTCTTAACTGGATGAAGGTTGTAAAGGATGAGGCTACTAAGTTTTACCAGAATGTGTCTCCTCTACAAGGTGGTTATACCAATGAACTTACAGATAAACTCTATCAAGTTAGCTGCAGAGTTCATCGTAGTGTTAGCATAGATATCTCAAAAGGAGATAGGAAGCTGTATTGTCATGAGAGATGTAAACCCAGGTATAGGATAAAGGTTGAGAAGAGTGCTAGTAGCTTATTCGAGGGATATATAGAATGTGAACATGCCTCTGCAATCCAGGGGCAGAAGACATTTACAGTGACTTCCATAAATAAAGACGGTATTGAGCAAACAACAGGTCTTAAATTCCCTCTCAGGAATGTTGAAAAAATTACTGTCTATTTTCCAGTATGCGACCAAAATACACCCGTTATGATATATATAAACCATGGCGTTACAGATGGTAACTGTGATGGAGCTAGCAAGTGGCTTGTAAGAGAACGTGGAAACCGGAACTGGACTGATGTTAGCGATAAAATCCCAGAAATCAAAGCAGATAATGGAGATACTATAAAAGAAGCCATTGAGGATATTCTAGAGGGTGTCAAAAGTGATCTAGGATTATGCCAAGAACTAGAATCACAACTATTACGTACTGATTTTACTATTGCTTCTGTTCAAGGTGCTTCTGAAGTACCAGGACTAATATCTGGAGACCAAGAATCTGAGGATGAGGACAATAGTTATCTTAAAAATATACTCCAAAACATATCTAGAGGAGGTTTCGATATTGATGACAGCCAATATTTATCTCTACCTACTCTTATTTCTTCCACTCAACCTCCTCTAGCTCAATCTCGAATCTCAGCCCCTTCTGACAGATCTCATGACCGAGACTCTGATATAACGATTCCTGCCATTATCGCTTCTTCTGTTCTTGTATCTTCAGGATCCCTAACCGGGTTTGCTTATTGGGTCTACCAACGCTTTAATGGTGAACCATGGGTTCGGCAGATATGATAGTGCTCCTGACTCTCCTCCATTTCATTCTAAAAGCCTACCAATCCTAATATAAGGACTCCTGCCATTATTACCTCTGTCACTGTAGTTTCTGGTTCTCTTACTGGCTTTGGTTGGTGGTTGTACAAACGTTCTAATGGAGACCCTTGGGTTAGACAGATTTAATGGCTGTCTATGGATGGTAATGAGTCTGTACTGAGTAGTTGGTCTTAATTTGTTGGTTTGTTGTTGTTTTATGTTAGTTGTCTCTATTCTTGAAGATTTTGGAATCCTATGAGTTATTTATGGAGTATTTTGTAATTTACAAGTTTTATTTGGTTTATCTTCACCACCGTCCGGAACAATTCCACACTATGTACATTATTTACCTCTGCTGTTTGAACTTAGAAATGCATCTATACTTGGGACAGATATCCTCTGACATTCTCTAACATTAAAGCTTTGCGGATAATATGACGGATTTTTCACTCTTTAGGGATCTCTATTATAAGCACAAACCCCTTTTATCTCCTGCACAAATTATCCACTCCATTCATATTACACTTTAAACTAATAACACACAAACTTACAGGTACTGGCTTCGCTTAAGCAAGGTGATTCCATAACATTTAAGCGTCTCACACGCAACATTCCTTCTATGCTAGCATTTAGCATTCCCATGGAAATGGTTGCTGAAGCCATGATTTCATGCGGTAGCATTGGTATTGCAAAAAACAAATTGTACAATAGAATGGCTGAATATTTACAAAAGAGAATTGTCTACTTTGAGAACCAAAATTTGGTTTGCAGAATTTTTGATGCTCTGAGTCTCGTAAATGTTCCACAGTATGGACTTTACAATCAGGTTGTTACTCTGGCGGAATGTATACCAAATTGGCTGCACTTGAAACACCTCATTTCTATCGCAAGGTATCTCTATTTTCTTTATGCTATACGTAATCCACCCATAACTTATTAGGTCCGGAGTAAAGGTTGGTATTGTGGACGACAGAATCTTTCGTTGCATTGTCTTCAAGGCAAAGGATATCCCCGAATGTACAGCAGAAGAGCTTGTCCCAGTTGTTAAACTATCGCATAATTTCGCCAGCAGCCTGGCCAGAGATGAAGATGGGCTAAAGAGATGGTACAAATTTTTGTTTACCATTTTAGAGAGCCTGGATGAAAGATCTAGCGTGGATATAGAGAATTTGATGGAGTTATTAGAAGGTCTGGTAACGATTCAAGTCAAAACTGCACAAATTGAACAACTTTCTGCCCGGATACTACAAGGGGCTGAGGATGTCAACATTTGCAAGATTACAGCTCTTTTTGGTATACTAGGAAAGGTAGAGTCTGAGGCTCTCTTTGGCACACTAGAACGAATAATTGATGAGAGTATACAGTCGCTAGATGGTAACCAGTGCTCATGTCTAATTTGGGACATGATAGCCATTGGATTCCCCTACAACTCTCTGGTTCTCAGCAAAGTTGTCCAGAGATTTAACCAACTAAAGCCGAAAAACAATGAACATCTTCTCTCGGTAAGTTTATCGATATGTCTCACGGGCCAATATAGATTATATCAACAATGATAAAGTTCAATGCAAGGGGAAATCCGGGGGAAATGCTGGGTAAGCACTGGAGGGAATTTCTCAAGATTACGCAAGACTACAAGGACGTTTCATGGCACAGAGAGTCTGAGGACGTGGAAATCATCAAGGGCGTTGCTAGGGGAATACAAGGAGCCCAGACTTTTGTCAGGGAATTTCCATACACTGTCGACATTTCTATACCAGTAGAGGAACTTGGAGGATTCTCTGGCGGTGGAAGACACGCTAGTGGAACTTTTGGTGTCGTAATTCCGGTAGAAGGTCAAGCAGGAGCTCTGGAAGAAGCGCTAGACACCGGACCTTCTCCACAAGAGCTCCGCTCTAGCCCCTATTCTGCACCTGCTGACAGCCATTCTAATGCACCTGTGGAATCTTCGTCTTATGATCCGTTGGGATGTGTAGAGCGGAAATCTGAAGGTGCCAAGGAAGGCCAAAAAATCGCTCTCTTTTTCTACCGCCGTGACCAGAACCCATTCGTCATCACAATCCGCCCAGACGGAAGCCACGAGCGCAGGTTCAACTTTTACAATCAGACCAGGTAAGAATACCGAAATTTGGCGTACACACTTGCGATTTATAGGCAAAAGATACTCAAGAGTTTGGGGTGGGCTGATGTTGTGATTTTTACTCCCAATAACGGACCATTTTAACTTTCTATACATTTTAATGTTTATATTTATCGCATTATTTGTTTCTTAGAGGCTGTAATTCTCACCTTGGCCAATCTATCGCAATTTTCTTGTCTTGCTTCGGTCATCACCTTTTCTTCGCTTGTAAATTATTGAAGCCAAATGGGTGAGACTTGGCAGGATGCGCTTTATCGGAGGTATGGGTACAAATCGCAGGGCATCGTAATCCCAAAACCGCCAGAGAGGGACAAGGAGCACGAATGCGACGACGAAAGGCTGAGGAAGCTACTCCCTGAACGTTACTTTGGCAAAAGTGCCTTTGGATGGTCAGACAGTGCCTCTGACGCTTCCCAGAGGAAAAGGGCTGGTCTAGTGCTAGTCGCAATCTCGCTGGCCGTCATGGGCTTTGTGGGTTACATGAGCTTCCACTGCTACAAGGCGTCCTGCAACGACTGTCTGGAGCACCTGGAAAAGTACAGCAACAAGTCTGGAGCTGGGCATGTCACGAAAATCGTCGGGGAGCACCTGCCCAGGAAGCTCGTGCTTTATCTGGAGAACATGAACCGCGTGGAGTGCCACTGCTCAGTTTGCATTTACAACTTTTTCTGGAACGCAGAGACGCATTTTGAAAAGTGCTACTACTCGCTACTGGTCTTCAATACGTTTCTAGCGTTCCTAATGGCCAGAGTTGTCTGGTGGTTGGCATTTATACGTTTCAAGCATTTGTGAAGGTTAAATGGGAGTTTGGCGAGTATTTCCGGTTACGCCACTAAAGAATGGACTTTGAGGGGTGCTATCTCAATGGATGATCGTTCCTAGGACTACTAAAAGTGCTGCATGCATCATGTTATAGACCTCTTGCACACATCGGATTCGTAGGCTGTGTCTACATGGCTTCATTAATTCTTGTCTTTACATTCTTGCTCGAAAATATTCTGTCCCAATTAGACTATCATAGGTGTATGTCATACATGGATTGTTGTACTCGAACTTCTCATTATTCATCCTTGTACACTGGTCATTTGGCATTCATCCATACTGACCATTCTGCTCACACCAGTTGAGACATAAATGGATTACTACTATGGAAGATTGTTGGATAGTATAGAGTTAATGATGAATAATGGAGGACGGAGAATCTGAGGAATAACTGAAGGATGGAAGATTGGTAAAAATGTAGTATGTCGGATTGTGTTCGCGGTAGTATATGGAGCTACGCGAATATAGACGTTTTAAATAAATATGGATATAATGCTTGTGGCCACACGGTAACTCCTAAAAAGGAAAATACTCAAATACGAGAATTCAAAACCTACATCCATAAATTCCCTGGAAAATCTCTATACCTAGGTGGCATTTATCACAATGGAACTAAACAATATGGGTTTAAATATATCAACTCTTGTCACACAGATCTTGCAGTTTACTACTGGAGTTATGATGATGCTAATTTTTGTCCCTTACTCATTAGGGTAACAAAAACATGGTGGTCTTGGAATAGTGACTATTATCATGAATACTACGCCCAAACGGGTATAAACACAAATCAATGGACAAAAGATGGTATAGGCGACAATGTTTATAGTGGCTTTCAAAAGATTATTAATGAGGAATGTTTTAAAAGGGTAGTTGTTCTAAATCTCAGCCAAACCAACAATGGTTCTCAGTATGGAGTTGACGGAAAACCTAACTCAGAGGTAAACCCAACTGTTAAGATACAAGTTTCAGGACCAACAAATGTACATACAGATTACAGAAAATACATTCACCGTCTCAGCAGCGGGTCCATGAACATTTTATGCACAAAACATGAAGGAAAACATAGACCATTCCAAAAATTTGTGCTTAGTACTCCTTATAATGAGGCTTATATATATTATTCCAGTAAGGATACTCAGCATTCCAAGCCTCTAATTCTTCAGCTTGGCGCCGGAAATGACTTCTACAAACTAGATGGTGGTGAAAAGTGGGTTCATGATAATAGTATAAAGTCTGGTGAACTGAAAACTGCACTGGACAAAGAGAATGCTACTCATGTCATAGATATTTCCCAAACTAATGGACAATACTCATGTAGTTCTCCTAGCTGTGGGAAGAATATTGAGGTAGATACTCAAGAGGGTAATCACAAATACACTAAACGCGGACATTATCTTCAGGGAAGCGGACAATTTTCTGTCTCCTCCTTTATTGGGAGTAGTGGCAACAAACTTCAAACAGGTCTTTCCTCCATAAGTAATGTAACTGAGGTAAATGTCTTTTGGTATCCTAATGATGGAAGCTCTAAGCCGCTGCTCATTAACTATCAATTGTCTAATGAGCACAAGTGGTACAAAAAAACAAAAGTAGCTAATACTTGGAAGGAAGTATCTGAGAAGGATCTCGGTAAACCTACTAGTCCTTCGGATCAGGCGAAGATTAAGAAACTCCTTATAGGGGCATCATCTCCAGAAGTTACCATTAAGATCGAACAGGTACCTGGAAGTAGTTATATTTCTGATGATCAAACTGTTAAGATCGACAGGACAGGTGCTGCTAGTGCAAATGGATACTCACAGATTAGCCATAAAATTATTGGAAAAACCTTTATAATTAAGGGTATAACTCATGGAAATAAATCTCAGACTGTACAGGGTAGTACTACCGCTTTCTCTAAGGACCCTCTAACCGAAGTATCTGTATTCTACTCCGATTTAGATTCTAAAGTCTCCAAGCCACTCCTCTTAGAGCTGAAGTTGCAAGATGTAGCAGACTATACCTACTATGAGAAGAGAGAAAAAGCAAATGAATGGCAATTATTTGACACGGAACGAAGAAATCAATGTACTGGAGGTCCTCTAAAGAAGAAACTAGACGCTTTATATGCCATCCACTTTCCATCAAACCTTCCTATTATATTATGGAGTACTTTCGGAACTGGACTTAGCGGAACAGCCGTAGGCCTCGCTATGTGGAAAGGACCTGCTCTACTTGCACGACTAATTGCTCGTCTGTAATGTACTACAGGGTGAACACCCTCATCTCTCCCATTAGATACTCCTCTCTAGACTACTCTGTTATTGGCATACTGGAATGATAGCATCTATATGACCTTTTAGAGTCGATAACTTTAACTCTTTGTATACAGTATTACTCGTTTTATTATAGAGGTATATGGTGAACGTAGTCAAACAGGTGGAATAGCCATGATTTAATTGAATAACTGATGAATCTACGTTTGAAAGATTCGTAGGATCTAGTAGTAACATTCGTAATTATGCCTGAGTGTAAAGGAGACTATCATTAATTAAACGGGAGTCGAAATCTTTTGGTGAAAAATATCGATTGTTAGATATTTCTTATTTTAGAGATATATTCTCTAAAATACACCATCTTAGGCTCTTTAACTACGATGAATAAGCATTGGAAGTCCATTCCGATAGAGATAACGGCAATGGCCATTTTCACGGTTATTCCAAAAAGTTAAACGGCACAGGCATCGATAAATGGTTAAATCTAAAAGGAATATTGTATTCTGACTCCAAAGAAGGACTCAGGACACGTAAACGACCAGAGGGTCGGGGAGTAACCATCAAAATCCAAAATTCGGCAACGTAAACAATGATTTCCGAGGAAAGGTCTCCTTTAGGCTCGTTGTTAAGCCGAGGGAACCTCCAGAGGAAGTCATCACACCTGAATAAAACAATAGGGGACGACAACGTCGGAATGCAAACTGCAGCGAGTGAAATCTCAACTTCACGAGCTGAAACGATAAAAAGTGTCACAAATCCAACATTAATATCAACAAGTGATGTAGCTGACAACAGGTCTACGTTATCCCTCGTTGAAGGGCAATGCCTACCTGAATCAAATCAAAATTTCTTCTTTAAATGGGTACGAGCTTGCGATCATACAGAGAGTAAACAGGGAAACATATTGCCTCTTAAAAAGCAACAAAAACATGATGATAGTGGAAGAATAAGACCCAAACCAATCGTTAAACAAGCTGGTACAACCTACTGTGCATCATTCCAAACTGACGACAAAGAGTTCAACAATGACATACTTGGCACTAGAAGACTTTATTATAATCTAGCTGACGTAAGGTTAGCGTTAACCCTGGACGAATTGCAATGTGGACCTGAATTTAATCGAAAAAACTTCTTCTTATATAAACAGGTGGCGACTTGTAAAACTACCCAGTGTAGACGGGGGATAAACATAACTTTTAAAAAGCAAGGCGGTAATAAAACTATGGCGCTTATAGTAATCGTTGAAGAACCAGTAAATCTCTTTGGGAGATTTGCTGGAATCCTCAGTAAGAGGATAAACTCAAACAGTCAAGAAATCAAGGTCAGGTCGAAATACAATCGAAAAATCTTATTTATAAAGGCCTGTTCTGATTATTCCCCAAACCTACAGGAAACTGTAGTGTCTACAAGGGTGTAGGAACTAATCACGCACATATAACAGACCGGTACGTACGGGGTGGGTTAATTAGTAATTAAACGTGCACACTCTCATTGGAGCGTAAACAAGATACCGAATTATGGAACTGCATTATATCCATAGAGATTATCAATGAAGAGCTACTGCACAAGTTCCCAATTTTTACCATTGGATTCACTTGAATTTTAAATTTACCTTTTCTTCCAGCTGCCATCGACCTTATCAAAGAGAGTGAACGAAAATGAGTCTTCGTTCTTCCTGACATGTAACTTTATCTCTCCAGAGTCATCCTTGGGATAATATTCACAGAGATAGCAAACTTGATTATCACTGGCAGTCCATACTTCCAAATTTCCATCTACGATTCTTTCTATAAGATTGCCAGGTTGTGGAGTAACCAAACGATTAACACCATCCTTTCCACATTTTACAAGTTGGTATTTTTCGTCATATTCCTTGAGAGAAGATAGATCCAAAGTAAACTTGGTGAGTGTATTAGTCTTTACTTTCAAGGCATCAATTTCCTTTTCATCTACCGTTGCTGATCTTGACCATTTATTGTCCTTGTAAGTGGAGTATTGCAAGAATTTACTTTGAAGTAACTCTGCACCAATAGCCACCATACATGGTTTGTTTCCCTTAAGGAATGCCACGCAGTAGAAACATTTCTCTTCATGCACTTTAAAGACCGTGCGTCTGCCAGCCTTTATCTTAGATGCTATCCATACATCCTTCTTTCCATTCACAATCTTATTAATTTGGTTAGACTTTGGGAGGTATACTACTGCAGGAATGCCATCAATATCTGTTTTAATGGCTCTGCAGAGTTCTTCATCAGGTTTTGAAAGATCGAGAGTAACGGGAATAGTAGTATTTCCAGAGTGAGTGTTCATCTTCGAAGCTTCCGCTGATATATATTCTACATTTTCATAATCATGTCTGCGAGCCAAGGATTGCGTATACTCTTCATAGACTATTCCATGGGCCATATCCCAGACAAGTCTCTTGCCGCTTGATCCACTTCTCCTTGTCTCCATTTCGGGATAGTCGTCTAGAACCTCTACAAAGGGCTCAGCAGCGGGAAATTTGGACCTACTGCAATGGCAAAGTCCCAGTAGACAGGTTACCAGGAGAATGGAAAAGACATTCATCTTCCCTTAAACGCTCATCCACTAGGACACACCATGAGATGTTTGATGAAGATGTAGCCTCTTACCAAGTAAACGAGAAAGAGATGAATGGAAGAATGAAGAGGAGGAAGAATAGACAGTCCATGGGGTACTGGAATAACTCCTTCTATTCTCTTCTTCCTGAGTCATAATTTCCTCTACCGAGCTGCCTAAATGTCTTGACTATTAGAACAAAAGCAAGAGATCCCAGCGGACCATATTTGAGAGGACAAAAGGCCAGAATATTGGTGTGCCAGGGTACTTTAAGACAACCTCATAAGATCTTTTATGGACTTTAAACAGGCAACTAATGGGCATTCACAGATTACTGCCAGATAAATACTCACTAATATTCGTCCTAACGGCTTCTTCTGCCAGGTTAGCCTTTAAATGGGTCTTTCAAGAGGTTCCCAGTGATAGTACTCTAGGATTTTGCATATCCAACGCTTTTAAACAATAAGAGACGCTAGGAATCCCCTAGTACCACACTCCTACTTGACCTTTCTTTACCAAACCCAAACATTTCCCTTTGCATGTCTACTTTAAGACCTTTATCTCATTAACCTCCATAAATTTACAACGTAGGTTCTATGTTATTCCCATCCTCTCTTTCACAAGTTTGGTACTAGTACCTACGGTAAGCTTAACTTTCTCTTTTTAACAGTTCCAGAACCTCGTCCTATAAGTGGTTACCGTATGTCGACCCATCTCCCATTTATTTGCCTCTTTGGTCTTATTCTGACTCTATTCTAGACCTATAATGAGCTCACAATTGCAGGTGAGAAATCTAGTTTGCATGTAAGCTATGATTTTTGTGGATATTCCTATTTTGTCCAGGTGCTTTGCAGAGGTGTCGTATTTTTATACAAAATATAAAGTTCCTTGTAGACAAGGCAAGTATAACATTCGTGATTACGCAGAATGATAGATGATTAAAAAGGATTTCATGATGAAGATTTAAGGCAGATAAGTCAAAGATTTAGATTACAAGAAAAGTCCTACAAACGCGACATGCATGCAGCCCGTAAATTCTAAAAATTTATGTATGATGCCAAATGGCAAACTAAACTGCATTAATTGTTACAGTACATCCACGGTGTGGATGATTAATCCCCTTGGGCTACGATAATGTTTACAGTTTTATGGTCTTTATAAAACTCAAGATTTCCTTGTACCAGGAACGGCTCTAGGACGTGTATTGAAAAAGTGAGTAGTTTTCTGCAATTTAAGCCCTTTCTGACCACTATAACAATGCGTTTACATTTCATTCTGAAAACACCCTAAATGACCATTCATTCATCTTGTTTTGTTTTCTGGATGCCTTATTTACATTTCACATGCTAACCACTACGTAATATACTCCATATCGACATGTACAAGTAGTCCACAGCACTCAATTTCTAAAAGTCTAGAATCCATCAAGTTGACCCACCGGAGTCCCGGCCTTATTCGATTAACCGGGAACGCAGCTTGTCCAATGAGTTCTGTAGAGAGATTGTCAAAATGCTTTACACAAAATGTTACAATGGCCTGATTAGGATCGTTTACTGTAAATTCAAATGGTGGAGTCAAATCAGACCAGACAGGATTAAAACCATTAAAGTTTACAGCTTCCGTCTTGAACACCTTTTCATTCTCTCCAGAGACACATACCTCAACAAATGGGCACAACTTGTCCGAATATTCTCTTGTAACCTTTGCAGAAGATGCCAAGATATCATCTAAATTATCCTCTTGATCATCTCCTTGCACCATTAATCCCACGCTTTTTGCCGCTTTTATTTCTCTCTTTTCAGATCTAGTTAGACCCTTGTTTGGATCCTCATTATGGCGCATTCCAAATGCCTTTGTCTTTGGGTCCCAAAAGTTGTCGATATCCACGGGTTTTCCACCTTGTTTTATGGATAAGAGTGTATTCGAGACTGAATTTGCAAAATTCTTTTGATCAAAACTTGCGATTGATGGGAGCTGTGAAGCGGACAAAACATGTACGCGGAGTTTTATAGGAGCTAAATGAAAGAAGTCAAGATTCTCATTTTCGTTCATTTCTCTGAGTTCCGGTGGTTTTAACACGTATCCAAAACTTTGATGGAACCGTGCTAGGTTCAATAACATAGAACGATCGCAAGACTGGTAATTTAGCGCAGCGAATTGCACACCCAAAGACCAAACCTTTAGAGGACAAAAGTTCGTACTAGCAAGCCTAGTAGCTGCAGGATATACCCTCACTAGACTTTTGGTCGATAGTTGTTTTAATAATTCCGCATCTTTTGTCATCTTTAGAAACTTGTTTTCACTAATGGCATATATGTTATTGCTCTTACACTTGTCCATTGAAACTTCCTCAATGGGATATCCACGAATAGTTAAAATAGACTGCCACTTGGTTTCGCCTAGACCAATGACCCTATCCTCCGATGACTTAAATTTACCCTTTATGAGAATTTTATCGAGCAAAGAGCCTAAAGGTAGCGTTGTTACCAAATCTACAGGATCCTCTTCCGACAAAACCAAGAGGTGTTTTCCCAGGATATCCTTAATCAATCCAACCACTTTATCCTTACCAGAATCAGAACAGTGCATTTCAAACGAGAGAATGACTGGGAGTCTTGATGAGACAAAAGCCGCCTCTCTGCATGCTATAAGAGCATCTCTAAGAGTTACTGAGCCCGTGAGTTGGCAATTTTTCCAAGAGTGGCAGAGTATCGGTTCACCGTTTGATCCATCTTGACAATCCAGTTCTATACATCTGCAGCCACGTAACAGGGCATCTGCTAGAGCACCTGCAGTTGCAGAACCACCAAGTTGGTCCCCAATCAAATATGTGTTGTGGCTACTTGCAATCCAGAACATTCCCAGGGGATATTTTAGCATATTTCTGATTTCCACAGCGTCCATTGGCATGCATATACTGTTAAATTTCTGGGCCAATGCCCAATGAAATCCCAAAAGTGTTAGTACTCTTACAGGTACTCTTGGTTTAACAACTTTCCGGAAGCAATGTACACGTACCCTTTCGTTTTCTTTCATGACCCGTGTAAAGGGTAACTTACTTTTGTGAGCCTCTAGTACGTTCCAGGTCACCTCCGTTTTGCTTGCAGCCTGGACATTTGTCAAAAACTTTTCGTACTCCTGTGGAAGAACTTCATCACTAGTCTCCGCGGACAAGATGATTTTTAGAGCATGTTGCCGAACTACATTAAAAAACATGGCCATACACTCCTCTTCAGTCAGCCATGGATCCAATACGATTAAATCATTTTTAAAATACATGCATGCTACATTTAAAGTCTCCAGATGTTTTTCACACTCCTTCATTAAAACCTTTTTAGAATTAAAATGTCTCTTTCCAGTAGAGAGTAATTCTATCAACTTTGAGGATGACATTTCTCTATAATCAAGCAATTTTGTTATGGCAGAGCGTATTGGTTCTACGATCTCTGGTTTACTAATAACTTCCATAACTTGAAACATACAAACCATCCCATATATTGTGCTTGGCCATTGAAAATTTTCCTCTTGAGCTACATCAGTACCCTTGTTTCTATTCTGTTTCGACCGACCAACTTGTACTACATTTCGGGTCTTCTCCAGTTCTGACTTTAGCTTAGACGACTTAAAATCTGGAATTCTCTCATCATTTGAGCTAAAGTATGGAGCGATATTTTCGTAGTTAGTTAGCCAATTCTTGGCGTATTCATTTCCGGCATGTTTTGCAATGTAAAAAATACCAGCAATCCACATTAAAGCTTCATGCTCCGTGGAAGCAGCCAGTTGCAATGTAACACTGCCAGAAATGAGGAACGTTTGCTTCCTATCCAACGTAAATTTGCTATCGTAATACGTGACTTCGTCACTTCTCGCGATCACTTCCAGCTTACAGAGAGGGAATACGCTCTCACTGCTACGCTTCCTCCTCGACTGCCATCGTAGGAACCAAGTATCGCATACATACGAGACCCAAAAGAAACGCTCGTGCGATTTTCCCTTTGACTGAGAACTGTAGAGTTTTCCAGATGGTTTTAGGGACGTTGCCCTTTTAGGTTCTCCATTCTGCGATTCTTTTTCATTCTGGTCTTCGTTTCTCCTTCTGGAGACCAAGGGTTGCGTCCGCTTCCATTTCTTTAGCAAATCTCCCCGTAGAACGCAGTTTAAACAGTCGGAGATTGGTAATTCCTTGATTTTCTGATAAAGCTGCTCACTTATCTCTGGACCTAACCTAGAATTTCCAGCTGCGAGTTCGACCATCCAATTTTTATTAATTTTGGCCGACATTATCGCCCATTTGCACACCCGACGACGGGTGACGTCGCTACCTCGGACTTCTGCTCTACAGACGGTCTCTTTGGAGAGTATCCTTACGTAGTTTTCTAGTTACAATGGAAGACGAGGTACAGAGTGTGTGTAGCAGCTCTGGGTGTGTTGCTCAGCGGGGTCTCGGAGTAGACTTGGATGTCCTCAGATCCCGCAGTTTCATAGTCCCTAATCTCACACCTTTGCTCTAATAGAGGCCTAAAGGTGTCCATATAATCGCCAAAGCGTTTCGTGGAAATTTTAATGCCATGACTCCGCTCCCCTTTTAGTTTCCAGATCTCCGATTTCGACTCACTTTAGATCAAAGTTTCCTCGGAAATCAGGTTGCTGTAGATGTGTGTAATCTGGGACTGTATGAGCGTAGCGAATGGGAGACTAACGGGAGCCTGTGTATGTCCAGAGATATAGGAAGAATGGAGATGTCCATTTTAGCCTGGGAACGAATTTGTGCTTACTTTAATGTTCTATATTCACTATACCATTAGAGATTATATAAATAACATAAAAGTAGCGTTTTATAGGCTGAGGAATTTCATGGAAATGCTTGGAGAGAGCACTGCATGCAGATGAATTCTGCCAATTTTCTCATCCAGTGACAGGGGTTTGGTCTTTAGAGTCAATATTACGGAGTATAGATAATGGATTGTGCGTCATTACTGCAGATATACGCAGAGACTTTGCCATATCTACTATGGACATTCTAAACATGGCGTACTTGGACTAGACATACTCGTCCAGTATATAGGGTCCCTAGCACGGATACTCTCTGGGATATGCGCACATGACTATCCAGATGTACATATTCGTGCCCCAATTAAACTGTTCTAGGTCTACGTCGTATGTGGATTATGTACCTCTGGAGATACTGTGGTCTCTCTTATGGTTCTAGTGAGTATAAAAAGTACTCTTTGTAGTCTATTGTCTTTGGGGTCATAATACAAATTGGTATCTGTGCCATTGTTTGTTTAGACCTATAGTCTTTTGTCACGCATATTGTCTCTTCTTTACATAGTTATCATTCATCCCTAGTAAGCATTCATTCATCCATACTGACAATTCTGTTCACACCAGTTGAGACGTGAATGGAGTACTACTATGAAGGAATGATTGGAGGATGTTATGAATGAGACTATGGAAGAATGAATTAGGATAGAGATAATAATACATGCTTAATGCCTTGATATACTATAGACCGTTAGTGAAAATGTAGTAGCATGAGTGAGAATACGGTAGAAATAGATATCGGTAAAACACCCGATGGTGATGATGGAGAAGTCAAATCTGATGATGGTGGAAACAATAAATACTATTACGATGATAAATCTGCCAGGAAAAGGGTAAAAATAACCGTAACTAAACATATTGATAATCTACCTGGGTATGTAACGCTCACATACAGTCCATATCAAAGTGGAACCCAGATTACTAGTATTAAAGATAGCAAATCCCAAACCAAATTTAACGATTCCACTAACGACTGTAAGAGTGTAACAGTTTATTATTGGTCGGGAGACGATTATAGCAAACCGATAATAATTCTATTAGGACCTGTAAAAAAGTATTATAAGACCACTACTATCAACAATGAGTGGACTAATACAAATATACAATCTGGCGGTCTCATAAATCTGCTTGAAACCGAAAGTTGCAGAAGGAATATAACTCATGTTATAGATATTTCAAGGAATAGTGGACCTTACAATTGTCCAAATTGTGGTTCCAAGCAGGTTGGAGTAAACAACTATAGTATTAAGGATGATACTACTGAATATTCCTATTACTACCATCGTAACCTGACTGGTTATTTTATTCGCGGGTTCAATGATGGAAAAACAGAGCAGACTGGATTAACATTGACTGGCATAATATCCGCTGCGTATGTATATCACAATCCAAGTGGACCTGAAGGAATCCCACTTCTTATGAACTACTCATCTAATTGGTTCGAAAGAAAATCTCTAGAATCTAATAGGTGGACTGAAGTCGAAGGAGGTAATAAACCTGGGAGTAATAATGATGATCCAAAAATACTAAAGCTTCTAAAGGCCAAATTGCCTACTGTTACTATTGACGTTGGACGAACTGAAATTCGTGGTGGAAATCCTGGTACATATCAAGATCCTGATTCTTCTGGAGGAGTTACCTACACAATTAAATTCACAAAAGAAGAAGTAGATAGTGATTATACTACTTTTACCCACTGTATCAAAGGGAAAACATATTTTGTGGCTAGATATGTCAAGTACAGTAGTTCTCCCCTACAAGGTATACCACCCAATCTAGTCGTTAAAAATGTAACAGCATACTACTATGGTGATAATCCCTCAGACGAGAACCTTTTATTGGTTGAAGTAGAGAAAAGAGGTACCGGTCCTCTAAACTATGTCTATTATAGCAAGAAAGGCAAGGATTCTAAATGGACCGACTACCCTAGATCTGGAACTAAACTAGAGAATCCTGAGCTCAAGAAAACGCTGGATGCTCTCAGGAATGCACACTTCCCTGAGTCACCCACTACTACCATAATTGGGTCATCTGTTGGAACTGGACTAGGTGGAGCGGGGCTGGGTGCTCTTGCCGTATGGAAAGGGCCTTCTCTACTTGCACGACTAATCACCCGCATGTAAAATAGACTACCTACCTGCCAATAGGCAGAACTGGGACCATGAGACCCTCTCCTTCTAGACCACTTTCTTGTTGGTATACTGGAATGCTAGAGAGTCTTTTACCTTAACTCTTGGTATACACTATTACTCGTTTTGTTATAAAGGTACATGTCCTGAGAGTACTTCCTATCACTTGCCTATTCTTGGTATTACTCTTGATAGTGTCTTACTGGTAGGTAATCCAACTAATTAAACTGTCCCGTCCAGGTTATTCTACATGATTCTTGGGGAGCATACGGTTTCTTCATAATCCTTACTACTTGGTCGCGAGAGAATTCGAGCTCGTTTTCCACTTGTTCCTCTATATCGATAGATAACAGTGAAATGTATGTACAAAAAACAACGGAATCTACAAAAACATAGAGCATCGTATGGACCCAAAAATTTGGCCCCGGACCCGAGCGCTAGTGGTCCAGGGGTAGGATCCAACCCTCCCAAGGTTGAGGCCCGGGTTCGAGTCCCGGCTAGCGCATTTTCTCGTTTCCTTTTATGTGCACACTGCACCTTTGGTTCATGCATGATTTTTCTCTATACCGCATTTAAACTCAGTTCGTAGAAACTCAAGTCTCTGTCTAGCCGAGAAAAGTTGACTTGATCGGGTCCCCAAAGTACCATTGGACTCTCATTGCCCCAAACTCGCTTTTCCAGTAGAAATAAATACCTGAAGAGAGTAAAATACCATAAATGCTCCATTTTGTGCTTGGAGCGCGGGCATGTGGTAGTAAAATGGTCTCGGAGCGTTACCATTTGCGTGAACAGTACATGTAAAATAAAATGGCGAGTTTGAACGTAAACTTGGCCGCTGGTACGCACATTTTCGTGCAGTCCAAGTCAGAGGTACGAATGAAAGGAGAAAAATGCAAAATGTGTAGGTTTGGACGAGGGCAGTAGTCGAAAAGGTTGAAGGCGACGCAATCACCGCTAAAATCGTCCAGGATGAATTGAATAAAGATGTAGAAGGGGATGGAATTGTCATGCTCAAGAGTGATGACCTTTTCTACCCTCATTCCGTAGGTAAGAGTGCGTGAATGTTTGACCCTGAGAGTGTGAACGCACGAAACGCATAGCATGGACGTTTAGTATCCATAGTGAAGCTATGACCATGAAAGCATTGGGAGGTCTGAAAAGAGTAGGATTCTCACTGCGTAGGTCCATTGACCAAAGCAGGTGACCTACCGACGTCTAAGACTAGGTAGTTTGTCACTATGAGCGAAGCGAATAGGCGACCAAAGGGAGCTTGTGCATTCGTTAGTATATGGAGGAGCCTTGCGAAGTGCCAAACATTGGGTTATATAATGCAACAATAGCAGTATAGGACTTTCTGTACCTCCAAAAAATGCAAGGACGATGGTATCTCCAGAGGGAGTAGGGATATGCTAAGCATTGACGTGTCTATTATAGAATAATGTAGCCCACGGGATGCTGGAATGTGGTTCCATATGACTAGACAGTACTACATTGAGACTCTCATGGATCTCAGGGTTTTTAAAGACCATACTCTCTGAACATGGATGAGGTTAGGCTAGTGAGAAGATGTGATTATGTCTAGGGACTTGTTTTGGTAACTCTAGTAATGATGGTGGAAGAAGGAATAACCATTAAGCTCTCACAAAAGGGGACTAATAGTGGATATGCTGCTGGAATTGGTAATGCTACCATTACTGTCAAAAGGGATGAGGAACCATCTGGGTTCTACAGGTATACTCATCAAGATAATGATTCAGGTGGAGGAAATAAACCATTCACACTTTCAAAAGTATGGGATGATCAGAGTAGTCCTATTCCGGGTATTCCTCCTAATGGACCTGAGAGTGTGATCTCCGTTTCTGCCTATTACTGGAAACATGAAAGACCCAGCCATACACCTACTAGGGTTCTCGTGGTAGGAGTTACCAAGGATAAAACTACCTATTATGCCAATGTAAAGAATAATGGTAGTAATGAATGGACTATACTTAATAGCGGTTCTAAACCTCAACTCATAACCGGTGATATTGAAAGGACACTGGATGACTTAGTCTGTTCGAACTATGGTGGAGTAACAATTGACCTTAGCAAGAGTACGTCCATGAGTGGTAGAGCTAGTAATGGAGAACCATATTGTTGCCGTTGTATTTACCATGGTGATAATGACAATCAGCGGAGGATAGCTATTCAGAAACTTAAAGTTCCAGTTGCCTCTACTGTTGAATACTACAAACACACAATTATTGGTAATCATGAACTTGCAAGGATAAGGTACTATCTTACTTTTCCTAATAATCCTACTAGTACTGATACTAATAATTCCAAGAATAGAAGACGTATAAAGTCCTCAAACTTCCTCTTCCCCATGGATGGTGTCAAAGCTGTCTATGCATTCCACTGTAATCACAATCCAGAGCTCATATATGTTGAAGGTGGAGACAAAGTCAAAGGCTGGTACCATAAGCCTACTAGTAGTGGTAGTAGCAGTAATGGAGATGAACAGTGGGGAGAAGTCTTGACTGAACTCAAAAATGTGACACCAGAAAAAATTAATGATTGCAATAATTGGAGTAAACTTGCTAAGGAATTAACTTGTGCAAGTGAAGTAACATGTCCTCCACTCTCACCTCAACCTGCTGTTGGTCTATCTGGTACTGGTAAAGCTGATCAAGAACCTGTTGCTGTTCTTCCTCCTTCTGGAAAAATTACTAATGATCATAGTAGAGGTACTCCTGGTGATAGTGATGGTAAATCTGATACTAATCAAGGTGGAGCTCCTACTGTAGCTGAAGATCCTGAAACTCCTAAAGAATCTACTCAAGCTACTCAATCTCATGCTGAAACTACTTCTGCCGGATCTGCTGCAACATTCTTTGGAGGATGGAAGCTTTATAACCGCTATAAGGGAGATTCCTGGGTTAGACAGATATGGGACTTTTTGCTATGCTTATTGATAAGAGTTATGGATTTAGCTTCATCGAGTATTATGCAACTATGACCCTACTCTTTGGATTTTTCCTGACCCATGCTGTAGATTACACACTATTCATGCATCTTTACATATTATATCGCTTTATATACATCCAAACATATTTTATCAACAATTTATAGATACTGACGGAGGAGAAGATATTCCTGACGATTTAACGCAGTTAACTCACTTGCATGAAGCATCGATCTTGCACAGTTTGCATTGTAGATTTAGAACTGATAAAATCTATTCTCTTACTGGCAAAATTCTTATCGCCGTTAATCCTTTCAAAACAATTCATGGGCTTTATTCCAATGAAATGATGTTAAAGTTCATGGATAATACTCAAGACAAACCCCCTCATGTCTTTTCTACTGCCAGCGACGCTTATCAGGGCCTGACGTTGAACGAAAAATCGCAGACGATCCTAATTAGTGGTGAATCCGGAGCCGGCAAAACAGAATCCACAAAATATGTGATGAAATATTTGGCTACTGCCGGTGCAGAAAGTCTTGAAAAGAGGTCCACAGTTGAATTGAAGGTTTTAGAAAGTAATCCCCTATTGGAAACGTTTGGTAATGCTAGTACTATTAGAAATTTCAATTCCAGTCGTTATGGAAAATTCATAGAGCTGCAATACGTTAAAACGGCTCCTGATAGGTCACGTATATGTGGAGCTACAATTGAAACGTATCTTTTGGAAAAGGTTAGGGTAACTCAACAACAGCAAGGAGAGCGCAATTATCATATTTTCCATCAACTAGTTGCAGCATTCGCTGAGTCTAGAGTTTACGAGTTTCCAAAATCTGAGCGTCATGCACACTTGGAAAAGTGGAGTTTTGATTTGAGTTATTTTGAGGGTAATTTCAGGATCTTACCGGAGGATAGCACTAGGGACTTTGATTTAGAATTTTTTGAAGATACTATAGCTGCTATGCAAACTCTTGGAATGTCGTTTGATGATGTGAACACTGTGTTCTCTATCATTGCCGCAATATTACATTTGAGCAATATTCAGTTTGTGGTAAATAGGGATTGCTCTGAGGGTGCTGTTGTTAGTAACTCTGTGGAAGACAGTGCTACCAAAGTTACAGAATTATTAAATGTGGATAGTGCTACACTTCTCAATGTGCTACTATGTCGCACGATTAAAACAGCTCATGAATTTTACAGCAAGCCCCTCAGAGTAGAAGAGGCCTCTGATGTAAGAGATGCTATTGCAAAGAATATCTATTCAATTCTTTTTGATTATATTGTAAAAGTAGCTAACCAAGCAATTGGTTATAATCCAGATGCCAAACTCACTTGTGGCATTTTGGATATTTTCGGTTTTGAATGCTTTACACTCAACTCATTTGAGCAGCTATGTATTAACTTTACCAATGAGACTCTACAAAATTTTTTCAACAATTGTGTCTTCAAATTTGAAGAAAATTTGTACACTCAAGAAGGTGTTTCTTGGAATCCTCTTGATTTTCCAGACAACCAAGACTGTGTAGATTTGTTCAAGATTAAGGTAAATGGCTTGTTTCCAATGGTGGATGAAGAATGCCAACTTCCTGGTGGGAATGATCAAGCACTCTGTAATAAAATATGCCAACGTCATGCAAATCACAAACGGTTTGCCAAAGTTAGGACTGATCAAACTAGTTTCATAATCAAGCACTTTGCAGGAGAAGTCAAGTACAAGATTGACGGATTTTTGGAAAAGAATAAGGATCAGCTCTCTGATGATGCTATAAACTTTATTATAAGTACAAAGAACAAACCGATCAAGGCAATTTTTGAATCATACTTTGGTGCAATAGGACCTACAAAAAATAAGAAAAAGACCATTTCCACCCAGTTTTGTGGCCAGTTGGATGTGTTGATGAGCAGAATTAGTGGAACTGAACCTCACTTTATCAGATGTATCAAGCCAAATCAGAGATGTGTACCGCATGAATTTGAACGTGTTTCTGTAAATGAACAGCTTAGATGCGGTGGTATGCTCCAAGTTGTACAAGTTAGCAGAGCTGGATATCCTGTTCGTATGAAACATTTGGAATTCTACAACAAATTTAGATATCTCCAGAATGGATCCGGCACTGATTCTCAAAGTCTTTCTCAAGATGATGACGTAGCTACTAAAAAGGCAAAGGCTCTTTTGGATACACTTATCTCCAAATTTATTCCATATGACCCCTTCGAGAACGGAAGCATTGCCTTTGGTAAAAGCTTGATATTCTTCAAAAATGGACCATACGATATTCTATTTGGAGCCTTGCAAGAATTTAGAAATAATTCTGCAACGATTATACAAGCACATGTGCGCTGCATGATCCAAAGGAAGTTATATTCAGAATGGATGTTCCAGATTAGAACCTTGCAAATTTGGCTTAGATACAAAATTAACAGAATAAAGGAGATGAGAAGACTTCGAAACGAGGCTATTTTGCTCATCCAAAGTAGTTTTAGGATGTACGTTTGTAGGAAAAAATACACGAAACTCGTTTCTATCGTTGTCCGTATTTCTTCAATCTTTAGAAGTGTACAATCTCAAATTGACACGAAAGAACGTCACATTAACACAATGGCTACAAAACTACAGGCTTCTTGGAAAGCGTATAAGCATAGAAGTTACTATCTGGAACTCCGTACCGCAACAATCAAAGCCCAACTTAGATGGAGAAGCATACTTGCACGTCGCCAATTGCGTAGTCTCCGTATGGAAGCAAAGAGTTTGGGTACTATGATTAAGAGAGTTCAGGATCTGCAAGAGGAGCTAAAGGAAGAAAAACTCAAAAAGACTGACGCTGAGGCTAAATTATTGCAAATGGGCGCCAAAGTTGCTGGTCTCCAACAATCACTTGCTGACATGACTGCCAAGTATGAAAAACTTTTAAAAGAACGTGATTCATTGCAAATTCAACTTTCAGAAGTTGAGAATGCAAACAAAAGAACCCTAGAGGATCTCAAGATGATTAAGGAATTTGTCAGTAGAGAGGCAATGCAGACAACTTCGTCGCCGAAGCGAATGTACTCTAAAAGGCCTTCAGGCTCTATACATCGCACAGATACTTATTCTTCTCATGATATGAGAGGGGAGGCAAGTCCAAAGGCAAAAGTGCCCACAGTTGACATTATCCTTTGTGGGCCAGCGGGTTGCGGTAAGAGCCGGCTAGTTGAGTTGGCCCTAATATCCAAAGGAGATGATGCTAATTTGACAGCTCATCGCACCTTTGAGGAGAAAAGGATGGAAGAAACTAGCCTCAAGTTGAACATTTATGAATTTGGGGTTGAAGGGTCAACTAGCCTAAAACTTGCAGAAATTCCGGGTCCTCATGTTAACACTGAAGAAGCGCGTGATTTGTTCCAGGCTGCTTATTTGGTTGCAGTATGCTTTGATCCGAGTCAAGAGCAATCATTACTTGAGGGAATCACAATCGCCAAGATGTTAATGTCACATGTGCAACTCAAGCAGACTAGTGTTGCGTTTATTCAAAATGACTTTTTGCTTATGGAACAGGGTAAATCTGCATTTGATGCAAATGTTGCACAAAAGTTTGCCATCGACAATGAACTCTTGTATATTAGGGTAGATGATCTCTTTACATTCATGAGAAAAGTGGCTCCATTTGTGGAGTCTAAAAAGAGTCTCCGTTCAATTATATCTTCAAAGCAATCTGTGGAATTTCAAAGACAAAAGAGTCTTAGAAATGCGAATAGAAGCACACTAACCATGTTTTACGAAAAGTTTAGAAACTTTTGGTCTGGAGTCAATAGTTCTAGCCACTCAAAACTTTTGCAACCGACCATTGTTGTTGATGAAACCACAAAGTTACCACCACTTTCACTCAAGAAAGTCTCTCACATTTCGAAATACACAAGTGCTGTAACTTGCCTAGCAATAAGACCGGAGGAACCAACAGATCCATATATACTCTTGGCAGTTGGACGTAGGGATGGAACAATTAATGTCTTCCACTGTTATCGTACAACCACTGAATTGGATGTGTTGGCAAAGGGAGGATTTGAAGAGGGAGCACAATATCCTCTTGATGAAAGCACCAAAATTGTGGAATCATTCACACTATCCCTCCATACAAAGGCGGTTACATGCATGAGTTTCTCAAAGGTTAATGTTAATGAACTTGTCACATCTTCCGTTGACTGCACAATTAGGGCCTGGAATGTGATGACCGGGGAGCTCATCAAGGTATTCAATGACTCGTTCCCTGGTCTATGTATATTATTTCATCCTCTGGAGCCAAATTTGTTTATTTGCTGTAACTCCAGTCCTACTATTCGAATTGTTGACTACAACAAGGGAACTGTTATTCAAAAGATACGAACAAAGAGCGAACTGAGATGTATTACGTTTGATGATACTAGGCTCAACTGTATTGCGGGAAGTGAAAAGGGCATGCTTTGTATATATGAATCTAGAGCTAATATGCATCTAAAGGCATCCACAAGCAAACAGATTTCAAAGGGTCCTGTCACTTGTATAAGCTTTGTACCTGCTACATCAAATGACAGTGTGCCCTGCCTAATTGCAAATGTTTGCAGTGGAAACATTGCAGTTATCAATTGCATATACGATGGATCAAATGGAAAGATTTGCGAACTCACATATAGATACACTGTCAATAATAGTCACGTTGCTCTACCACTCAGATCGTGTTATTCTAGATTTGGAGGCGGATGGTGCGTTAGCGGTTCGGAGGATCGTAACATTTTGTTCTTTTCACTTCAGGACGAAAACATGCCTTACTCTATAAACTTTCACCAAAGCCCTGTTGTCACGGTCGAAGTTAACCAACTAGACACTGTCATTGTTTCTGCGGATGCCAAAGGAATTGTTGCCCTATGGCGCCGAGTAACACATGCAAAGTAGATGCATTAATGTTTTTTCTTTTTACATATTTGTGGTATTAGGTGGGTGTTGTCTCGAATACTTTTAGTCTGTAGTGGTCGCAGTATTGATGATTTCCACGGCTGGTATGGGTTTTGGAATAATGAGCATTAATCACATAATTTGGATAACTGCGGTATAAATACTAAATAGACGTTTAAACTTGGGAGCTTCATTTCGCATACATTGTCATGGACTAGAGTGTTTCTGGAAACAATCCATAAACATCATTGTACTCATCATCCTCTTGTCTACCAAGACTATTCCCTTGCTAAACCCTTCATTCTGCATCTCTCATTAAACCCGCATGAATGGGCACTCTCAGTATCTCTTCATCCTTTCCACCTTACACATTCAGATGGAACCGAGAAACCTTGAACATTAAAGACCATTTGTCCAAAGGAATGGATATGACGAATGAAGGGTTTAGCAGTGAAGAAACGATTCTCTTCCTTTAAGGTTAACAACGCCCCATCTCTTCTGCATTCTGAATACACACCGGCTCCAATTACGAGACCTTCTACCTATTCCCTGCCCCTTGTTTGTCAAAACCTGTAGCCTTGCTCTTCTTGTTCTGCCCTTCCTGTCACACATACTCTGATGTTTAGCTGTAAGGTAATGGAGGTGTTTGGTTGTTTCTTGTTTGCATTCATTCATCCATACTGCCCATTCTGCTCACACCGGTTGAGAGGTGGGAGTAGGATGAAGATTCTGGCATTGCTATGGACGGTATGTCTGGTAAGATTATGCAGTGCAGGCTTTTGGTGCTGTGGAGGAAGTAAAACGCATGACGATGAAGTTACTGTTAGAACAGTACAAGGAGGCTCTAATAAAGTCTCTACGGAGAATCTCAGAGCAGTTCCACCTCAACAGCCTGTAGAGTCTCTTCCTCAACCAACTGAACCTAAGGAAGTCCCTCAGGATGGCATTAATTTGGACCTTGCCAAACCAGATGAGACAACGAGTAGACTAGCCCCGAGAAATGGTCTTGTACTCTCTCCTCATGGAGCCTTTAGTATAACCTCAGTTATGGATGGCAATCAGGTCCTTTGGGAGGCCAAAGAAGATAATGAAAAGTATGTAACCATTAACCTATACTCCAAGGGGGTGCATCCGTGCTACTTGGTATCGAAGTAAATGATGGTCATACGACTCCGAGCAAACGTTTTGAGAAAGCTGATGGCGCATGGAATGAGATAGAGCAGAATGACTTTTTAAGGAACCTTGACGGAATGAAAAAGTCTGAAGAATCTTCTCATAATCCATCTCAGTAGTGACTCACGGATACTCAACACACAATGCAGTATGTTCTCAAACCTGTCAGTGGGCAACACCAGGGAGCCTATAATTTTAACTCTTTATATGCAGCATTACTCGTCTTCTTATTAAGTTACATGTCTTTAGAGTATGCACTAGTCAACCTAGAGGATCTTCACAACAAACAGTATGAGACTAGAGTCCAGAAAGAGTGACCCAACAAGGAGAGAAACAACTAACATGAAACAAAAACAAACCAAAAAATTAAGACCAACTACTCGATACTCAAGGCAGTATCCAAGCTAGTATCTAGGGTATCTCTAGACAGCCATTAAATTTGTCTAACCCAAGGATCTCCCTTAAACTTCTTATAGAGTTTCCACCCAGCGAGACCAGCTGCGCCGGATCCACCAAAAACGCCAGAGATGACACCATATAGGCCACCACCAGTGAGAACAGTAGCAGTTTCAAGACCAAGACGTCCAATTTCACCTTCTTGAGCAACGCTACATTTACTTTCAAGACTATTGAGTACTTTTTTGATCTCATCATATTTTTCAGGAGCATTGGTGTTAGATAACTCTGCAGGTATCCAGTTACCAGGGATAGTACCGTCTTTGTAAGTATTCTTATACCAGTGATGAGCGGCTCCATTAGTTTTGTAGTAAATGAGAAGGGGTCTTTTAGGATCATCCTTTGAGCAAAAGTAGACTTTAACCTGGTCCACATCAAGAATATTTTTGGGTAGTCTACTAAGAGGAGTATCATCATTCCTGAATCCTACAATATGAAATGGTTTTCCACCACCATTGTTTAGAGTATGCTTATAAACTTCATAATTTCCAAGCTTATTGCTAGAAGTAATATCATCCTTCTTAACTTGCATTCTCTCACCATGAGAACCATCCAGAATGTTTCTCTCACAAGCATCATAAGTCTTAGACTGACCATTATCTGGCCTTTCATTAATATTTATCACCACTGCATTGTTGAGTTTGCAGTTTAGGAGGTCAAGCTTAGTCTCAATATTAGCTGTATCTACAGAGGTAGGCCCCCAATTCAAGTTTCCTGAATCACCAGTGTTTTCATAGTAAGTTTCAGTAAATCCTCCAGTAATTTCCTGGGTAGTCACTTTCACAAGTAAAGGCCCACTAGTATCCTTCCTAGAAGGGTCTTCCAAAGCAGACCAGTAGAATACAGAAATATAAATAATCCTATGGGTAGTACTTCCACTTAAAATTCCAGTAGTAGGCTTTCCATTATAGTTCACATTCTGGAGTTTAAAGTAATCTCTACCTTGTGTATTATGTTCACATTCTGTAAACCCTTTTGCAACAACAGAGGGAGAACCATTCACATAGACATCGCTGGCAATATGATGGAGTATGTCATCTCTGTAGGTAATAAAACGTCCAGTTGGTTCCCCCCTCTTATAAATATCTATAGTAACTGTTGGTGGCTTACATGCACTTTCTAGTCCATCCAGTATATTTATTATACTTTTATTATCATTAGGATGGCCTAAACCAGTGGATTTGTCCCATGTTTTACCTCCGTTTTTACTCTGAAACCACCTATCACTAGGATTTTTGGGAATATCAGAATCTAGATATATGAGTAGTGGAGTTTTATTACCCTTAATACAAAGGTAGACAATTACCTTTTTAACATCTTTAATAGGTAGTTTAATATCATTTGGAACTATTGGATGCTTTGTTCCATTTGTAAACTTAGAGATGTTGAATGTTCCTCCCTCCATTGGAGCGTGTTCATAAGCAACGTAGTTGATGAGTTTATCAGAATCCACCGCTGGAGTAGCCCTTATCTTTTTAGCATGACCATATTGAGGATATGTAGGGATAGGATGGTGACAATATGTGATAGTTCTGGTTACTCCGAGATATATTTGAACAACGTCGTTAATATCACAATTGAGAAAGGTGAGCTTCTGGAGGAGTTGGTATTCACTAAGTTTACTTCCTTTAGGCAGATAATCGCCTGTAATGTCTTTCCACTCATTATTTTTACTATTCTCATAATACTTGTAGTTTCCAGTACTGTCCTGTATTTCAACTAGGAGAGCTGTATTTGGTGTCTTCTGGGACCCACTTCATCCTTCCAGTAATAAGCAGAAACGGAGGTGACATTCTTTCCATTAGCTCCGCTCACAGTTCTATTCTGATCATCTTCTACTGCTTTTAGCTTGAATGGTTTCCTTGTAGAGTCTGTATGTTCATACTTGAGGAAATCAGATCCATCAGGCTCATTAGTTAGTATAACTTCTATAGCCTTACCAGTAAGAGGTGGATCTATATATACTATGGTTATTACTGGTCTAGCAGGTTTTTGTGAGAGCTTAATTGTTACTTCCAGGTTAGATTGTAGAGACACGGGATTTATATGCAATGATCCGTTTGCATGACCTCCATTACGAGGGCCATCGGAGCAATTTTTAACACACCCCAACGCATTAGCAATTTTGTTGAAATTTATACATTCAATGTTGTCAAAAGTATTTGGTGATATACTAGGGAGATCATCTGTCACCTTTGTCCAGAGAGTACTATCAAGAACTCCCTTTTTATACCATCCAGAAATATTTGGTTGAGAGGAAGTTCCTCGATGACTAACATAGATCAAAACCGGTTTCTCAGAGCAATAGAATGTATATAAATCCACAGGTGCATCAAGAGGAAATTCTAATTCAGTAGCTGTTATCCGTTTCCTATTTGGATTCCCGGCAATATAATACTTGATCTTAGCAAGTTTATAGTTTTGATCAGATATGGTATACTTGTAGTAATCTATACTGTTATCATTAGATCTAATTGATCTTAAATCAACACAAACGTTAGCGCAAGAATGTGATCGGTTTTTAACGAAATTTTTTGACAAATTAATGGTAGCTGCATTGTTTAGCTGACAGTTAAGGTCATCCAGTTTTTCCTCAAGTTCCTCGCCTTCTAGTGGAATAGTAAGATCACTATTATTTCTGGAAGTATTGTACCAACTATTTCCTCCTCCCTTACTGGATTTATAGATGTATGTGCCATCTTCCTTGAGAACCTCTACCAAGAGAGGGTTATTTAGTTTCTCATCCCCAGTCCAATACCACACCGAGTAACTGTTAATGAGTCCAAATTGTTTTATTTCCTCCCTGATGATACCTCCATACTGAACTTCGTTAACTGTGAATGAGTCTTCTTCGTGTGGTTTGTGTGCAAACATATAGAAGCCAGGAGGGTATTCAGACTTTTCCAAATCAACCCTTTCCCCTGTATAACCATATAATTTATATCCAGGCGTAGAGTCAACGTCCTGACTTATGTCAATAGTGACTCCGGATGCAATTTTCGCAACTTGAGGTATAGGTATATTTTGTGGAGTAACACCAGCTCGCTGAAGTTGTTCTGCAGTGTCTTTAACAAATGTACTATAGGAGACATATTCCACTATTGATCTATCCTCATATTCATCATTTAGTTCAACAAAGCCATCATTACCTTTGTTATCTACGTCCGGGTCATCAGTGAACATATCCTCTAAACTCCCTCGTTTGTCATTCTTATCATCATCGACTGTAGATATTAGTCCCAGGCTAGGGTGTGGAAATGAGGGAAGTAGATTCTTAGATGGATCACATGCATGTATACTATTTCTAATATTGCTAAGAAGATCCCTAACTTCTGTATTACCCTTATCTTGAAACTTTTGAGTAGCTTCCTTCCATTTATCATCAGGAGTTTTACTAAACCACTTCTCAGTTCCTACGGTATCTTTAATGTATATTGCAACTGAAGCTCCTCCATAACAGTTCGGAAAATAGACAGTGACCTTTGAAATATCTTTCAGTGGAAGTCCGTCCACATTTTGTTCCTTACCATTATTTGTTATAGCAATTAGTATAAAGGTTTGACCCGTGTCTGCAGGCTCATGAACATAACCTGTGAATCCATTGTATGGATCATTACGTGACCCAGCAGTAACCTTTATCCTCCGTTCGTGCGAAAAGTTGACATCGTGGCAGTATCTTCCAGGTGGTCGTGAAATATCTAACTTAACCACCTTGTTCACTTTACAGTTTACTTCATGGAGTTTCTTGATAAAATCATCAGTAAGATTATTTTTAGTATCATAGAATCCTTTAGACATCACATCATTAATATTTTTCCATTCCTTATATTCTGTGCCATTACCACCAACATTTTCATACCAAGTAGAATTCCCTCCAGTCTTAGGTTTAAATTCCACAAGTAAAGGTACGTTTTGATCTTCCTTCCAGTAATAAATATTAAAGATCGGTCCATATTGAGTATAGGGGGGAACAATGTTAGTAGGCTGGCCATTATATGTTACTCTGGAAATCTTTGCGTTACCAGGAATTTGATATCCTTTTCCAGTATATGTCCCACTAGCCCCTTGCGGAAGAGTTACCGATGAAGAGGTCTGTATAGATTTTGTACTCAGGCAGGTAGATTTGTTCTTAGGCAAAAATCTTGTAAGGTCAGTAGGATTTGTTAGTTCCATGGGAATTGCATTGTTATGTTGACAGTTTTGGTGGTCTAATGCTTGTAATTCATCCAGACCTTCTACTTGGCTAGGACCCCAAAAATTTTTACCTCTTCCATAGTACTTTTTTTCCTTGGTAATTTGTTTCACTTCAAGCAATATTGGTTTCTCTGGTTCCCCATCCCACAAATACACACTAAAGCCCTCAACACCTTCGAGAGGCTTCATTCCTGTTCCTATCTTGTATCCATCTTGTAAGTATTCATTCACAATGAAAGGGTTTTTTGTAGTGCTATGAAAATTCTTTAAAAAGTTAACTACAGGAGTCTCTTCATATTTAGTTACAAATATTGGAGTATTATTATCGGAGCTGTCATAGTATCTAAGGAGTCGCTCGTCACTTGGTATTTTTTCAAGATTAAGCTTAATTCCTTTTGAAGAGGTAGAAACGTGGCAATCATTCAGTCTGAAACTAGTTTTAAATTGTTTAAAAAGATCTCCAATTTCGGTCTTAATATTACCGAAAGACTGATCAGAGAATCTATGTTCCTTCCAAGTATCTCTTTCATACTGTCTATAGTACCATTTATGATTTTTGTTTCTATCATATTCGAAACATATTAAGAATGGTTTATCACTATAACATGGTGATACATACACGACAAACCTCTTAACGTCAGTAAATGGTAAAATGTTCTGTTCAAATTTCTCTTTCTGTCTATCTATACTAATTTCAGATATATTAAATAGTTTATCCTTAAATTCGTTATTTGATTCATATATGTGAGCATAGAGAAGAGGGTATGTATCCCTAATTTCACCATACCAATAACCTGTCCTATCTTTATGCAAATAGTGTTTGGAGTGACAATAGGACTTCCCAACGCTTATCTGAACAACTCCATTATATACACAATTGAGAAGATTAAGTCTTTTCTTGAGATGGGCACTATGAGAAATATCTCCACCTGGTTTTTTCGGATTAATATATCTCCATTTGTCATGTTTAATCTCTCCACCTTTATCACCTTTACTGATGTTTTCAAACCAAAATGGATTTGCACCATTCTTAAACCCTATTTCTAGTAAAAGAGGATTTTTGTACTCTTCATCTCCATCCCAATAGTAAACAGAAACACTACCGACATTTTCATCCAGTCTAATAGGCAAATAGTAACCTTTATTATCTGATAATGACTTTTTGCGAAAGGTAATTGGGCAGTTTTTGTGCACAATAACATATTTATCAGAAAAATTTTCACTACAATGACTATACTTGCTATATCCAGATATACTACTGAGATTCTCTTTTAGACATGTTACATCATTCTGTTTATTGCATATTGGACAGTGTGTTGTTCGTGCGTTTTGAGTAAAGTCTAAACGTATTCCATGATATGCGAATAATCTACAAGTAACTTCCGTTAGTTTACCCTCTAACTTCTCATTCTTTTTAGAATAATCTTCACCGGTAGGATACTCATCTGTATCATAAATCCTCTCCCACTTTCCGTTACCATAGTGTCCCAGATTCTCATACCAATATATCTTCCCATATGGTTTCCCAATTCTTATTATAAGAGGTTTTCTTATGAAATTATTTTTACCATCAAGCTTTGAATGGTAAAATTTTGTAACAGACTGAACATCTTTAAATGCATAACGAACTCCTCTAGTTCTATCAAGCTCAAACTTTTGCCAGAATACATTTGAGATTTTATTATTTCCATTAGCTGTATGAGTATAGTATCTGAAATCCGTAGATTTCACGATTCCCGTTTTCACGGAAATGTGACCTACTCCATTTCCATTACACTTACATCTTATCTTACTGCTTCTACATCTGTTATGTATATCCACAATTAGTTCAACCATCCATCCTTAGCTGTATTCGCCTTTAATTTTATGATTTTTAAAATCCTTTCAAAACTCTGAGATCCATGAGTAGTCTCAATGCGACCAAAGGGAGCAGACCAGTATACATTAGTTACTCCCTACTCATCCATACATTCATCCTCCCTCACAACTAGCTCACCGTCAGAGAGACTATCCACAGAATGACAAGATGAACAAGTATCCAGAGTCAGTCTCCATAATTGTCTAATAGTCACATTAGACAATTTATTCATCTTATGGATGAATTCTCATCACTCCTATCCGACCGAAGGGAGGATAGTCCGACTACACATTCCACATTACAATCCCAAGAAATCAAGAGAGAAACAATGTAAAGAGTTATCAGATCCGACTGATGCGAGCATGAATCCAACGTGCGCTACACCAAACGGTCCAAGCTTACACCAAGAAAGATCAGAAACTGGACCACGATGACCTGCATGAATAAATCTAAGCTCATCATCTTTGCAAGCCAAATCCCAAATGCACAAGGTTGAATCATGAGATGCCGAGGCAAAAATACCAGCGGATCCATTACAAAATTCCACTTGTGAAATTGACTCCTTATGGTGTTCAAATTGCTTGATTGGTCCATCTTCCCTTCTAACATCCCACAGGGATACAAAGCCGTTTGAATCCCCAGTAACAAAAATTCTTGCGTCAAACCTGTTGAATGATAGACAATTTGTCTCTCCATTTTGATAGCTAAAGACTTTGGTGGCTTTCCCAGCTCTAAAATCTACAATTCTGGCGGAACTATCGTCACAAGCAACACAAACCAAACTTTCCTCTTTTGGAACATGTTCCAAATCATTCAATGGAATGGCTTCTACATTTACTACACCAAGCGGTTCCACCATTGGTACTCCATCGTGAATTCCATCAAGAGATGCTGTAAACGATTGAGCCTTTTTATTCAAATCCCAAACACACACAGTCCCATCAGAGGCGCAAGATGCAAACTTGTTTGGGCTATGCCACGATATTCCATACCCTTCAGCGGTGTGTCCATTAGACAGTACCATTTGAGGTGCACTTTTCAAATCCCTGGGGTTTAGGGGATGTTTGGAATAGTCGAAAAGGAGAAGCAGGCCACAATTTGTCTGCGTGACAAACTTGAAGCTGCTTTCCGGAACATGCGATATACGATTAATTTCTCCGGGGTGGACTACACGGGCCTTGATATCCAGCGATGGTACCTGAGAAACAGGCTGAGACGAGGTACGAGCAATTGTAGTAGCCTTTTCATCCTGATCACTTGTTGTTTGAGCGGGACCAGCGTGCGCTGCAGAACGAGCGCCTACAAACCCACTATAGTTTTCGCAAGTTGCCAAATTCTCATAAAGCGTAGCTGTTGGAGTACGCACTTCTGCAACCATGGCATACTCAGTTTCAGCTCCTGAAGTGTGAGTGCCCAGGAGCAGCCTGTGTGATATCGTTCCATTCTTTATCCGATAGTTTGATGAGTCGTCCATGAAATCCACGACCAGCGACGGCCAATCTAAATTGTGGACAACCAGCGAGTTGTAGAGAAAGGGCGCATTCCTGCGCCATGTGTAGTATGGATCACCGTCTTCTTCCGGTTCTCCAGGGGTAGTATCCGTCTGTAGGTCCATGGAATAAGGCGTGGCGTGAGTATTTGGAGCAGAAAAGGAGGACCCATGGGTAGTTGACCCGTGAGTGCTAGATGTCGTAGAAATCGTCCCATCTCCGCCTTCCGGCCTATTTATGGGATACTTTCTCTTGATCTTGCACTGGCTATGGCCAGAAAGAATGACGGAATCCATTTTCCCAGCGTTATCGCAGCGTCCTCCAAAATTTCGCGATTTTCCGCCTCGTTCACCGGAAAATGCCGTTCTACTATCCAGTAAATCCCTCACCGAACGCAGTAAATCGCCTATAGAAGGAAATGTGTAGGACGAGAGTGTGTAGACGAACCAAATCGCAAACGTGCGGGTCCCCTTTGCAAAAAACGAAACAGACACTCGACAAATGTGTGTCTTTGGTAAATAAAAGGGAAATGTCCGCATAAACTGGGAGAAGGAGCCTCCCAATGTGGTGAGGACGATGCGCAGCCCTCAGTCCACATTCTCTGCCCTTTCCGGTCTTCATCTCTTTGCCATCCTCCTTCTGTAACTTTTAGTGAAGGGAGAATATCTATATACTTGCCGGTTTTACGGCTAATAGGTCCCTACTCTGGCTCTTGAATATCCACGAGGGTTTACGCCAAATCCACAACTAGAGAGCATGACGCTCTTGCAACTGGCCCATAACAGCCATTAATTGTGATTATAGACCGAGAATGACCGCCCTTTGTACCTCTATACCTGTCCATTCAGTGCAGTTGTGTCACTTACATCGTCATTCTTTTCGCATTACACAGTCATGGATAATGCATAGTTGAATTGTCCTGGGTATATTGGTTTATCCCTGGAGGTTTCAGAGCATCTCAATGAGTCCAAAGAGCACCTCTTTCAAGTAGCATGGAATTCTTCAACTCTTATTTTGGATAAATCACAATGGAGATTGGCAACGTTTCATATGGAATACATATGGAAAAACGCTAATCACCCATACCTATAAATGTAAGAGAGACTACCATTAATTAAACATGCACATCCCAGTGGAATGTGAGCAAGACATCAAATCATGGTATTCTACTATACTTATAAGAGATTACCCATGAGGAATCATTTTTTGGAATTTTTCTTCTTAGCTCCAGGTAGTTCACTAGGAGGAGCCTCAGATTGAGGTGGAATATTAGGAGAGTCTTCAGACTGATCATTCGCTTTGGCAGACTTCTTAGTCGGTTCATTCTTTAGGTCCTCTAGTTTCTTGTCATAGTTTTCCTCAGTAATCTTCTTCCATTCACCATTGCCATTCTTTTCAAAATACTTTTTACCAACCCTCCCATGAGTTTTAGCGGAAATTAAGAGTAGTGAAGATTCATTCTTTTTAGATACTCTCGCCAATAGAAGTTTTTCACCCTCGGGAGTAGCCCAAAGTCGAGTCTCTTCTCCAACAACTAAAGTTACAGGGACACTCTTTGACGTATAGGTAGTATGTTCTACTCCACTAACTTCCTTTGTCTCTATGTTCACTTTGTCTTTATCAGGATTAGCTAAATCGAGAATGATATCAACACGACCTGCTGGCTGCGCATTTTCCTGTGGTTGATTCTGTTTCTCTCCTCCCTTTACTCCTCCTTTAGCGCCACCATTATCACCTCCACAGTGGCAGAGTCCCACCAGACATACCGTCCATAGTATTGCCAGAACCTTCATTTTGCCGATCCTCTACTTCTAAAAATAGCAACTAAAGTCTTGGTACAGGCGAAATAATGAGTGCTATCTAAAAGAATAAAGTACCCAGAAGTATTCAAAACAATAGACAAAACGCGCATGCACTTGTATTGTCTTATAGCTAAAACAGACAATAGGCGTAACAAGGAAACTAGAGTAGAGAAACAAAGACCTTGAGTCTTGACAAGTCAGGGGTACAACGGAACCATAAAGTCTCTTTGGTAAATGAACAACATCACGAAGGGGAGATAATGGGAGTCGAATCAAGGAATGTAGGGGTTAATGGGGGTGAATAACAGTTCTTGTCGCTATTAATTCATTCTCATCATTATTCAGTGTCTCAAGGCACATTTTATTGTGTATTAATAGTCTTTAAGTGTCTCACATTCTCAGTATTCCATTATAGATAAGCATGACTGGAGGAATAGATAGAGCCAGGAAAGAGTGTTGGAAATACCCTTTTATTTTTCTACTTTATAAACTAAATGAGTCATTAATATTTTGTCATTTACAAGAAAATCACAGACTCTTTACTAAAGTCTTAGTACATAATTACCACTTCATCCTACTATCTAAGCTGTCCTCTCTACGTCAGGGTACTTTTGGTGAACAAGTTAAGGAAGAACTACTCATTGTCTTCCATCTAGAGAACCTTCATTTCAGTAACTAACTCATCAAGATTCTCCTGTAGTAGTCCTATGGTTACAGAGATCCGTCTGATTCCTAGTCTACTTTGCATGACATCTTGCACATTCCACATGAACCCTTTGAGAGAGTTTGATACGCTGCTTAGTTGACTCCATTTCCTGAACCCTGCTTGACAACAATAATGCAAAAACGGCAAACCATAAATATAGACAGTGCATGTACAGGCAAAATTTTAACTGGTGATGCATTCGAGGGTAGCCCTCGTCATCTATAGTGACCTTGTCCATTGGTTACATGGATGCGCATTCTTCCGTTGATAATCACAAAGTTTCCCAATCTCCACACTTGTTCATAGCTCATACTCATCATTCACCCATATTGCTACTTTCGTATGCTTGCCAGCCACAACTTTTGGAGTTTACTGTAAACGACCCTGACGGCATCTCTTGCCTCTTTAATCTGCAGATTATAGGCAACACCTCTGGGTGGACTGTGTACGAAAAAGTTTCTCGGTTCCTGCTTCAAGAATTCGTTTATTGGTGCGCTAATCATTCGAAAGGCTTCCATTTGTGTTTCAGCCGGCAATAGTGCACGAATCTTGATCTCACGTTCTAGATCATGCAAGCTCTTTTTTACTACACCAAACATGTCTGGCACTGATTCCGAGTATTCTCCAATGTCCTCAGCTATGCTAAAGATCTCTTTGATGATCTCTGGACTCAGGGCACTGCCCCTATCTCCGCAGGCAGTTTTGAAAAGGAAAAGGTTAAAGAGTATGATAAATTTGATCATTTTTCCACTGAGGAACCTACAGAAGGAGATTAATGAATCAGTGACTGCATGCAAAAGGTACGTGCCGCAAACACGGACGACATGGGTGTGGAAACGAGTCAGGGGCTAGTTCTGCATTTTTGAGACAATTCTTTACATGCCGGTAAAGCAGTCTCCCAGCAACACTTTGGATGGAAGAACAGCAGCCGCAGAAAGTCATGAATGTTGGTAATACATAGAGAGGACTGGTAACTGTAGAAATGCCCGTAGATCCCATCGGTGTGACTCCAGGATGTCGAGGGACAATGACCCGTGCTGTGCGTGCTCCAGGCAGGCTCTCGTTGACATTCCATTAACATTTTCTGGACAATTTACATAAAAGAGCGTCATCCAGAAATGTATTTAGCGCAATTGCAGTGTCTAGGAGGAGGGAAAATACGGACAAAGTGTGCGACTCTCTACACACCCCTAGTGAGTCTCAGACATTTTAGTTCACAGTAGACAATCGGTAGAGCTCAAAATCATGAAATTAACTAATGAATCACCATGCCACTTTCCTCTCCCACGTTCTAGGTACCCTTGTAGAACTTTCTTAGCTGATGCTCTCGAGGGTAGGGCGAGGTGGAGGCCCCGATTTTGGTCCCAGGAGCTCAGAATCGCCAGTATATTTTCTGTGCTCACTCACCTTAATAAAAGGCATAGACCAGACGAGGCTTTGCTCTTCTGGGCGTCTCTACGAGTCTCTTTGGGACTCTGGAGGCTCTACAGGCTATTGTTGGACTTTGGATCTGCTAAAGCCATTTAGTAACTGTAAATACCTACGTGTTTGCCCTTGGTATTCTTGAAACTCCTCTTAACGTTCTGGTATCGCCTCTATCCTACGCTGGCGTTTCTACGAGATGGAGAACGAACTCTCACGTTTTATTCGCCAAGCGCCGAGTGAAGTGATTGAATTGGTCTGCGGCTTTCTCGATTTCTCGGATTTCCTGGCGCTCACCTCAATTTCACGGTTGATAAGAAGCGCTCTGGTCAGCTATCACCGCTGTTGGCTCAATTTCTACTCAAAGGGACATGTACACAGACATTACGAGATTCCTATCTCGATCGACCCTCTGCAACGTCGAGATGGTGGAGTAAAAGGCTCGGAAACTGCTCTGAAATACGCGCTGAGGATGCCAAGTTTTGATAGACAAATCATCTCTAATCCTGCCGCAAAGCTCTTGAGTTCTGCGCGCAAGGTAGAGATTATAAAGATGAACAATGCGCATTCTTCAAACCCACTGTTGGATTTGGGGATCCTGGACAGGCTCAAGAGGGATAAATGGAAGGGAGAACCGAAGCAGGATGTCAAGGTTCTGTCATCATTCCCAAATCCCATTCTAGTAGCTCCAGTAGACAAAAATAAGCCGTTTTCAGTAATGTCAAACTCCCACATGTGCAGCTTTAAGGAGGGAGGGTTTATGGTCAATAGCTTTTTACCTTCCCTTAAAAATGTAAAGGTCGTATGCTGGGTGCGTTTGCAGGATGGTAAAATGGCGTTGGGCCATGGTATTCACGCATCCTTTAATTGCAGAAGTGATTCTTGTGATCAAAAGGTGTTGGCAGTTATCCATGAGAATGGTAGGGGTGGAGTGGCTATTTCCTTTTATCAATACGAGGAATCTCATGCATGCGGACTAGCAAGCAGCCCGGGGTTTACCATTGATGTTGATATAGAATCTGGAGATAAGATTACAAGCGCACACATTAGCGGACTATTGTTGACTTGGAGTAACAAAAGGTTGCAGTTTACCCATTTAAACATTATCCTGGGAAGCCATAGAGGGAAAATATATTGGAAAAGGTCTGAAAAGGGAAGTAGTATAGCTAGTGGAAAGTATGAAGCTTGCCAATTTCCAATTTCTGAGATAGAGGTACTGTTTGGTTCCATGGCTATCTTGTATAGCAAGGCCAAGTACTTGGGAGTTGTTAGAATGGTAGATAATGGATGGGAAACTCTGGAAAGCGTACAAGACTCCATTACTAGCTTCTCTGTTGATATGGACAACTGCATACTTGGTTATTGTACGAGCATTCACAACCGTAGCACGTTTTTGGATCTTTGTCCAAATATGCCTTGTGCTACCATTCAACACGCAAGTTACTCTGTACCAAAGCCTCCTTTGTGCATCACCTACCTTAACCGTGATTCAAAGTGGGCTCTGGTTATCCGTAACTACATTCGTGTCTTGCAAGTAGTCTTTAGGGATACTCTTGTATTCAAATCTCTCTTTACGCTAAATGGACATACGCAACCGATAACGCAATGTGTGCATGACGGGTGGTCCAAACTCGTTAGCGTGGATTCTACTCATCAAATTTTTGTCTGGGATTATATGGATGGTTGCAAGCTCTTTTCCTTTTCTCTAGTTTCCAGCACGCGTGAGAGGGGTATGGACCCACTAGACGTCTACATCAAGGCCATGAATGGTGGACAAAGGAATGGAACATGCAAAAATGATCGCCATAGGGGCAAAATGGGAAATTTGGCCAAATACATAAAGTGCAAAATAGGGCGCGACGAATGGGACGATTCTCCACTCGAAACTGATAGTGATTACACACCAACACACAGCACGATTGACTCTGTTTCTTCACAAAGCGCAAGGTATGCACACTATGCCGTGCACAAGGAAAGGGGTATGAGAGGATTGTTGGAACCAAGCAAACGGGAGGATTACCACGTTAATGTCTCCGTTCAATCACTGCTAATTTATTATCAAGGTTCCAAGACCATGCAAGTGTGGTCATTTAAATAATTGTTTTTAATTTTTCACTAGTTTTAATTTGCATTTCATTGCAACGATTCTGCGTGCACATACAATTGGATGTTATGCATCTAGTAAAGTAGTATTGTGGGAGTGTATTGGGTACCAAGAACTCCAAGTTTAGGAACCTAAAGTTATACGATCTGCATGCAGTAAGTTTAAACAATATATCTGATGGTTGTCTACATAGTATAGAACATCCGTAGGAAGTGTTCACAAGGAGCTATGGCATAAATAGGATGTGGTCCGTTCCTCATGGAAATCACTCTGGAATCTTGGAGATTGAGAATAAGGGGTAATGCCTATAGATACTTTATAGAATATTGTAGCATGATAGGATACAAAGTTCTAGTTTGAAGGTCTCAAGGTTTAGGACCACATTTTGCAAATATCGCTTAGGAGTAAGACTTCGCAAAAGAAACTCTGTGGGATATTATTACAAACTTTACCTGATTATGGTAAAGTGATGAAATTAAGACCAACTACTCAGTATAGATTCCTTATGGGTATCCATCCATAGACAGCCATTAAATCTGTCTAACCCAGGGGTCTCCTTTATAGCGATTATAAAGTTTGAATCCTCCAAAAAAGGTTGCGCCAGCTCCGGTAAGGGTACCCGATGATATACCAGAGATGGACCATATGCCAAGACCAGTAGCAAGACCTCCAGCAACAAGAGGTTCAGCAGTAAGTTGGTCAGAAGCAGCTTCAGGTTGAAGAGGAGGATTAGTTTCAGGAGGGGCAGGAGGAGGAGCAGATCCTTCAGCACCAGTTTGAGTAGTACCAGAGCCTTGTTCTCCAGGTCCACCTTGAGCACTAGAATTATCTTGGCCAGATGAGACAGTATCAGCATGTTGTTGAGGGTCTAGAGTAATGGGAGCAGAAGCTTGAGGTAGAGAGACAGTAGGAGCTTGACCAGGTTGTTGAAGAGGAGTTTGAAAAGTAGTATGATCAGATGGAACATCATCAGCCTTTTCTTCAAGAGATGTAGAGGGAGAATTTTGAGAAGCTGTTTGTTGACCTTCTTCATAGACCCTAGTTTCACCAGTATCATTAACAAGGCCTGAGTCTTCAGCACAATTTTCCTCCTCTTCCTCAGTTTCTCGGTCTTCAGATCCTCTACCTTCATCTTTACCATAAGCGCTAGTGGTACAAAGAACCTTGTCAGCCAGGCTATGGGCTAGTTCTAATCCAACTGTACCAAGTGCACCAGCTATAACTAGTCCATGACCAAGAGCTTTTCCAGATACTTCTCCAAGTGTAGAGGCAAGACCCAATAGTTTTTCTCTAGCCTCCCGTTCCTTCTGTACTCTTTCCTGTTCTTCCTTTTTCATCCTTTCTTCTTCAGCTCGTTGTTTTTCTCTCGCTATATCTTCTGGACACTTAAGTTGTAGTCTCTTTTTAATACCATTCAGAGTAGTTTCAAGAATACCAGCTTCCCTTGGATCCTTATCTTTTAGTCTACCCTCTTTTTCCCACTTACCACCATTCTCACTCCTATACCACCTATGAGTCTTCCCACCATCACTCTCAACATAGACAAGGAGAGGTGTTTTGGTAACTCCGTTAGCATCTTTCTGACACTTTGCAAAGAAGACCACTACATCTTTAACGTCCCATATTGGAAAGAATCCCGCCAGATCTTCACCAGGTCCATTAGTGAAACCAGTTACGGCAAAAGTATTATTACCTCCTTTCTCGCCATAGGTGTGCCTAAAGGCAGTAAATCCCTCTAGTTTTACTCCATCATAACCGGTAACATTTATATCCTTGGGAGATCCATTCTTACAGTCTCTATCTTTGCAATACTCATTTGGATAAGATTCTCCATATTTTGCTGAGACATTTATGACAAGTGGGCTGAAAAGTTTGCATTTTTGTTCATGGAGCGTCTCTACAGATACAGATCCTAGGTCTATCATACTCCACTCACTGTGCCCTTCCTTTCCGTCATTACCTAGAGAAATTGGCGTACCCGCATAGCCCGTACCTCCAACATATACTTCCATAATAAGGGGTTTTCTGTGATCGGTATCCTCATCCCAGTAGTACGCATAGAGATTGGGAGTTTGATCAGCATCAAGTGTAATGGGTTGATCATCATTGTCTTTCCATAACAGATCAACACTCCTGTATTTGACGGAGTTTGCATTCGTACTGTACGAATGTTTGTACGTTTTATATCCAGGAATACTACCTTCTGGTTCAACAGTAACCTTGGCCTCACCGCATGCACATTCATAGGTATTTTTCTTGTAAATATTAACAGAATGAAGATTGTAAAGTTTGCATGCTTGACTCTTTAACTTCTTCGTAAGTTGAGGATTTGTTTGATTTCCCACTGGGATTTGTGGAATCTCACCAGCAAAAGTAATATCATGCCACTTTATGCTATCCCCAGTGCTGGTATGTTCATACAGATGATACAGTTCTCTGTATTTTGCCCTCAGGAAAAGGGGCTTTTTAATTGTTTTCGGATCGTTATCATATTCGCGATAGTAATAAATAGTTACTTCTTGGGGACTCCCATCATCAGTTTGGATGGGTTGTTCTCCAAATCTGATTGGACCTATAGGGGCTTCATTTATACCTTTATGAGTGATATAGCCATATTCCGAAAGGTCACCTACAAATCCACGCTCTACAACTATATCTTCATTTTCCTGACAAAATTTATCACATTTTTTGGAGATGTCAATCCCCCCGCTCATCCTCCGCCATCAAATGTATCCAGGCTCATTCTTAAATTTATATAGCAAATTGAATGGGTAGGATATCTCCGTACTATACTATATCTTTAATATCTGCTCATTAAATTAGTAAAGGAGAAATCATCCTTAGCTACTCCTCATCCATACATTCATCCTCCCTCACAAGTAACTTACTGTTTGGTAGTATGGAGCCGTGTCATTATGGACACACTAATGCTTCCTTCTGTAATCTACTCTTCCTATATTTATAGAGATACACAGACTCACGTTGGTCGCCTTTGCAGCTCCTATACTGAAGTATACTCGCCACTTCTCCTCTACTCACTAAGCTCATAGTCACCATAATTCCTATCCTTCCTCCAGTCGGATGGTTGTCATACTACCTGGTCTACCCTTCTTCTAGGAACTCCCTACGGTCGCGTATGCTCATCTTGCTATTGTTTCATTATACAACTTGATGCTAAGAATCTCGTAATGGTAATTCGTTCATCTTAGGATGAATTCGCATCACTCTTCCATTCACTTTGTTCATTCCATAGTGATATACTACCTAGTCTTTGACGTCGGTAGGTCACCTGTTTCAGTACTCCTTACAGTCGTACTTGCGCAGTGAGGAATCCTTCTCTTCCTTAGGCTCCCTGACGGTCGCTTGTTCGCTATTCCATAGCTCACATCCCTCATTCTTCGGGACCTCCTCTGTCCTTATATACTCCGAAAAGTCTCTTTAATGTAGTACAGACAGTTTATGTGATCCATAGACATGGTCTGTACTATGCAGAGAGAGCAGGTGATCATATAAAATCCCGTTATTGACCATAATATAACCTTCCATATACATGTAACACTCTTACCATTCCATTACATACGCCTATAGCTTCTAGTAGCACGCCTCTGCTGTATATGGTCCCTTAGAGGCACTCTTCCTTGGACTCCTCCTCCTAACACTCCGTTTCTAGCTACTCTGCGTCGAGTCACTAACCATCCATATTGTAACCATTGTAATCTATAGATAAACCGTATTGATGACTCGGTAAGTACTCCTATGAAGGAATAAACTGAGGAAGAGAAGACCATGGGGATAATTATCACTATAAATGGCCAAACATTCCTTGTTCTCTTACACATTTAGAGATTTTATATTCATCTTTATCTACTCCATCAGATTATGTACAATGTGTAGCTGGAAGGCCAATCGGAAATCCTCCACGAGACTAATGGGAGAAGAGAAGGAATAGCATCCACAGGGACATTTATGGATTCCACAGATACATGTTCCCCATCTATCATCTCTAGATACCACGAATAGACACTATAAGATATGGACAGTCAAATGTGTATCCGTGGAATCCATGAGTAGAGAGAACGTTCAAATTAGAGTAGTTGAAATAATGCCAATATGGCAGGGCAGTGGGTTTTAAATTTTATTAAAACCGACATGCTGCATTAAGCGTGTGTGGTAATGCAATCCTCTATGATCTTTGATAGAGAATCGCTATTTGCAATGTCCTCAGCTTTGCACGTTCTAATTAGGGACCCATCGTGGAATACCCAAACTGACGTGCATAAGCGCAAAACATCGGTATTGTGAGCTGCAATGAAGGTTGCACAGTGCTGGAAGTGTGTCTTTATGAGTTCATAAATTGGAATCTCTGCAGTCTTTGATGCAGCAGCTCCAAGTTCATCCTCTGGAGGCTCATCAACCAAAAGAACTTTGAAGAATTCTCTGTAGAGCACCAGTCTTGCCACTGATAACATACGTAGCTGTGAGTTTGAAAGCACCGATCCATGGTCAACATTATCTACAGAGGAGGCGCCATGTGGCTTTAAAGTGGGACCGTAGTAGACTCTTTTGTAGTGCCTTGGCATATCGTCGTGGTAATGGTCAGGTATAATGACGGTGCCGAGACCCTTTCCACCCGGGAGATTCTCGACAAACTTGAGCAAGCCACAATTTTCCAGGGCTATTTCAATATCAGCATCTTCAAATATCATTCTTGGGTCAACAAATCTACGTACAGTCCAGCCTCTAAAGACAAATGGTAGTTGAGGTAGTACTCCAATGATCTGTCTAGTCACACTCTTTGGCATATCATTCAGATCACAGCCATCTAAGAATACAGAACCATCTCTATTCGCCAGATTCTGGAGCACTGACAATAGGGTAGACTTCCCTGCTCCAGTTCTACCGATAACTCCAATAATGTCCGAAGTATCCGCAGAACAAGTAATATTCTTTAGAATAGCATACTTCATTCCTGTTTTTTTGTTAACGCTATGAGCGCTTACATTATCCAACTTAACCCTAGTATGTCCCAAAGTAGTGTACTTGGACACGTCAAACAAATTAACCTTATGCCTAAAGAGCAATGTTCTAAGACTTGTACAATACAAGCCTCTCCTTGAAATATGTCTTGCAAAACGCCTGGAAATAATATACTTCTCAACGTCCGAACCCAGGTTCTTGTGATCTGAATCCTTAGAACTGTCTACAACAATTTCCGTTCCATAAATGTTCCTTTTCTTTGCAAACTTTAGAGGTGTATTTTCAGGAATAAAACTTGAAAATCTCTTGACAGAACCAATATGCATTTCCATCAAACAGTACAGTTTGAGGAAATTTGCAAATGAAGTATTCAAGCTAAGGAAGATGGAATATGCCATGGCGTAGTATCCAACTTGTAATTCAGTTTCGGTCCAGCGTGAAAGAAGAAGAGGAAAGACAAGAATGAACAAAGCCAATGGTGATAGAAATAATCTGGACGAAATTGTTCCCCAAGCCATACCAGAGTATGTGAAGAGAAAACACCTTAGATTATAATCAACGTTTTCTGCCATAGCATGAACTAATTCCCACTCCTTTTTGAAGCTCCTATAAATTGATAAGCCAGATATAGCCGTTTCTATGGTAGAGTCAATTTGGCCAAATGTTTCAAAGCGTGCCAAGTATGCGTTTTTGCAGGACCTGACATAGTAGTACACTATGAACCTAAGAATGATAAAGCAAAGTATGAGAGCAAGTGGAGTGGCCCATGGTACCAAAAAGAATAGTGTCAACAAATGGACCGCAGTTTCAATTGAAAAAACTGACGAATCGTAGAGAAAATATCCAAATATGTTGTCAATGAAAAACGTATCTATATACAAGAATGTCAAAATGCTACCAAGAGACGTCTTTATTCTTAAAACAGCCGAATTGTTGGTAAAGAGGGAATTAATGCAGTATTCATGAATCCTTAGTGAGCCATTGAAGGAGGCAGATGTCATCGCAACTATACGGAAGAAAGCTCCAACCATAACAGATACCGAGAGAATGATGATCCACCTCAAAGATCTGTAGCAGTACTCCTTAACATCCTCAAGTGAAACTGATGTATGATTATGCTCATTCGCATAATCAAGGACTGAATCTGAAACCTTTGAGGTGATGATAAATTTTGTATTATCCAAGGTTGCAAAAGTAAATGTAAATATGAAGAAGATGATAATAGGCCAACCCGTTGCCCGGAAATAGGCTTTATATGGCTTGAAGTTCTTATTACCAATATCCTTTTTATCTTGTATCTCTTGAACTGTTGGAGAATCGGAATATCTAGATTCCGTTGACCTTCTTCGTCCATCACGAGTATAGTCATCTGAGTTGCATCTTCTGAGGATATCACGTGATACAGATGAAAGCTTCACTCTGTCAAAAGAAGGTTTTGGAGGCTCAATATGGCCAACTTCGTGCTCTATCAAAGACTTGAGTTTGTTGCTCTGCACAAGACCCTTGTTCTCCAGAAAATATATTGGAGCATCTGGGTATGAATCAGGTGATTCTGATGATACACAAGCGTCTAATATACGCTTGGAAATCGTTAGAACTGCAGATACATCATCCTTTGCCAATAATCCATCATTAACATTAAAAAGATTCCTAAAGATGGTCCTCGCCACGAATGGATCCAAGCTAGTGAAACAGTCATCAAGGGCTACAAGGAAGGAATGGTCAGATCCGCTCTCTCTATTAGTCTCGCTAAAGATGAGGTAGGCGTAAATGGCACGAGCAAGTCCAACTCTGACTCTCTGACCTCCACTGAGGGAGTAACCATGTTCAGAGATCTTACGCATGTCACCCTCTTCCCAAGTCGATATGTCATGTTCAAGTTCAATAGCCTTCAGAACTGTGTTGTAGACATCCTCATCAAATCTGTGACCAAAGGTAATGTTAGACTTAATGGTACCCTTTTGTAGCCAGACATCCTGAGAAGCATAGAATATTGGCATGTTGGTAGAGAGAGGCAATACAGCCATTGATCCTTCAACAAGAGTCATGTCACCAAGGATAGCCTTGACAAAGTTACTCTTACCAGAACCTTGAGCACCAGTTACAATGGCAAGGTCACCAGTATTGAGGACAAAGTCAAGGTTCCTAAGACAAGTAGTACCAGTATTGTCTAGGAGATCCTTCCTGCTATTGACCCAGGCAAAGGAGGCCTTCTTAAACATCACCATCAGTCCTTTGGGTATGCTCTTATCCTTACCTGGCCCAATCTCTGGTAGAGTAGTCTTCCCAGTAAACTTGTTATCAGGAATGTAAAAGTTTGGTGAACAAGTTCTCAAGAAGCGTTCCACCCTCAAAAAGGATATTATGGTAAAAACTAAAAGTTTGAGTTTAAGAGGAACCATGTATAGTGGACCAAGAATCTTTAACAGAACGAAAATAGAGGCAAGTAGTCCTGAGGGATCGATCTCCTTTGCATCTGTAGAACCTTCAACCTGTCCGACAAAGTCATCAATTAGAACAATGATGTTTATGCACATTATTGAAGTAATGATGACCTTGTTCATGAGAGATAAGAAGAAACGAATAGGTACAATGACCAGTTCATCATTCCTAGCCTCTGTAATAGCATTGTGGCCGATATCATCTAATGACATTCTCTCGATAAGATCCAGGGCTGAAACAATTTCCTCAGACCTAGCGATTCTATTATCCCTAACCCCAAAGAAATATTTCATAACAAAACCATTGACAAGTTCCATCACGAACATACATGCGACTAGAGACAAAGAAATGATAAGGATAGTGAGTGCCTTCATGTGAAACTGTTGGCTGATGAGTATTAGTCCGTATGTGAAGGCTGTCAGAAAATCAATCATGCCGGTTGTGAACTCGATAAAAAGTGGAATGTAATGTGGGTCATTTAAGATAAGGGAATAGATTTTGGGAGTTACTTTATTGTTCTTGTAACGTCTGGCTGGACATAGTAATGGGTTATCCGTACATGCGTCCTCCCCGGAACAGCAGTGAATGACATTTCTGCAAGAGTTTGAGTCGTCGGGAAAACTGCTAAATCTGCTGCGCCTATAGCACAAACTGTGCTGGAAAATCGTGACACGAAGGCACGAATCAATAACAGCAGTAAGCCTTTGTAAATAGTAGTAAATGTGGTCCATGAAAATTTCCTTGAACAATTCCATGAGAATGATGGAGAGAGCTAGTCCTAAAAATGCCATGAACCTAAAGTCTCTGTCAGACAATAGGCTCAGCAACTTGTGTAGGAAAATAGAGACACTCATTCCAACGCCATTCATTACTATTACACATGCTATAATAGCGAGCAACCTTTTCCAAAAGGTCAGCCAGATTGCCCTTGCCAGAATGTATCTTACTGGTTTCTTGGCACTCTTCTTCTCATCCTCACTGAGGGATTCATAAGCCTCCAGGCTGGCTATACCATCACTAATGTGCTTAGAAAGAATAGGCTGCCATATAAGAATCTGGTCAGCCAGTGGGAGAGGGTGAAGCATATAAGGGTCCAGGTACTCTTTGGCAGCTGCTTTAACCCATTTGTATGCCCAGATGAAGAATACAAAGTTGAAGATGCTCTTGTCGTCAAAGTAGCGGAACCGCCTACCATCTGGTTCTTTTGTCTTCTTCCTGGTCAGCTCCACCTCGCTCTCCCAAAAATGGCAGCTTTTCTCCGGAGGAACTGCTATATTCTCCATTGAAATATTCTATATTTTCAGAATTGCATAGTGGGTTCGAGAATGTTACTGGGAAAGACTGAGATTCCTAGACAACTGGAGGAGGAAGTCACCCTCTTTTTCGGAACGGAAAATGCGATTATTAGCGTGAGCAATTTTCCAAGACTCGAGATCCCACAAAACTGTCCAGGTTTCAGAATGTTAACCGTTATCCGTGCGACGAGTAAAAAGCCCTACACGTTCATCATGCCAATCGGCAACCTCGTAACGACTGATCTACATTCCAAACCTTTTGTGGTAATATAACTGCGCTTGTCCCAAACTGTTTATATCCTAAAAATGATTGAGACCGGATACGTTTGGTCTGAGAACTTTGCACATGCAGGACCCTGCCTTGATTGGGGTTTTGTTTTGCTTCAACCGCTTGTCAAAGAAAGACTTCTGATTAAACTTTAAGGATACTTGGCTTTAAGTTTAGCCCTCTACTATTCGGTTTTGTTTCTTGTCTTTTCTATGGCTTAAATCACTTCTCCTTGGCGCACCTCTGTCTGGCAAGTTACCTGTACCTTTCCGGATTTATAGTCAATGGGATGGGAGATATCCGTTTGAAATCGTCTCAATGGTCATACAACGCGAACATGGTTCGTGATGTCCTCAGCTGAAAAGGAAATGTTTTTGCGGCTTGAAAATGTCTGGCATGGAAACTAGCGGACAAATATCTAGTTCACTAACCTGGTTCATCTGCCCCTCGTATGAACGTATTTTGGAGCTACTTTGCAATATTGTAGCGCATCTATAGGCGATAATCTCAATCTTCCTTATTTATCCCAATGAATTGATAGACTCGAGGATTCCTCCGGCTATAATCCTCAAGAACGTGCGATTTGTGGATAATAAACGAATGCGATGTTATTCCAACGTAAATAACGGGTATTAAAACTCCAAACGTGAACCAGGATAAATGGTGGTGGAAAAAGAGCGGCTATCCAACCGAAAGTTTATATTACAGCCCTTATTCAGAGTTTAAATGGCATTTCCCTGGCCTCCTGGCGGCAATGATTCGATATTGCGTGCCCTTGCGTTTGTACTTTTGCAGTTCATTAATGAGCTATAGAAAGTCGAGCCCCGTACGATATGATAAGTGAATTGTAATTTAAACTATTTGGATTTGTATTTTGTTCAAGTTGTTACCCTGGTTTAGTCTTCCGCAATTTGGTTTTGCGTACTACGTCTCTTCCTAGGGGGCTCTACTTGTTCAGATGGGAAAGAAACTACCTTTGGATTGGATGAAAATAACCGTGAATACATAATCAAACCAAAGAATGGCGAGTAACCTGTTGCAAGTATTGCGGTACGAATGTCGAATCTTTGTGGACAACAACTTCTTCGCAGTAGTTTATCCAGCCTTGTCGTGCCTGTTGTATTCCGTAATGTAATGGATTTAGCATGTGTTTAATGTCGAGTAGATGAGACGTGGTATGAGAATATGGTCGTACAAGCGAAGCTAAATCAGTACAAAGTCCTAGCATTCCAGTATGCCAACAAGATGGGAATATTCTTACGCAGAGTCCTTGGTAGTGACAATGGGCTCCGTATTACAAGATTCTTGCCATTTACTGAGATCGCCCATACTAGTCGTTGCTGGACCCTCTCCAGGAGATATAGCAGAGGGTCCTTTACTTGATCCGTTTACGGTCTTTAAAAGTGAAAGAATCTTGGGATAGTCAGGGTTTGATGGTTTATCAGTTAATAGCCTCCAGTTTCACCTGTTTGAGACTCTTTGCTACCATAAAGGAATGTCCTTGGGTTCTTTTTCTTCTTCAGGTTTGGGTTCTAGACGAATTAATAGAATTTTTTCATCCTCAGGATATCAGTAAACGTAAACCGTGGAAGAGCTCTTTATTGGAATATCCTTTATATCATCCTGACCATTCTTTGTCTTCAACAAATTTATCAGGGTTGTGAACTGCTTTAGGAAAATCTTTCTAGGCAAAGACTTTAGGGTAATGTTTGATGAGTACTACAGGAAGGGCACTCAAGAGTTTGTATTCTGTGAAATACCAAAAATATGGGCAGTTTAGTGAATAACTTGCCTCATGTAGAGTATCAGACTTTATTCCAGCATTTGTCCAGTTATTATCACTACCAGGATCCGTGTAATATTTATTTCCAGATCCTAATTGCACGAAAAGCGGATTACCATAATCATTACTTGACCGATAATATACCGTCACACTTTTACAACTTTTGATTGGATCATTGAATTCACTCTTAGGTTGTCCATTATATTTGATACTGGTGATATCAGGGTTTCTTGGTTCATATTTGGGCGCTTTATATCCCGGAGGGTTAAGTAGGGTTATGCAAATTACTTCACCATTATGCTAGTAATGATAAAGCTATTCATCCTCACAATCAGATGAAACTTCCTCTTCATTGGGAACCTTATAGATATCAATGGGAACCTCTTTCTTGGTCGTACTAGTATATTTGTACAATCACAACTATAGTAAAATTACTCCGTATTCTCTACTAGTTCATTTCATACTATCATTATCCCCTCCGTAAAATCGTTCTTCCATCCATACAATTGTCTTCATACTATCTTGTTCATTCTACCCACTCTACAACCTCTCAACTGATGTAAACAGAATGGTCAGTATGGATGAGTCTAGATTGGAATTCCATAGGAATACTCTACAGTAACATGTATAAAGTCTACTCTGTTTTCATTCCATATAGTTACTATCCCTGCCTAGATTTGCTTCGCTTGTACGATCCGTTTGCATATCTCCAATATACTAACAAAATTCAACAAATTTATTATACACCCAACTCCACAGCGGGTTTGTTAATATATATTCAGCGATCTTTGTTATATTTGCTCTTGTCGTGATTGGACCTATCTCTCCTAAAGTTTGAGCCATAATTCCCAAATCCGCTATTCGACCGATATCCCTTTGTGTGTCCATTCTCTGGCGAGCTTTCCTGTTTACTCTCCTGCTGCGTTGCGTGTTTAACATCTTGGACAGGTTTGGTGTCAAAACCGTCGTTATGATTAGTCTCGTTGGCAAGACAGGCCTTGCGTATATCCTTAAATCGGCTAGCGTGCCACTTTAATATACTCTTGGTTAAATCTTCAACCGTTTCGCCGTGTGAGCTTGTTTGTTCTCTTAGTTTTGGATCATTTTTCTCAGGGTCTGTATGAGAATGTGCTCCTGTACATTTCATGACTATATACGTTGTATATTCAACTTACTTCCATCTTCTCTGTGTTGATCTTTGTAATTATCATCATTCTTTACGTGTTTGTCAAAATTCGATGGATTGTGGCCGGTTTTACTGTGGGATTTCGAAGATTCGTTACCATTATTGCGGTAAAAGAAGTTGTTTTGGCTTACTCTGTATATTTAAATTAGATTATTCATACATGTCATACTTTTTACGAAACATCACGGAATTTGGCAATCGCTGTCGCGGATAGCGGCCTGAAACGTCCTTATATTAAAGCTCTACACCGTCCCGGGTGTCAAAGTGCGATCAATGGGTGAAAATGACATGTATGAAAATGGTAGAAGTTTATCTCTGTGTTTCAGCTATCTCTATAGCCTTGTTAATATATCTTTCAACTACCTCGAGACTCCTACGCCAAGTTACACCACATGTATAAATTTAGGTCTTACCAGTTTATAACGCGAGTATCGGTTTGTATATCATCGTCTTCCCGCTTTCCTTGTGGATATTGAGGTACTAGTAGCCTGGAAACTGCGGCAATATTTGTGTAGAACAAGATCTCTTCCAGCACGGCCGTAGAGACGTAGACCTGATTAAGCAACAATAACCGTACCGTTGTGCTGAGATTCCTTGTAGAGTGGATACTTTATGATGAATCCTGCGAGGTGATGTAGCTTGGCGAGAAAAGTAACCTGAATCATCGTCCCATAAAAAGAGGCTGGATGACGGTGTTTTTAGGGTAAAATACAAACTCTTTGTGTAAGTTAGAGTCTCTGGCGTCTTGGTGTTCTTGAATATTCACATAAAGGGGATGAATTCACTCACCTGGTTGTTTTACTGGTGCAACACCAATTGGCCCATCAGCATTCCTATCCAGTGCTAGACATAAACAGACGCTATTGTCGCAGCCGTGGTTGATTCGTGCCTTTTCTGGCTCATAGAACATGCATTTGTGGCTTCTCTTTTTCTTACACGGCAGGAGCTTCTTGGAAGGCCAAGCGATGCTACTGGGAACAAAATTTATCATTGTGCAAAATTTAAATGTACTATTTGAGAGAAATTAAAGTAAATGTGTGGTATCAAGAGGAAGAGGAACGAAAATTCCGAGTTTACGGGAGAAAATGTGCTGAAAAAAGAGAGGAACTATTCCTCCCGTTCAGTTGTAGAGTCGCAAATCATACATGGGAACCATCCTTCACTCCTCAACGTGTGTTCAATCTGCAAAATACCTCTGGCAACACTCACCAAATACTCTGTTCTCTTGGAGGAAATCGGTCTGTGTTTGCCATGCCAGTGTCTTGACCGTGGCATCACTGGAATGTTGTACTCTTGGAGAAGTCCAGACAACTTTTTTGTATATCCAGTGGGCTTGAATATGCTCATTTCATCTTCTTCAGCTGACTCTTGGTCATCAGATTGGTGAGAATGTGCCAAGGTACTCTGCACCTTTTTCACTCTCTTGTCATTCAAATCCACCAGATTTGAAAAGTCCGAAAATGGCTTGTCGAAGCGAGACGATAGCATTGCGATATTTAGCATTGTGTTGTGTCCAACCTTGATGAAATTCTTGGATGACCATAGAAAAGACAAAAACTCGTAAAGAGTCGACTGGTAACAAATGTCATTTACCATCATATCAATGGTAAATACAATCTTATCGTTGCAAGTCACAAGCACATCAGACTCAAAGTATATGGAGAGCAAAGTTGGTTTATGCCCTGAATCAAATTCCAGCTTTTTGAAATACTTGGAGACGTACAAAAGATGCGCAACACTGTCAACGACTATTCTCTGATCCAAATCAAGTTTATTTATTGTAACGTCTACCCTATCCTGCCCATCGGACACTTGCCTTTCCCTCAAATTTTGCGATTCAACGAGCCCCCAGGGATATTTTAGGAGTCCTGTAACTGCATTTGTTGACCTTAGCATTTGCAATACTTGAAGCTTCACATTATCAGAGAGCATTTGAAAGAAAATCTCGAGGGCAATTTTCGACTCCGAGCTCAAAATGTGCTTTAAAATATCCACTAGTCTAAAGGATCCATCTACAAATGGAGTGAATAAATCAACTCTCTTGTAGGATAGTAAAAGCGATGCAAATTCCAGAGCATCAATTCTTGCAAAATCGGATCCAGCGTCCAGCAGGTCTTTGAATGTGCGATTAATTGTAGATGAACTAATTTCATCTTTAAATTTGTGTTTTAGTCTCAAAATCTTTACTAGCTTTAGAAAATCTGTGCCAACTGCGTTGAATAGACCATTAATGTCAACATGTTCCTTCACGCTGGTATTGTACAGAGCGAAGCTGAGCGGTATTTATGGATATACAATGAAACTTACTCTTCTATCGACTGTTCTAAAAGCGAAATAAACTGCAAGGTTTGTCTTGGACGTATTGCAGGGCTCACAGACTTCAAGAGGTCAGTGTTAAAGGGCGAAAAGACCACCTCCCTGAATCCTCCTTGGCTGTACAACTTTTCCTGGTCAGTACCATGCAGTCTCGTATTGTAGATGTAGTTTAAAGTCTCGACATAGTCCTTTTTGAAGAGGACGTTCTCCTGTGTGTCGGTGACATCTGACCCAAAGCAGTGGAACAAGACATTTGTGACGACCGTCTGCTTCTCACCCAAGGCACAAAGCCTAGGAATGATCTCTACCATACGCTTTGTCGCGTAAATTGGCCATTTTTGATAGTTGGTCATTGTTTGCGGCTATACTCATCTTATCTTGCGATTTTACCGCAAATCTGCGTCAAGTTTTTACGGTAGCGGCGCATGATGAAAAATTTTGCGCCTGTGTCTTGAAAATGTATGCCTTTGGTGGCCGTAGCTATTGTGAGGCTTACGGGCCTCGAGAGCGACCTTCAGAACGAGTAAAATTCTGGGAATTTCGACATTTGAAACTTCATTCCTACAGTTTAAATTCACATAAAATGGCCGAGAAGAAGACCGTCTACGAGACCTCGGAGGAGTACCCAGTCGTGGATTCCTTCGAAGATCTCGGACTAAAGGAGGAGATCCTAAAGGGAATTTTTGCCTATGGGTTTGACAGGCCATCAGCTGTCCAGCAGCGTGCCATTAAGCCAATCCTGGACGGAAGGGATGTCATTATTCAGTCCCAGAGCGGTACAGGCAAAACTTGCGTATTTTGCCTTGGAGCGCTTCAAACAGTCAATTCAACTGTTAAAGAGACGCAGGTTCTGCTCCTGTCACCCACTAGAGAGTTAGCGGAGCAGTCTCAGAAGGTCTGCCTTGCCCTGGGAGACTACTGCAATGTAGAAGTGAGTAAATTCCACAGGAAATATGCCATCCATAGGTTCACTGCTGTATTGGTGGGAAAAAGGTCTCAGATGATATCAAGGCTCTGGAATCCGGCGTCCAAATTGTCTCTGGAACACCAGGAAGGGTCAACCATATGATCTCGGAAAAGCACCTAAATACCAGGAATATCAAGCAACTCATCCTTGACGAAGCTGATGAAATGTTGAACAGAGGATTTAAGGACCAGGTCTATTCTATATATCGCTATCTACCACCAACCATTCAAGTTGTTGTTGTCTCGGCCACTCTACCTCATGAGGTCATAGAGATCACAAACAAGTTCATGAACAACCCGTTCAAAGTATTGGTAAAACGTGATGAACTTACACTAGAAGGAATCAAGCAATTTTTCATTTCCATCGAAAAGGAGCAATGGAAGTTTGACACTCTTTGTGATCTTTATCAGTCACTAATAATCACTCAAGCTGTAATCTTCTGCAACACCAAAGAAAAGGTTGAATGGCTCTCTAAAAAGATGCAAGATGCCAACTTTGAGGTGAGAAAACCTTCACTATATCATATCTACCAGGTTGTGAAAATGCACGGTGAAATGTCTCAGAAGGAACGCAATGATATTATGCAACGGTTTAGAAGGGGAGAATCGAGAGTATTGATATCCACAGACCTTTGGGGAAGAGGTCTTGATGTCCAACAGGTGTGTTTCTATCCTTCACCTCAGCTCGCGTAGGTCTCGCTCGTTGTAAACTATGATCTTCCAAACAGTCGTGAGAATTATATTCACAGGTATTGATGTATACACTTAATGTATGATGTACAGAATTGGACGTTCTGGAAGATATGGTCGCAAAGGAGTTGCAATCAACTTTGTAAAGGTAGTGGTTGAATTTGCCTATACATGCCTACAGGATGATGATATTCGCATTTTAAGGGATATTGAACAGTATTATTCCACTCAAATTGATGAAATGCCCATGAACATTTCGGAACTGCTTTAGATTTTAAATCGCAAACCATCCCTAATGTATTTTCTATTCATTTACTAGCCTATATTTTACATATTGTTCGTATCTGGAAAGCTTACTCATGCTTGCAGGTTGTGCTCGTATTGCTACTATAGTCTTGTAATTCTTGTACTGCATATGCAGGACCACAAACCCTAGTGCAACTTTCACCAATATTCAATAAAACTAGCAGGTATACTAAAGTAAACAAATTAGAGGATATATAAGTGGTTGTGTGTATCCAGAGTGTTGTTTGGCTAACATGGATCATATCATCTATGATTGATCCAACAAACCTTTGACAATTTTCCAGTATAAAATGATGAAATAAGTTAGGGCAACAAGTTGTGAAAATACTGCATTTACAGTGGCGTTAAATTGAAAAATGTTTGCCACAGTTATATGTCATAAACAATCTTCATTACTGTAGGATTTTTCGTCATAGGAGGTTTTCTACTATTATCAGTTTCATCAGTATATAAAATAAAGAGAGCTTCATTTTTAACAACAATTTGAGCTCTAACATCTCTGGTAAAGGCAGTCCCAACACTTTTTATCGCCACCTTGTTTGTGTTCCAAGTCCAGTACCAGAATGCTCTTAACACACCATAGTGTTTGGTAGGCCATTTATCTCTATCATGCTCAAATTGGGAATATGTTTTGAGGTATCCATCTCCAAGGAATGCAAATATGACCTGGGAGGAAGAATAGAGGAATGTGTTGAGAGTGTCCATTGTCCTATTAGTCTCCTTACTTCCTTGTTTATCAACTGAACTCACATTCACTGCCTTTAATATCTGCACACAGACATCATATATGATAGTCAGTATTCCCAAAAGGTAAACATCTGTCCTTATTCTCCGTGATAAGGAGTTGTCGGGGTAGTGCATACCAATGAGAAATATGATGCTACAAACCGACTGTATTCCAAAAAATCCCCAAGCTCCATGCCACCACATAGCATTATTCTTACTAGTCCACGGTTTGTTCGGTCCCATACCATTCAGAGTTAGGTACAGAAAAATTAGCGGCGGTACAGCACTCGTGAATAAAACCGCCACATCAATCGTGTACCCTAGTTTCATTCCAATCAGCTTGTACGGGGCTATGGAGGGATAGAACATGTTCTGAATACCAAATCCAATTACACCCATTAGAATGGGAGATAGAACAGTACCAGTAGGTACATCCTCAGCCATTTGAGCCACTGGAGTACCTTGTAGGAGAATCTTAGTCTCAGACTCTGTGTCAGGAACCTGGTCAGATAAGTCAGCTGCTGGAACCTCCTCATCAGCTGTATTATAATAAATGGTAACCAGAACGGAAGTTACGGTCATGAGGAAGATGGCACAGCACATTTGGACGATAACTAGCCAAAAGTATGTGTTCGAAACTCCAATGTATCTCGATAGCACCAGGAATGCAATGTGATAGGAAGAGACTAGAATACCAGATATTGGTAAGGCAGCCATAAAAAAGGTTATATCATCTCCTAAAGCCTTGACTATTCCGACAAAAGCTGCACCGACGATAGCTGAAGTCAATATGACCATCCAGTAGTAGAAAGTGAGATGTCCATGTTCACCCCCGGAATAATAAGTGAGCAACAAGGTTGTGTAGCAGCCCACAACACCCCAAAATAGTCCAATTGCTATCCGGTTAATACCAGTACCACCAAACTGATCATAAATGGTCAAGACCGCAACCCCTAGTAGTGAGCAGATTCTATACGGTATAATCATTCTGGTGAGATAAAGGCTGACGTATGTCCTCGATATGCCAAATCTTTCTACCGAAAAGTTTCCTGCAGAAATGGCCATGTGGGCCAGCTGGTACAAGGCTAGACCGGCCAGGAAGGCAGTCAGCTTTGTCCAGCTATTAGACTCCGGCCCCTTCTCCTTTTGTTCTGACATTTTTGTCATACCATTTTAACTGCGATAAAACCCTGTTGCTTCCATGTTAACCGTGTCTCATTGAAGAGATCAACCGATTATCAACGTTTTAGAAGACAATCACAACCAGACATAAAGAGGTACATCATCCTTTTGTGAGGCTTCTACAGAACTTATGCTACATTCCAGATATGATTCACAGGTATGATAGATTTAATCAAGAAGGTTTCTTTATGGAAGGACGGGATTCCTAGGCCCCGTAGGTACAAGTTTCTCTTCTAGACTTGCGGGAGTACAATCTACATGAATCCATATATACCGGTAACCGTGTATAATTTTGTCCATCCACGAAGTTTATATTTGCCGGTATGTCCACAAGTTGGACTTTTGCTTTGTAGACAAGTGCATATCTTCCCCAGTTAGAAGATTATAAAAGGACCCATGTATGAGTTCAGATTCGCCATTTGAGTACTGAATTTATTCCTGTATATTTTAGAGTCTATAGGAACGCAAAATTGACCGTGTCTATTCCCAGCATATGTCTTTCTGCGGGATCTCTAGTATGTCTCCTTGGGATGAAATTCCAAAGCACAATCTTAGCATTACCATGTCATTTTATTTTGGGTGTTCTGAATTTGTCCATGTAAACAAGTATGAATTTTCAGAGTATAAGCAGGCATTCAATGGGAATGGTACACTCAACTGTTAGAGCTACTATAGTTGAGAGTGATCATTCCACGTGTGTAGCTTTCCACCTGGGACTATATTATGGGTTGGTGGCGATTCATGATGCTAGAATGTTCATCATACTGCTACTTTGGTAACGCAAATTTGGCATAAAATACGTTAACCACATCTGAGCTCTAATGTATGCATGAACGTATAAAACAAAAGGTTAAGCAAGCATAATCATTCTTTGGATTGCTTGATTGACAATATTACAAATTATACCCGGTAAAACTATAAACTGGATCCAATGGGCATAGGCCAATAATATCCGTCATTCACCAAGAGTCAAAATTCATCTAAATGTGCAAGCACTCTTTCAAAAGAGAAATCAGCACAAGTATAACCCGTTATTTAAACCTAGTGCAGAAAATTCATAAAGTAAACGGCAGCAATGAGCTGTAATACCATCATGCATGGGCCTGAGGTCATGATACCAGACTGTTTGTTTGTTCTATTCTCTTGTAACCTGTAAAGGCTCTCATCAAACTCCTGTTGGCTAATTCTCCTCCACTTATCGCCGTCCTTCTCGAAACATTGGAATTCAGCCTTGGAACCATTTCTTACTCTGAGACTAAGGTAAGCGGCCACGCCCTTTTTATAGATATTTGCAACGTTACACCTCTCGTAATCATTTCCAGCCCAAATATTTAGACTCTTGTCAACAACTCCCGAGAAGGAACTGGAATCTTTCAGGAAGTATGAGATATAATTAATCCCATCAACCTTGCCCTTGTCAGAGATGACATTGGGGCCAACTTTTTCGAGATTCAAAACAGGGCCAGAAGATCCAATCTTTGGCACTTCCGTTTTAGCAACCTCGGATTCCTTGACCTCTTCACGCTTGAACTTTTCAAAGCTAGCATCAAATTGTTTCCTTGTGATTTTCCTCCATCCTGACTCATCCTTCTCAAAGTAAAGTTCCGGAGTACGGCCTCCGCTGACTGCAATGCTGAGTAATGCAAGGTCTCCCTTTACATCCAAGTGGACTTTGGGGGACTTTTCACCCCTCTTAGCGGCCCATACTAGCTTTGAGAGGTCGAAAACTTTGGTGAATAACACCCGTTTTGGGCTAAAGTACTTGTGAGTAACCCCGTCCTTGGTTCCTTCTTCTACGTTTGCTCTTGCGAAATCAACATTGCCTATATCTAAATGGCCTGGTAGAGATCTTGACGCCGCGATTCCCCTCTTCATGGCTTCGGTTCTCTCCTGAAATTCTATCATTTGAATCTCCCTCAAGTTTCCATCATCTACAAAAAACTTGTCAAGTGCGTTATTATCCACATCAACCAGGTGCAAATAGAATATAGACTGATGTCCGCCCCTTGAAAACTGCTCAACTGCCAAAAACCTTTTTCCAGCGGTCTCCTTCCACATGCTCTGTCCACCTCTCGTAACTGAGCCTACGTAAAATCCTTCTTTTCCCTCAAGAACGAGGTGTTGGATGCCGTAAACCAGCTCGCTGGTAATTTTGATCTTTGAGGCATCTATTTGGGTGATATCCAGGGAGACTTTGACCTCTGGAACCTCCGCAGACTTGGCGAGTCTCAAAATGTGCAACAAAAATACCAAAACCAGGGCTTTCATTTCGGTGCTATGACATAAATATAAATTTAAATCGAAATTGAATAATCTCTGAAATTGACTACACACACCGAGTGTGTAGAATCTTGCATGTGTGTAGTCTTTTCTCCACACACAGCTGAACTTTGGGCTCCGCTCTGGTATACTTGATGTATATAATTCTAGGAGTCCAGGAGGGCGTTTTAAGCCACAAAAAAATCTGCCCCGAGAAGTGTGCAAGCGTTGGCGCTACACACTCGATGCCCATGGCATCCCCGCCAAGTCTGAGAACCAGCAATTACAAATTTGTAGATGATATAGAAATATAAATCTCCGTTCGTTTTGAGGGAATGAGTTGATACAGAGCCCCTTTGGGCACCTTGGTCTGTACAGGGTTCTGGCAGGTTTTGTAAATGTCTGAATGGAACCTTGAATAGTCTACCGACACTGTAATGTTGCTGGCGAATGAATTGTGGTAGGGCTACATAATTACAGTTGAGTGAAGGTATACCAGACTGGGCTGAAAGTCCAGATTTCCCTGGTCAAAATACGATGATTATACATGTAACAAGTGTCTATACAACGTTATACAAAAGGAGCCTCTTTGGAAACTCTTTTGACAATTGGCGACTGGCTGCATTAATCGTGAGTGTAAATCTTTATTTCAGATTTTGTTTGTTAAATTGCTCTATTTATTCCGTATTCTCCATGGTGAGGAGTTTCTTCTCATTCGGGTTAGCCTGTTCCCTTGGCTTGCTATTTTTAATGTAATGTTGCTTTATTTGGCCTAGTTTCTTTTCATAGTCTTTCTTCTCTATGGGAGCCCATTTACCATCAGTAGTCTTCTCAAAGTACTTATAGACCATTGATTCATCCACAAACAAGGCCATTTCTAATAGCATCATATCTCCATTCTCAGAAATAATGCAAGAACGGCAGTAGCCGTTGTAACCGCCAAAGACTCCGGTTAACGTTCCATTAAGAGTCTGAGGCTTTTCTGCATGCCATAAAACTTTATTTCCGTCTTTTACCTCTATAGCCATGTATCCAGGCTTTGGGTAAAATTGTTTGGTAGTAATGCCTAGTAACGCTACTTGAAATACAGTACACTCATAGGTATCGGTGGTTGATGCAAGGTCAACTTCAAAATTTGAGATCCATTCTGCAGAAACTCTTGAATTTTTCATCTGTGCGTCATAATTGCTACAATTTCTCCAAACATGTCCACTTTTACAATATGCTTTACGTGATATTTCAGAAGATGTTCTGGTGACTACAAATACAAGTTCAGACTTTGCGCCTTTGTTAAGATATACTCTGGCATACTCGAACGTCTCTCCAGAGGAAAGAGTGTAGATCTCTTCCTTACCATTCATTAGCTTTGTAACAGAAACATCATTCCTGGGGACAACAAGTTTTATTGCATTAGAAGCGAACGTGTAATCAATGAATAGGCAAAGGGGTGAATTAACTATAGAAATATCGACAACGCCTCGATTTGAAGGATCATGTTCTGTCTGTTTAGATGACTGGGTGTCTGCATCACCTGATGGAGCTTCAGAATCGCTAGTTTCTTCATCATCTCGAGCAACCCGCTTGGCAACGTCTGCAGCTTGCTCCAGCAGTTCTTTTAGCTTCCTATCGTACTTTTCCTTCTCTATGGGAACCCACTTCCCATTTTCTTTTCTAAAATACTCGGACGTAGGAGAACCGAGATCAATCGAGTCTACGGTTAAAAATGCATATCTATCGTAGAAATGGTATTGTGCGGATTTAAGCTTTTTGCCTCCACCACTTGTCAAAATAATCAGTTTATTCTCTACAATGGAAGAAACGTAGACATTATCATTTAGGGAATATGTTTTGTATGTAACACCATGTTCTTCCCTCTCAGAGACATCTACCTTGGACTTGTCAGGATTTGCAATGTTTAGACTGGTAGACTGGTAGGCGTCAGCATCCTGAGATGCCTCTGGAGAAATTTCAGAGAGCTTGTTATCAAAATCTTTCTTTGTAATAGGATTCCATTCAGTACCATTCTTTTCAAAACGAAGGAGTTGCAAAGTTCCACTAAAAACCCATACAACTAGAAACTTCTCATCACCCTTAGAGTATAAATCAATAGCGGTGCACTTTTCACCTTCAGTAATCTTCCGTATGGTAGTACCTCCATCCCTAACTTCAGTGACAGTATATTCTTCATCAACCGAATACTGATCATGCTCGATTCCAGAGTATTTTTTACTAGTAAGCGTAGTCTTTACCCTATCCGGGTTTGACACATCAAAGGAGAATGAAGATTCCAGTCCGCAAGAGCACAGCCTTGCTACACAAGATATAAATAAAACAATGACAGTCTTCATTCCGCTTAAAATGGCCAACTCAGGGAGTAATCAACGGAGATGTTCATTCCTGCATTGTATCTGGGGTGAAGGAAGAAAGACTCTCGAACTAGGGTCCGTAAAGGCAGCATAAATACAAACATGAATAGTACCTGATCTTATATTCCAGGTGTATAAATATGGTGAATTACTTGTGCGTTTAGTGGGTACGATATAAGCTAAGTCTTTCCTAGTATGCTTGACATTCCATCCCTTGCTACGATTCCATTGCTGTGAGACAAGTATTATGGTAAGTATAACGTTTGGAAATCCTAAATATATGTTCAAACTTGCGAGTGGTACTCTACAGTGTTTATACTGGGCAAACTGCCTGAGTTAGCAACGAATACTCGAACCCGGGTCAAGTAGCTAAACATGCTCGTCCCAAGAGCAAAAACTCTAGTGAATGAATATGCCCTGGGCATTAAAATCAGAGGGATCCAATGTTTACATGTAAATTCACCATACTGAACTGTATATATGTCCTATTAGAAACTACCTTAGAGATTCTCCATTAGAGAAATTTGCATTTATCCATTTTTATTTGTGCAATCATATAGCGATATCGGATATAGTACATTTGTCTTGTTGGTATCGACGATTTTTCCGTTGATTACCATTTCGTTGAGTATGAAATGTGCCTTTTCCAGGTTGAACATGATGTCCAACTCACATACGGATTCAAAGTATCTATCCATGGTTTCTACTATGTTTTGTATAAGTTCCAGTATGGCCAATTCGTTCTCATCGGCACAAGCACCGATGATTAGGTAGAGACTTGCATATCTGGAGAGTGATGTTGTAAATGGTCCAAACAAACCTGCGATATACGATTGACATGTCACGTATGTGTATGAATGAACATTGTGTTTCATCTCTGCATAGACATTTCCTGATGAGCTCTGATTCCAGCGAGCATTTTTCCTCTAGTGTGTAAGATTCGTAATATTGGCTCAGTCTCGTCTGGCCCTGTTTGTTTATCATCAAAATAAACTTTATCATCTTTATTTGCAAAAGATTGCGATTTATAGCAAAGATTTGCAGTGACCAGTAGCATCGATGCTGTGTGTAGGGTCCGTGGAATCTTCGCGTTTATTCCGAAGAAAAAGTGGAATTTGCGAATCATTTTAATGTAAAGCTTAATGCAGTATGAGTGTGTAGTTAGCCGCGCGTTGGTATAAATAGACAAGAAAGCTGCACAGTGAACAATATGGACATTTCGTACGACTTGTCCGATATGTTCAACGATGAATCCATCACAAAGGTGATAAATGAGCTGGATGACTTTGGAATATTCGGTCAAAAGTTTGATTCCAGAAATTTGGTCCCAAAGACGCCCCAAAGGACCAATCACGCCCTCAAATTTGGCAGCGGCACTCGAAACGACCTTTCAGAGCAGTCATCATTCTTGCTATATGACGAATTCAGCGCCCAGAAGAGGAGGAATTGGATAGAATTCGAGAGAAGGTTCGACGCCTCCGTCTCAAGCTCATTTAGACCAGTGCAAAAGTACATCTTTGACACAATCGTAATGATAAGTACGTTTATTCATCGTATCTCATACTCTACAGATGGCAAAAGGATGTGTTTTATAAATAAGAGAAGAAAGTATCTCGAAAAACTCATTGAGGAGATTGTAAGTTTTTCCACAGAAGACGCATTTATTTCAGATTAGCGGCTATAAAGAGATGTGGAAGGAGGTTTACTTACCATTTGGCGATGATCCAAATAACTTTAAAAGGGCAAGCTGTAGCAATTCATTCAATAACGAAATACTGGAAAATTTCAAAGTAATCGCAAACAGAATTGGTTGTAAAGGTCTAACAACCATAGAGTCACGCAAGAATGATACACATATATTTGATATCAACGATAAAGATACCACGAATGTGGACACAAAAAATTACAAGGGAGAATTTATTGAACTGATGAGTAAGATTGGAGTGGCACAATTTCATCATCTCCTTGACTATTTGTTCATAGTCATGGAAAAAAGTAAATACGAATATAAAACATGTTATGCTATTGACTTGATAACTGAAATGATAAAGATTATGCCAGAGCTGTGCATACTGCTCATTATTCCAAAGAATAAGGACTCTAAAATACTATTTGAAAGAAAGTGCTATTTCAGAACTTTGTGTAATATACTAAAGAAAAATTTGTCCAAAATGAACGTTGAAACCAAAGAAACATTGCCTCGCCTTTATATGAATGCTCTAAAAGGCACATATAGGCCGTTTTACATGCATTTATCTGGAAACGAAAAAAAGGATTATACAAAGGCTATATCTACGGCTTATTTGTTAAATCGCCTATTGGTACTGGTAAAAAGTATCATGGATATTTGCATCCACTATATATTCGTTTCAGATTTGAGTGATTCCACCGTGAAGAAACTGAAGAAAAGAATTAGAAAATATATATTTATACCACTTTTTGGGATTAGACAATTACATGAACTTCTCATGCCATTGGTTGGAGAATGCAAAATCGGATCAGAAAAGGTTAATTTGGATTACTTGAACCTGATTAAAATGTATCTTTATCCCCCTCCCCCATTGTACCTGCTTAGGATAAAGTTTCTGGAAATAATAAAAACCTCTGCAGGCTTGGGTATATGTTACAAGAGTGGTTATACTATTATTAATGACTCGTTGATGAGGGGTGAAGCTGCAATCTCTGGGGAGGGACAAAGGGTAAGAGACGTTCTGAAGAAATACATTCACTTGTTTATTTTTGGGGCAGCATTCTTTTTGCTTGCAGATTTTATGAAAAAGAGTGTGGACGCTACAAGTACCTTTTTTGGTCTATACTTTATACAAACTCCTCACTTTAAGATAAATTCATGTTTCATTGATGAACCTGCAGTCGTTGAAGAAAATGTCTACAAAATACAAACACTTGTAATTCATATTATTGATAAAATGTCAAACTACAAAATGCTAGCTGATAGTAATATGCTTGGATCAAAGTCACTTGAACTTATACAGGACAGCATAATAAAGAGACTGCTCGTTTTATGTTGGCATTACAAAACAAGTTCACATTTGGATGAGAGAATTGATAAATGTATAAAAATGGATGATTTTAGGAAAAGGATATATAATAAACGATCAAATACTCAAAAGTCATGCTACGGATCGTGTAAAGCTATTGTACCATACAACATAAACACCCTGATAAGGTATCTTAATCTAGTAAGACCAGGAAAAATTTCCCTGATCACTCACAACAAAAACATAAATACTATACAATTAAAGATGCTTGTAGCTGACGAACTGGAGCAGGTTGTTAAAAATACACAATGCTCTATTGACTATAGTAGCGGTGCTACCATACAAACGATACACTACTCTGTAGATCAACATTCTCCATTGGAAATCAAAAACCAAGGTATACAAGATAAATGTCAACTAGAATGTTTACTATACTCTCATATGGTTGCAAATCCAGCATCAGGAAAATACATGAAAACTCTGCGAGACTTGACATCCATGGCAGCGCTAGAGCTCCTAGTACTAAACGTTTGTGCCAAAAGGAGGGCGCCATTTGATGACTTAACACCGTTATGGTCTAGTCTAGCACATATTTTAACACATTTTAATTATTGAATAGCACATTATTTGTTTCGCGACTGCAAATTTTCCTACTGTACACTTCGGCCACAAGGCCCAACCATTAACCCATTACGTAATTTGGTGTTACGAATCCTTGTTGAATTTCTGGGCCAGGTTGAACATAGGGCATACTCATGGTAGGCACACCCTGAATAGGTGCATAACCGTGAGAATGCATCAATTCAGAGTCATGTCCATGGAAATCCATTTGTTCCTGTGCATAGTCATATCCAGCGAGATCATCAGTAGTAAAATCTGCATTTATATCCCTAGAGTGCAATGATGGTGACCACTTATCCAACAACGCCTCAAATGAAAAGGCCCAAATGGTACCGCTTACAATAGCTGCAAGAAGGAACAAACTAAAGAGTGCACCATAACCAGTGAAAACCATCAACAATTCAGCAAGACCAGCTAAAAAGAAGAGGATGAGGTTTGTCCATGCAATTTCCTCAGAGGTTCCTTCATCATGGTAAGCCTCAAGATAAAAGAGTGCTGCACCATACATTATAAGTGCAAAGCTGTTTGTAAAACTTCCAAACTGAAAGAAGATCCAATCAGCCTTGGTTTGTTGATATCTTGTCCACCATTTCATGCTCATGTAAAAGTAAGCATAAAGGTACTGCACCAAACGAAGCATGGACGAAAGGAGATCCAAGGTAACTGCCGCAGACAATATTTTTGAACCTGCACGAAATCCCCTTACGGCCCTATCACAATGTATATAAGACCACGTAAACTTACTTTGAATTATCTGTGACAAAAACCTGAAACATGGCAATGTAGAGGGTACCTAGTAAATAGAGTCCCATGAGGGTGGAAATGGTCAAGTGGAATGGTCTAGAAATTTTCACGCTTTCTGGTGCTGCATACAGATCGAATACAAAGATACCAGTTCCACCAAATGCCCAGTAGAAGATAAACATGAGTGACAAGGAGGCAGACTGCAAAGCAAATCCAGACCTGAGTAGCTTAGAGGTGAAGAAACCAACAAATGGCGTATGTGATTCTCCTCTAGAAGCGGTTTCCTCTACCATGTAGTCTGGATCGATTGGTCCAGATGGGTTATACTGAAGTGTTCCATATGAATTTGGTGTAGGTTCATATTGGTATTGTTCTTCATATACTTCCCCTGGCATCATCATTTGTTCCTGCACTGGCATGTTACTCATTTTGTCCAGATGTAAAGTGAGATTTCCTTATACAACCGATTTTAATGTAAAACTATCAGCTTTATACCTCTTATTCTGTATGAACCTAAATTGGTATCAATTATTCTGCGGATTCACGTATGTGCATATATAATGAATTGAATAGATATACTTGAGCATGAAAATTACCTCTACGTTAGAGTATAAAGAGCAAGTTCACACGCACACTTACGTTCCTAAACTGAAAGTATCAAATGTGATGAGCCTTTCTGCCCAGATTTCACGATATATATACCTAATCTTATCAAGGGGCTGTATATAATAAAAATGTGTGAGTCACTTAATGAGTAGCAGCCCAGAGTTGAGGTTCTTGGCACCCAACCCAACAATTCACCTACCTCTTTGAATCGAAAGCCCAGTTGATGATTTTTATGATAAATGTATCCGATTTTCCTAAATGTGTGCACTTATGCACGGTGTGTGTAGACACTCTGTCCGGGAATCGTCATAGTCATGCCCTATGATGCATAGCCAAACCCCTAAAGTAGACACAAGTCTGCAGGATGTTTATTAACGCAAATTATCGCCATAATATCCGAACTTTGAGCCGATGTGTGGTCTTTAATGCCTCAGTGGTCCTGGAATTTTCTTCTTCCCCATGGAACAGACTCCGTAATCCCTAATTCAGTGTATATAATGGTAGTATTAATTAGTATGTAACACGTTTCGTGTAAAATGAAGTTTTTCGGTGCTATAAGCCCGTTTATAGCACTGATGTTTCTTTCCCGTCTGCTGGAGGAAAAATGTCAACCTTTGGCCTTCCTTCATGTCCAAGCTTTCAAGTCTGGGCATATTCACAGAAAGGTTAACACTATTCACGCCAGTTTCTCCAACTTTAGTTCCTCTAGCCAGCCTAGAGACGGACAGTGTCCGATAAAGAGTGGAACACCGACTGTAACTTCAAGATTCTTGGCTGATTGCGTGGATAGAGGTCTTATATTCCAAGCTACAGACATGTCAAAGCTTGATGATCTTTTATGTGAATCAGCCAAGGGAATTTTCTGTCAAGATTCAACGTATCCAGCGGTATACTACGGTAATTTATTCTATATATAGACGTCAATACGCAGGAATCGACTGCACAAATAACTTTATACACGAAGGTACACTCTTACAGCTCCTACTTTTGAGGAAATTCCTATCGCAAAAACTCAATCTTGTCATTGTTATCGGTGGAGGTACTACAGTCGTAGGTGATCCATCCTACAAACAGAGAAAAAATAGAATAAAAAAGGATGGTAATGTACAAGTTACTAAAAGTACTATACTAGATAAGCCATGGAATGACTCAATAGTGGAAGAAGGTAATGAAAAGGCAATACTAGGTGCTATTTATAAGATTCTCTCACCTCCACTCACTGTGGATGGAAAAGAAGTATATCCTAACATTATAAATACTTCCGAGAATGATGCCAACATTTCTAACAGGATAAAGAGTCCATACAATGTCATTATAATTAACAATAGAAAACTATATGAAAACGTTAGTCTGATGGAGTATTTGGAAATTGTTGCTAAAAATATGAATTTAGGAAGAATGCTTTCACGAGATTCCATTAAACTACGTATAAACAATGAAAGCGATAAGGTTGAACGTAAAAGACCATTTTCAGGAATAAATATGGATTTGTCTGAATTAATGTACATGTCCTTGCAAGCTATGGATTTTATTTACGTTGCCTCGAAATTCAATGTAAAGGTACAACTTGGAGGTAGCGATCAAATGGGTAATATAGTATCTGGATTAGAATTAGCTGATGCCCTCGGGATGAAGGACCTTGTAGGAGTTACAACTCCACTTTTGCAAGATAAGCATGGGGAAAAAATAAGCAAATCGAATGCAAACTGTCTGTTGAAAATTACCAGAGATACAGTACCATCAGTCTTATGGACACACTTTAGAAATATAGACGATGACTTAGTATTGAGGTTTGTTCATTCTATAAATAATTAAATGACATGTAGCTATTTAAAGTGGCTTACGGATGTATCCATGGAAAAAATTGAGGACAGTATAAATGAACATATAAACACTGCTAAAATATTATTGGCTGATGAACTCTCTGCAAAACTATATGGGAAGGAATCTGTCGATGCAATACATAAGTATGGTTTATCAAAAGATTTTCAATCATTACAACCATATCTTGATGGAAAAATGAATGTCCCTATCGGAGAGTATAATTTGTTCGCTTCATTTTCGCAGTCTGTTCCGCATACAAGAGTTAGTGAGGAGAAGTTAAAAGAGGGAATTGAGTTTCATGAACTCTTGGACAGTGTGAGGATTCCATTTCTGGCTACTGGAATATTCTATACCAATAAGCAATCAATAAGAGATGGAATATGCAAAATTAATGGTAGATTAGAGACAAACATAAAGCATAAAGTTACATGTGAAGATATAAAGAGTATAAAATCGCAAGATGGACATGTATTAAACTATATAGTTTTACAAGTTGGAAAACGCCAAATTTATTTTGTTTTAATTGACAAGTAGCTTACACTATTATTTTAATAGAAAAGCATTTGCATGATGAATGCTTGCTAACATAATTTAAAATGTTGCTGAATATTTGTATTATAAATATTCAAAGATACCTTGAAATTTCTTTACAAATTCTTGTTGGAAAAAATTCACTCAGATAATCTGGAAGCAATATCTCTATCAATCTGTAAATAGGATTTTTATTGTCTCCGTCTTACCCTTTTTCAATTTCGTAAAAATTAGTGTTACCTACAGATATAGATAAAAAGGGAGCGTAATTGGTGTTAAATATCTTTGAAACGTCAACTACTATGACTGGGATGGTCGTTTCTTCACAGTCTTCTTCAAAAGCTAAACTTTCGTATTCCATTACTATTTTCATCATTTTTACACTTTTAATGTATCCCCTAATAACTTGGTTAACATTTAAATCATTGCTGTATAAAGCAATCTCTGCGTTTCCAAAACTCTCCTGACATCTGAGTGATTTAAGATTTAACTGTTTTGCCTACCCGTGGTGTTTTGTTATTGCTGAGATAAAATCTACAAGTACAAGTGTTGTTGTTACAACCGCATATACTATTAAGAAACCCAACGAAAACATGAGAATTGCAGCTAAATGTTCTTAGTTTTAAAGGCAAATTATGTACCTAAAAATATTCTGCCTTGTGAAATATCCTCTAATTTCAATTCTACTCTTATCACCCTCGATATGAAAAGTACCCCGATAGTTAGAATAAACAACGCGGTATAATTGTCCCATATTGTGGAATACGGCAACAGTACTGTACAAACATGCAAAAGTGAAGAATGAGAACATACCCAAGGTTTGACCAAGTATCGGAATATGTATTAAAATCCTCAATAAATCCAATAATTTAACCGAAATAGAGGCTATATGAGTTCTAAACGCATAAAAAATTCCATTTATGCATTTTATAGTGGATAATGTCTCTCCAAAGACCGGCAAACGAACACCCTTTCCTAACCGACTATAACAGAAATAATCTTCACCCTGCCAGTATATTTGCAACTTTCATATTAAAATACCAATAGTTGATTTGCCTTTATAATTATATGTGACTCTGTGTGCATTTCATTCCTGGATATGTCATATCCACTTTCACAAAGTTTACTGAGTAAACGAGGAGTTAGAAAGTATGTCATGTATTTGGACTCAATATACCCAATAGTATATTCAATCTGTTCTTTTGTTATTTCAATCTTGTTCTTCTCAAGGGATAGTTTTGTATTTCCAAAGATTTCAGCGTGTTCGTCGATTTGTGTATCCTGTCCAATGTGGCCTTTTGCAATATTTTCGATTCCACTGGATACTTCTAAAACATTTAAATGAGAATTATACGAGGAATATCTTCCATTGTATCTGTTGTTATGTTTTGGTATTTCTTGCTCAAAAATATCAAAATCATACAAATTTGCAGAGATTATGGCATATTCCCGTTTTAAGAAACAAAACATGCTTGATGTTTTTGTTGGTAAAAATTCTGTTGATAATAATTTAGGTCGCCTCTCCATCCAAAATCCTCCGCCTTTATCCCTTTTTAAAAACTTAAATGACCACATATCTTCATTTAATCTACTCTCCGGTAAAACTTTGTCATCTTCATTATTCCATAGCCATACGATCTCCTGATTTAGTATTCTCTTTGCTATATTAAAGAGTGAATTTACAGAGTAGTGTATCAGTAAAATATTTCCAGCTAATATCAATACAAGCAAAAAGGGTATAATGAAATTTTTGCAACGTATATAGCTGCCAATCCAACGTCTTTTATTTTTGGCTTCATTTACGAAACGTACATGTAAACTGGTTACAGTATAGTCCTTCATAAATAGAGCATAAAAAAGTGAAATTGTATTGGCCGACCAAGAAAATATGAAGATATCTGCAGCGCATGCTGCCATACATTTTTTGCGTGATATCCATATTTGTTTTCCTTTAGCACCCGGGTCATCCTTTTTATTTACCGCTTTAATCAATAGCAAAATTGATAAATGAATCATTACATCCTGCGATTAACGTTGAAATGTTAGGAGTTTTAACGTACGGAAATAGAAAATAGATTTTTAGAGTCCTCATCCAGCATATAAATTGGCCAAAATAGACTATCATTACAGACCCTTTTTATTGCATGTGATGCCTATATATTTCTTTGAATGTCAAATAAATGGTACCGTGTATTCAGATGAGCAAATCGTTTCAGAGAGATACGAAAGGTAGTGTCCTATAATTGGCATTGAGTCAAAGATAATTCCAAATTTATACTCTGCAAATAGCTGGATGCCATATGTTGTCAGCAAATTAAATTTTGAGATTTTGACAAAGATTCTTATCAGTAAATTGTACAGCTCTACAAACATCCATTTGTTTGAGCCCTGTTCCGAAATGCTGAATTTAATGATACCTTTTTCACTGATCCCATATAAAGTTAATCCCTTCTTGAAATCTATTACTGGTGTCAATGTTCCCTTTTTAATTTCATAGTAATCCTGGAAATATTTTAGTGGAATAAAAACTCACTTCCTTTGTAGATGGATAATCGTGATGAAAAAAAGAATATGGAATAAGATAGCGGTAGTTTTGATCAAATAAAACTTTGATGGCTGCAAACCTTGGAATGTTTCCTCCAGAAATGATTCTGTCAGCATCTACATCTTCCCTTTTGAGTTCCAACTGAGCGAAGAGTATTTGGAGAATATGATAAACTAACATTAAATCCACCATATACCGGAATTTCAAGTTTTGGATATGGAATTCTTAGGTCGGCTGAGTGAATAAAGTTTATGGTATAAACAGTTGATGCAATGTCTTTCAAATAGTTTGGGCAAATGATCTGATTTCCATGTTTATTTACCGTTGGAACAAACCCGTACCACAATCTTCTGCTGATCTTTGTTTGGTGAAATTGCTGATTTTATATTATCTATGCCTCCAATTTTTGACTTTCCATATTCGCACTGAGCTTCGATTTGAACTAAAGTTTGTTCAAGGATGTGCATTACAACGTACAGTTTCTACTAAAATTCGGGTAAACTGAGACCGTATATGTGTAAAAAAATCTCGATAATTCTGGTTTGTATACTATGGTGGCACCTTTTTCATTTATGATTCTTAGCGACTTTAAATTGTTCATTTTTGACTCGCTTAATACTGCAATATTTATCGTGTATTCCATGCATTCTCCTTTTGTTACAGAGCAGATTTTGATGAGCAACGGATTTCTAAATTGCGTATTCTGCACGCAAGGTTATTTCAACTCACATTTTCCCAGACTCCAAGGGTTGGTTAGTGATTCCATCTGTATGTCTTTCAATGGGCTTCCCATTTATAGATATGTAAAAATGATCTTTTTCCTCACTCCTTTTCTTTTTCCATGATGGAACGCCGAGATAGATAGCCATCATATCGGTGTTCTCGTGCAGTTTTACACTGTAATTTAGAGTAGAGTAATTGAACACAAAGTCCACATCACTCAGGTATATCCCATCGATTATGGACGTTATCCACATGGAATTTGGAGGTTTGCCATGAGCAACTTCATATTCACTAGGTATAGAGCTACAGGTGTTCAGACGCAAGACTAGCGTGAATATGAATAGACCAGGGATGCCATTTATCCATCCATACATCGACATGGTTTATTGCACTTTGAACAGTGATGGATCTTCTCAGAGCTATAGTTGCGCCATAAACAGACTGGAAAATGGCACAGTGTCTTGTAAATGGCTTGGATCCATAATTTGTACAGCGGAGGCTCGTCTCCTTCTGGACGACTCTGACATGGCAAACGCATTAATCTGCCAGACTATACAGGGAACTTTATCATCTTGTCAGTATTTAATACACATTGTCGTTTTTTGGATCAAATTCATAGTATGGATGGATACAACTACACACTTGCTTCTCTGGAGTGGCGGTCGAACGGAGACTAAACGGCTGGTTTTTAGAAGGATGAAGCAACCAAACGTATTGTGCACAACACATTTGTGCCGTTAAAACGGCAAGTGAGACCGGGCCAGACCGTGGTTTCCCTACAAGGCTCTGGCAATGACATCAGAGACTGTAAAACTCAGTTTACTATGGAAATTTTGTAAAAATGCCGTCAAATTCAGAGGTAGAGGGAGAAAAGCCTACCCTCTCCGACTCGTCGTTCAATTCTCTCATCACTCACGCTTTAAATGACAAAAATGGGCGCAAATCCGGGAGCATCAAGGTAAATCCTTCATAATTCGTATGTTACAGCTTAAAACAATCATGTTTATCGCTCATAAGTCAACGTTTATGGTCTTGACCTTATCCTTTAGGAATCCGAAACCGAGTCCGAGTTACTCAACTTCCTCAAGCAGATATGGACGTGTCTCACAGATTCCTCACTCTATAAGACATCAGAAGGTAAGCCTATCCATCCTTCATCTGTTCAACATTCCTCCAGTCAAATTCGAAAATGGACCTGTGATACCATTTATGCACAGTGAAGCCGCGAGAGAATTGATCGCAACGCAAATTTTAAAGTTTTTGGAAAGCTATAGAGATGAGCCGTTGTCTGACTCCAAAGATACAACTCCAATTATTCCACTTTCGAGTATCGCACAAAGCCATTTGCTGACTTGTTTCAAGATTTTGGTCTCCTTCATAATCGTTTGTTTGTCATGAATCAACACATGTTCCCGCAGTTTAATAAAGATTGCCGAATAAATGTAAAAAATGTGACAAATGGACTCTTGAATTTGATGGATGTTTTGCTGAGGCTAGTGCCATCTGCAATGGATTTGTCCACACTATTGGATTTTCTTACCGATACAACAAAGGTACCTTTTACGTCTAAATGAATTTAAAAAATTTAGACACTTCCGATGGAAACTGCTAAAGTATTTGCAGCGTATTTGGCAAAAAGATCAGAATATTTTAAACGTCACTTTTTAGCCCTGGAAGACTTGCCAAATAACAGGCAACTTATACAAACGTCTGGAGCTAAACTTATAGGGCTTGTAAAGACATTTGAAAGTAGCTTAAGTGATGACCTCTCGCCTGAGGTTTCAGTCTGCATTTTCAATGTGAGGATGATGTTGACGTACTGTTTACCAATTTCACATTTGGGAGGTATTTTACTTTATAGACATATATTTTTACGCAGTTTGCAATCGACAATCCATATCACAACCACAAGAAATGGTAGAAAAGGTCTCCGCCGAAGAGTGGAATGTATTTGAAAAACTCTTGCTAAGGCCGAAATGCGACGGACTATCCGATTACGAACTCGGAATTTATGAATCCATCGTATCAAACGTCAGCCATTCAAAGGGTTCAAATTTGCAAATATTTGACATAAATTCGTTTGCTTCCAAACAGGACCTCGGCTTTACTGAGAGCTTTCAAATTCCGAGCTATGAAGTTTATTCTAGCTACTGCGATATACTAAATTTTATATCGAATCCTGAAGTGGTACGTATGATTAAACTGTTTTAAAACGTTTAGGTCGTCGACCAGGATGAGGAATACTTTGCTAACTTACAAAAACTCTATTCATGCATCTTGTCACATGTCAACTCACTTTCTGAATATCCAAGGTTTGCTGCATGTTTTACACAATTTTGCTATATACAACGCATTTACTTGAAACACATAATATTCTGCAGCTCTGATAAAAGACTTGCGCTGATAATGCATCATACCGGGAATCCAGCCGTTTTCTTATCAAACAGCAACAACCCATCATTTTGGCTCTGTGTTTTGCTGTCAAGTTCTCTTGCCTTGCAAACTTTAAAGATATCGCATAAAAAGACAGGGAACAATGAAACTATACATTCATCCCTGAGTGAAAGATCTGCTTCCTCTATTGAGTCGATAGAGAAATCCATATTACATTCAATTTTAAGAATCAAGGAGCTAGGATCTATGGATGCGGTCCTATCGAGAGAAAAGGAATGGGTTTGTTTTCCTTTGCATTTACTCGATCACAGGTACTTTGGAAACAAGGCGGATGTAGTTCAAGCATTCTCGACCCTCTAACATCTGATGAATTTACAACGACTGATAGTTCAATTCCAACTTTCAGCGATACAGAAGAGGAGGAAACTCAGATTTCACGATATGTTGATACACTAAAGTTTTTGGAATCCGCCTCCAGCGAGCAGTACACTCCTAGCATAGGGTCAGACTACTCCCTAGTGATTGATGACTTGAAACTAAATAGACAGTCGCATTCGTGGTACCTTGAAGAAATTGCAACCGATGAACCTGCCGTAAGTCCTCAAACATGGTTGACATACGAACACAGGATACTCAAAACGAGAAGTTGAAGCAGAAGTTGAGAGACTACAAGAGCAAGATGCTCATGGACGATGACCCTGCGAATGATATCTGTGAATCGGAAAGGGGCAAAAACAATCCGCTCTTTAGGTTCCGCTTTGCAAAGCTCTTTTCTGGCAACTTTATTGAAAAGTTCATGGCGATGTCAAACGAGGACATAGCATCTGGGAGTGTCGACTGTCTATTGAGGTCCTTGATCGAGCAAGAAGACGTTAATATTACTGACGAACCGGCAACAAAACGATCGCGAGTGTAAATTAGTTTACTGGGCAAAATGATGCCGGGGGACTCGTAACGGCGAGCGGCACTGCTCAGCTAGGCATAATAAAGGTGCAATCCCGCGGAGCAAGCCTCAGAGGTCATGTGTATAGGAATATCAGCCATTTTATAATCTACACCCGATAAGCTGCCGATGGGGTCGCGTATGCGACCATTCTGTAAATTCCGTTAAACGCTGGTTTATGTGTTTGGAGTTTTGAAACTTAAAGACTCTCCAAATACCACTAGTATTTATCAAATCGGTAATTATCACTGGGACTCCCACTTTACATACTGCAATCGAAGTCGTTTAAACACGTAAGCACGTTTACATACACTCTAGCGGCAAATGTTTCCAGTCTGCCTGATACATTTGCTGCTTGTTCACTCTTTGCATATTTATGATCATTTTACAGAATGGCGGAGGAAATGCCCCAATTCAAACTCCTTTTGGTCGGAGATGGAGGTGTAGGAAAGACAACTCTGGTCAAGAGGCACTTGACTGGAGAGTTTGAGAAGAAGTATATACGTACGTTCTCCAGCTCCCATTTATAATCTTGTAGCAACCCTTGGTGTCGAGGTCCACCCACTCAAATTCAGGACAAACTGTGGAGGAATTCAGTTCAACGCCTGGGATACCGCTGGCCAGGAAAAGTACGGTGGACTCCGCGATGGATACTATATCAAGGGAGAGTGCGCTATCATCATGTTCGACGTTACCAGCCGTATCACATACAGAAACGTCCCAAACTGGCATAGAGATATAGTACGTGTCTGCGAAAATATCCCAATGGTATTGGTTGGAAACAAGGCTGATGTCAAGGAACGTCAAGTGAAGGCCGGACATATTCAATTTCACAGAAAGAGAAATTTGCAATATTATGATTTATCAGCTCGTTCAAACTATAATTTCGAGCGCCCATTCTTGTGGTTGGCAAGACGTTTGTTGAATAAGCCACAACTAGTGTTTGTTGGTGAATGCGCCAAAGCTCCAGAAATCATGATTGATCCATTGTTGGTTCAACAATCTGAAAAGGACTTGGAAGCAGCTGCAAACGTTGCCATTGATGACGACGGCGACCTTTAATCATCGTCAGCACCGTTCGAATATACGATGCAGCACATTTAGATTTGCGAGCTTAATGTATGATCCATTTTTGATCAACCTATACCCGATATACATTCATGTATTTTTACAAACCGTGACGAAAGACTAAGATCGGGGAATCTCTGCACAGCATGCAGCAGTATTCTGGATAGGTAGCTTCCGTGGTCACTTCTGTAAAAGTGCGTTTGATGGGTGGCAAACGTACGTTGGATCGACACTTTGAGTCGGTGCCACGGTATAATATTCTGCGATACAATACGATACGTTTACGATAAATTTCTTTTCATCAGCAGGCTTCTGGGAAAATATATTTAAAAGAACATCTGGCAAAAATTCTGGGCCAGGAAAGTAATTTGATAATACATTTGGTATGCAAAGTATCTCAAGGTCCTATTGGCTTTTGTGGGCTTTTCAATGTCTCACCTCAATGTGAAACGAAAATACAGCGTTTAGTACATCGATAATCGTTTGACGAGCAAGTCCCTTGGCCTCACTTCTGCAAATGCTTGTACAATGGTCGCGTAAACAAACATGTATGTCTCTACATCATCTGCATTCCCCCTGCGTTTTGCGATTGCAAATGCTAAAAGATCTACCAAAGGTAGTGGAGGGTCCAGTTCCAATGTTGGCAAATTCCCGATACGCCATAAAATCGATTGAAATGCCGCCTCTATAAATGATGTTATAAAAGTAGAGAGAGCTAACCTCTTGCGATTTTTACAATGTTAATCATTGCCAATTCAGCATCATGTTGTATTAGTATATGTCTATCATCTGCAACTCCAACCAGCACGGAGTTTAGTATAGAATTTGTGAAACCCACATCGCGCTGTTCATCAATATCTCTTAAAATTCTAAACCAAAATTTATCAGACAAGATAAAACTCACTCTTTAATGGAATTTACAATCCACATTTCTCCCAAAGTTGCGCCATCACGCATTTCTGTAAAACTAAAAACAGGTGGTATAGCATCTAATTCAGTGCTCTCTTCCTTTTCACAACTAGCTTCTTCGTCACAGACAAAGTCTTCATTCTCTATGGTTACAACTTCGGGTGTGTCTTCAATATACACTGGTACTTTATTAGACTCCAAGGGTACAGGAGCCGCAAAGTATGAAATGTCTGTTTGCCTATAATCGTTTCTGACTTTAAATTTGTTGTAGGTTTTTTCTTTTTTGTCCTAAACCCAATGTATTGCGACAAATGTGAACGCACCTCTTCAGATTTGGTTGGAGGAGCTTCAACTTCTGCTTCCGCAGGGGTGATGTGTTGTATGACATTGTATGAAGTTGAATCTGGTACTGTGCTAGAATTGAGAGAAGAAAGTTTTGAAAGCTCATTCTACACGTGATGTATAGTTAAATTGTGGGCATACCTTGAAATTTAGACAGATATCGTCAATTATATCATCTTGGTCTTCCAAAAGTAATCTCTGTTTCGATGGATGAACATTTGCATCTATTCTATCATATGGAAGAAATAATGATAGGTAAACAAATCTCCTATATCGATTGTTGCTAATCTCGTTGTATATGTTCAAAATGGATCTCCTCAGAGGAGGAAGTTCGACCAGACGATTGTTGATGAAAATGATAAATGTAGCCGTTCTAGAGGATTGGTTTGGGTGAGAAAATAATCCCTTGCAGTTGTAGTAGATTTTATTAAACGAATTTGAGACAAAGGGATAGACAATATTGTACACTAGTATGCCATAGATATTCTTTATCGAGTTCTTGACTTTCTTTAAATAGAGAGAACTTTGTTCGTCAACATTGTCCTTGTATTTTTCATGATATTCAGCCGCTGCAACGTTTGGTGGGAACCGTTCTTGGCCAGTAAAATGCTCGTGATCGTAATCTGTAGTGACAAGGTCACCCAGCTTCGTGTCATTGCATGTTGTAAACTCATGTGATATATTGCCCAGCTTGTGAAATATAAAGTTAATATCCGGAAAGTGGATAGAATACTTTTGCACCAACTCCAAGCAGAGGTTGAATTCATGAGAGGAACTAACTGAGAGCGATTTATGCCTCGTTTCCAAATTATAAAACAAGTTCTCATACTTTATTGTAAATCCTTGCGGTCCATTTTCTTCCGCTATATCATCCATCACAGGATTACAGCAAATGTAACGCATAACAGTTCTCTTCTCCCGGTGTTTTGTGCGTGAAGATATTGTTACATACGATGACTGCGACAATGCGGATAGCGCTTCACCTCTGAATCCCAGACTTTTCACCCCGTGTATGGTATTTTGTGTCTTTGACGTTGTAAATCTCTTGCATACGATCAACATATCGTTGGGACTAATGCCACAACCATTGTCTATGACTTCGCACGAGTCCATAGGATTGGGAGCGATGTTTAGCTGTATGAGTGTAGACCCTGCATCTATACTGTTCTCAATCAGCTCCTTAATCGCGGCTGATGGACGGATAATAATCTCACCAGCCGCTATTTTGTGGGCGATTTCCGCTGGAAGAGGCCTTATCACATCTTCCTCCATCTTCTTCCACTAGGAACTGGTCCAAGTAGCCTGTGCCAAGGCCAAACGTTGATCCAGAGTCAACAGTGGCAATTCAGGGAATGATATTCCAGATTCCACTGCGGATGTGTACAGCGCACAGATCTAACCTCGAATCAAGTTCCATCTAATAGGAATAAATGAGATTTGTGTCCAGTGGAAAATCCAAAAATGAATATTATAGCGACTAAGCATCCACAGTTGGCGTATACTAGGCTTCCTCCAAACCTCACACCCGTTGGAATTTTGGCTAACTGTAAGCGAAATGTGCCATAAAGATTTCAAGGCGGAATACTGAGAAACGACGTAATTTGGTTCCTTGTCTTCCTTCCGGCCGTTGCCGCCTATAACGGCACACCTTTCGCCAATAGAGTACACATCATGCAGATATTCTGCTTGTAAGCACAAATATCCGGAAATGTGCGCCAAACATGTCGATAATCCAACGTCTCTTGTCCCCTTTCAATGTGCACTCGTGAGCATAGATGAGTCGGCCGGAGTTTGTCTAAGTAGTCGCAAATTTGGGATTCAACTTAACGTTTTACACTATTGTCGCGCGTAAAATACACATTTCGTTAAGGAGTGGCTGCATAGCTAATTATAGGATTAGACCTGAGAGTCTTCTAGACTGGACCAGGTCATCAAGAGGCAACTATAGCCGTTATCTATACTGTGTTTGTGTTATTACAACTACACTGGTGGCTTTGTGGCTCTATACCTCTGATATTCACAGCAGGACCAAGAGACTGTACTCGTAGAATTTGCGATGCTGTACCGACACTAGACACAGAAATAGGTGGTTTATTCAGCAATGGAGAGTCAGGATTCGCTAGTTGATAGGAATAGGAAGAAGTTTTACGTAAGTTTCCAACCAGTAGACGCATAAAAATTCTTAGGAAACCAAAAAAAATGTTGAAAATAGACTGCAGGAACATCTGTCCAGATCAAGAAATTTACTATCGCAGCTGTATTTTGGCTCAGATGCGTATAAACAAGGTTTTACTGCACATGGTAAAGCGAACTCCAGCGGTCAATTTTCTCCACAAGATTATATTCCCAAGCCCACAGCATCAGATGAAGAAGATTCTACAAACGTACCATCCAGTTACGATGAGAAACGGCTGTTTGTAGAGAACAACCTGCCCAGTGATGGTATACACAAGACACAGGCAACATGGTTGTTACAATCATCTAACGTAGCATGCAACTTGCCTAGTTCCAAGGTGGATGATGTAAAGATTCCAGAGATACTGTTAACAGATCCACGTGACTTATTACTGGGAAAATATGAATCTGTGTTTAAGATGGATAGTAACAGTGACACACTCACACAGCTATTAAATAGTGATGGTAAACTGAACAAGGATGATAAAAGATCACTAACATCAGATAATAAAAACAGTAATTATATCTATGGCAAATCATCCTTTGATATAATTTCAACTCTTGATTTTGCAAAAGTCGTTAGGAGCAGGGATACCAATGAGCAGGCGTTGGATCAGATGCTTAATGAGGCATGTAAGGAATTAGAATCACTGGCTTGCAACGTACTAGATGACCCCAAGAGCTTTAATATTTCTGATGTGGATGTGAAACCTGAAAATTGGATGGGTGAAAGTGAAACTACAGCTGGACTTGATGAAACCTTGACCAAAAAGTTTGAAGAAAATTTTGAAAGAGATTTTTCAAAAGAAAACAATTTATTGACTCAGGCACTATTTCACATTAGTGAACAGGGTATTTTTATCATTTGCAAGTATATAAATTTACAGACAAGGTCAGAGAAGCCGAAATGGCCCCCAAGGCAAGAATCGTGCGTGAGGAAACTGAGGAAGAAAAGGAAAAGGAACCAGAAATTGAAATGCAAGAAAACAAACAACTGAATTGGAAAAACGTATCGCATGGACTAGAAACTGACCTACTTGGCAGTTTTACCATTATAAAGGAGGGTAAACTTGGAAGGAAAATGTATAGACTCTCTGATTTTAATCGCAATTATCATGGTTCAACTGGATTAAATACAGTATCTGTGGAGACTCAAACGGAAATCAAAGGTCAAACTCCCGCCGAGTCTTCAGAGAAACCTATCCGTCCAAATGTCAGAGTAAAATACATCTCTACCGACGCTTGGCAACCTTCATATTTACCAGAGGAAAAAAGTATAGTAAAACAAGAGGATTTGTATGCCCAACAGATTATACACAATAGGCACCCAAATATTGGAGATGGATATGCTGTAACTAAAGTACTAAAATATCGCAGAGAACGTCAAGATCAAGAATTTGCAAATGGAGAGAAATTACGCATTAGTCACGCTAGAAGAGACTCTATCAAGAAGGAACTAATGGAAAAGGAAAAAGAAGAAATGAAAGAGTGGAGGTTGCAAAAGAAACAGATTTACGAGAGAATGCATCTAAATAGAAAGTCTGGAATGCACGGTTTTATGCTATGTAGAGGTGGAAAACACCGATCCAGCATTGTTCACTCTACAAATTTAATCGCAAAAGAGGAAGAATTTTATGAGTCTCCAAGTAATAAACAAGGGGGAAATTGCTACGGATATGATGATACAGATTTGTTACCTGAGAAAAATTTGATAAAATATCCAAAAACTCCATTTAAACTGCCGGCGGAAAAGGATATACCTCATTCCAAAAAGACACTGTTTAATACCATATCTAATTTTGATCAGTGGTGGAGAACAAATACAATCAAACCAAATCTTACGGTCAATCAATTATCACTGTAAATTCTTTATATTTGCACTATTGATACAAATATGCTCTTGTGACTTTAAAACATTAATTGGTATAAATTTCAAATTTATGGTGCATGTCAGTGTTTCTTTGGTATTTTACATCAATTAAAGCTACAGATATTATAAAGTATCCATTATCCGGAACTATCCTTACAAGTTAATATAGATCCGTTGGGGAAGGAGACCGTTTTGCAGGATGTAATAGTTTGGGAATGTAAACTCATAGTTAAATAGTCCGTATAATTTAGACATTTATGGGCTAACAAATTTAAAGAATCGGGTGATCCAGATTTTAGCAAGATGAGTAAAAACTAATTAGGAAGATTTTCATAATTACTTCATCCACATTAGTCCTAATACCAACTTAATAAACAATACCGATCTTCCTTTACGGAATATTTATTATAAACTCATATGATATATATACAATGTGGTTTTTATTACATGCTATTGTACTATAAATTTATTTCTCCATCAACTTTTCCTTTTCTACACCAGCGGATTTCTCTGTAATAAGCGGGTCCAAGAAGAGCCTGTTGGAATCATCTAATAGCACTATTTTTTAACATTAATAGTAGAAATTATGGGAAGTCAGGTATTAAGGAAGAACGAATAATGCATGTGGAAGAAGAAATGTTGAGTCATCTGGGGTGTGAATGAGTCTCTTCCTACACATTCTTCAACATTTGTAACATGGAAGAATGAAGATTATTCACACACTTTTTGGAGTACTAGTTGTAAAATTGGGAATTTGTGGAGGTATATTTTGTGCTAAAGGATGGCGTAATCAGAAAATTCCTTCCAAACCTGCATGCACAACTTTCTGGTCATGTCTACTCCACTATGGACTCGGTGGAAGTTGATGATTAGATAGACGAACTTATTTCTACTGACGTGAGTGTTGATTGTACTACTGAAGACTGTGTTGATACTTACTCATCTTGTTCTGTGGATAGTCTCTCTGACTGTGAACTAGTTGTGAGGGAGGATGAATGTATGGATGAGGAGTAGATAGGAGTCTTATAAACATCCCATGAGTATCTCTTGCATTGTTTAGCCTTTTATTTTCTTTCTCGTTAGATTGAACATGTGGCCATGTTGTCTACAGTAGCAGTTTCTCCTTTGCATCTGACAAATCCTTCTATGCGTGACATATGGGTGAGGTCTTCATTTTCAATTTTCATTATCAATGCACGGCGTCTGGATGTCTCACTACCTTTTCTCAAGGTGTCCCAGAATGTTAGCAACATCTTTTCAGATCTAAAGGTTGCTGATGCTAGTCCCCGTCCGCATTGATCTCTTTTAAGGTAGAGTCTTTCAGGGGATGCATTCAGGTAATGTATCCTATGTTTTACCAGTATTTTGCGGATGTCCAAGTCTAGTGCCTCGAAATCATCCGGTAAAAGTCTTAGCAATCCAGTGTAGTAATTCAGGAGGGACACTGCAAACATATTTATCGCCTTGAACATGTTTCTCCCGTTCAGCTTGGTTTTTGCTAATTTTTCAACCCTTGCCAAAATTTCGGCTCGGATTTTTCCCATGACTCCAAAGATGGGATGCTTGATCTGTCCTCCATTATACCCAAGTATTTATACATTGCAGTTCCTTCTAATAGTACCGCAGTGTCTTCGCAGAGAGGCGAGTTTGTAGCTGACTTTTCTCTGTTTATTTCCAATCCTGAGGCTTCACAGAACATTTTGACTTCATCCATCATTTTCTTTAGGACCCTCCTGTCTATTTCTTCCTCTTTAATATTTATACCAGGTTCTTATAGACACATCACGCAGGAAAATGGAGGGATGTGATGGAATCTCCGTTCTTCGTAGTAGAAGAATATGAGGATCTTGGTACTTTTATATCTCTTCTTCATGTTTGTCCTTTTCCATTCCAATGAGTCCAAAAACTCAGAATCACGGCCACGATTTCCCTGTAGCATAACCGAATTTTGGAGCCTAGATGATCGTCATGCATGCCTTCTCTGCAAATTATACCCAAAGGGTAATTCAAAACTAGTGATACTGCACGTAAAGAGTGGAATTTATCACTTTACTTTCTAAAGCTTTGAACACTAATGGAAAGTGTAATATGCATATTTTGATGCCAAACTTCAGAACATTGTGATGGCATGCCATTAGGAAAATTGCAAGTCTATGGACTTGGCACAAATACAAACGACGGTGCGCAAGGTCCCTGGTTTTAAAACAATGTAGAACGATAACAAATGTGGTTTCTAATTCATTTATACGTCTTTCTTTCTTTCTTTCTTTCTTTCTTTCTTTCTTTCTTTCTTTCTCTTTTCTTGCACGTGAATATCGTTATACACTATGCATTATTGGGAGGCAATCATATGTAAATGATACAAGCAGCCATGGTATATGAATACCACAAAAGTCTGTGGAGACTTGGCGCTTCCTTTATAGTGGTATTATCCTCATTCCCCTTCTATTCTTCTCTGGGAACCTTTGACATACCATTACCAATGAAACACATCCTAATGCACTTATTAGCGTGAAAACTCTTTGGTTTGAGCCAAAGGTACTGCCAAAAGAGCTCACCAGGAAGGCACCCTTCCCGAGTAGACATCCTTGTTAACCTCCAAATTCTCTTTGCGTGAAATTAGAGCCATCATCTGCCAATTCAGATGACTGCTATACACCTTAAATGACCACCAGTACCTTTAACTGGCGAGTAGAAATGGGCAAGAGCTCTGGCCCTTTTGTTAGAGACCAGCGGCTATCCATAATGAGGAGTAATTCGCAGAATTGCCAGAGCAGATCCAAAATTTCAACGCGGCGCTAATGTTGAGCTTTCAGAGCCAATGCCGAGTGAAAATTTGTCTGGCGTTTGGCATTTCCACATCCACACATTTTGCCAAGCGACGACTGTGCGTCAATTTCCGATTATTATGTTAAAATGATAAAGTTTTTCCTGGCTATAAGCCGGCAGTGTAAAGTTCGTCTGGTAAAATGGTTTGTTCCCATTGACAGCAAGGAGAAAGCGACGATAATCAAGGAACTGTCGCATCTCGTGGTAAATCGCAACGCTAAGCAGTGTAACTTTTTGGAATGGCGCAAGGACAAGATTGTATTTAGAAGGTACGGGAATAGCTCTAGCAAGACTCATAACTCTACAGATACGCAAGCCTATACTTCATGGCCTGCGTGGACACAGATACCAATGAATTGATCGTTTTGGAGATGATTCATCACTACGTTGAATTACTCGATTCATATTTTCGCAATGTGTGCGAGCTAGATCTGGTTTTCAACTTCCACAAGGTGCGTTTCATTCCTTACCATGACATCCTTTAGGCTTATCACCTCTTTGACGAGGTCTTTATAGATGGAGACTTTTACGAAAGCAACAAAAGGGCAGTTCTGAGGTCTGTGGCCGCTCAGGACGCAATGACAGAAAAGTCAAAGCCATTTTCATCGAAAACAGAATCATGAAATAAACAATTATTATTATTATTCTTCTTCTTTATCGTGTTTTACATTGTATGCATAGTCTGCAGTTACATTAAGGAGCTGGTTTAGTCTTCCAAGCATCATTCTGGGATCGTCGACTATTCCGGCGGCGATTGTTGCATTGTCATAAAGTTGTCCAACGAGGAGCTGAAGTTATTGTATGATGATAAAAATGGACTACCTTTGCAATTTCTGGGTTCCTTTCGATAAGGTGGAATATTTTTACATTTATTTGATGCTTGGGATTGAGTTCCAAAGTTGATGGCAGTGAAGACAAACTGTTTGCGGAATCAGCTGCACCTTTCATTGTTGCCTTCATAACTTTTCTACAAGGAATGTTTATTATGGTCAGAAATTTACCTCAATGCTGATGACAAGAAGCCTGTAACTACTGCAGGAGAGTCAACAAGTCTGTCTGAGAACTTGACCGCATTAACTTTTGTTCCGAGTGTCGTCTATAGGTTTCGTATTGTGTGAGATTTCTCGTACCTGTACAAATTCAGAGAGGGTTTTCTTTTGGTCCTCAGTTAAAACTTCCAACGCATTTTCTGCTGGGACTTCATCTAGTTCCGGTTCAAAGTCGTCCTCAGGGGAATCAATCGCAACAAACTTTTTATCCTTAAAGTTCTAAAAGATAGATAAGAGATCTTTTGAAAATTACCTGAATGTTCATTGATACGAATTCATCAATATCCTCATACATCAAGAGTACATTGCGATTTCTCCTCTTAAAAGACTCCATGTATGGGCTCGCCAAAGCGGTTTCCCTATTGTTTGCACAAAAGTAGTAGATATTCTTCTGGTTTTCCTTCATTGTTGTCAAATATTCGTCCAAAGATATAAGCTCATTGGGATTACCAAGAGTTGATTCAAACCTTAAAAGGGATAACAATTGGTCTTTATGGGTCCCATTTTTGTGGCATTCATCAAGTACTCCCTCCTTGATGTAATAGCTGTACTTGTCATAAAATTTTCTGTATTCTTCTGGATTGCTCTTGCTCTAATTAAAAGTGTAAAAATTTTTATAACAACTAACCTGATCGTTCAAGAACTTTAGAATGCGTAAGACAATTGTGTTTGACAGTTTTTTGATGAGCTGATTATTCTGCATTGTTTCACGGCTAACATTAAGAGGCATATCTTCACAATCAATTACACCCTTGACAAAAAACAACCATTTTGGTATAATGTTATCAGCTGACTTTTTAATTAAAACTCTCCTACACGGTTTTATATGGTAATGTAATTACATACCTTGAATAGAGCGATACACCAACGTCATTGCTCGATTGGAACATTCTATTTGGTGCATCGGATGGTATGTAAAATAGAGATTTTATGGATAGTGGAGCATCAGAATGGAACAGGAATTTGTACATTGGTTCTCCCCATGATGTGTTGTTTAGAAATCTGAAAAATTTGGTATGCTCCTCATCTGTGGCACTCTTTTCTACCCACAATGGTTTTTGCGTAGTAATTTCAACTTCTTTATCACCTTCCTGGGCAAATAACGGGAAGTTGATGAACGCCGAGAATTTTTCCGCAATCTGTTTAACATTTCCAGCGTTGCTAAATGCAACACAATCGTCACGCAAATAACAGATAATTTTGGTTCCACGTGGTAGATTCTCCACTTCCCTAAGATATTTATATTTATGGGATAAAAACCAAACCTAATGCTGAATGATCCAGTACCATCAGAAGACCAATGATAGCCCATTTTTCCCTTCTCTGGATCATAACTCCTGGTAAATACATCAACTTTGCTTGAAACAACAAATGAACTGTAGAATCCTACACCGAACTGCCCAATTATGGCGTTTGCTTTATCTTTTGCGTTTAATGATGGATCCTCCAAAAACTCCAGTGAACCAGATTTTGCAATTGTACCAAGATTATTTATAATTTCATCCTTGCTCATTCCAACACCAGTATCCTAGAGTTGATGTATTTTCCTTAGCTCATGAACATACCTCAATTGTAAAAGTTTTTGTTGCAGCGTCGGTTGTTATCTTTATTTTGTATGGAACATCGTGGTCAACTTTGTTTGCAGACAAACCTAAATTTTAGAGTTTATAGAACATTATAGTTACCTTCTACGGTGGATTCCAAGAACCTCAACTTTTCTAGAGCATCGCTAGCGTTGCTAATTAGTTCACGGATAAAGACCTCCTTGTCAGTGTAGAGAGAGTGAGCCACAATTTGTAGCAATTTTTGGGTTTCAGCTTTAAATTGATAGACCTAAATCATATTAAACGTTATGAATCTTTCTTACGTCTGCATCACTTGTACTTGAGTAGCTCATATTTTGGCTTTTGAGGATTCCACTGCCAGTCAGAGCCTTTGCAACTGGAATAGAGCATCCACGTCCTACACATGGAATACGTAGATTGAAGGAACCGAGGTTTCCATGTGCTCCAAGTTCCACATGGCTTTTATTTGGTTTTAGGCCTCTTAGGGCTATTCTTTTGGCGGTATTACCGGGCCTCATCTTTTCAATTGTCTTTTTCTCGTACAAGCTGTAAAGTATAGATCGATACAACTCTAAGATTATACAGAACGGATAAACCAAATGTTTGTTTTGTACACAATGAGTTTGATTCCATCATGGAATCCCCTAACACCACATGCACGGCGCTTTGGTTCCCAGTATCACAATAGTGAAGCTTAAACGAGACAATTTATGATAATTCAGGTGAATTGTACAGATAACTTTGTTAAAAAGTGCAATGTGCGTGTAAAATCACTATAAACATACGTACAGCTTGCTATGCCAAGATAACGATGATTTAGTCAAGGAAGACTGTTAATCGCAGTAACATTATTGATTCCACTCATTTTTATTGTAAAGGTACAAATGGTTTCATCACAGGCGAAATTTTCCCTGGTGAATAGTTTTACTATTAAACACGTCGAAGTAAAGGAGTTTATATCGCAAAGAACTGGCGTGAAGGTCTTCCTTCTAGCATATGATACACCCATTGTAAATTCCTACTTTGTCATTCCGACACAGGCAGATAACCATGAAGGTCTACCTCATACTTTGGAGCATATAATCTTCCTAGGGAGCGAACGCTACCCATACAGAGGAACTTTGGACATTTTGGCATGCAGAGCACTGTCAATGGGAACGAATGCATGGACAGCGACCGATCATACCGCTTACACATTATCCACCGCTGGCCTGGATGGAACATTGAAAATGCTACCCATCTATTTGGACCATATTTTACATCCAACACTCACCGAAGAAGCTTTCATGACTGATGTACATCATATCACAGCTGATGGTTCAAATTCTGGTGTAGTTTATTGTGAAATGAAGTCATGTGAAAATACCGCTGAAAGCATTATGCACTTTGAAGCGCTAGACAAACTTTATCCAGGGGACAGTGGCTATAAGATGAATACTGGAGGAAGATTGGATGGTATACGTTCTACGAATGTCGATAGAGTCAGAGAATTTCATAAAAAGTTTTACAGATGGGATAATCTGTCCATTGTGATATGCGGAAACGTCTTTGATGAGTCCCTCATTCTGAGTACAATAGAAAAAACAGAAACAGAGAGTATAGAATATCATCCTCAGAAAAAAGCAAAGCATGATAACGATGCTAATAAACCGTGGAGTGAACTTAGACATGTACAAAAGTTGGAGCAATCCGTAAAATCGCAAGTGGCCTTTCCGAGTGAGGAAGAAGATAACGGAAATTATAGTTTGTCCTGGAGAGGACCTGCTTGGGATAACTTTGAATTAATAAGAGCAATATCATTGGTTGGGTCATACTTGGTAGATTCTACCACATCACCACTGGAAAGGGCTATGATACATAATGGTGATCCATATGGTAGCTGTGTAGATTTTTCAATGGATTGCTTTAAAGAAATTTATTTCCAGCTAGTTGTAAAGGATGTCCCATTCAAGGACTCTGATAAAATGACAACCGTTGAAGAAAAACTGTGTAGTTCCATAACTGATGTTTATAATTCTCCTCTTGACATGGAAAGACTTCACATGTTAATAGAGAGGGGTAATATGACCTATTTAAGGCAGATTGAAACATCACCTCATGAAACATTAATTGAATCAATAATAGGATATATACTATATTCTGAGAGCGCACAACAATTGGAACAGTTGTTAAATAGCACAGAGATGGTTAAAAGACTACTATCAAAGGATGAATCATACTGGAAAGATATTCTTGAAACATATTTTATTGATGCGCCTAATGTATCAATAAAATGCATACCTAGTACTAAACTCAGTACAGAGATACAGGAGTTTGAAGAGGAACTTATAAGGAAGCAAATAGAAGAACATGGCTTAGAAAAACTAAATGATAATAAAACCCGTGTGGAATCTATGTTTGAGAATAACAATGGTCCTCCAAAGGAAGTAATAGAAGGTTTTGGATTTTGCAACAGTTCGAACATATCGCTACCAAAATGGCCTCTACTACGCAATTTCAAATCATCTGACCTAGTGGATGGAGTTGGAAAGGGGGCTGATGCTTCCTTTAACAACGTCTTGATATACAACAAGGACACTGGTAAAGGAACGATTGAGGATATAGACTCTTTGGCTCAAGAGTTGAATTTGATCAAATATCCCATACAAGTAAACCATATTTCATCAGACTTTGTAAAAATTTATCTATTGTTTTCCACGATAGACCTGGATTTGAGTTTAGATGAAAAGAGATTGTTATTAATATTATCAATCTTGATGTTTGAATCCAATGTATCTGTGGATGATAAACTTGTGAAAGCTGAGGATTTCATACAAATGCTTATGGACAATACCACATCTTACGGTTCAAATTTGGGCTTGAATAGTTCTTCACTTTTACCTGATGAATATTCTGGATTCATTTCGGTCTATTTTACCAGCCCGGTTGAAAACTATGAAAAAATATTGGAAATATTTTTCAATATTGTGTATAACATTGAATATTCGTCTGAAATTATTAAAAATCACATAAATTCGTTATTAACATCATTTTCCAAGAAGAAAAGGTCAGCCAAGTGTCTGGTGAGGCAGATATCCACCGCTTTACGGTAAGCATATACCTTTAACATAACATGCTTTCAGTATAAAAAGCGATTCTGTGAGGAACACATGTAGTCTAGGACAGCAAAATGCGTTTCTTAAATCAGTGGTTGATAAGGATTTGGTGGAATCATTGACAGCCTTACATAAAAAGGTTTTTAGACCGGAAAACATGTGTTTGCATATTACGGCTGATTTATCAAAGCTACCGGTTGGATGGATTAACTTTTGGAAGAACCTCCCATGTAATTCAAATTCACACAATTTACACACTGTATAGGTTCATCAAGTATAGACAAGCCATTATCTGATCACTTCAACTTTAAATATGGGACTGACAAAGAATTCAAGAGCAATAGTGCTATACTATCATCATTAGCGTCGACCGATGTAACGTATTTTAGAATAACAATTCCGGCACCAATTGGATACGACAATCCAGACTATATAGCCTTATCTGTGATCGCAGAATATCTATCCATGGTAGAGGGTAAGACGATTATAACAAGTATACATCTTCTTTCAGGGCCACTGTATAGAGTTATACGTGGAGGAGGGTATGCATATAACCATGCAGTTGTTTATTTCCCTTCTCAAGGAGAGATATATCTATCCATTTTCCAGGCCACAGATTTGATTCAGGTCAGTAAATATTTGCGTTCACATTTCTTATATAGGCCTTGAAGGCTACACAGGATGCAATTTGTAAGATACTTTCCCCAACATCAGTACCAGATGATGATATAATGGCAGCCAAGGCCTCCTTGATTTTCAGAGTATTAAGGTTCGTTAGCTTGCCATTATATCAACTTTCTATAGCAACGAGGAGACATTATCGGAATACAGTCAAGAAACCTTTTTGTCTGCTTTGAGGCAGACAAGTATAAACCATAACAAGGAAGTTGTAGACAAGGTTACTTTCAGTTTTGTCCACACATTATTGTCTATAGATACAAGAAGTGAGCATCGAAGATATTAAAGTTGCAACAGAAAAGTACCTAAAGGAATTTTTGACCTTTGACGGTCCACCAAAGTCCATATCTTGCATAACGAGCAGAGGCAGTGTAAGTTGCTTATGATTAGACACAGTAATTTTCAGGTTGATGAACTCTTCAAGGGACTAAACGATATAAACTATACTAACATTTGCCAATTGAGTCCCGATTCGATTCTACCGTTTTTATCAAATGAGACCGAGCAGATATAGGGTGGGCTTATTAGGAATGTGAAATATTTCGTTGAAATGCACTCACACACTAATTTTAACTTGTAAATCAATTCATTGTGTGTTTATATTCGGGGGTTTCCCATGTCATTTCGCCTTTCACAAGATGGTTACCAAGCAGCCACTGGCGAGGACTGAAAGCAATGAAAAGGGCAGGCCCGTAACGGGAAAGAAAGCCTCGAAGGAAGGTGCTGTATCAAAATCATCCAAATCTGCCCACAAGTCAAGGGAAAAAAGCGCAATTCTTGCAAAAGCCAGGGAACTGTACTCCCAACAGGTAAGTCCACTTTTGCCAACTCTCATTATCGTCAGTTTCCTACCGCTTTTCCTATGGAATATGAGCTTTGGGGTAAAGATTTGTCGAGGGATTGTTGGAGGAGGTGTACCGTAGTTCACGCCAGGTACAGGGATTTACTCTCTATCTTGAATACACAGGCCATGCGACCCTTCCGCCAATATAAATGAAATATCACAGGTGGAATATGATTACTACATCCACTGGTCTGGGTTGGATCGTAGGTTGGACTGCTGGTTGGCTATGGAACACATACGCACACTTGATGAAGGTCCGCCAGCAAACGAATCAGCGATACATGACACCGAACCAGAGTTTCATCATGATCATGCCGGTATCGATGAGGAATATCTTAGAGAGCATGAAATGAATACGAAGTTAAAGACTATTAATAGGATCAAGCTTGGACCGTTTATGGTTGACACCTGGTATTTCTCGCCATATCCGGCACCTTATCAGAATATTGACATTTTGTACATTTGCGAATTTTGCTTGTCATTTTTCAAGTTTGTTACCGTCTTTATTTTTAACGAATTTAGGCACGAGGATGAACTTAATTGGCACATGTCCCAATGCGAATTGCATCATCCACCGGGTAATGAAATTTACAGGGACGAAAACCTAGCTATGTTTGAGGTTGACGGAGCAATGAGCACGGTATACTGTGAAAATTTGTGTTATTTGTCTAAATTGTTTCTTGACCACAAGAGTTTGAGGTTTGTTTATTTTCTTGTGAATATATTAATGTAGGCATACTGTTGTTTTGTTTATATTTTATGTCATGACTGAATATGATGATAACGGTTATCACATTACTGGCTATTTTTCCAAGGAAAAACATTCTAAAAATAATGTGTCCTGCCTTTTATCCCTTCCTCAACATCAGCGAAAGGGTTATGGAAAATATTTGACGGCTTTCAGCTACTTGCTATCTAAAAAGGAAGGGAAAACAGGTACACCTGAACGTCCATTGTCGGATTTGGGTAAGGCTTCATACATGTCCTATTGGTCGGAAGTTTTGCTTGAGATTTTATTTGATCCTAAATATGAGGGCGTATCTATACAGGTTTGTTGCTCATTTATTTCTTTATTTTCTACAGACACTATCGCAAATGACTGCATTTGAACCAGCCGATATTATATCATGCCTAGAAGAGTTGGGTCTTTTGCATACACTATCTAATGGTACATCGGTGATTACAATATTGCCGGAGAAGAAGAGGGAATTGCTATCTAAATCGCGAACAAAGACTAGAAAGTTGTATATGGAAAAGCTTCATTGGATTCCATATGATGCACACAATGAACTCACTCCAGTATGAGACTATGTAAAATATCAATTATGTTTTGCTTCCTAATAGACATAATAATGCTCTAAGTGAGACTTTGTTTTCGTATACGTGCAGGTCCGAGAGTACCTGTTTGGCGATGTTTTTTGGCATTTTATCTCCAACCCCTGTTAGTATACTATAAAGTGCATCTAGCTCCACAGTTTTCCTGGGTGTTTGTTTCGGAGAGTAAAAGTCCGATATCCTGTTAAATGCGGATTCGAGTTCCTTTACATCTTCTATTGGCATATTTAGGGGCACTTCGTAACCTCCACTGACTATAAGCTTGTCGTTCTAAAGTAATGTAAAATGTGTAGGTTTGTAATACCTTGCCGGAGGGCCTGAACCATTTCGACTTGGCAAGCCGCCTGAATTCTAGAAAGCTGAGGTACTTATTGTCATCATTTCTATTAGTTAGCACATAATCTACTTCTTCAAGGGTCCAGTGCTCGCCCATTGACCTCAACATGATTAGGGCGAGCTGATTGGGCGGTGTGTCGCGTATATTTCCGTAATACCCGTACACATCTTTACACAATTGCTCGAAATGTGCATCTTCTTCCATTATAAATAAATGTGACTAGTTACAAAAATTGTGTATGTGGAATAGGAAATATTAAAGTAGGGAAGAGTAGCTAATTTTCACCTTGTGCACTCTTTTCCTTTTGCGATTTCTTTTTCTTTTTCTTCTTTTTATCGCCAGGTTCCAAATCTCCGGCAGAGTCGTTTTCCTTTCCTTCCTCCTTGGCGGTCTCATTTGCGATTTCCTTCTTTTTCTGTTTCTTTTTCTTCTTCTTGTCGGACTCCAGGGGTTCTTTAGTCTCTTCACTCGGCACCTGTTCTTCCTTTTCCTCTTCTCGCTCCCTCTTGTTTCTCTCGGACTTTATAGAGTTGTATTCTTCATGTGCCGCTTTCATAACAGTCATGTTGTCTTCGGGTAGGGGTCCGCCCAGAAGATATTCCATACGTTTAGTCAATTGTTCGTTCATCTTTTTGCCATAAACATCAGTTGTGGTATCACAGAAGCAGTCTAGTCTTGAGGCCAGTGCACATTTGTTTGCTAAATATCTAGCAGCTTTGCCCTTGTGCTTATTCGTAGCCTTGCCAATGAATGCAGATTGATACAAGAGCCCATATTTTGGGGTTTTGCTTCTTGATTTTAGTGCCCTAAATAGCGCCTTTTCAGCCCCTAGGATTTGTATAGTACTTGCGGGAGCCTTTGCAAGATTAACAAGGGAGCCTGCATGACTAATGAGTCTGCCTGAAACCACAGGTCCAACAATGGTATTGAGGTTTGGTGCAACGAGAGATACCTTTGTATCCAAGTATTCACTCAGGTTGTTCTTCATTTTGTCAAGCTTGATGACTTGATCGGCAAAACTTTCAATATTCAGCATATCAGAATCGGTCAGTTCGTGTCCGATCGACTGCCTAGAAGCCTTTTTGATTGACAAGGCAATTTCTTCGCTTCCTGTTATATTTGTTAGTTCCTCAAGATCATCAAAATTATACTGTTCCTTTTTCTTTATGGCCTTTAAAACTTGACAAAATTTCACATTGTCACTAACGATTTGATATAGCTCTGGGAAATGCCAGCCATACCACTCACGGGCTCTCATAAAGAAGGCATTTAAGTTCTTGGTTAAAGAGTCAAGCAGTGCCACTGAATTTATGATTGGTTTATCCTGTTTTGCAGGGTCGAATTTAAGTTTGCTTCTGCTATAGCTGTGTCCCAGACCTATTTGGAAGTTGTGCATATCGAATGTAGTACCGCCAGAGGCCAACTTTGTCAACCTATTTGTTTCATAAAGTCTACATCCTCTTATAAGTTCCAGTACGTTTGAGTCATAAATAACTTTAAAACCCTTTTGCGACAAACTCTTTCCCAAAGTTGCATCTACTACGGCCAAAGAATAATCTGATTCCTTCTTTGGTAGATTCTGACTCAAAAACGATGACAATAGCACTGTAACTTGGCCTTCTATTAAACTTCTCATATTTTCTAGGGCTTCAGAGGCGGTTCCAAAAGGCTGGAACGCCTTAAACTTTACCGTTGCTGTAAACTTGTCTTGACTCAACATCATCTCTTCCAAGGAGGCATCATGGCCGATTTGGTCCCAATTATCCACCTGATAGAGACCATAACCGGCCGCTGTCTCGAATAACAAGTATGTTTTAGTCATCTTGTACGTACATTTGCATATCTTTCTAGCAAGACAGCCAAAACAATAGCATTCAGAACACTCGCACGATTTCCACTAAATAAAGATCACAAATATTTCATATAAACATAAACTAGAGTGTTACGTGCGTATTAAATGAGTTCTGGAGGAGGTTCAACAGCTCACTGATGATGGGGAGAAGAGTTAGCACCTGAGTAGAGCGTTTTTAGATAAAAGTTTTCAACAGATGACTTCATATAGATATATAATTTTGTTTTATTTATCGTATGAGGTGCTACAGCTTCCTCTTTTCAACTGAAGGCGACTATAACAAACCTTCTATGCTATATACCGAGTGGATATCGATCCTTCTACGTCAATAGAGTAACTTTAGTGGTTAATATTTATACTTTTGAACATCTTATCTTGGATTCCTTAATGGTGATATATCAGAGGACGATCTTCGACAATTACACAGTTGGCAGGGTATATTACCCATATTTACGTTTAAAATCCCTTGATTCTACTATTATTTCATGTAGTATTAAATTGGATGCGAAATTTTAGGGTCGCCACTCCTATATAACCATTGTTCTCTATGCCTATATAGCAAGGGATTATGGACTCCCATAACTATAACATGACTGTTTCCTATCTTAAAATCTTGATATTAATGCTCATGTTAGCTACCACACATCCTCTATGCCCAAGTCGTATCTCCGCTAGGCGAGTCCACTTCAGTATAAACATGTGAGGACTTTAGATGTAGTTTCCCTCTAGTGTTCATCAATGCAGAATATTATTAACCACTATGTCCGAAACAAGCAAGGATAAAGTCGGTATTTGCATACCAGAAGACAATAACTTGGCAGATACACACGATTGCTCGCAATCTGACGCTACGGACTCTTCGCCTTCTATCTCTTCATTGGTACCATATACTAACGAACAAATAGACTCGTTTGTAGAAGTTAGCAATGTGCCAGGGAAAGGACGTTAGTTTATGTACACACACATTGTTTATAAATGCTATCACTTAGGTTGTCTATTCGCTCGCAGAGAGTTTGATACAGGGTCGTTAATATTCATAGAAGCTCCATTATTTTCTATCATACCGTCATCCAATTCGGATATATGGAGCGTGTTGTCATCATTACACGAAGATTCACCTTTGGCATTGCCACCTTTGTGGCATCAAGCAGCTCTTTTGAGCATAATTAACGGGACAGAAGAATCAAACGCAGTGCTTAAGAACAAGTGGGTACTTGATCCTGATCAGGAAGTATCACAAGATGTAATGAGAGTCTTGGAATCTTTGTGTATAGTTGATGACACTGGAGAGTTTTTTTATAATGACGTTTTAATTGACCCAGAATTATACCAACTATACTTACAAGTTTGGCCATTGAATTCCTTTGGAAGAAGTACGGACCCGGATGGTCTAGTTATTTATGATCGTAAGTTTAATAGTTGAAATTCATAATAACGTAGGCATTTCATTCACTGCTCATAGTTGCGATGCATCATGTTGCTGGTATCACACTGACCAGGATTATTTTGTATTGCGGGCAAGGAAGAGGCTGCTGCCCGGAGATGAAATAACTATATCATATTTAGGGGAATCTGACCTACTGGCAGCTACGTACAAGCGCCGAGAACTGCTGGAGAATTGGCACTTTTTTTGCCAGTGCAATCGTTGTTCTGAGAGTCTTGATGTATCCCGTGGATTTTTATGTAAAAATTGTCATTTTGGATCAATATTTTTGATCTACAATAAAGGATCAAAACTTGTAAGCGCACCATGCACTCTGTGTCGATATAGATTTTCTGAGGCCGAAATTACAGAGTATATTGATTTGGAGCGTGCTTATTCATATAGGATAGATTGTATTGACAAATCGGATTTGTATGATATCCTCCAGGTTTATGACCATGCCAAAAATGTTTTCAAGCAGCATTGGTTACTGTATCAGTTACAAACGTTACTATATGATTATTATAAGGGAAAAGGGAATTTTGAGCAAGCTAAATTTTATCTACTGGATAGATTAAGTTATGCCGATAAGGTTAGTTTTTTGTGTATACTTTTAACAATAAATAGACAATCACCGGCCCACTTTATTGCATCGCATTCATGTATGAAGAATTAGCTGATATTTTAACTTCACTATCTAACATAAATGAGGAAACACTCAAGATAGGAAATCCTAGTTTCGATGTTGGCACACTGTTTGTTTGTAAATATATTGCATATTTTGATACAGAAACATGATAATGACATATTATTTTAACGCGGCAGCCCTTCTAGCTGTTTTATGCGGTTATAACCATCCGTATTATTGTTCTGTAGTTGTAAGTTTGTACACATTTGTGATAGAATTGTCAGACTAAACGCTATCAAATCGAGGAGCTAGTTGTTTTTACGTTGAATAATTCTACAAAGACGGAAGACACCAATGAGTAAAATAAAGACCACGAAATGTGGAACCTTGATCTGTCTAGCACTTACCACTTTAATTTTTTCGAAAATATTCTACACATGTTCCTACAATCAGTAGGTAGCTACTTTTATAGTCTAGTTGAACCAATAATCTTTTACTTTAACCTTGGTTCGCTACCGCTTGACGATTTTGAGAGAGCTTGCAAGGTCGTGGCTCTAAAAAGATCCGATGGCAGCTTATCTGACCAAGATTTCTATATTTTATTTGGTTTATTATCCTTTTATATATACCTTGCTAAATAGGACTCTTTAAGCAAGCTACAGTCGGAAATTACAACGTAACAGATGAATCTGATGGTGACACCGTTCAGCTTCTAAAATGGTAAGAAGTACACTTTATCATATTTATGCCAATGTATTAACAATATAACAAGGTCAAGTTGGAAGAATTGCAATGGAAAGTCTAGGAAGGAGTCTATGCTAGAGTACATTAGCATAACCAATTCCTTATTTGGTGACTTTACACCAGACGAGGGTTCTATGGTTTGAACTTTTACAACTCCACATACTTCCTCAGGGATTTGGTGTTTTAAGTCAAGTAAACCTGTTGGATAATTTGGACAAGAAGTACGTCTTTTTTCCGTCATTAATATCTTGTCTGCAGCTTTCCACATAATGAATTCTTTTCCCAAGTAACGAGTGGGAATTTAGAAGCTATAAAAGAGATATTAAAAGGTACCTTCTACTTTTGAGAAAAAGCTTTTTAGATGATCCTAACATGGTTAATGTCACAACCCCCGAGGGTTTAACCCCTTTGCATTTGGCAGCTGATCGGTACGCTTACAGTATACTGTATATTACTTTACAGTGGATTTGATCATATTGTCAAGTTACTGATAAAATATGGTACTTTTAATTTATGATTCTCGCAAAACATATAGGAGCCGACATAAATGCAGTTGATGATAATGGTGACACAGCTCTGCATGTTGCAATAGAGTCTGAACAACAGGAGATAATAAAGATACTTATAGATAACAACGCAAATACAGAGTTAGGGTACGCATATAATAAATTTAAAATATTACTATAGTAACATTGACGGGTTAACTCAGAGTGAAATGCTGAATTCACGCATGCCAAGTTAGAGATTACCTAATATACAGAGCTATATCGTCAATCCCCCATGATACGTCGCAGGGATTTGTATTTTTATCGAGTGTACTTTTAAATTCTAGGGATAACACACTATTTTCATGTTTCATTGATACATTGAAATAAACCTATATTTACCATACTTTTGAACGTTAAGCTTACCGATAGCCTATCTGGATATTCTTGTCCGCAGACGTCAATACCGTATTTTTTGCAGGCAGTGTCCGTTACACTTGGACACCAGTTGTGGGATTCTGAAAGTTTATGGATAGATTGACTGAAGCATACCTGTCCACAGTACAGTATCATCTGCTTTGAGAATAATATATTCTCCGTTCCACATATCAAAAAAGTGTACCCTTCCGGTAACTTTTATCTCAGTGTGTGATGGTATGTCATTGTATATTCGTTTCACGCGCCCAAAACCAAGTTTACTAAGCATTCATAATTTCAGTTTAGACAACAAACCAATGACCACCTAGAAAGGAATCCTGGGATTTTCCACATGTACTTGTATTCTGAATTGATATTTGGTGTAATGTGTGGAGACTTACCGTTGGCATCCATCTCATTTCTTCACCCTTGTCGAACCTGTCCACGCTCCACATACTCCTGATGAATAGTATAATCATCTAATGAGATAAATACCATTGCTTAACACCAGATTTGGCTAATGATGTTGTTTTTAGGGTTCCATTGAACTGGAGTTTAGACATACATTCAAAAATCTCCGGATTAATGCGTAGTTGCACAGTGTTTGTTTTTAACAGGAGATCATTGTCCACTTGTGATATTTCAGTAAAGCCTAGACCCCTCTGAAATCGGATATTCTCAACGACAAAGCTTGGAGAAGCCACATCACCTCCGATTCCGATAGAATCGACAGATATTAATCCCCCTGCGATATAAAATGCCAGAATCCATTTTACAAATCCATTTGGAGACATTTGAAAAGTTATTATCTGTTGGTTTCTTGGAAACTTCCCCTCTGTGGTGTGTAGATGTCGTTCAGACGAAATCACTACCAATTTCCAAAGGTAGTGAAATGTATGATGGGATGTGTATTATATCTATTTATTTTCACAAGTTTGGTAGGAACATTGGCCTCCACCTCTCCTTTAAAGGCAACTTCTAGAGATGGTATCTTTCGTCCATTTACATTCTTGCACACATTCGACTATAACTTGCCTAGTAGATAAATAAAATGACTCCTCATACATGAAACATCACTCATGAATTATTTAGGACCAATCGGCCTACCAAACAACGTCATATTACGTGCGTCCAAAACACACCGAAGAAGACACAACAAGGAGATGATTGAGAACACCAACAATGAATATACACGCGAGTACACAAAGCAACTGGAGAACATAGCCAGAAACTCAACCTCAAGTATTAAGGAGATGAGTCAGGCTATAGCACAGGACCAAAGAAATGGCATTATTACGAATGGAGCAGCTTCTAACGTTTCACCAAACTTTGACTATGTGCCAGAATGGCTTCAACTTATATCCACCTCGTTACAGTCTCCTAAGGAATTCATTTTTGGGGCACTAACTTCTCTTACTAGCATGGGTTTGTTTATGACATTCTTAGAATGTACTATAGGTTTGAGTACCGTGCTGCAAAATCAAGCTTTTAAAAATGTATCATGTACACTATTCTCTACCGAGACTGAAAAGGCGATTTGCATGACACAGAGTTTGCATTTTATATCTCATATCCTTTTATGCAGGTATCGACAACATCAACAACATAGTTTCAATTGGTAAATTTACAGATATTTTTATAAATGTTTAGGAACACGAATTTTGAGTCTCAATTTTCGTATATTATCAGGTGGAAGAATTGCCGATGACGCCCTTGTAGCCTTGGATACTTTGGCAACGGACCACAAAAATGTTAATATAATAAAGTCGTTAGGTTCTACCGTTGTTTTGTACATTACCCTAATGAGGGAATCTGTTCCTGATGAGTAAGACAAGCTAGATGATCATAATACCCATTTAGAACAAAAGCAATGGCAGGGTCCATCATGACAAAATTAACTGGTCTGCCAGTTATTTCTAACATTGCTGATACAAGTAGCGGTGGATTTGGACGTGTAAATGGTAACAAATTTAAATGATGATATTATTATTACAGTCATCTTGCCAAGACCAACAAGGATTCACAGAGCAGATTACGATATCGCAAAGCTACAAGCTGGTGCAAGTGAGAACGAAATGTTATCACTCGTATAATTACCAAAACTTTACGGCAGTTTTTAATGGTTTATAATATGATTGGTCTTCCCATTTACTTGGTGCCCTTTTCCCAGGTCCTCGAACTTCGTGGTATCTATATTCGCGTGACAGACGTACAAATAGAGATTACCTGTGACGTCTATATGTGTCGAACTTCAGAAGCTTCTTCCTGGTAGCCCAGTAACCGTGTCTATGATACCAACGCCATTTGCTTGAGACGTGGTTACCTTTACAGGAATTAGGTGTAAGAATTTAGCATACCGTACGATCTTCTTCCTCTAGAAAACGTTATATAAAGGCTGTTTATGAGAGTTCTGATCCTATTGTTTAAATCACAGACGGTCGAGATGATCTGATAATGTGTATGTGATATCGTGGAGTAAACGGCATAAATCATGAGAATTACCTCAGAATAGACACTAAATCGATTTATTGATAGATTTTTATGGTTTGTGGAGATAAAATTCCATCTTTGGAAGACATTAGGACTAATCCCTGCTTCAGCTAGGACATTTTTTGCAATAAGAAAATTTCTAGGAAATAAAAGGCTCATTATCAGTTAAATGGTATATAAAACATGTATTATAGTTTAGAACAATAGTTATACTACCTTCGTTTGTGATGTTGACAAAGATAGTCTAGTGCATCTGGCCCGTATATTGCATCAATTGTAGTATTGATATACAGTATATTGCTTATACCAAGGATCCTGATTAGCTCCTTGATATCTTCCACGACAGATTCCTTTGATTGTATGCATGATTTGATCTCATCGAATGAATCTTTTTTCACATCTACTTTTGGCATTCTATCTTTGATACTTTTAGAATAGAGAGTGTGGCGATCCATACAAATTTTGTATATCGCACTTGATACTACATTTACTATTGCAGCAACAAAGTCGTTAAAGTACAGTCTTCCTTTTTGCACAGTATCTGATTGATCCTGGTTACGGCTAGAAATGACTCCATCAGCTATGTGTTGTACGTTAGAGCCATCAATGTAGCCGGGTATTATTGAAAAATCTCTTACAAGCACAACAAACATTGCTGTTGACATCCAGGAGCTGTCATCACATTTGAAATCTTTTGGCTCTATATTCTGCTTGCCATACATGGATAAACGAGTGTAATGTTTAAACAATAGTTTCAACGGTTCAACATCCAAGTTAGATAATACCAACTCCGATCCCTTGTTGTTGATAAAATTTGACAATTCCTCTTTTGAGATAAAATGACGTATTTGACCACTTCCCTTTTGATATTTGTAATTACTAACCGATTTTTTAGTATTGTGGAATATGACATGCTTTTGGAACTCAGGCCTACTTGTGTATAGTTTGTAGTATAGATCCAGTAAATGTGATTCACAAAAGTGATGAAAAGATACCAACCTAGAGGGATGGCGAGTATCTCTAAATAGAGTTACATCTCCAGATTCAGCTATTATGTAAAGCAAGTTTAAGTATGCTAGTTCTCTTAGATATACACACCACATATGTTCTGGTATCAAACGTTCTCCATTTGGAACGTATATGGAAAATTTCTCAAAAAGCAAGTTCAACCTCTTTTTACTAGACATTAACGTTTTATTAATCTTACATTCCACATGGAATCTCTCTAGGGATGTTTGTATTATTCCATATTTCAACATATTATCATCAGTTTCATATTCTTTGCTGTAGTAAAAGAATATTTCGTTTATAGCGTTTTTGAGTCTTATGCTTGATTTTAACACCTTGTTTACGGTAGAGTGAATGTCATGATTGCTACATCTTCTCCAATGCGTATCTATCAGTTGTTCTACTTCATCAACAGTATCACTATCATTACATCTGGATTTTACCAAGGGCAATAGCCTACAAGTTACATTTTCCTCAGATACCGTTTGGACCGATTTATTTATCTGCACTTTTGGAACTGGTTTTGGTGTCATATTTTCATATTTTGAATAAACAGTGTCTTTGAATGAATTAAGTTTTTCTTTAGATTCTTTTACCTTTATTTTTAGTTGCGATATTTTTTCTTCCTTATGTTTAATTATATTTTCCAATCTAGACAGTTCAATTTCTTCACAAATTTTATCACTTATAGCGTCAACTTTGTCAGCTAATTCGTATCTATGTAATTTTCTTAATTCATCTCCTATTCTCCGGTAGTTCAGTATAACATCACCCAAGTTATTAAATCCACCCTTACCACCATCGGCTGACGCACTGTAGCTGTTTAATTCTTTAATACAACTTAGTATGCCGCTAGTTTTGTGCTTTAACATTACTTGGTACTTTTTTTCGACAAACTTGTGCAATTCACCCAAACTGTGTGATTTTATAAAGTCAATTTTGTGCATGTAACTTTCAATAGTAACGTTATCAGAATTTATACTATTCAGTTTCGATAAAAATAACTTTGAGATTAACTCTAATATAAACGCATTATGACTTTCTTCATTTGTTGAATCAAACATATTCTGTATAGCATCCAGGCAAGAATCAAAATCATTCTTGTTCAACAAAGACTGAATATTGGACCTGAAAATATCTAAATCATCCGGAATCGATTCATAATACTTTTGAAGCATATCCGTGTTTATAATTTCTGGAATGAAGGGGCTACCGTATACCCCTTTACCATCCACTTCCAGATATACACTACAAGGTGAATTAAAGTTTTTTGTGTGTTCCAAGATTAATGTTGTGTCTTTTTCTAGATTTGAGACTTCTTTGATCTTGTCTTTTGGGATAACTACTATGTATTTGACTGAGACAATTCCATTACCTATATTTTGGACACCTATAACCTTTCCATGGTTTGTACTCCAGGCTTTTATATACGGCAAAGCAATGGTTACTGGTTCTCCATTTTTATCACATATGTTTAGTACAATTTCATTGGAAAGAGAGTGTTTGTCGAGATAACTTAATACTGCATTTTTCTTCACCTGGAACTCCTCATTTTTGCTTTTCAGTCCGTATACATCCCATTTTTCATCATCAATTATATCCAAAATTGGCTTTATCAGTGGCATAGCCACGCACCGTAATGGGAATTTATTGGTTACCCTGCTGAATAGACTGGATGGCCTTCCATCTGATATGTATACCTCAAATGGTGAACCTGATATATCATTACCATCCAGTTTTACATAGAGTAAGAATCTTCCCTTGAGAGATATCTTATATCTCACATTATATGTAAACTCATTTAAGAAACAGACATCCCATGCAAAGTTATTATACGTAGATTCTTGTATTGTATTCTTAGAGAGATATGTATTTATCCATGAGGGCTCTGCCCTTAGCATATCACGCTCATCTCCACTTTCTCCTATGAATATTGTAGTTTTAAAGCACGTTTCTTCACATTGTTCCAGATACATTCGTATAATACCGGGACAATTACAAGATTTGCGATATACTTGAAATCTCAGCCATTCTCCACATGGACCTCCAGATATACCATCACCTTCAGCGTATGCTGTGTCTGATTCTGCTGGTAGATTATTGACATGGGTTTCCATACATGGCTTTACAGTGTCTATCGCCACGGGTTCCATTTTGGTATTAAAGTATGTTATGTAAAAACACAATGTAGGATGCAATACAATGGTTAAACCGTAAATCAGTGGCTATATAACTAGATGCAGCTCATAGATGTAGCACATACATCGCTTCGCACACATTTCACCTACAATGGATCCAAGACTCACAAATAGGCAAAACCAAGCGTTCTCTAGACTATCCTTCCAAGTTTCACCCAAGAATCGCTTATTGTACAATGGTACGGTAGACACGGGCTAACAAGTGCACGATGGCAACGTTGATTTTCTCTACCATCCGTAGAAAGTTTACGTCACAAACGTTTTTATTTGTTCAAATCAGAAAACTAGGTGGTATAATACACAGTTGGCCGTATGTAACGCGACCGCTACTGGGAGAAGAGCCACGTTTCGCAAATATACGGAGGATGAGCATGTGGAAAGTTAAACATAGTTCTATTCTTCTAGCTAAATCTTTTGTTTGACAGAGAAGAGAAGGGAGGACTGGGCCTTGAACTCGAGAGGCTTCTCAAGAAAGGCTTTACCATATATGTAATGTAATTCTCTAAGCATAATAATTGGAATAAAATTACGTGTTGATTCGCTGTTTTTATTGGTTAGGGGGCCAAATTTGCATCCATCCAGATCACACTCCAGGACCATATACCTTCTCCGGTTATCTACCACACTAGACAAAATTGTGAATATATGCTATTTATGTTACTGTAATTATAATGTTGATACAAACATATGCATGGTAATTGTTGATTTGTCTTGATAATTAGCATTATTGACAGAATGGCCCCAAAACGTTCTAGAATGGGCAAGAAGTCCGATTCTAGTATGAACGTATCCAAAACTAAAAGAAAAAATTCCTCTAAAAAAGCGTTTAGAGGTGTAGTTGACGATGATGACGCCTCTCTAAAGCCACTAGACCATTACGAAGGTTTTTATTTATTATCCTCATAAAATTATTATAGAATCTCTTTCTGATGAAGAAAATTTTGAAGCTCTGGGACTACCAAAGTCATTCACTCCCGAAATCTCTGATGGTACGTTGACATTGTCTCTCGTTCATTTTCTTTGCAGATGAAGCTTATGAAGACCAGGATGAAGGGAGTGAAGAGGAAGATGAGGAGGAAGATCGCGTAGATTGGGGGAAAAAACTAAAGAACTATTACGTCGATGGCTCTGATGACGATTCTGATGAAGAGGCCATAAACGACAGAATAGAAGAAGCAAAAAAGATAGCTAGTGAACTCTATGAGAATGTCGATGATGAGGATGCAGATATTGATAATTATGACGTTGAAGATCACAAGGAAGATCCTGTCGTACGTTTATCCTTTACTGTTTAAAATTTTTAGGAATTTGACACGCTGCTAAAAAGCTTGTCTGAATCATTGAATGCTCAGCGCGAAGCCTCAGAGCTTCCAGAGGACTTTTTTGATTTAAGTGATAGGGATAAGAAAGAGTTCCTATCGAATGAACATCCTGAATTTTTGGAGCTTCTAAGAGAGTTTAAAGAGAAATCTGACATTTCAAATGAACAGATTATGAAAATTTTAAGCGCTCCTGATTCACTTAAACTTTGCACCAAAGATGTATGTTTTTAGTGTTTCCTTATTTTATTCGCAGGGTATGGAGTATTTGGACATAAGAAATGAGCTACTTCTTATGTATGTATCATATTTAACATACTACTTGTTGTTAAAGACCCATGGAATATCAATTGAGAACCATCCTGTAATCAATAGATTGTTGGAGTTGAGGATTATGCTAGACAAGGCTAAACCTATAGAATCCAGGTTACAATATCAGATCACCAAATTACTGGAAGACAAAGATTATGAAGGTACTTTTATTACGTAAATATAAATTATATTTTTTCAGTTGATACAACACAACTACGTTCGAGATTGGACCTCATGGAAGATGAAGAGGATCAATCCGCCGTATACAAACCACCAAAGAATGCAGTAATGGGAGAAGTTTCTGGTAATATGTTTATGGAACGAACGGGCAAGCCATCAAAGGACGAAATGCGTGAAAGAAAGCGTCAATCATATTTGGAGGGTGAAGAAAACGGTGAGAGCGATGTTCTAGCTACAAAGGCAGCAAAATTCATGAAGAAGATGGCGGAAAGAGAGAGATACGAAATGGAATCAATGAGACGTTTGCCAATGAACAAAAAGGCTAAAAGAGGTGCGTACAACCTTTATATACTAATATAAATTTAGAAATGAGAATGTTTGCGAGGGAGCAGAAAAATTTGTTATCTGGTTGTTCACTGCAGCACTTGAGTTCGTTTGCTTCTGATGCCATGAAGACATCCGGAAAAACACTTTCAGCGTCAGCTGGGCTAAATGCTGCTGCGCAACGTATGAGACAGAACATTCTAATCTCAGAGGGGAAAAATATTGCACATGCTTCATCTATCTCAACTCATGGAAAGGATAAATCGCATAATAAGGACGAGGCTTATAACCCTGCTCCGAAATTAACATTTGATGACGAAATAACACGCATTCAAGGTCTTCACGCCAAAGAAAAATCAAGGAAAAATACCAAAATCCTCAAGCTTAGATCGGATGAGATTGTTCCAGGGAAAAGGGACATTGGTAAGGATATAATGAAGAACAAGGGTTTAACTGTCAAGCGTGATAAAACCAAGGGAAATGCAAGAGTTAGCAATCGCAAAAAGTTTGAAAAGAAACAAAAAGTATTCAATGCAGTCAATGCTTCTAGGCGTTCAGAAGGTAGTAGCTATTCTGGTGAAGATACGGGAATTAACGCCAGGAAAAAGAAGTCTTTAACTATGTGATTTGTAAATCACCATCTTAAATGTTTGATCAATTTAGTGTCTCTCTAGCATAGAAGTTTGTACACACTGATTACAAGATAGTTTAATCACACATAACATATAACCCTGTCTTACACCAAATGGATTTACGCTGATTGCGTATGTATACACCCGTAGAACTGGACCTGGGGTGTTAATATCATAAAAGGGTCAGTTTAACAACTCTTTGGAGATTTAATCATTCTGTAGCCTCAAGAGACCTTTGATGTGTCCTGATGGATTTTTTTAGACAATTAAATAAAAATGTGCAGCAGTCCTTTTCTATACTTAATGAAGGTATACTCATAACCAATGGAATTCTTGACATAAAGAATAATCATTTACCTTACTTGCTACAGTTAAGCCTTTTGGAATCTAGAAAACGTCACGGGAGTAAACGGTGTTGTTTATTTGATGAATATTACCAATATGAGGATTCCACAGACTTGGATCCTACATCGCCTGCACATTTTCAAGATTCCACTCCAAAATCTCCGTTTAATAAAGATGAAGAGCTAAAAGATAAATCCGGTTCGATTATCACAACTAAAGATGATAGGGAATTGACACCTGTTGATGGAAAGGTGTGTATTTTGAAAGAAAACTGTTTACTGCGGAAAATTACGCTTTCACAATATAAAGAAAGTATTGAATTCATTAAAAACTTTCTAGATACGTTGCAAAATGTCCTGAGTCACTCTACGGCTGCATCTCGTAACTTGGTTGAGACTCAGGCAACTCCAGTGCTGTATGATATTTCTCGCTTGGTGGATGTTCTTAAATTTATAAAAGATTGTGGTTCTAGGTTGGATACAATTTTTGAGAATAAGTTTGATATTTACAAATTACTATTGTCTATAATTACCTCCAGCTTAAAACAACTTAATACTATTGTCCAATATCCACCTTCATTGTTATCACTGAAACAGGAAGATATTGAATATGACAATTGTAGAATTGAAGAGTTAAAATACGATTCTGTTCTAAATGACCCAGATGCCGGTAATTACACTGATTTCGATTTGATAGGTTCCTTGACCATCATTCATATGGACGACTCTGAAAAGCAGGAACTAGATCAATACTTATCGTTTATCGATTCAATAACACAATTTTCAAGCAATGCAAAAACATTATTTCATTCACTACACATTTGTTTTGAAGATCATGATCCCACTTGCAATGAACTTACTTACGAGTTGTTAGCCTTGTTACAAAAGTTATTCACATACAATGATATCAATTGGAATATATCACGGAAAAACTCGAACATATTGTATTTGCGCAAGAGGTTTGAGTATTATTCGTGCAATTTTTACCTTTGTCACAATGGTATATGCTATGATTGTGGAAAACAAATGAAACTACCAGGACGAACAAACTCTGAGTGTAGCATAATTTATTGTGATTGTTTTAACGCATGGAGTATGAATAATATAAACAACCCTAGTGATATTTCTGGAGAAGTTGTCGGAAATGATGGTACGAACATAAAACTCCTATTGGATATAGTGAGATATATAAAAGAATCTGATGTTAAAACGATAGTCATTGAACTTATATTGCAATTTTTTATACACATAAATTCATTTGAGTCATATTTTTATCTCAATGGTGGGATAAATGTCATATTGGATATATTGGATAATTTCTACACAGATCAGTTCTATTTGTGGCATTCATCACTGAGTCAAATTAGAAATGAGACAATTTCTGATCAGAATGCATTTATAGATGGAAATGATATCAAAATATTAACAACTTTTGCTCCAGGCACTGTAGACTCATTGTTAATAATTCATCATATGCTGCAACAAAACACCTTGGAACAGGAAAAAAATATTATACAATGCGTTGTTAAGTATGCAGAGGTACTACTTCAAATTTTTACATTTTATAAATGCAGTTTTGGAACATTTGAATCAACATCTATTGTTCCACAAGTTTTGTATCTAGTTCTGGATACGTGTATCTGGTTATTAATACCAAATTCTTCAGGAATGATTGTAAACTATAATTCCTCTACTTTGGAAATTATATATAGGGTTAGCGAGGTGTTTAATTTTGATAATGAGGATGTATGGAAGGTTATGGCGGGAGAATTGTTACAACTATCCATTTTTTCTTTCATCATTTTATTGAACAATGCCAAATTTGGCGCTAATTTTGATTCTTCTATACTATATAAGCTCTCTTCATTTTTGACACTGTTATTTTGGGCTTCAGGTTCGCTTTATACGTCTTATGATGAGAAGAGTGTTTTAAACACATTGCTTCATCCAATTCCACAAAATCATCCGGTTTATAAATACATGTTTCTTGAACTACATAAAAAGGAGTCAAGTTTTCAAATACCAGATTCAGAAAGCATCAAACTGTTGCATGAGCTTCGATTAATGACCTTTAACAACGTGGACACATCAGCGGCTTTACATTTAACAATATGTCTATTGGATGATTTATCCTTATACGTACCGGATTCTCTTCGTAAATGTATTTTGGATAGTTGTGCAAAGTTGGGGATTTTTGAATCTACTCTTTCCGGAGATTTATGCAAATATGTATCACTAGTATATAATGATTTTTTGGTCGTACTTGGGAATGAGATAGATTTCCCTGACGATGAAAAAATACTTGATTCATACCAAAATTTCATTAAAATGTACGTGGATATCTTGATTGCGTTATTTTTGAGAAATCAAGTTGATTCTTCTAACATAAAATTCGCTGAAGGTGGTCCACTTTATTTGATTTTAAAGGCATTGAAACTCATAGTAAAAATTATATCTACTGATTACAACCCTATTTTTGAACATTTTATTTTGTCGTTTCTCAAATTTCTCTTCTTTTTTGTTTTTTCTGGGAGAGAAGATTTGGTATTCGATTACGGACCGTTATTAGATTTAATTTTTCTAGATAAAACGACTTCAACATTGTCTAATGGAATTTTGTCCATAATATTATCATTTTTGATCGCAAAAGACTTTATTCAGATAAATAGGAAAATATCCCTTGTGATACCAAAACTTGCTAGAAATATAAATTTGTTATATTCATCCAAGGAAGTGCAATCTGCAGAGTTTCTATTAATGGAAACAGATATAATTGTACCAATAGATTCCCTTTCATTGCAGTTTGAAGATGTTTACAATAGATTTTTAAAGGAAATGGGATCTATGCACGTTACGAATATAATTTCTCTATTATTCTGGTATCGCAACGATTATTTTGGTTTTTCTTTCCCCCCTTATATTTACAAATGTATAACCTTGTTTCGTATTTATCTTCACTCCCATGTTTTTGACTTTATTACAAGGAAATTCCTTCCAGATGCCTTTTTCACTTCAGCATTCTTATCTGATTCTGAAGTTCGTACTATGGATGCACTTAAATCGGTACAAATGAGAGAAATGCAATTTTCTCATGAAAAGATAAAACGGCTGGAACAACAACTGAGGATTTTATCAAATTTTCACCATCTTTCCGATTTGCATTTTAAGCAGGTGAACGACAGAATTAGTTTTCTAGAGGAGGAAAACAAAATCCTGCGCCTCAACGTAGATAAAACTACGGATAATTATATTAAGGAGAATATCGCACTTAAGACACAGCTTGCAACTAACATTTTAAAGTATCAAAAGCTCGAGAATAAACATAACGAGCTACTAAAGTATATCGGTTCTCTATCGCAACATAATACCAAAGATAATGCTAAGGCAAGTTATAAACTGCAGAAAAATTAAACTATTGATTTATCTATTCTTCATCTTTGTCATCTTCCTCCTCGTCTTCCTCGGCCATTTCACTATTGTGTTCTTCGTCCTCTTCAGCATCTTCGTTATCTGATTCTTTATTTTCAGATTTGTCCTTTTGGATTTGTCCCTCTTCTTCATATACATCTTTTGCTGCGTCATTTAGGTCTTTGCAATCTGGAATGGCACCGCCATCTGGTAGTGCTTTTGCTGGTACAAGGGCGTCTGGTTTTCCATTTGTTGAAGGAGATGCGATTGGCTCTAGACCCTTTATATCATCGGTAGGAGTTTTGGAGTCATTTTTATTTGATTCTTCTTCGGAGGTTTTATTTTCAACTTGTTCGTCTTTTACCTTTTCGGCTTCTTCATTGATTTTTTTTGCAGAATCTTCTAGTTTTGTTTCAATATTTTCCAATTCTTGTGTTTTTGCTTCCAAATTGTTTTCCTTGTTTTCTAAGTTATTTTGGGTTTCTTCTAATTTTTTTGATGCATCTTCTATTTTATTTTCTTCTTGTTGAATATCTTTAGTTTCCTCCATTAGTTTTTTTGCATCTTCAGCAAGTGTTTGCTGTTCAGTTTCTATTTTAGTTAGATCATCGTTAACTTCCTCTTCCTTTTTCTGCAAACTCTCAGCAGTATCTTCAAGTTTTTTTTCGGTAGTTCCTAATTCATTTTCCTTGTTTTCTAGCGCCTTTTCCTTCTCATCTAATACCTTTTCAGTATCCTTCAATTGTGTAGCAGAAGCTTCTAGGTCCTTTTCTTTATTTTCTACTTCTTGTTTTAGATCATCTACCCTTTTTGATTCCTCGGTCAAGTTATCTTCCTTTTCTTGCAAACTATTAGTTTTCTCTTCCAACTTATTTTCCTTCTCGCTGAGACCGTTCTCCTCTCTTTCTAGTTTGTTTTTCTTTTCATTTACAGTGCTAGTTTCTTCCTTTAACTTATTTTCCCTTTCCTCTAAATCCTTCGCCTGTTCTGTCAATTTGTCTTCTTTTTTATGCAAGCTATCTACTTCTTCACTCAGTTTGTTGGCAACTTCCGCGACATTGTCCCTTGTCTCAGAATCTTGCTTATGTTCCGTGATCTCCCTTTGATCTGTATTTTCGCCTTCATTGTTAGGTTTTGCGTTTTCTGAAACCTCGGATTTGACTTGTTCATCTGAAGCCTTTTCATCCGATTCCTTTTGTTCTGTTCTTGATGTATCATGTTCGTTACCTTCTCGATCGGAACTACTATCTACAGATTTATCCACTGAGGCATCATCATTCACCCTTTCTGAAGTATTCTGTGTAGCATGCTTACGAACATCTACTTCATCTCTTGTGGACTTTTCAGGATCAAAGGTTTCATTATCAGTATTTGTATGGATTTTATTATCTTCATCATTTACAGGGGAATGATATAGAGCTCCTAAATGTTTCTGAATAGCACTAAAGGGGCATCCACCACGAGTGCAATTAGTGTAGCTCTTTGGTTTGTGATGCTTCTTTTTGTGTTCCTGAATGGCAAATATAGACATGTATAAGGAAGGTACCTTTATTATATCGAGGAGTAGTGGTTTTCCTTTATAATTTTCTTCATCAAATGTCAAGAGACTTGTTGAACTTCCGGATACATTGTCGAAGGAATAATAACAAGTAAATAGCAACAAGGCTATTAAGTTAAACGATCCCATTGTTGAGATCGTCAGTAGGTTACAATATTGTCAAATTGATTAAAATTCGAATCGACAAAATGAACGAATCGTAGGTGTGTACTGTAAAATGTATACACACTTGCTTTATATTATAAGATGTGGATAAGAACAAAAAATCACAACGATTCCAGTGGTTATAGCGATAAATTGTCTATATAGGCGCAAATATACAGATGGTTGTGTTTCTAGACACGATATGCACACATTTAAATAACCTTAGGATATTTACACACAATTTATCTATTTAAACCACTTGTTACGTTATATAACGAAAAATAATTGTGTTGGCCCGGGATAAAACGACATCGGCAATACGTTATACCCCATTGCACCAGCGTCGCGGCTATTTTTGGCAATTTTAGACTAAAAATGGGAATTGTTTATCCTCAGTACTTGAAGATCAAACAATATCAACAACTATAACCTCTATCTCTGAGAATGCTATGCGCAAGTGGACACTAAGTATAATATACGAGATGGAATATTAACTATTTACGTTGCCTACGTTTCATTATCCCTGAAAAGCTCCTGCAGCGTACCCTTTTCAAACATTTCTGAAATTGCTTGCAACCCTCCGACGAATTTCCCTCTTACGTAGAGCTGAGGGAAATTTGGGTAGTTTGAATATTTTTTGAGGCCTTCGCGCAGCTCATTGTCTTCCAAAACATTTACTGTGCGTATTACTTGAACTTTTGTTGCCTTTTGGTAATTGTGAGAGTGTAGTACTAGAAACACACCTTTAGGATTTCCAGAGCTTGTCTGCTAAACTTGCACTGCGGTTGTTTGGCATTTCCCTTCATAAACAGTACGACAGTATAAGTTTTGATTTCTTCCTTAATCTACAACATGGAAGATCGAATGCGTGCGGTATTATCTAATACCTTCTTCTCCGCAGCTTCCGTCAAAATACATTCCTGCGGCTTTTGTTAGGTTTTTCTGGTAAACAAACCTTTTCAGAGGTGGAGCAACAACTTTCAACCGTCTTGTTTTCTTCAGTGTATGCTAGTTTCGATAAAAAGCAGTTTTTAAACCATTTACAGGATTCGATGTATAGACCAGTCCTTTGCGTAGCACTCGATTGATGTTTAATCAGGTTACTACGATCATAGCAGTCACATTGTACAACTCTATTGCTTATAAAAGGGGAGAATATCAGGATATTAATATATGCAGAGTAACAAATGCCTTGTTTGCGTCTAAAAATACGCTCTGTAGTATATCGGGAAAAGTAGGAGAATCCCGAACAATAAGATCTGCACATATCAGCTAAATACCCATTTATTTATCATGTGGATTAAAATTTGAATAATATGCGATTTATTTCGTCAGACGAAAGCAGCGGTAATGTTATGTTTGGAAGTTGTATCCCAGAAGTTTGACGAGCGATTCTCTAGTAAAATTATTATAATAGAGATTTATATTCATGAAGAAGTACATACTACACACCAAAGGTTTTGCGTATTATGTGATGCTACTAGCTGAGTCACCCGAGTACGTGTTTGTCTGTAGTAAGCACTAGATATCTATTGTTTAACTTATACTATAGAGATTTGCTTAGGTAATGATTTATACCAAACCTTTATCTAACGCAAATCCTTGGTTCAAGTGTGGCATGAGATACAATGACCACTTTCTGGGAACCATAAAACGAATTTACACACCAAAATTGGCAAAATGGAGCAAGCCTTGAAGAAATATTTCAAAAATTGGACAATAATACTCACTGATCTCCGGATTCTATTGGAAAAATATCAGTATCTTTCAGCTTCCATACGTACGTTTGACAAATTTATGCATCATACGAAACATAAATAGACACTTCCAAAGGTTCTACTACTCTAAATATAGGGGGATCGATACCGTATATCTTCTCAGGCGCTGTTTATAATGCCCCTATCTTAATATGTCTGTTGACCAATTATCCTTTTACTCCTCCTTCCATCTATGTTGTACCCACTGAAACTATAAAGATCATAAAAGGACATCCATATGTAAACCTTAAAGGAGGAGTTACAATACCATATATATCATCATGGACTCACAAAAGCACACTGGTATGCTAACACACATTTTGTTATTTTCCTATAGGTGGCTGCTGTTAATCAGTTACAGCAAGTATTTAACAAAATGTCACCGATATATTCTGTTGCACCAAATATACCTACAATAAATTCAGCTACATCTAAAAGCTCAATAACTAATGGTACTGATGTTATTACCAGCCCAGAGGACCAGTTCAAGAAATACAATCTATCATCAAGAGCAAAAGCCGCTATTTGTGCAGCGAATGATTCAATAATAGCATCTATTAAAGCTAACAGAACTACTTCTGTTAGAGACTATCACTATAACTTGAAAAAATATGAGTTGCATCGTAAAGTTTTGTTGTCATGGGTTTCGGTATCTCTTGATCTCAATACTATACTTCACGAGGCTCAAACATCCAAAGTTAGTTTTCCAGTTTCATTAAAAAATTTCAGGACAAGCTGCAAAGTAGACTAGATCTCGTGGATACCAGGGATTTGGAATCGCTGAACAACGATCTTGGTTTGATATTATCACAGATATTGCAGTACAAAGAGAGGATTTCTGCTCTTGAAGAGGATAAACAGAACTCTTTTTTGGATATTGAAAAAGTTGTAAAGTTTGAGAATAAAGATTCGGAAAGGTAAGGCTTAAATAACACTAATCATCTTTAGATTATGCAACCAAATTGAACGCGAAGCCACCGCAAATGACATGTTAGAATTCCTTCATTCCATATACAAGAAGAATAGAATTTCCACTAAGACATATGTAAAGGTTAGTGTGTTTATGGTTCTGCAATAAACATGTAGGAATTAAGACTGTTAAGTCACGATTTGTTTGTTGCAAAGATGAATCGTGAAAAACTTGTAAAGAATTTGAGTTGAAATTGCGATGTAAACTAAATATACGAGTTACGCAGAGCGTAGTCTATGGCAGTAAATACTGCTCCAGTACCTGCCGAATATTTTGCACATGTCATCAACGGTCCACTGCATTTGTAAACTGCTCCAGTAACCAGTCCAGCGATAGGAGCATTATATACATCATGATCTCCAGCATTGCGTATGAATTTAAATGCATTATTGAAAGCGCAATATAGGAGTGTTAGGCAGGCTGCCTTATTTCCAACGTTTGGTCCATATTTTCCACAATTGTTTAGTATAGAGTTTATAAAGAGTTTTTGAGTGGCTCCTCCCTTTGATACACCCTTTATTAGACCGAATGATCCACCACAGAGTATGCCTGAGAGTTTGTGTTTGTAAAATGGCTTCAACGTACCAGATCCGTAAGCTAGACCCACAGAATACGTAATTTTTTCTCCCCAATGTCTTCCATATCCTAATTTCGGATGATATAAGCTTTTATATGGGAGGAATCTTACCTGTTAAATACAATTGCCGATTTGTTAAATTTGCACCTATTAAATCCGATTTTACTTGTGGTTTTATTTTTTGTTGTTGTAATATTTCCAAGTTTGGTTGAACGCTACCAAAACTCAGGTAGTCATCCATCTTGAAAAAGAATCTGATGTTAATACACCAGCTGGACTTGTGGGAACAAACGTCGGTCACTCATAGAACATCAATAGAGTTGTTAAAACAATTAAAAATTTTTAGCAGTTATGATTTACGAATCCAAGAGCCTATTAATGGCCACGGTGGTATCCCAGCCGTTGGCTTCTAGTGCCTTCTATAGAATTTATCGTGTAATGGATGCAAATACAACATACCACCGCTATATCTCGTTCTATACCCATTTCTGTCAGCATGGATATCTGTGAATATTGTGGGTATCTCGGAAAATAAACTTACTTTTCCTTCCTTGGTTTCATTTATGTCCTTCGCGAAGGTCGTGGTCCACAACCTGTAGGTATGTTTTAGGACAAATCTTCTCAACTTACTTTGCCGTACGCGCAAATTCATCATAATTTCTCTTATACATCCCTGCAACTTGTGCGTCTTGTGGATCATCTGGAAGCTTATATAAGGAGTTGCGGATAAGAGTACCAGGTTCTGGAGCCGACAATAGGGCTTGTATAGATATGAGTGCAGTTCTTATTGTTAGAGCAGGGCTCCATTCGTTCTTTAAGATATCCAGACATATAGCACCTGTTTCACTAGATATGTTAGGATGCCATATTTTCGTATCAAACTTTATCTGTATACTTCTATTAGCTCCACTCACAGATAAATACCATTGGAGGACTATAAGGATAGTCTCGTGGTATAGTTATATCCAATACGAAATGTCCACCTTCATACGGTGTACTAATCTAAATGTCCAAGTGATGTATGCCTTGTATACTTACTGGACCCCGAATATAACCTTTCCATTTAAATATATCGCCATCAACTATATTAGCATTTACTGAGGATTGTCCATCTTCTTGGATGTCCCTTAATTCCTACAAATTAAAGCTGTGTGAGAATAGCATAAAGATACCCTTTTAAGGCGTATATGTTCGCGGGATTCTTCAAACATTTCAGAGAAAGTGTATTTTATTATAAATTTCTTGATATTGGTGAACTATTTGGTTAATGTACTGCACGGTCCATGTGAAAACGACATTTTAAACTATGTATATACAATATTAAACAAGAAATTGAGTAGAATAAAATATAAACAGGATTAATATACTTATATACCATAATACAAACTGGAATAATTCTAATTTGCGGGTACTGTGTATACTAATGATGGTGAGTCGATCTTTCGATCCAAATTCGTTTTGCAGTGATTATCTACTAATACATTTCATAAAACTGGAGAAATAAGTGGAACGTTTTTCTTTTTATCATAAACATTTGCAGAATAGACAAAATTTACTTATAGTTTAATATAAACCAGAGACAGTCCTCTTTTCGAAATATTCTGATATAATTTAGATAACCCTATTCATAGATTTAGATTTATTTGATGATTCTCCGTAGAAATGGGACGATCTTTTGAATGTGTACGTAGAGGAGAGATCCCTCGCTTCCAGACGGCGAGGTCATTTTTTGAAGGAATTTCGGTAGCAAAAACTTGTTATTGAGAAACATTATACATAGATAAAACGGATTTATGATTCTAGTGAAATGTCTGAATGTGTAAACTCAAATTGTTGAGAGTCACAAAAGCGTTGCGATAAACGTTCCACAAGGGATATTTTTTACTAAAAAGGAGATTAAACATTTTTAATAGATTACAAGTCTGATAAAAGATGGAGTCAAGATGTGTTATTAGACGTAGGGAGAATTCCCATTTGTGTGTATTCTGATAGTGATGTCGGATACTTGGAGGTGAATTTAGTGGGACTTCTTTCTAGTCTGCGTAATGATTTAAATATATTTATCCCAGTTTGGTATTGTTACAATTGTTGTATCATATATTATGGTAGTTGTTACGCTTGTTCATAGCAGTTTATTATAACGCCGACCGCTTATCACAATTTCAGTTATTTTTGTAGTTTTGATTGTATATGGATTTCAAAAGTCCAAATTGTACAACTTTTATGTTTTGTGCATCGCTATTTACGCCCATGTGTAGAAAATATTTCTGATTTGGTTGAATTCACTGGTTGCGTGCAACTTTCACGTCTTGTCTTTACTTTGTCAAATGGACAAAATAATTATGACTATGTCTGCAATACCTTTCTACTCTACCATATGACAACTAACAATGTGTATTAGTCAATATATATCATGGCTATAAAAACATTTTGTTCTTCTTGTGTAAGAACACATGAAGTAGCCGGTAGAGATGTGTCAGCTAAACTATACTCAGGTGATGAAGAGTTCGAAGTTGTTGTAACTCAGAAATATGATTTTCCATTACTGAGTTATGGATGGTTTGAAGCATCAAGGCCAGCATATGGATCAATACAAAATGACACATCTTCAACATATTCTTTGCAATCCAACTCGAATCAGCAAAATTCAATTTTAGATAAGAGCTTATTCTCAAATGCTAACAACCATGATATGCTATACTCCCTCCAGGATAACTTATTGGAGCACATTTACATTGATATTGAACACATTTATAATAAGTCATTAAACTTATCGCTAGATGTTTTGGATAATATGAATGGAATAGGAGAGGATAAAAATATTTTAAATAATGAGTTCTTAGACCCAGAGGATAAAGCTAATGCGGATTTCAATGATTCTGAGCCAAATACATCTGATAACGGGCAACAGAATGAGATACCTTTTGACAATCTTGGTGGATATCCAAGCGCTGGTAAGGATTTGAATCACCACAAACAGCAAGATACAAATCAAACTGTAACTGATATTTTAACTTGTATTGAACAAGAGAACACGGAATCAATACAACTACCAGAAAATGCAATAGTGGAAACAGCGAGATTTGATGCGGGTCAACACGGAATATATACTGAGTCTTTGCAAGATATCCCCGAGTTGTGTAATACACTTCATGAGGATATGTTCTCACAGGATTCTGAGGTTGATGTAAAGGTCTATAACTCCTACTCGGATTTGGAGATGCCATGTTCTGATGATGAGGGCCCAGTACAAGAGCGTTCCTTGAATACAATGTCTATAGATTTTTTTAATTGTGCAATAAAAAGCCAAAATTTAAAAAGACTGGCGTTTAAATTATTTTTGAAGTCGGTAAGTGAGTCCAATAATGACTTGCAATTATCTCCATCTGGAATTAGATCTGAAGATACAGAACCAGCTAAATTGGGGATCCACATAGAAGGAATGAGAATAAATAAGGTTGATGAGAATACTGTAAAAAGAAAAAACAGACTCGATTTGGAAAATGATTTTGCATTCTTGAAAAAAAAACAGAAACACATATCCGGATTTTCTACACCAAAGGAAACGTTGAAGAGTTTAGCATCAAAATGCAGTCTAATACAAAGTCATAAACTAAAATCTAACAGTAGTGTGATGTCTACAGGTGATAATCCTATAAAATCGGTCAATTATTCATCTGTTATTCGTAATAAGTCTGCAAGAGGAACTATTAATTCAAATTATGCTAAAAGCAGGTCTTCTGTTGAGAAAGCTATAATGGATCTTTCTAATGCAGAACAAAGACATTCTACATATTATAAAAAGGTTGGATCTTCGCTAGATTATAATACTCGTAGAGGAATATTGTCAAACAACATCCTTTCTTCAGATTCCGGTAAGGCAATAAAAAATTTATCTGGTAAACATGGCTCAGATGATAAAGTTTTTGGCTCCAATAATGAGGAATCTGACTGGTGCTCCGAGATGTGGGATTCTTTTATAAATGTAATAACCTGTAGGCGACTAAAAATAGGCCACGGATCATTCTCAACTGTATCAGAAGCGATACTAAGATCATACCCATCTATGTTATCTCGAACAGGCAGAGACGCAGACATTGAAATGTTTAATAAAATGTTGGAGTTGATATCTGGCCATTGCGAATTGTGTAAAAATACGGTAAAATATAAATGTGCTGTTAAATCTATAGGTGACGGGTACCCCCTCTCACGATTCCAATATATTAGGGAAAAGGAAATGATGTTACATTTTAATGCTCACGTATTAAAACCATTATCTTGCCGCGTTTTGAATGATAATTCATGTAAAGTATACCAGCTGCTTATGCCTAGAGCCCGCGGTGATTTATTAACTATGATCAACGGGCTCATCAAACATCGGACAAAAAAAGGGTATGGAATTATAAAATTGATCAACCATAAAAGTGAAAAGCGAATAATTGGACTATTCGAAGATGAAGTTCGATTTTTATTTCTTCAGATATTGAGTGGACTATCCTTCATCCAAATGTGCTTTCAGGGCGATATTTATAGACACTCTGATATTAAACTGGCCAATATATTGGTTTTTTGCGAAGATGAGAATATTTATATACCATTTAAATGGAAACTCGCTCTTGCCGATTTTGGTTGTTCTATATTGATTAATCCCACGCAGCACCTGGATGGCTCTACCTCATTTAAGGGATTGCATCATTCCCTTTTGAAAGAATGGACGCAACAGTTATCATCGCAGCTTTTGTCCTTTGTTAGGGGTACTGTTAGATATAATGCTCCCGAAGCATTATCATATGATCGCAATGGCACAAAAAGAAGCAATCATAATCCGAATTGCATTTCAATTTACAAGAAAAACCACAAGACATTGTCATCAATAATAAATTCTAATAAAGTGGACCCTGTTAGTTGGGGGTTGGAGAATGTGGATCCAATTTCATCAGTGAGGTCTAACCCTTCGAACAAAATTAGTGGAGCATCGGAAAATGATGTGGCAGAATATTTTAGGGTAGATATGAGAGCGGATATGTGGTCGGCTGGCATTATTCTTGCCGAACTCTCCAAGTTTGGATGTAACCTGAACATTTCAACTATGGTAAATAAATCGAATCCTGATATATTTGAAAGTATTTTAAAAAGTTTTGAAGGAAAAGAAACCACAGATGTTCCTATAAATGGTGAAAAGATTAAATCTAAAATTGCTTCAACGTTAGGAAGGGGTTTGTTTTGTCGTAATACTATGGAATTACGCAAAAGATTAGCAGCTAGTAAGGGCACACCATTGCAACATCCCATAAGCGATGATGAACTCAATAAAATATTAGCATCAGAAATAAGTAGCGAGTGTGATGTAGATTTGCAAACTAGAATTAAGAATTTGAAGGCATTGTTTCCTTCGTTTGAGAATTGTAAGTTTACTAGTGGCTTTTGGGATTTATTGGCTAGATTGCTAGCATATAATCCATCAGATAGGCTCATGGCACCCGAAGCATTAGGACACTATTGGTTTAAGAATAGTGCTTATTTGTTTGATATAATTGATGATTTACCGTGTTCTACATTTAATCACCTACCTCTTCAACATTTTTACTACACAAAACTTCAAATAGCTTCTAACGGATCTCAGATCAATGATTCTTCTCCACTAAAAAAATGCGAAGAATGGCTGGATTTTAACAACTCTGACATGTGTTTCAATAGCCTATTCAATTATGCAAAGGTATCTCAGACTCCACATGCCTGGTTTTCTGGTCCTGTGCATTATCGCTTGCATAAACTACAGAGTCAAAACATTCATTTACCTGATATGGTTGCGCATATTTGCACGCGTGAAGCTTGTATTTTGGAGACACGTGAAAAGGAAATTTTTGGCTCGGAGGGTTACATTTTATCCAGATTGTTAGACATAAAGTCTAAATACAATTTATCCTGGGAACGATTATTATCATCGCACACTGCACATTTGTTAGGACAAACTATACTATCGGAAAGAACTCCTAAGATATTGTAAAAATGCATTTCATTTATAATTACTTTTTATTAATCTTGCGTGTGTAATTTTTCTCTTACGACAGGTGTGTAGTCTCCATCTCCGGAAATGACCACTGTGTAATCTGGTCCTAGTCCCACACAAGTGATTTTTTCGTGGAGCATTGAATATATTAGGCGTGGCTATAAGAATATGAATTAGTTTTAAATCATATACCTGATTGCAGCAATTTTTAAATCCAGAATTTATAGAGACTCCAGGTTGCCTTTGTTGTTGTATTAATATATCCACAGATGCTGTGAATATAAGTTTGTGACACGAAGAATGTCCCCATGTATAAAGTTGATTTCCATGATTTATGCATGCTGAATGCCTAGGCCCACAATAAATGTCTCGTATTTTAAATCTGCTTTCATTAAAGTCGATAAGAGTTGGAGGTATATGGTGTGCGGGCGCTGTGCCACACTGACCGTATATGTTTCCACCAAAAGACCAAACTCTGAAATGTTTATCAACCAAGAGAGCATGCCTATGACCAACAGCTATTTTTACAATGTCTTTAAATTGGCTATTCCTTAGTTGTGTAGGGATCAGAATGGAATGTACAGAACCCGAATTTCCTGGAATTTCTCCATAGGTACTATCACCACAGCTGAATACATTTCCAGTTTCCGTGAGGATTAAAGCGAAATATTTTCCAACTTTGATTTCTTTCGTGCTATCATGGGTAAAAGAATAAAATAGTTTGGGGGATGGTATCTTTTCACCGTTAAAATATTTCCCCCAAATGTACAATGTAGTACCACCATCACAAGCAACAATTGTTTGCATATCGCTAGCTGCTATACATTTGCAAATTAAGCCTCCTATAGTATCGGTACTATCGGTCAATATCTCTTGAGGGGTGAATGTAGCATAACCCTTTGAATGCCCAGAAAAGTCGTTCCTACCCCAAGAATAAATCTTGCCATTTTCAGCCAATACAATGGAATGAAAAGAACCACATGCTATTTGCTTTATATTATTCAAACCCTGCACTAGAGTTGGCTCAGAGACATGCTGTATATTTTTCCCCAAACCTAATTGTCCGTATTCTCCACGACCGACCGTATAGACGGTATGAAAACACGTTAGAAATATTATATGCGAGTCACTACATGAAACATCTAATATTTTTACATTTGATAGACTTTTGTATATGGTTGGATTCCAGTAATCATGGGTAATTTGTGCGCTACTTTTATTGGCTGGGTTGTCTATAGATGAATGTTTTATGACGAGATCATTTACCTCCCCAAATATATATTACAGTTCCCAGATTCTCATATTCTGGAATCCTATCAACTGAAGGAATGTGTTTTGTGTGTATAGTAGATATTTACTGTTGCTCGTTGCTATGATTGGCTGTGCTTTGATGGAAACCTAGATATTTGATTGTAATAAAGTATCTGGGAATGCACTTACGGAATTTGGTACATTTTGGAGCGGCGAATCTCCGATGATAGTGATCGTTTTCTCGGATTTTGACGATTCATCAACGTTCATGGCTTGAAACCAAATTTATAATATACCACTCAACGCCTTAAGATTGATAACATATTTGGTATACGCGGTGAATATCATAAATGTGTTGGTAGGCGCCACGCTTTTTTAAAATAGTGGCGAGGATTTTGGTCTATAGTGTAATTTCCTTCACCAAATAAAGAATTATGCATCTATTTAAATCTGATAATCATGCTTATTTTTATATTGTTTAATTTGTCATAAGTAATCGTTTTTTAGTCTATTAGTTTGTATATTGAATCTCTTAAACAAAATATGTTCAAAATAATAAAGCAATCTCTCTAAAAATGGGTTTACCATCAAAACATATCGAGCCTGTTTATCCTTTAACTTATATCGGATATGAAAAATTACTACACAATTTTAGGTATGATTTGGTGACCATTCCTCAACAATATTTACAGGTATTGCGAAAAATGCAACTCGTGCTGATATTAGAAAGGCATATCTGCAAAAGGCAAAGCTTTACCATCCAGATCTAAACAAATCGCCGTCAGCAGCTACGAAGTTCAAGGAAATTAGCGAAGCATATAACACCCTTTACGATGTTAACAAGCGCCGAGATTATGATTCATCCAGTGGTATGTATCGTCTTTTTATCTTTAAAAATTTGAACAGTTTTTGGCTCATCTTATAAATATGGAAGGACTACTTCTTACAACACTGGTACTAGACAAACACAATATCGCAATACTATGAATGAACATCCATTCAATTTTGATAACTTTGAAGAACAGTTTAGAGCAGAAGCCGAACAATTACGTAGACAATGGCAACAAATGGAGGCTGACAAGATTAGAGTACGTGATATCTTCACCCTAATTCAATCTGCAGAGAGAAGCAGAAGACATGAAAGGCTGGGATCAAGCGTTCAAATTTGGTAATTTTACTGATGCGCATATATTTATTTCAAACTTGCGCTACCTGTTATACTTGATCAACAAAATTCTTCCTCTCGTTATCTTTCCACTGGTACTCCTATTTTATACTACCAAAGAGATGATGTATGTTTTAGCAATTATATTATAATAATACATTTAGAAGTAGTAGTAACACCAACCGACGTCGAATCCAGGTCGTCTACGACTCGTATGGTATGTGTAACATCCGTCATATCAACTTTTTATAGGAAGAGCATATTCTTTTGATACATATGGCAGGAGATATCGGTAAGTTTCTTCCTTTACTATATTGTCTCCTTAGGATGCCAGAATTCGACAAGCATTAGCACACGTTAATCCCAATAATAACTCTGTAACATATTTTGAACGTACCAACACTTTATTTTCACAATATTTGTATGTGATAATGTAGCTTCTAAATTATGAAATGACGCAGCCAGATAATTGTAATCTTATACTGAAAGCAATACTGAAATCGGCTGGTCGTATCCCAAAGATATATTGGTGGGAAGCAAAGGATATTTTGCGAAAAATACAGAAACAACAACGTGATTTAGTTAATAGGCATCCTTGTGTATCTACGTGGTTCGCTTTTATTCTTTAACCTTTAAAAACTACTCTTTAGGGCCAAACTGGTCAAATGTATGAGAAGATTTCCTCATAATATGCAAAAAAAATGCATAGGAGAAGCATCGAGACATTATCAATGCCTGGCTGCGAATACGGTATGTGCAATTACGAACGATTTTCAAAATAACACACAGGACTGGAAGTTTGAGGAAAACGACACTCACATTAAGACCTTGGAAAGGTTTGTTTCATACTACTGACTATAATTTTTTATTAGCTTCAATATATTTATCAAAAGAGGCGAGGCGAGATACCCTCAAGAAATTAAAAATCTGGGAACGGGAATTAGAAAGTGATAGTAAATATCTTCACTAGAGTGTGTTAGTGAACGTGTTTTGCGATTTGTATTATACCACAGATGAAATTCTTCAGTCGGCGTATCCAGCTCGTTCTGAAAGATCGCTGAAATATTCATGCAACAATGCTTCTTTGGCAGAGATACGCTGTAGCGGATCTAATTGTAACATTCTAGAGATTAAATCTATACCGGCATCATTCAGCTTAGGAATCTACATAGCTTATTTTTTAGCTAAAGAAAACTAACAATATTATTCCAAGACTGTTTTTCATATTGGCAAAAATCTGGGTTGTACGCCGGAAGATCAACAACTTGTGGCCATGTATTTACATTTGGTGTGCCAAGTATCTTGAATATTCTTTTAAGTTGGTCTTGTTCAGATATACCAGGAAAGAGTGGTACGCCATTTATCATTTCTGAAAGTCAACATCAATAATTACTAATAAATACCTGCAAAAATGCAACCAACGCTCCATATATCAACTGCTGTTGAGTATTTTTTGGATCCCATTAACACATCTGGTGCTCTATACCAAAGTGTTACAACCTCATGAGTATAACTTCGCACGGGAATAGCAAACGCTCTGTATTAACATGATAGTAGTGATGAATAAAATACCTTGCCAAACCAAAGTCGGCTAATTTTAATACGCCTTCTCTGTTTATCAATAGATTTTGTGGTTTTAAATCCCGATGTAATATTCTATGATCATGACAATATGCTATACCACGAAGCAGTTGGTAAAGAAACGATTTTGCCGTACTTGGTTCCAATCCCCCTGAAAAAATTTAAATATAGACAACACGCAAACCATCACAGGCGTCCAAAAGCTTTTTCAAATCCTGATCAAGGTATTCAAAAACTAGCGTTAAACACTTGTCACTATGAATGACGTCTCTTAGCCAAACGATATTAGGATGATGTAATTCCTTTAGCAAGCTTATCTCCCTTATAGCTACAAATGGGATAATTGTACATAAAAACTAATAAATACCTGTACTTGGTATCCCTTCATCCTCTTCCTCCACTCTGATCTTCTTTAGGGCGTATATTTCTCCGTGATTATTCTGAGCCTTGTAGACGACACCGTAGGTGCCTTCACCTATCTTTTCCATCTTATGGTAACGTTTCATCTTGCAATAAATAAAATTAATATAGAATAGTAAAAATTATACACAACTCATTCCATTGTTTAGATAATAGGCACGATGGTACCACCAAAGGACACCAACATACGTACTTCAGCCACAACACGGGTTATTCAGCAAAATATTAATATGGGATTGTATGATATTATTTTTAGCATACTATTATACTTTAATTTTTAGACTGTCTAGAATTGCGATTCGCTCCCTCAGCGTTATAAAATTCTCAATCTTATATTCTTCTGCGATTTTCCAGATTTTTACCTGTATAGAAGGTATTTTATATCATATACATACCATTTCCATGAATGGAGGACCGGATTTGTGCCCTGTCATCATGTATCTTATGGTACTTATGTTGTATTTAGCTGATTTTAGTTTCTCAAGTTCCTTTACAACGTTAAGAAAGTTAGAGTATAATTCTTCACTATGACTACTGTAACATTTGTATTGTTTTAGAGAGTTGTTGTTACCATTTTTTGGTAAGCTCAACTATCCTTGTTTTAAAATCATTAAGGGCTTCTACATATTGAGCATAATACGTTTGACATGCTGAATTGCAGATTCAGTATTCCAAATGAACGTGTGATCATACCTTTATCATTTAGATCTTCAAAGTGTGGAGCGTCATAGGCTAAACTATTGTATATGATTGATACGAATTCTTTGTATGTGTGCGTCTGCTTCTTAAACGGGCATACAATTCTTTCTGCGATAAGTTTAAGTGATTTGGAGTCCATTTTTAGATTATCGTTTTCCTCAAGAAAATCAATATGTTCGAAAAGTTCGTGTAAAAATGTTTCAATATCAATGCTGGTTATATACAATTTGTTCATCCATTTTAGTCTATCATAATCAAATACGATTGGGACATTGGTTATCATATCCAATGAAAATAGTTTTACGAGATCATCTAAGCCATAGACAGTCCTAAAAGATGTGAATATGATTAAAACTAGAATATACCCAGAATTTGCATAACTTGTTCCTAGCAACGCCAAGTAATTTATTAATACCAACGGAGATATCCCTTCATTCCTAATTATTATATTGGTAAGCAAAATATGTACCTTAATTTGGATACTGTAATGTAGTTATCATCGCGTTTACTTATTTTTGTCTTGTTTGGATTCAATACCAAAGAACAGTGTATGTATTCTGGTATTTTACAACCAAGTGCCTCTAATATTTGCTTTTGTCTGAATTTTTTGTATTGTAGATTTTTAACAAACTTTAATGTATTATCATGATGCTCAATCCCTCTTATAACATGTGTTATTTTCATCAAATAGTCATCAACACTTGTAGTAAAATTATACGTTGCTACTCCATTGGATCTTAGTAATATAAAGTCGTGATCGTATGTCTCGTTAGATCTATAATGCATTGGTTACTCTAGATTTACACAAACTTTATGCGAATAGTATATGGTTTATTACTCTTCAAATTTTCGGACAAAGTCTTATCATCCAGTTTTCTACAAAGTTTGTCATACTTGTACGGAATTCCATTTTCAATTGCCTAAAAATATATTTCATTAAATTCGCAGATACCTTTTCACGTTTAGAATCGATTTCTTCCTTTGTGCAAAAACAACGATATGCTTTACCTTCTTCAATTAACTTATTAGCATATAACCTATAGTTTGTATTAGAATGTAGCTTGCCTTACGTGTAAATGTTATTTCGTTGTGATTGATAATAAGGGCCATAGTTTCCAGATACCTCCAACCCCTCGTCCCAAAGCAACCCAAGCCATCTATGATAAAATATATCAAATTTCCACACACTTACTTCAATCCAGATAGTATATCTTGCTCACTACCAATTTTCAGTCTAGAACTGTCCGTATCATCCATACGAAGGATGACCTTACCACCTAAACCACGGGAGAATAGGTAGTTATAAACGTATGTCCTAATAGAGCCCATGTGTAGAGCTCCTGTTGGAGACGGGGCAAATCTGACCCTAACATCCCGGGAAAATAAGTGGCCATCCACATGTGTGGAGGAAGAAGACGATGAATATCGACTTAGAATATTAGAAAAATAGGGAAATCTATTACAATATTGATTAATAATATGTAAACTATGTAGAAAACGGTTAGAAGGATAAGTATTTCTGAGTGAGTTGGAGACAATGTATGATGTAGTAGTATTGAAACACAAGGCGATTAAGATGGCCACCGAATGACAAGAAGCTATATATTTATTGAAAATAAACATAGATATATGATTGCAAAGCAACAAAAATAGCGAATGTGTGGACAGCGGAGAGTTACCACGCGACAACACACGTCACACCATACAAGGCACCGCCAACCACAGAACTATACAACAGACAGGTAAACGTTGAATATAAAAGTTGATTACTTCTTGGCGGCCTTAGCAGCTGACTTGGTGATCTTGGCGGATGATCCAGGTTCCTTCTTCTCAACGGTCTTGATAACACCAACAGCGACGGTTTGCTTCATGTCACGGACAGCAAAACGACCGAGTGGAGCGTACTCAGTGAAGGTTTCGACAACCATAGGTTTGTTTGGCTTCAAGGTAACCATAGCAGCATCACCATTCTTGATGGTCTTGGGATTCTCCTCAAGGGTCTTACCAGTACGCTTGTCCATACGAGAAGTGATTTCATCGAACTTGCAGGAAATATGAGCAGTGTGGCAATCAACAACGGGAGCATAACCAGCTTTGATAGTACCGGGGTGGTTGAGAACAATGACCTGAGCGTGGAAGGAAACAGTTTCCTTGGCTGGGTCGTTCTTAGAGTCAGAGGCAACATGTCCAGCACGGATATCGGAGGTGGAGACGTTCTTTACATTGAAACCAACGTTGTCACCAGGTACAGCAACCTCAACAACTTCGTGATGCATTTCAACGGACTTGCACTCAGTTGTAATTGGGTTTGGAGCAAAGGTCAAAATCATACCAGCCTTCAATTGACCAGTCTCAACACGACCAACAGGGACAGTGCCAATACCACCAATCTTGTATACACCTTGCAATGGGAGACGAAGTGGCCTGTCAACAGGACGCTTTGGTGGCTCCATCAAATCCAAAGCCTCAACCAAAATCTTGCCCTTGTACCATGGCATCTTGTCGGACCTGTCAATCATGTTGTCACCAACAAAACCAGAAATTGGGACAAATGGTACCTTCTCAACATTGTATCCGACCTTCTTCAAGTAACCGCAAACTTCCTTTTGAATTTCGCTGTAACGGTCCTCCTTGTAGTCGCACTTGTCCATCTTGTTGATAGCGCAAATCATTTGCTTCACACCAAGAGTGAAGGCCAACAAGGCATGCTCACGGGTTTGACCTTCCTTGGAGAAAGCAGCCTCAAAACCACCAGCCTCAGCTGGGACAACAAGCATAGCAACATCAGCCTGAGAGGTACCAGTAATCATGTTCTTAATGAAATCACGATGTCCAGGAGCGTCAATGACAGTGTAGTAGTACTTGCCTGTCTCGAACTTCCACAAGGTAATATCAATAGTGATACCACGCTCACGTTCGTTCTTGAGCTTGTCCAAGACCCAAGCGTACTTGAAGGAACCCTTACCCATATCGCTGGATTCTTTTTCGAACTTTTCGATGGTACGCTTGTCAATACCACCCAACTTGTAAATCAAGTGACCAGTGGTTGTGGATTTACCACTATCGACGTGGCCAATGACGACCAAGTTAATATGAGTCTTTTCCTTACCCATTTTATCGGAAAACTTGCTTATCTAATAGACTTCCTGTAAATAAGACGTAAATAAACTTAATTTGAAAATTTTAATGAATATAAACTGTAGAATGTATAGCCAAACACCGAAACAAGTAGGCAAAAATCGAGATGCACAACATCAAACGATAAATGACAGCAAATATCTACCCTTCAAACTTACGTGAGGCCACAGAGAGTTGAATTCTAATAAAGAACAAAAAGGCTAATTGTTAACTATATTATCAATGGATTCATACACAAACGTTTGTGTGGTACCGTCATCGTCATGTGGGGGTATATGTTGCCTTCATATGATTATACGAATAGGCGATATGACCTTCTTCCTGACTATTAATTGATGTCTTCTTATTTGGAACCATGTAAAAATACAACATATTGATTACTGTCCTAGTTCTGGAGTAAGACTCGCTCACAAAGGTCTAACTGGGATGAAATAACCTACACACCTTAGATGTGTTGTTTTTGTGAGCGTATATAATATATACGAATTATATGTCGTAGTTAAATAACTGGGTAGATGTACTCAGCAGATAGCTCATCTAGTCAGTTTGTTATCCCTGTTTTTGCTGCATCAGCCACATGTCATTTTATTTACCGGTATGAACAGTTTCCCACTTTTGTTGTAATATCTATGTGGTACCCGTGAGTAGGCTCTTGTTGGTATTCTTATTTGTTCCTTTCTATAAGGTCCATGTATGTGTAGCTAACTTTCATAGAGCAGGGGATTCCAAGCAGGTTATCTCGTTTAAAGAGGTATATAGTCAATTACCAGTGTATAAAGTGCTAGTTGTATCTGTAGAGAGGAGTGACATCAGTGTGTTAGTACATCAGGATTATGATGCACAACGTGTATGTCCAGTATATATAAAATATATTTGTGTATGAATCCATTGATAATATAGTTAACAATTAGCCTTTTTGTTCTTTATTAGAATTCAACTCTCTGTGGCCTCACGTAAGTTTGAAGGGTAGATATTTGCTGTCATTTATCGTTTGATGTTGTGCATCTCGATTTTTGCCTACTTGTTTCGGTGTTTGGCTATACATTCTACAGTTTATATTCATTAAAATTTTCAAATTAAGTTTATTTACGTCTTATTTACAGGAAGTCTATTAGATAAGCAAGTTTTCCGATAAAATGGGTAAGGAAAAGACTCATATTAACTTGGTCGTCATTGGCCACGTCGATAGTGGTAAATCCACAACCACTGGTCACTTGATTTACAAGTTGGGTGGTATTGACAAGCGTACCATCGAAAAGTTCGAAAAAGAATCCAGCGATATGGGTAAGGGTTCCTTCAAGTACGCTTGGGTCTTGGACAAGCTCAAGAACGAACGTGAGCGTGGTATCACTATTGATATTACCTTGTGGAAGTTCGAGACAGGCAAGTACTACTACACTGTCATTGACGCTCCTGGACATCGTGATTTCATTAAGAACATGATTACTGGTACCTCTCAGGCTGATGTTGCTATGCTTGTTGTCCCAGCTGAGGCTGGTGGTTTTGAGGCTGCTTTCTCCAAGGAAGGTCAAACCCGTGAGCATGCCTTGTTGGCCTTCACTCTTGGTGTGAAGCAAATGATTTGCGCTATCAACAAGATGGACAAGTGCGACTACAAGGAGGACCGTTACAGCGAAATTCAAAAGGAAGTTTGCGGTTACTTGAAGAAGGTCGGATACAATGTTGAGAAGGTACCATTTGTCCCAATTTCTGGTTTTGTTGGTGACAACATGATTGACAGGTCCGACAAGATGCCATGGTACAAGGGCAAGATTTTGGTTGAGGCTTTGGATTTGATGGAGCCACCAAAGCGTCCTGTTGACAGGCCACTTCGTCTCCCATTGCAAGGTGTATACAAGATTGGTGGTATTGGCACTGTCCCTGTTGGTCGTGTTGAGACTGGTCAATTGAAGGCTGGTATGATTTTGACCTTTGCTCCAAACCCAATTACAACTGAGTGCAAGTCCGTTGAAATGCATCACGAAGTTGTTGAGGTTGCTGTACCTGGTGACAACGTTGGTTTCAATGTAAAGAACGTCTCCACCTCCGATATCCGTGCTGGACATGTTGCCTCTGACTCTAAGAACGACCCAGCCAAGGAAACTGTTTCCTTCCACGCTCAGGTCATTGTTCTCAACCACCCCGGTACTATCAAAGCTGGTTATGCTCCCGTTGTTGATTGCCACACTGCTCATATTTCCTGCAAGTTCGATGAAATCACTTCTCGTATGGACAAGCGTACTGGTAAGACCCTTGAGGAGAATCCCAAGACCATCAAGAATGGTGATGCTGCTATGGTTACCTTGAAGCCAAACAAACCTATGGTTGTCGAAACCTTCACTGAGTACGCTCCACTCGGTCGTTTTGCTGTCCGTGACATGAAGCAAACCGTCGCTGTTGGTGTTATCAAGACCGTTGAGAAGAAGGAACCTGGATCATCCGCCAAGATCACCAAGTCAGCTGCTAAGGCCGCCAAGAAGTAATCAACTTTTATATTCAACGTTTACCTGTCTGTTGTATAGTTCTGTGGTTGGCGGTGCCTTGTATGGTGTGACGTGTGTTGTCGCGTGGTAACTCTCCGCTGTCCACACATTCGCTATTTTTGTTGCTTTGCAATCATATATCTATGTTTATTTTCAATAAATATATAGCTTCTTGTCATTCGGTGGCCATCTTAATCGCCTTGTGTTTCAATACTACTACATCATACATTGTCTCCAACTCACTCAGAAATACTATTTATTATATTGATAATGACACCTAGCACTTTGACTTTGGAAATGAAAGCCAATGAGGCTGATGAATTTTTATTAAATCCGGATCCATTAAGAATTGTTTGTTTTTTTCTATATTATAACGTTACTTTAGGGTTTGTATCCAATAAAATTCCCAGATTTCTGGGAATGGTACAAAAAGGCACAAGCTTCCTTTTGGACTGCCGAAGAAATCGATTTTAGTTTGGATTTGGCACACTGGAATAAGTTGACATCTGATGAACGTCATTTCATTTCGAATGTTTTGGCATTTTTTGCTGCGAGGTTACCTATATTATATTTAATACACACTTGTACAGTGATGGAATTGTCCTCGAAAATTTGGCACTGAAGTTTCTCAGAGATGTTAAACTCCCTGAAGCTCAAAGTTTTTATTCGTTTCAAATAGCCGTGGAAAATATCCACTCAGAGACTTACAGCCTGCTAATTGAGAATTATATCAAAGATGAGGCCGAAAGGACTAGATTATTCCGAGCAATAGACACGATTCAGGCCGTAAAGGATAAAGCTAATTGGGCAGCTAAATGGATCACTGAAAATAATGCATTTGCTGAGAGAATTGTACGTGAATCGCATATATAATCGCACATGTTACATACAGGTTGCATATGCTGCTGTTGAAGGAATCCTATTTTCTGGGAGTTTTTGTGCGCTATTTTGGCTGAAAAAGAGAGGTTTGATGCCAGGACTTACTTTTAGTAATGAACTTATATCAAGAGATGAGGGATTGCATGCTGATTTCGGATGTTTTATCTATCAAAATCTAAAGCATAAGCTTCCTAATGAAGCCGTTCAGCAAATCATCAAAGAGGCAGTTATCGTTGAACGTAGTTTTATTTGTGACTCGTTGCCATGTGACCTTATTGGAATGAATTCACGTTTGTTATTTGTGACCTAATTTAAAATTGCTACAGAACTTATGATACAATATATTGAATTTGTCGCCGATCGCTTGCTAAAACTACTGGGAGTTCCACCAGTTTACAATGTTACAAACCCATTCGATTGGATGGATCTTATTTCTGTTCAGGTATCGTGTTTTAATCGCCACAATATCTCCGATTTAGGGAAAAACAAATTTCTTCGAAAAACGTGTAGGAGAATATCAAAAGGCTGGTATTATGGCAAACCAAAATGAACAAAAATTTTCCACAGACATAGAATTTTAAGCCTTTACACACTCTAAAATTTATCTGTAACGATGCACTATAAGTATGTATCTAAAGTTGCTCCATACGCAACACATTTGGATTTAAGTTCCTAATTATGAAGATAAAGTGTGGTCAATTTTATATTGACGAATTTTGGAGGTGGTTGTTGCTCACAAGGGTACCAATACAAAGGAATCGTGTGCCTTTAGTGGAATCTTTATTAATTAGCAGACAATTCTCTTCAAATCATCCACTAGCTAACAATGTATCACCTTTAATCGACTCAAACATAATAAACATAAAAAATGAACGAGCTAAGCGACTGTTAGAAGAGCTGTCTTCAAAACATCCATATTTATGTTCTTCAAAAACATCTGGAATTGTGGATTTTGTAAGAAAAGCCAAAGATAAGCATAAAGGAAGCTTGATACTTATAAGAAATGGAAGGACTTATCAAGCCTTTGGTACCGATGCCATTATCTTTGTAGAACATGCTGATCTAACTCCAATTGGCAATACTCCTCATATTGAATTCGATCAATCAGAACTTCAGGGGATTTTAGACAAACTTATTAACAGAGGAATAGATGTTGTAATATATCAGCAAGTAACAACGACGGGATTGTCATTTACTAACACTGAAACAATGTCTAGTCAATCGTTCGCACTCTCCCAGATCATCTCAAGAGATGCACCGATATATTCTGTGGATCTTGAAGACGGTGATATTCTGTCTAATTTAACATCAAACGATAAAGGAGTAATAGGAATTGCTCATGGAAAATCTGGCTTTAGTATATCACTCATAAATTTGCAGGAAAAAACAGTTGAAATACACAAAAACCTTACAATGCTAAATGCAATAGATGTGATAAGTTCCAACTTTAGCAGGGTTATGATACTACAAGATACTTCAACAAAAGTTAATATGCTGTTCAGACAGTTCCCGTTCGTGATATATTACCAAACTCTGCAGGTTTGTTTTATATCCAAATATTTTTAAAATTAACAGGGACTTTATGAAGATGAAGAATTTCATAAAGCAGCGTGTGATCACATAGCTAGGCGTCTAAAAATAAGTCCAAATTTCAAACTTTCAGAAAATAAAAGGGAAGATAACAATGCCTTTAATCTAAATCTGGAATGTGCAATAGCTTTAGGTCTTTATGAATATGGTAGCAAAAGCATAGGTCTGCATGATTTTGTCTTGCCTAAAGATTCCTTACCATGCACAAAAGGGTACATGAAACTACTTATGCTAAAACCGCCTCCTGAAAATATACGTGAAAGCATTAGATACATAAATTTGAAATTATCAACGCTAAATGTACCGCTCTTAAAATTAAAGCCTTTGTCAACTACTAACATGAACAGTTTATGCTCGAACTCTAAAGTAAGTTTACTCAGATGATACACTGATGCTTTCGTTAGGTGGATCCGCAATTCTATAAGGATATTTATCATGATTTGATGGCCTTTAATCATTATATGGATTCACTCTCTACAAAATTAGTAAAGAACATTTTTAATGTTGTAATGCATGATTTAAAGTTGAATTACAAACTAGGACCACTACAAAAAAACATCAAGAATGCACTCAAAATAATTGAATATTTTATAAAAATTGATAGCTCTGAATTGCCCATACCGCTCACCAATGTAAAAGCACTTGATAAGTTCTTTGCTGAAATGGTATTCTAACAATATTTGTTAACAATAAATTATAGGAATATCTAGTAGGGCAATTCCATGAAGATATTGTTAAAAAGCAGCTGGAAAAGGTGGATAGTGCGGCATCCGAGTTGTTAAATTCCATATCTAGTGATTATTTTGGCTCCCGTGTTTCTAATGGAGATATATACAAACTAACAAACTCCAAGGATATACGTGAGAAAGTATCAAGGAAACTTGAAAAAACAATTAAAAGAATGTCCATAACTCCTAGTATAATGGTTAACAAACATTCTATCTTTTTAGAAAAACCAAATGAATATATGGATTCTACAAAGATGTATACGATAGAAGTAAGTTTTAATCACATAATATAATTATATCTAGATCAAACTGAAAAACCAGTTGAAAAAATGGTATATTAGTCACAACGTTGAGCGGTTCTTGGCGAATTACAAAAATGTATGCAATGCAGTCCATTTACAAATTGATGAAATTTTGACTTCTATGACAAGAATGTTGTCACCGTACTCTCAGTCTATTGAAATCGCTTTTCACTTTTTAGTAGTTTTACAAGTTTGTCGTACATTTCACTCATAATAAGTATAGACATTTGTCTCCCATGTAAGTATTGCAAATTCTGGAGGATGGGTTCTGCCTACTATTTCAAGTGATAAAAAAATCTTAATACGCAACTTGAAGCCGTTTTTCGTAAATACCTATGCTATACCCATGAATATAGAAACTTGTGGATTAACGATAGTTACGGGTCCAAACAATATTGGTAAGACAACGTCACTATTGTCCGTATTAGCATCATCATTAATGTCTAATATTGGTATGTCTAATAAATAGAAGATAATGCCTATTAGGACTTTATTTGCCCTGTGATTCAGCACAGATACCAGCATTTAATAATTATTTTTTTCTTTCACCCAGCTGCATTAATGATACTACCCGCTCTACACTCCAAAACAACAGCTCTATTATTAGCTTACTCAATAATGCAACTACAAACTCCCTTGTAATATTGGACAATCCTGGTGCTGATACATTTTTCAATAAAAGTATAGGTTTGTTTTATAATAAATTAATCAACATATTTTAGGAATTATAGCGGTTATAATAGACGAATTGAGCAAAATTGATTGTATAAGTATGATTTCAACCCATAATTGTAAATATGTTATGGAAATGGTAAAGAGATCCGGAAATCTCCCGTTTTATAAACAGCTAATAAAAACAAATAAAGTGATCACATTAGAAGAAGGCCATTATGAAAACGTAGGTTCAGAATTAGTAACGAATGAATTAGATGAGAAAGTAAACAAATATTTGGCCTGTTACGCAAAATTAGATGACAATATGAATAGTTCGGAATCCATTAGCATTCCATATACAAATGAAAAACCTAAAGATACAAAACGTGATAGAAGATCAGATACTAACATAAGAAAAATCATTGGAAAACAACAAGGCTATCTGTCCAATGCAATGACTATCGTTTTGAGATGCATAGAAGATTTAGAATGTTGCAATATGGAAAAGGATGTTATACATTTAATTCCCGATAGTATCCCACCTCCATCATACAATTATATACCAGTTTTATATGTCATAATGATCCCAGTTGAAACGGATAGATCTAATGAACGTGGAGTGGGCGTGTATGTCGGAGAATCAGGAAATATAATAGCTCGACTTGTTGCACATAGAAGCAAAAAATCCACCTCAGTAACGAGGTACTTCGAAGATACTTATATGAAAAATGAAAAAGAAATGACGGAATATCTGTTGCACAAAAACAACTTCAGTGATAACGATCAAAAGGGAATTCTAAATTGGGATAAATCCCATGCTCTCATTGTTAGGCTTAAAACAAGAAGAGAGACTAAATTGTATGAAAAACGATTGATAAAATCAATGTACAAATACTATAAACAAATTACGATTCTATCTCACAGAGACGGAGGAGATAGGATCATATCGGCATTAGACTAACACTACCATTTTCTTATTGATTCATGGCGGTATAGAGTGTTTTTTCAACCAAACAATCGAATTCTGTCGATTTTATTGTTGTTCCAACTTTATAAAGTGGATTAGCTAATATCAAATTCGTGATTAGATCAATATACATTGACTTTAAAGTTTGTTCAAGCCCTGGAGAATCGGGGGATGTAATACATATTAACTTGTAGCCTAAGGTGCTATTTAAAACATTTAAAATGTATTTATTACCTGTTATGGTCTCAAAGTAGTGAATCTTGAAATTGTGAGTTGTGCATGAATTGAAATGTGCGATAGACAATCCGTCTGGATCATTCAAATCATTGGCCATACATATCGTTTTGCTAAATGATGACAATCCGGAGAGGAAACCCAGTAATAGTTTTTCATATTGCTTGTTAGACTCTTCCAAATCTTCCACAGGAGATTCATTCTTATGTGTGTCCGCAGAATCACTGACTTCTGAGGGTTGGCTATGTATAGATGAGTGTTTAGTGCAATTTTTCACAGCTCTAAGTACTGCTTCAGTGTATAATATGCGATAAATACATTTGTTTTTGTAAAATACATAGAAACTGTGTAACGTGGCCATTAAAGTCAGCGGGGGAGAAAATTATATAAACGCTGTGTAGTACTGTTATATATGATACAACTATATAGGTTTTAGAGGATTGTGTGAAGTATCTCCGGTAAATAAGTTATATACGGTTGTAATTCCCCATCGGTATCATGGTACTCCGTTAGAGGTGTCTACCGAAAACTGGACAATACGTTTTAACAGTTTTAACTTTTGTATACTATTAATATCATTTAAATATAAAGAGTGTTGATAGCTTATTATATTCATCTGCTTTGTCCAAATTGTCCCCTGTATGAAAGTTGTGATTACTTTAACCTTTCTATATCATTAAATTTTTGTTTAATCGCTACATAAACTTGTGTTGTACACAATTTAATGTTAGAGCTCGAATTAAGAGCTTAGAAATTTATTCAATGTATACTGTCCCTAGTGTGTATTTATATTCAAGTCTATCGCTGCTGTTTTAAAACATATGAACCATGAACACACCTTACCAGCATATAGATTTAGTATATTTAAGACTTTGATCGTCTTGTATTCTTAATGGCTCACTTTCCCTGGGTTTACACAATGATATTGAGGGAAAACACGAATGTAATGTTTCACCAGTATTTCACCATTCATTTCTCAATTACTATATGGTCGAATGTTCTGAAGGTAACTTAACGCTATAAATCACTCTTTAAAATGTCCGCCAAACACACAAAGGGCCCATCCAATCACAAATATGAAACCAATAATGAGCCACCATTCTCTTTCGAAGAGTTCATATTTTCTAGATATGAAGTACTTCCTATTGAAAGAAGAACAACGTGTATCATCTGCAAAAGGACCACCAGTTCGGGATATACCTACAACGGCTCGACAATATTCTCTCATCCGGATTGCCTATCTTTACTCATGTTTTATGAGTTTATGAATAATTTTGATATAAGTACATCTCAAAGCTGTGCATTAAATTCTAATTCTTTGGTACAAATATTGGACACCAATAGGATTTTTAGACACCTAGAATCGGATAATAACAAATGTTATTCGTGTGCCGCTAAAAATGCGTTTTTCAAATGCTCTTCGGAAAATTGTCCAAATTATATTCACTTACATTGTGCAGGAGGCGGTTCAATTGTAGTTGATGCAAATTACCAGTACAATAAAAGAAATAATTATAGATTCTTACTTTGTCAAACACACCTAAAGGATGACGAAATAGATATAGTTAAATGTAGATTCCTGTCAAAATTATCGCTAACCGCTGAATATATGAACATACAACACACAAGTTCTGTGGAACAGAAGGATATTACGCCAAACACTAACGAAAATTTAAAACGTAGGGAGCAAAATGCTACTTCACCTGGTTCAATTCAAAAACACTGTAGAAGCAGTACTACTAAAATAAACTACAACCATAATTTATACTTCCAAAAAACGGAACAACCATTTGCTACGAAAAAATCCGCATACAATAGCTTTCAACAAGCATTTTCCGGAACCAATACTCAATATATGCAATCAATAAATACCTTGGTTCTTGAATACAATGCTTTGCGTAGAAATACCAATCAAAAGAATCTAAGGGGTTTTGAGTGGTGGTACTACGAGATATTGTTTGCAAGAATCAGACCTGACATTTTTGAAGACCTATTAGTACCAGAAAATGACCCTCTTTATCATTTGTATAGTGATATTAAGGGTATACTAAACTTTGAACGAAATTCTTATTCCCTAACAGATTTAAAACGAATATTTAATGGTAGCGAAATTGGTATTCAAAGTGTGATTAACTCTCTATTGTTAAATGTAAGTCCTAAGTTAGAAATATCGGATGTCTCACCCACAGAAGATGATGACGCAAATTATACATTTTGGGGGCTAAATTCTCTACCGAATTGTGGTGATAAGCACTCAACACTATCGCATAACTCTGGTAACATCACAAAATCTGGAGATTCCAACGCAGAAATGTATCGCCCTAGGTTCGCTCTTGTAAATTTAAACAACAGAGCAAGTTGGATTTCCTTTATTTTTTTGTATAATACTGAACTAATGCCGAAACCAGAAGTTGTAATTTTGGATTATATTCCTCTGTCTATTTTGGAGTATGAATATTTTCACCGCATACTCCGTTCTGTTTACTATATACCACGTGAAGATCTACTAGGACCCACCATTTTACCACTACTATCTTCCAGCAATGTTAAGAATAATAATGAAAATGTTCTTGAATTTAACAAAAATACAATAAATCTTAATGGATATTCGTGGGAATTAGAACCTCCCTTGTATAGTTACATGAAATCCTTTAATAGTAACAGCTCCAAGTCATCTAACATTCTCGACAGGAAATTATTTGGTCATATTGAACTTGCAGAAATTTGTAAGGATGGATTTCTTAACTTTGCAAAGCAATTTTCTTCCAGTTGCAAAGGAGTAAGCAGTGATAATTTTGTGGCAAAGCAGAGTATCGCCTTGATAACGGCGTTGAAGGCGGTTGATGATGCTTTAGATCAACATAAGAAACAATTGGCTAACAGTATACGTATGGAGAATGAATATTACAGCCATTGTCACCATAATAAATCTCTTATTGAAAAATCTAAAGAAATATCAGCATCAATGCATA